>NC_136263.1:3631731-4231731 GCF_964187855.1 Myxine glutinosa | reverse complement strand
AAAACCACTTTTCACCCTTGTGTTGGTGCAGGAAACCACTTTTGCATTGTATTAGTGTGGAAAAACCACTTTTCGTACTTGTGTTAGTGTTGAAAAACCACTTTTTGCACTTGTGTTAGTGTTGAAAAACCACTTTTCGCACTTGTGTTGGTGCAGGAAACCACTTTTGCACTTGTATTAGTGTGGAAAAAACACTTTTTGCACTTGTCATAGTGTTGAAAAACCACTTTTCGCACTCGTGTTAGTGTTGAAAAACCACTTTTCGCACTTGTGTTGGTGCAGGAAACCACTTTTGCACTTGTATTAGTGTGGAAAAACCACTTTTCGCACTTGTGTTAGTGTTGAAAAACCACTTTTCGCACTTGTGTTAGTGTAGAAAAAACACTTTTCGCACTTGTGTTGGTGCAGGAAACCACTTTTGCACTTGTATTAGTGTGGAAAAACCACTTTTCGCACTTGTGATAGTGTTGAAAAACCACTTTTTGCACTTGTGTTAGTGTTGAAAAACCACTTTTCGCACTTGTGTTGGTGCAGGAAACCACTTTTGCACTTGTATTAGTGTGGAAAAAACACTTTTCGCACTTGTGATAGCGTTGAAAAACCACTTTTCGCACTTGTGTTAGTGTTGAAAAACCACTTTTCGCACTTGTGTTAGTGTTGAAAACCCACTTTTCGCACTTGTGTTGGTGCAGGAAACCACTTTTGCACTTGTATTAGTGTGGAAAAACCACTTTTTGCACTTGTGTTATTGTTGCAAAAACCACTTTCCGCACTCGTACTCGTGTTGAAAACCACTTATCGCACTTGTGTTAGTGTTGCAAAACCACTTTCCACACTTGAGCTAGTGTTGAAGAACCACTTTCCCACTTGTGCTGGCATTGAAAACCTCTTTACACACTTGTGTTAGTGTTGCAGAACCACAATCCGCACTTGTGCTGGCATTGATTATCACTTTTTGCACTTGTGTTGGTGTTGAAAATCCACTTTTCCCACTTGCGTTGGTGCAGGAAACCACTTTTGCACTTGTATTAGTGTGGAAAAAACACTTTTCGCACTTGTGATAGTGTTGAAAAACCACTTTTCGCACTTGTGATAGTGTTGAAAAACCACTTTTCGCACTTGTCTTAGTGTTGAAAAACCACTTTTCGCACTTGTGATAGTTTTGAAAAACCACTTTTCGCACTTGTGATAGTGTTGAAAAACCACTTTTCGCACTTGTCTTAGTGTTGAAAAACCACTTTTCACCCTTGTGTTGGTGCAGGAAACCACTTTTGCACTTGTATTAGTGTGGAAAAACCACTTTTCGTACTTGTGTTAGTGTTGAAAAACCACTTTTCGCACTTGTGTTATTGTTGAAAAACCACTTTTCGCACTTGTGTTGGTGCAGGAAACCCCTTTTGCACTTGTATTAGTGTGGAAAAAACACTTTTTGCACTTGTCATAGTGTTGAAAAACCACTTTTCGCACTTGTGTTAGTGTTGAAAAACCACTTTTCGCACTTGTGTTGTTGCAGGAAACCACTTTTGCACTTGTATTAGTGTGGAAAAACCACTTTTCGTACTTGTGTTAGTGTTGAAAAACCACTTTTCGCACTTGTGTTGGTGCAGGAAACCACTTTTTCACTTGTATTAGTGTAGAAAAAACCACTTTTCGCACTTGTGTTAGTGTTGAAAAACTACTTTTCACACTTGTGTTAGTGTTGAAAATCCACTTTTCCCACTTGTGTTGGTGCAGGAAACCACTTTTGCACTTGTATTAGTGTGGAAAAAACACTTTTCGAACTTTGGATAGTGTTGAAAAACCACTTTTCGCACTTGTGATAGTGTTGAAAAACCAGTTTTCGCACTTGTGTTTGTGTTGAAAAACCACTTTTCGCACTTGTGTTGGTGCAGGAAACCACTTTTGCACTTTTATTAGTGTGGAAAAACCACTTTTCGCACTTGTGTTAGTGTTGAAAAACCACCTTTCGCACTTGTGTTAGTGTTGAAAAACCACTTTTCGCACTTGTGTTGGTGCAGGAAACCACTTTTGCACTTGTAATAGTGTGGAAAAAACACTTTTTGCACTTGTGATAGTGTTGAAAAACCACTTTTCGCACTTGTGTTAGTGATGAAAAACCACTTTTCGCACTTGTGTTGGTGCAGGAAACCACTTTTGCACTTGTATTAGGGTGGAAAAACCACTTTTCGCACTTGTGATAGTGTTGAAAAACCACTTTTCGCACTCGTGTTAGTGTTGAAAAACCACTTTTCGCACTTGTGATAGTGTTGAAAAACCACTTTTCGCACTTGTGTTAGTGTTGAAAAACCACTTTTCGCACTTGTGTTGGTGCAGGAAACCACTTTTGCACTTGTATTAGTGTGGAAAAACCACTTTTCGCACTTGTGTTAGTGTTGAAAAACCACTTTTTGCACTTGTGTTAGTGTTGAAAAACCACTTTTCGCACTTGTGTTGGTGCAGGAAACCACTTTTGCACTTGTATTAGTGTGGAAAAAACACTTTTTGCACTTGTGATAGTGTTGAAAAACCACTTTTCATACTTGTGTTAGTGTTGAAAAACCACTTTTCGCACTTGTGTTGGTGCAGGAAACCACTTTTGCACTTGTATTATTGTGGAAAAACCACTTTTCGCACTTGTGATAGTGTTGAAAAACCACTTTTCGCACGTGTGTTGGTGCAGGAAACCACTTTTGCACTTGTATTAGTGTGGAAAAACCACTTTTCGCCCTTGTGTTAGTGTTGAAAAACCACTTTTCGCACTTGTGTTGGTGCAGGAAACCACTTTTGCACTTGTATTAGTGTGGAAAAACCACTTTTCGCACTTGTGTTAGTGTTGAAAAACCACCTTTCGCACTTGTGTTAGTGTTGAAAAACCACTTTTCGCTCTTGTGTTGGTGCAGGAAACCACTTTTGCACTTGTAATAGTGTGGAAAAAACACTTTTCGCACTTGTGATAGTGTTGAAAAACCACTTTTCGCACTTGTGTTAGTGTTGAAAAACCACTTTTTGCACTTGTGTTAGTGTTGAAAAACCACTTTTCGCACTTGTGATAGTGTTGAAAAACCACTTTTCGCACTTGTCTTAGTGTTGAAAAACCACTTTTCGCCCTTGTGTTAGTGTTGAAAAACCATTTTTCGCACTTGTGTTGGTGCAGGAAACCACTTTTGCACTTGTATTAGTGTGGAAAAACCACTTTTCGCACTTGTGATAGTGTTGAAAAACCACTTTTCGCACTTGTGTTAGTGTTGAAAAACCACTTTTTGCACTTGTGTTGGTGCAGGAAACTACTTTTGCACTTGTATTAGTGTGGAAAAACCACTTTTCGCACTTGTGATAGTGTTGAAAAACCACTTTTCGCACTTGTGTTAGTGTTGAAAAACCACTTTTCGCACTTGTGTTGGTGCAGCAAACCACTTTTGCACTTGTATTAGTGTGGAAAAACCACTTTTCGCACTTGTGTTGCTGCAGAAACCGCTTTTGCACTTGTATTAGTGTGGAAAAACCACTTTTCGCACTTGTGTTAGTGTTGAAAAACCACTTTTCGCACTTGTGTTAATGTTGAAAAACCACATTTCGCACTTGTGTTGGTGCAGGAAACCACTTTTGCACTTGTGTTAGTGTGGAAAAACCACTTTTCGCACTTGTGATAGTGTTGAAAAACCACTTTTCGCACTTGTGATAGTGTTGAAAAACCACTTTTCGCACTTGTGTTAGTGTTGAAAAACCACTTTTCGCACTTGTGTTGGTGCAGGAAACCACTTTTGCACTTGTATTAGTGTGGAAAAACCACTTTTGGCACTTGTGTTAGTGTTGAAAAACCACTTTTCGCACTTGTGATAGTGTTGAAAAACCACTTTTTGCACTTGTGTTGATGTTGAAAAACCACTTTTCGCACTCGTGTTGGTGCAGGAAACCACTTTTTCACTTGTATTAGTGTGGAAAAACCACTTTTCGCACTTGTGTTAGTGTTGAAAAACTACTTTTCACACTTGTGTTAGTGTTGAAAATCCACTTTTCCCACTTGTGTTGGTGCAGGAAACCACTTTTGCACTTGTATTAGTGTGGAAAAATCACTTTTCGAACTTTGGATAGTGTTGAAAAACCACTTTTCGCACTTGTGATAGTGTTGAAAAACCACTTTTCGCACTTGTGTTTGTGTTGAAAAACCACTTTTCGCACTTGTGTTGGTGCAGGAAACCACTTTTGCACTTGTATTAGTGTGGAAAAACCACTTTTCGCACTTGTGTTAGTGTTGAAAAACCACCTTTCGCACTTGTGTTAGTGTTGAAAAACCACTTTTCGCACTTGTGTTGGTGCAGGAAACCACTTTTGCACTTGTAATAGTGTGGAAAAACACTTTTTGCACTTGTGATAGTGTTGAAAAACCACTTTTCGCACTTGTGTTAGTGATGAAAAACCACTTTTCGCACTTGTGTTGGTGCAGGAAACCACTTTTGCACTTGTATTAGTGTGGAAAACCACTTTTCGCACTTGTGATAGTGTTGAAAAACCACTTTTTGCACTTGTGTTAGTGTTGAAAAACCACTTTTCGCACTTGTGTTGGTGCAGGAAACCACTTTTGCACTTGTATTAGTGTGGAAAAAACACTTTTTGCACTTGTCATAGTGTTGAAAAACCACTTTTCGCACTCGTGTTAGTGTTGAAAAACCACTTTTCGCACTTGTGTTGGTGCAGGAAACCACTTTTGCACTTGTATTAGTGTGGAAAAACCACTTTTCGCACTTGTGTTAGTGTTGAAAAACCACTTTTCGCACTTGTGTTAGTGTAGAAAAACCACTTTTCGCACTTGTGTTGGTGCAGGAAACCACTTTTGCACTTGTATTAGTGTGGAAAAACCACTTTTCGCACTTGTGATAGTGTTGAAAAACCACTTTTTGCACTTGTGTTAGTGTTGAAAAACCACTTTTCGCACTTGTGTTGGTGCAGGAAACCACTTTTGCACTTGTATTAGTGTGGAAAAAACACTTTTCGCACTTGTGATAGCGTTGAAAAACCACTTTTCGCACTTGTGATAGTGTTGAAAAACCACTTTTCGCACTTGTGTTAGTGTTGAAAACCCACTTTTCGCACTTGTGTTGGTGCAGGAAACCACTTTTGCACTTGTATTAGTGTGGAAAAACCACTTTTTGCACTTGTGTTATTGTTGCAAAAACCACTTTCCGCACTCGTACTGGTGTTGAAAACCACTTATCGCACTTGTGTTAGTGTTGCAAAACCACTTTCCACACTTGAGCTAGTGTTGAAGAACCACTTTCCCACTTGTGCTGGCATTGAAAACCTCTTTACACACTTGTGTTAGTGTTGCAGAACCACAATCCGCACTTGTGCTGGCATTGATTATCACTTTTTGCACTTGTGTTGGTGTTGAAAATCCACTTTTCCCACTTGCGTTGGTGCAGGAAACCACTTTTGCACTTGTATTAGTGTGGAAAAAACACTTTTCGCACTTGTGATAGTGTTGAAAAACCACTTTTCGCACTTGTGATAGTGTTGAAAAACCACTTTTCGCACTTGTCTTAGTGTTGAAAAACCACTTTTCGCACTTGTGATAGTTTTGAAAAACCACTTTTCGCACTTGTGATAGTGTTGAAAAACCACTTTTCGCACTTGTCTTAGTGTTGAAAAACCACTTTTCACCCTTGTGTTGGTGCAGGAAACCACTTTTGCACTTGTATTAGTGTGGAAAAACCACTTTTCGTACTTGTGTTAGTGTTGAAAAACCACTTTTCGCACTTGTGTTATTGTTGAAAAACCACTTTTCGCACTTGTGTTGGTGCAGGAAACCCCTTTTGCACTTGTATTAGTGTGGAAAAAACACTTTTTGCACTTGTCATAGTGTTGAAAAACCACTTTTCGCACTTGTGTTAGTGTTGAAAAACCACTTTTCGCACTTGTGTTGTTGCAGGAAACCACTTTTGCACTTGTATTAGTGTGGAAAAACCACTTTTCGTACTTGTGTTAGTGTTGAAAAACCACTTTTCGCACTTGTGTTGGTGCAGGAAACCACTTTTTCACTTGTATTAGTGTGGAAAAAACCACTTTTCGCACTTGTGTTAGTGTTGAAAAACTACTTTTCACACTTGTGTTAGTGTTGAAAATCCACTTTTCCCACTTGTGTTGGTGCAGGAAACCACTTTTGCACTTGTATTAGTGTGGAAAAAACACTTTTCGAACTTTGGATAGTGTTGAAAAACCACTTTTCGCACTTGTGATAGTGTTGAAAAACCACTTTTCGCACTGTGTTTGTGTTGAAAAACCACTTTTCGCACTTGTGTTGGTGCAGGAAACCACTTTTGCACTTTTATTAGTGTGGAAAAACCACTTTTCGCACTTGTGTTAGTGTTGAAAAACCACCTTTCGCACTTGTGTTAGTGTTGAAAAACCACTTTTCGCACTTGTGTTGGTGCAGGAAACCACTTTTGCACTTGTAATAGTGTGGAAAAAACACTTTTTGCACTTGTGATAGTGTTGAAAAACCACTTTTCGCACTTGTGTTAGTGATGAAAAACCACTTTTCGCACTTGTGTTGGTGCAGGAAACCACTTTTGCACTTGTATTAGTGTGGAAAAACCACTTTTCGCACTTGTGATAGTGTTGAAAAACCACTTTTCGCACTCGTGTTAGTGTTGAAAAACCACTTTTCGCACTTGTGATAGTGTTGAAAAACCACTTTTCGCACTTGTGTTAGTGTTGAAAAACCACTTTTCGCACTTGTGTTGGTGCAGGAAACCACTTTTGCACTTGTATTAGTGTGGAAAAACCACTTTTCGCACTGTGTTAGTGTTGAAAAACCACTTTTTGCACTTGTGTTAGTGTTGAAAAACCACTTTTCGCACTTGTGTTGGTGCAGGAAACCACTTTTGCACTTGTATTAGTGTGGAAAAAACACTTTTTGCACTTGTGATAGTGTTGAAAAACCACTTTTCATACTTGTGTTAGTGTTGAAAAACCACTTTTCGCACTTGTGTTGGTGCAGGAAACCACTTTTGCACTTGTATTAGTGTGGAAAAACCACTTTTCGCACTTGTGATAGTGTTGAAAAACCACTTTTCGCACGTGTGTTGGTGCAGGAAACCACTTTTGCACTTGTATTAGTGTGGGAAAAACCACTTTTCGCCCTTGTGTTAGTGTTGAAAAACCACTTTTCGCACTTGTGTTGGTGCAGGAAACCACTTTTGCACTTGTATTAGTGTGGAAAAACCACTTTTCGCACTTGTGTTAGTGTTGAAAAACCACCTTTCGCACTTGTGTTAGTGTTGAAAAACCACTTTTCGCACTTGTGTTGGTGCAGGAAACCACTTTTGCACTTGTAATAGCGTGGAAAAAACACTTTTCGCACTTGTGATAGTGTTGAAAAACCACTTTTCGCACTTGTGTTAGTGTTGAAAAACCACTTTTTGCACTTGTGTTAGTGTTGAAAAACCACTTTTCGCACTTGTGATAGTGTTGAAAAACCACTTTTCGCACTTGTCTTAGTGTTGAAAAACCACTTTCCGCCCTTGTGTTAGTGTTGAAAAACCACTTTTCGCACTTGTGTTGGTGCAGGAAACCACTTTTGCACTTGTATTAGTGTGGAAAAACCACTTTTCGCACTTGTGATAGTGTTGAAAAACCACTTTTCGCACTTGTGTTAGTGTTGAAAAACCACTTTTTGCACTTGTGTTGGTGCAGGAAACTACTTTTGCACTTGTATTAGTGTGGAAAAACCACTTTTCGCACTTGTGATAGTGTTGAAAAACCACTTTTCGCACTTGTGTTAGTGTTGAAAAACCACTTTTCGCACTTGTGTTGGTGCAGCAAACCACTTTTGCACTTGTATTAGTGTGGAAAAACCACTTTTCGCACTTGTGTTGCTGCAGAAACCGCTTTTGCACTTGTATTAGTGTGGAAAAACCACTTTTCGCACTTGTGTTAGTGTTGAAAAACCACTTTTCGCACTTGTGTTAATGTTGAAAAACCACATTTCGCACTTGTGTTGGTGCAGGAAACCACTTTTGCACTTGTATTAGTGTGGAAAAACCACTTTTCGCACTTGTGATAGTGTTGAAAAACCACTTTTCGCACTTGTGTTGGTGTTGAAAAACCACTTTTCACACTTGTGTTGGTGCAGGTAACCACTTTTGCACTTGTATTAGTGTGCAAAAAACACTTTTCGCACTTGTGATAGTGTTGAAAAACCACTTTTCGCACTTGTGATAGTGTTGAAAAACCACTTTTCGCACTTGTGTTAGTGTTGAAAAACCACTTTTCGCACTTGTGTTGGTGCAGGAAACCACTTTTGCACTTGTATTAGTGTGGAAAAACCACTTTTGGCACTTGTGTTAGTGTTGAAAAACCACTTTTCGCACTTGTGATAGTGTTGAAAAACCACTTTTTGCACTTGTGTTGATGTTGAAAAACCACTTTTCGCACTCGTGTTGGTGCAGGAAACCACTTTTTCACTTGTATTAGTGTGGAAAAACCACTTTTCGCACTTGTGTTAGTGTTGAAAAACTACTTTTCACACTTGTGTTAGTGTTGAAAATCCACTTTTCCCACTTGTGTTGGTGCAGGAAACCACTTTTGCACTTGTATTAGTGTGGAAAAATCACTTTTCGAACTTTGGATAGTGTTGAAAAACCACTTTTCGCACTTGTGATAGTGTTGAAAAACCACTTTTCGCACTTGTGTTTGTGTTGAAAAACCACTTTTCGCACTTGTGTTGGTGCAGGAAACCACTTTTGCACTTGTATTAGTGTGGAAAAACCACTTTTCGCACTTGTGTTAGTGTTGAAAAACCACCTTTCGCACTTGTGTTAGTGTTGAAAAACCACTTTTCGCACTTGTGTTGGTGCAGGAAACCACTTTTGCACTTGTAATAGTGTGGAAAAACACTTTTTGCACTTGTGATAGTGTTGAAAAACCACTTTTCGCACTTGTGTTAGTGATGAAAAACCACTTTTCGCACTTGTGTTGGTGCAGGAAACCACTTTTGCACTTGTATTAGTGTGGAAAAACCACTTTTCGCACTTGTGATAGTGTTGAAAAACCACTTTTCGCACTCGTGTTAGTGTTGAAAAACCACTTTTCGCACTTGTGATAGTGTTGAAAAACCACTTTTCGCACTTGTGTTAGTGTTGAAAAACCACTTTTCGCACTTGTGTTGGTGCAAGAAACCACTTTTGCACTTGTATTAGTGTGGAAAAACCACTTTTCGCACTTGTGTTAGTGTTGAAAAACCACTTTTTGCACTTGTGTTAGTGTTGAAAAACCACTTTTCGCACTTGTGTTGGTGCAGGAAACCACTTTTGCACTTGTATTAGTGTGGAAAAAACACTTTTTGCACTTGTGATAGTGTTGAAAAACCACTTTTCACACTTGTGTTAGTGTTGAAAAACCACTTTTCGCACTTGTGTTGGTGCAGGAAACGAGTTTTGCACTTGTATTAGTGTGGAAAAACCACTTTTCGCACTGTGATAGTGTTGAAAAACCACTTTTCGCACTTGTGTTGGTGCAGGAAACCACTTTTGCACTTGTATTAGTGTGGAAAAAACCACTTTTCGCACTTGTGTTAGTGTTGAAAAACTACTTTTCACACTTGTGTTAGTGTTGAAAATCCACTTTTCCCACTTGTGTTGGTGCAGGAAACCACTTTTGCACTTGTATTAGTGTGGAAAAAACACTTTTCGAACTTTGGATAGTGTTGAAAAACCACTTTTCGCACTTGTGATAGTGTTGAAAAACCACTTTTCGCACTTGTGTTTGTGTTGAAAAACCACTTTTCGCACTTGTGTTGGTGCAGGAAACCACTTTTGCACTTGTATTAGTGTGGAAAAACCACTTTTCGCACTTGTGTTAGTGTTGAAAAACCACCTTTCGCACTTGTGTTAGTATTGAAAAACCACTTTTCGCACTTGTGTTGGTGCAGGAAACCACTTTTGCACTTGTAATAGTGTGGAAAAAACACTTTTTGCACTTGTGATAGTGTTGAAAAACCACTTTTCGCACTTGTGTTAGTGATGAAAAACCACTTTTCGCACTTGTGTTGGTGCAGGAAACCACTTTTGCACTTGTATTAGTGTGGAAAAACCACTTTTTGCACTTGTGATAGTGTTGAAAAACCACTTTTCGCATTTGTGTTAGTGATGAAAAACCACTTTTCGCACTTGTGTTGGTGCAGGAAACCACTTTTGCACTTGTATTAGTGTGGAAAAACCACTTTTCGCACTTGTGATAGTGTTGAAAAACCACTTTTCGCACTCGTGTTAGTGTTGAAAAACCACTTTTCGCACTTGTGATAGTGTTGAAAAACCACTTTTCGCACTTGTGTTAGTGTTGAAAAACCACTTTTCGCACTTGTGTTGGTGCAGGAAACCACTTTTGCACTTGTATTAGTGTAGAAAAACCACTTTTCGCACTTGTGTTAGTGTTGAAAAACCACTTTTTGCACTTGTGTTAGTGTTGAAAAACCACTTTTCGCACTTGTGTTGGTGCAGGAAACCACTTTTGCACTTGTGTTAGTGTGGAAAAAACACTTTTTGCACTTGTGATAGTGTTGAAAAACCACTTTTCACACTTGTGTTAGTGTTGAAAAACCACTTTTCGCACTTGTGTTGGTGCAGGAAACCACTTTTGCACTTGTATTAGTGTGGAAAAACCACTTTTCGCACTTGTGATAGTGTTGAAAAACCACTTTTCGCACTTGTGTTGGTGCAGGAAACCACTTTTGCACTTGTAATAGTGTGGAAAAAACACTTTTCGCACTTGTGATAGTGTTGAAAAACCACTTTTCGCACTTGTGTTAGTGTTGAAAAACCACTTTTTGCACTTGTGTTAGTGTTGAAAAACCACTTTTCGCACTTGTGATAGTGTTGAAAAACCACTTTTCGCACTTGTCTTAGTGTTGAAAAACCACTTTTCGCCCTTGTGTTAGTGTTGAAAAACCACTTTTCGCACTTGTGTTGGTGCAGGAAACCACTTTTGCACTTGTATTAGTGTGGAAAAACCACTTTTCGCACTGTGATAGTGTTGAAAAACCACTTTTCGCACTTGTGTTAGTGTTGAAAAACCACTTTTTGCACTTGTGTTGGTGCAGGAAACTACTTTTGCACTTGTATTAGTGTGGAAAAACCACTTTTCGCACTTGTGATAGTGTTGAAAAACCACTTTTCGCACTTGTGTTAGCGTTGAAAAACCACTTTTCGCACTTGTGTTGGTGCAGCAAACCACTTTTGCACTTGTATTAGTGTGGAAAAACCACTTTTCGCACTTGTGTTGCTGCAGAAACCGCTTTTGCACTTGTATTAGTGTGGAAAAACCACTTTTCGCACTTGTGTTAGTGTTGAAAAACCACTTTTCGCACTTGTGTTAATGTTGAAAAACCACATTTCGCACTTGTGTTGGTGCAGGAAACCACTTTTGCACTTGTATTAGTGTGGAAAAACCACTTTTCGCACTTGTGATAGTGTTGAAAAACCACTTTTCGCACTTGTGTTGGTGTTGAAAAACCACTTTTCACACTTGTGTTGGTGCAGGTAACCACTTTTGCACTTGTATTAGTGTGCAAAAAACACTTTTCGCACTTGTGATAGTGTTGAAAAACCACTTTTCGCACTTGTGATAGTGTTGAAAAACCACTTTTCGCACTTGTGTTAGTGTTGAAAAACCACTTTTCGCACTTGTGTTGGTGCAGGAAACCACTTTTGCACTTGTATTAGTGTGGAAAAACCACTTTTGGCACTTGTGTTAGTGTTGAAAAACCACTTTTCGCACTTGTGATAGTGTTGAAAAACCACTTTTTGCACTTGTGTTGATGTTGAAAAACCACTTTTCGCACTCGTGTTGGTGCAGGAAACCACTTTTTCACTTGTATTAGTGTGGAAAAACCACTTTTCGCACTTGTGTTAGTGTTGAAAAACTACTTTTCACACTTGTGTTAGTGTTGAAAATCCACTTTTCCCACTTGTGTTGGTGCAGGAAACCACTTTTGCACTTGTATTAGTGTGGAAAAATCACTTTTCGAACTTTGGATAGTGTTGAAAAACCACTTTTCGCACTTGTGATAGTGTTGAAAAACCACTTTTCGCACTTGTGTTTGTGTTGAAAAACCACTTTTCGCACTTGTGTTGGTGCAGGAAACCACTTTTGCACTTGTATTAGTGTGGAAAAACCACTTTTCGCACTTGTGTTAGTGTTGAAAAACCACTTTTCGCACTTGTGTTGGTGCAGGAAACCACTTTTGCACTTGTATTAGTGTGGAAAAACCACTTTTCGCACTTGTGATAGTGTTGAAAAACCACTTTTCGCACTCGTGTTAGTGTTGAAAAACCACTTTTCGCACTTGTGATAGTGTTGAAAAACCACTTTTCGCACTTGTGTTAGTGTTGAAAAACCACTTTTCGCACTTGTGTTGGTGCAGGAAACCACTTTTGCACTTGTATTAGTGTGGAAAAACCACTTTTCGCACTTGTGTTAGTGTTGAAAAACCACTTTTTGCACTTGTGTTAGTGTTGAAAAACCACTTTTCGCACTTGTGTTGGTGCAGGAAACCACTTTTGCACTTGTATTAGTGTGGAAAAAACACTTTTTGCACTTGTGATAGTGTTGAAAAACCACTTTTCACACTTGTGTTAGTGTTGAAAAACCACTTTTCGCACTTGTGTTGGTGCAGGAAACCACTTTTGCACTTGTATTAGTGTGGAAAAACCACTTTTCGCACTTGTGATAGTGTTGAAAAACCACTTTTCGCACTTGTGTTGGTGCAGGAAACCACTTTTGCACTTGTAATAGTGTGGAAAAAACACTTTTCGCACTTGTGATAGTGTTGAAAAACCACTTTTCGCACTTGTGTTAGTGTTGAAAAACCACTTTTTGCACTTGTGTTAGTGTTGAAAAACCACTTTTCGCACTTGTGATAGTGTTGAAAAACCACTTTTCGCACTTGTCTTAGTGTTGAAAAACCACTTTTCGCCCTTGTGTTAGTGTTGAAAAACCACTTTTCGCACTTGTGTTGGTGCAGGAAACCACTTTTGCACTTGTATTAGTGTGGAAAAACCACTTTTCGCACTGTGATAGTGTTGAAAAACCACTTTTCGCACTTGTGTTAGTGTTGAAAAACCACTTTTTGCACTTGTGTTGGTGCAGGAAACTACTTTTGCACTTGTATTAGTGTGGAAAAACCACTTTTCGCACTTGTGATAGTGTTGAAAAACCACTTTTCGCACTTGTGTTAGCGTTGAAAAACCACTTTTCGCACTTGTGTTGGTGCAGCAAACCACTTTTGCACTTGTATTAGTGTGGAAAAACCACTTTTCGCACTTGTGTTGCTGCAGAAACCGCTTTTGCACTTGTATTAGTGTGGAAAAACCACTTTTCGCACTTGTGTTAGTGTTGAAAAACCACTTTTCGCACTTGTGTTAATGTTGAAAAACCACATTTCGCACTTGTGTTGGTGCAGGAAACCACTTTTGCACTTGTATTAGTGTGGAAAAACCACTTTTCGCACTTGTGATAGTGTTGAAAAACCACTTTTCGCACTTGTGTTGGTGTTGAAAAACCACTTTTCACACTTGTATTGGTGCAGGTAACCACTTTTGCACTTGTATTAGTGTGCAAAAAACACTTTTCGCACTTGTGATAGTGTTGAAAAACCACTTTTCGCACTTGTGATAGTGTTGAAAAACCACTTTTCGCACTTGTGTTAGTGTTGAAAAACCACTTTTCGCACTTGTGTTGGTGCAGGAAACCACTTTTGCACTTGTATTAGTGTGGAAAAACCACTTTTGGCACTTGTGTTAGTGTTGAAAAACCACTTTTCGCACTTGTGATAGTGTTGAAAAACCACTTTTTGCACTTGTGTTGATGTTGAAAAACCACTTTTCGCACTCGTGTTGGTGCAGGAAACCACTTTTTCACTTGTATTAGTGTGGAAAAACCACTTTTCGCACTTGTGTTAGTGTTGAAAAACTACTTTTCACACTTGTGTTAGTGTTGAAAATCCACTTTTCCCACTTGTGTTGGTGCAGGAAACCACTTTTGCACTTGTATTAGTGTGGAAAAATCACTTTTCGAACTTTGGATAGTGTTGAAAAACCACTTTTCGCACTTGTGATAGTGTTGAAAAACCACTTTTCGCACTTGTGTTTGTGTTGAAAAACCACTTTTCGCACTTGTGTTGGTGCAGGAAACCACTTTTGCACTTGTATTAGTGTGGAAAAACCACTTTTCGCACTTGTGTTAGTGTTGAAAAACCACTTTTCGCACTCGTGTTAATGTTGAAAAACCACATTTCGCACTTGTGTTGGTGCAGGAAACCACTTTTGCACTTGTATTAGTGTGGAAAAACCACTTTTCGCACTTGTGATAGTGTTGAAAAACCACTTTTCGCACTTGTGTTGGTGTTGAAAAACCACTTTTCACACTTGTGTTGGTGCAGGTAACCACTTTTGCACTTGTATTAGTGTGCAAAAAACACTTTTCGCACTTGTGATAGTGTTGAAAAACCACTTTTCGCACTTGTGATAGTGTTGAAAAACCACTTTTCGCACTTGTGTTAGTGTTGAAAAACCACTTTTCGCACTTGTGTTGGTGCAGGAAACCACTTTTGCACTTGTATTAGTGTGGAAAAACCACTTTTGGCACTTGTGTTAGTGTTGAAAAACCACTTTTCGCACTTGTGATAGTGTTGAAAAACCACTTTTTGCACTTGTGTTGATGTTGAAAAACCACTTTTCGCACTCGTGTTGGTGCAGGAAACCACTTTTTCACTTGTATTAGTGTGGAAAAACCACTTTTCGCACTTGTGTTAGTGTTGAAAAACTACTTTTCACACTTGTGTTAGTGTTGAAAATCCACTTTTCCCACTTGTGTTGGTGCAGGAAACCACTTTTGCACTTGTATTAGTGTGGAAAAATCACTTTTCGAACTTTGGATAGTGTTGAAAAACCACTTTTCGCACTTGTGATAGTGTTGAAAAACCACTTTTCGCACTTGTGTTTGTGTTGAAAAACCACTTTTCGCACTTGTGTTGGTGCAGGAAACCACTTTTGCACTTGTATTAGTGTGGAAAAACCACTTTTCGCACTTGTGTTAGTGTTGAAAAACCACTTTTCGCACTTGTGTTGGTGCAGGAAACCACTTTTGCACTTGTATTAGTGTGGAAAAACCACTTTTCGCACTTGTGATAGTGTTGAAAAACCACTTTTCGCACTCGTGTTAGTGTTGAAAAACCACTTTTCGCACTTGTGATAGTGTTGAAAAACCACTTTTCGCACTTGTGTTAGTGTTGAAAAACCACTTTTCGCACTTGTGTTGGTGCAGGAAACCACTTTTGCACTTGTATTAGTGTGGAAAAACCACTTTTCGCACTTGTGTTAGTGTTGAAAAACCACTTTTTGCACTTGTGTTAGTGTTGAAAAACCACTTTTCGCACTTGTGTTGGTGCAGGAAACCACTTTTGCACTTGTATTAGTGTGGAAAAAACACTTTTTGCACTTGTGATAGTGTTGAAAAACCACTTTTCACACTTGTGTTAGTGTTGAAAAACCACTTTTCGCACTTGTGTTGGTGCAGGAAACCACTTTTGCACTTGTATTAGTGTGGAAAAACCACTTTTCGCACTTGTGATAGTGTTGAAAAACCACTTTTCGCACTTGTGTTGGTGCAGGAAACCACTTTTGCACTTGTAATAGTGTGGAAAAAACACTTTTCGCACTTGTGATAGTGTTGAAAAACCACTTTTCGCACTTGTGTTAGTGTTGAAAAACCACTTTTTGCACTTGTGTTAGTGTTGAAAAACCACTTTTCGCACTTGTGATAGTGTTGAAAAACCACTTTTCGCACTTGTCTTAGTGTTGAAAAACCACTTTTCGCCCTTGTGTTAGTGTTGAAAAACCACTTTTCGCACTTGTGTTGGTGCAGGAAACCACTTTTGCACTTGTATTAGTGTGGAAAAACCACTTTTCGCACTGTGATAGTGTTGAAAAACCACTTTTCGCACTTGTGTTAGTGTTGAAAAACCACTTTTTGCACTTGTGTTGGTGCAGGAAACTACTTTTGCACTTGTATTAGTGTGGAAAAACCACTTTTCGCACTTGTGATAGTGTTGAAAAACCACTTTTCGCACTTGTGTTAGCGTTGAAAAACCACTTTTCGCACTTGTGTTGGTGCAGCAAACCACTTTTGCACTTGTATTAGTGTGGAAAAACCACTTTTCGCACTTGTGTTGCTGCAGAAACCGCTTTTGCACTTGTATTAGTGTGGAAAAACCACTTTTCGCACTTGTGTTAGTGTTGAAAAACCACTTTTCGCACTTGTGTTAATGTTGAAAAACCACATTTCGCACTTGTGTTGGTGCAGGAAACCACTTTTGCACTTGTATTAGTGTGGAAAAACCACTTTTCGCACTTGTGATAGTGTTGAAAAACCACTTTTCGCACTTGTGTTGGTGTTGAAAAACCACTTTTCACACTTGTATTGGTGCAGGTAACCACTTTTGCACTTGTATTAGTGTGCAAAAAACACTTTTCGCACTTGTGATAGTGTTGAAAAACCACTTTTCGCACTTGTGATAGTGTTGAAAAACCACTTTTCGCACTTGTGTTAGTGTTGAAAAACCACTTTTCGCACTTGTGTTGGTGCAGGAAACCACTTTTGCACTTGTATTAGTGTGGAAAAACCACTTTTGGCACTTGTGTTAGTGTTGAAAAACCACTTTTCGCACTTGTGATAGTGTTGAAAAACCACTTTTTGCACTTGTGTTGATGTTGAAAAACCACTTTTCGCACTCGTGTTGGTGCAGGAAACCACTTTTTCACTTGTATTAGTGTGGAAAAACCACTTTTCGCACTTGTGTTAGTGTTGAAAAACTACTTTTCACACTTGTGTTAGTGTTGAAAATCCACTTTTCCCACTTGTGTTGGTGCAGGAAACCACTTTTGCACTTGTATTAGTGTGGAAAAATCACTTTTCGAACTTTGGATAGTGTTGAAAAACCACTTTTCGCACTTGTGATAGTGTTGAAAAACCACTTTTCGCACTTGTGTTTGTGTTGAAAAACCACTTTTCGCACTTGTGTTGGTGCAGGAAACCACTTTTGCACTTGTATTAGTGTGGAAAAACCACTTTTCGCACTTGTGTTAGTGTTGAAAAACCACTTTTCGCACTTGTGTTGGTGCAGGAAACCACTTTTGCACTTGTATTAGTGTGGAAAAACCACTTTTCGCACTTGTGATAGTGTTGAAAAACCACTTTTCGCACTCGTGTTAGTGTTGAAAAACCACTTTTCGCACTTGTGATAGTGTTGAAAAACCACTTTTCGCACTTGTGTTAGTGTTGAAAAACCACTTTTCGCACTTGTGTTGGTGCAGGAAACCACTTTTGCACTTGTATTAGTGTGGAAAAACCACTTTTCGCACTTGTGTTAGTGTTGAAAAACCACTTTTTGCACTTGTGTTAGTGTTGAAAAACCACTTTTCGCACTTGTGTTGGTGCAGGAAACCACTTTTGCACTTGTATTAGTGTGGAAAAAACACTTTTTGCACTTGTGATAGTGTTGAAAAACCACTTTTCACACTTGTGTTAGTGTTGAAAAACCACTTTTCGCACTTGTGTTGGTGCAGGAAACCACTTTTGCACTTGTATTAGTGTGGAAAAACCACTTTTCGCACTTGTGATAGTGTTGAAAAACCACTTTTCGCACTTGTGTTGGTGCAGGAAACCACTTTTGCACTTGTAATAGTGTGGAAAAAACACTTTTCACACTTGTGATAGTGTTGAAAAACCACTTTTCGCACTTGTGTTAGTGTTGAAAAACCACTTTTTGCACTTGTGTTAGTGTTGAAAAACCACTTTTCGCACTTGTGATAGTGTTGAAAAACCACTTTTCGCACTTGTCTTAGTGTTGAAAAACCACTTTTCGCCCTTGTGTTAGTGTTGAAAAACCACTTTTCGCACTTGTGTTGGTGCAGGAAACCACTTTTGCACTTGTATTAGTGTGGAAAAACCACTTTTCGCACTGTGATAGTGTTGAAAAACCACTTTTCGCACTTGTGTTAGTGTTGAAAAACCACTTTTTGCACTTGTGTTGGTGCAGGAAACTACTTTTGCACTTGTATTAGTGTGGAAAAACCACTTTTCGCACTTGTGATAGTGTTGAAAAACCACTTTTCGCACTTGTGTTAGCGTTGAAAAACCACTTTTCGCACTTGTGTTGGTGCAGCAAACCACTTTTGCACTTGTATTAGTGTGGAAAAACCACTTTTCGCACTTGTGTTGCTGCAGAAATCGCTTTTGCACTTGTATTAGTGTGGAAAAACCACTTTTCGCACTTGTGTTAGTGTTGAAAAACCACTTTTCACACTTGTGTTAATGTTGAAAAACCACATTTCGCACTTGTGTTGGTGCAGGAAACCACTTTTGCACTTGTATTAGTGTGGAAAAACCACTTTTCGCACTTGTGATAGTGTTGAAAAACCACTTTTCGCACTTGTGTTGGTGTTGAAAAACCACTTTTCACACTTGTGTTGGTGCAGGTAACCACTTTTGCACTTGTATTAGTGTGCAAAAAACCCTTTGCACTTGTGATAGTGTTGAAAAACCACTTTTCGCACTTGTGATAGTGTTGAAAAACCACTTTTCGCACTTGTGTTAGTGTTGAAAAACCACTTTTCGCACTTGTGTTGGTGCAGGAAACCACTTTTGCACTTGTATTAGTGTGGAAAAACCACTTTTGGCACTTGTGTTAGTGTTGAAAAACCACTTTTCGCACTTGTGATAGTGTTGAAAAACCACTTTTTGCACTTGTGTTGATGTTGAAAAACCACTTTTCGCACTCGTGTTGGTGCAGGAAACCACTTTTTCACTTGTATTAGTGTGGAAAAACCACTTTTCGCACTTGTGTTAGTGTTGAAAAACTACTTTTCACACTTGTGTTAGTGTTGAAAATCCACTTTTCCCACTTGTGTTGGTGCAGGAAACCACTTTTGCACTTGTATTAGTGTGGAAAAATCACTTTTCGAACTTTGGATAGTGTTGAAAAACCACTTTTCGCACTTGTGATAGTGTTGAAAAACCACTTTTCGCACTTGTGTTTGTGTTGAAAAACCACTTTTCGCACTTGTGTTGGTGCAGGAAACCACTTTTGCACTTGTATTAGTGTGGAAAACCACTTTTCGCACTTGTGTTAGTGTTGAAAAACCACTTTTTGCACTTGTGTTAGTGTTGAAAAACCACTTTTCGCACTTGTGTTGGTGCAGGAAACCACTTTTGCACTTGTATTAGTGTGGAAAAAACACTTTTTGCACTTGTGATAGTGTTGAAAAACCACTTTTTACACTTGTGTTAGTGTTGAAAAACCACTTTTCGCACTTGTGTTGGTGCAGGAAACCACTTTTGCACTTGTATTAGTGTGGAAAAACCACTTTTCGCACTTGTGATAGTGTTGAAAAACCACTTTTCGCACGTGTGTTGGTGCAGGAAACCACTTTTGCACTTGTATTAGTGTGGAAAAACCACTTTTCGCACTTGTAATAGTGTTGAAAAACCACTTTTCGCACGTGTGTTGGTGCAGGAAACCACTTTTGCACTTGTATTAGTGTGGAAAAACCACTTTTCGCCCTTGTGTTAGTGTTGAAAAACCACTTTTCGCACTTGTGTTGGTGCAGGAAACCACTTTTCGCACTTGTGTTAGTGTTGAAAAACCACTTTTCGCACTTGTGTTGGTGCAGCAAACCACTTTTGCACTTGTATTAGTGTGGAAAAACCACTTTTCGCAATTGTGTTGCTGCAGAAACCGCTTTTGCACTTGTATTAGTGTGGAAAAACCACTTTTCGCACTTGTGTTAGTGTTGAAAAACCACTTTTCGCACTTGTGTTAATGTTGAAAAACCACATTTCGCACTTGTGTTGGTGCAGGAAACCACTTTTGCACTTGTATTAGTGTGGAAAAACCACTTTTCGCACTTGTGATAGTGTTGAAAAACCACTTTTCGCACTTGTGTTGGTGCAGGAAACCACTTTTGCACTTGTAATAGTGTGGAAAAAACACTTTTCGCACTTGTGATAGTGTTGAAAAACCACTTTTCGCACTTGTGTTAGTGTTGAAAAACCACTTTTTGCACTTGTGTTAGTGTTGAAAAACCACTTTTCGCACTTGTGATAGTGTTGAAAAACCACTTTTCGCACTTGTCTTAGTGTTGAAAAACCACTTTTCGCCCTTGTGTTAGTGTTGAAAAACCACTTTTCGCACTTGTGTTGGTGCAGGAAACCACTTTTGCACTTGTATTAGTGTGGAAAAACCACTTTTCGCACTTGTGATAGTGTTGAAAAACCACTTTTCGCACGTGTGTTGGTGCAGGAAACCACTTTTGCACTTGTATTAGTGTGGAAAAACCACTTTTCGCCCTTGTGTTAGTGTTGAAAAACCACTTTTCGCACTTGTGTTGGTGCAGGAAACCACTTTTCGCACTTGTGTTAGTGTTGAAAAACCACTTTTCGCACTTGTGTTGGTGCAGCAAACCACTTTTGCACTTGTATTAGTGTGGAAAAACCACTTTTCGCAATTGTGTTGCTGCAGAAACCGCTTTTGCACTTGTATTAGTGTGGAAAAACCACTTTTCGCACTTGTGTTAGTGTTGAAAAACCACTTTTCGCACTTGTGTTAATGTTGAAAAACCACATTTCGCACTTGTGTTGGTGCAGGAAACCACTTTTGCACTTGTATTAGTGTGGAAAAACCACTTTTCGCACTTGTGATAGTGTTGAAAAACCACTTTTCGCACTTGTGTTGGTGTTGAAAAACCACTTTTCACACTTGTGTTGGTGCAGGTAACCACTTTTGCACTTGTATTAGTGTGCAAAAAACACTTTTCGCACTTGTGATAGTGTTGAAAAACCACTTTTCGCACTTGTGATAGTGTTGAAAAACCACTTTTCGCACTTGTGTTAGTGTTGAAAAACCACTTTTCGCACTTGTGTTGGTGCAGGAAACCACTTTTGCACTTGTATTAGTGTGGAAAAACCACTTTTGGCACTTGTGTTAGTGTTGAAAAACCACTTTTCGCACTTGTGATAGTGTTGAAAAACCACTTTTTGCACTTGTGTTGATGTTGAAAAACCACTTTTCGCACTCGTGTTGGTGCAGGAAACCACTTTTTCACTTGTATTAGTGTGGAAAAACCACTTTTCGCACTTGTGTTAGTGTTGAAAAACTACTTTTCACACTTGTGTTAGTGTTGAAAATCCACTTTTCCCACTTGTGTTGGTGCAGGAAACCACTTTTGCACTTGTATTAGTGTGGAAAAATCACTTTTCGAACTTTGGATAGTGTTGAAAAACCACTTTTCGCACTTGTGATAGTGTTGAAAAACCACTTTTCGCACTTGTGTTTGTGTTGAAAAACCACTTTTCGCACTTGTGTTGGTGCAGGAAACCACTTTTGCACTTGTATTAGTGTGGAAAAACCACTTTTCGCACTTGTGTTAGTGTTGAAAAACCACCTTTCGCACTTGTGTTAGTGTTGAAAAACCACTTTTCGCACTTGTGTTGGTGCAGGAAACCACTTTTGCACTTGTAATAGTGTGGAAAAACACTTTTTGCACTTGTGATAGTGTTGAAAAACCACTTTTCGCACTTGTGTTAGTGATGAAAAACCACTTTTCGCACTTGTGTTGGTGCAGGAAACCACTTTTGCACTTGTATTAGTGTGGAAAAACCACTTTTCGCACTTGTGATAGTGTTGAAAAACCACTTTTCGCACTCGTGTTAGTGTTGAAAAACCACTTTTCGCACTTGTGATAGTGTTGAAAAACCACTTTTCGCACTTGTGTTAGTGTTGAAAAACCACTTTTCGCACTTGTGTTGGTGCAAGAAACCACTTTTGCACTTGTATTAGTGTGGAAAAACCACTTTTCGCACTTGTGTTAGTGTTGAAAAACCACTTTTTGCACTTGTGTTAGTGTTGAAAAACCACTTTTCGCACTTGTGTTGGTGCAGGAAACCACTTTTGCACTTGTATTAGTGTGGAAAAAACACTTTTTGCACTTGTGATAGTGTTGAAAAACCACTTTTCACACTTGTGTTAGTGTTGAAAAACCACTTTTCGCACTTGTGTTGGTGCAGGAAACCACTTTTGCACTTGTATTAGTGTGGGAAAACCACTTTTCGCACTGTGATAGTGTTGAAAAACCACTTTTCGCACTTGTGTTGGTGCAGGAAACCACTTTTGCACTTGTATTAGTGTGGAAAAAACCACTTTTCGCACTTGTGTTAGTGTTGAAAAACTACTTTTCACACTTGTGTTAGTGTTGAAAATCCACTTTTCCCACTTGTGTTGGTGCAGGAAACCACTTTTGCACTTGTATTAGTGTGGAAAAAACACTTTTCGAACTTTGGATAGTGTTGAAAAACCACTTTTCGCACTTGTGATAGTGTTGAAAAACCACTTTTCGCACTTGTGTTTGTGTTGAAAAACCACTTTTCGCACTTGTGTTGGTGCAGGAAACCACTTTTGCACTTGTATTAGTGTGGAAAAACCACTTTTCGCACTTGTGTTAGTGTTGAAAAACCACCTTTCGCACTTGTGTTAGTATTGAAAAACCACTTTTCGCACTTGTGTTGGTGCAGGAAACCACTTTTGCACTTGTAATAGTGTGGAAAAAACACTTTTTGCACTTGTGATAGTGTTGAAAAACCACTTTTCGCACTTGTGTTAGTGATGAAAAACCACTTTTCGCACTTGTGTTGGTGCAGGAAACCACTTTTGCACTTGTATTAGTGTGGAAAAACCACTTTTTGCACTTGTGATAGTGTTGAAAAACCACTTTTCGCATTTGTGTTAGTGATGAAAAACCACTTTTCGCACTTGTGTTGGTGCAGGAAACCACTTTTGCACTTGTATTAGTGTGGAAAAACCACTTTTCGCACTTGTGATAGTGTTGAAAAACCACTTTTCGCACTCGTGTTAGTGTTGAAAAACCACTTTTCGCACTTGTGATAGTGTTGAAAAACCACTTTTCGCACTTGTGTTAGTGTTGAAAAACCACTTTTCGCACTTGTGTTGGTGCAGGAAACCACTTTTGCACTTGTATTAGTGTGGAAAAACCACTTTTCGCACTTGTGTTAGTGTTGAAAAACCACTTTTTGCACTTGTGTTAGTGTTGAAAAACCACTTTTCGCACTTGTGTTGGTGCAGGAAACCACTTTTGCACTTGTATTAGTGTGGAAAAAACACTTTTTGCACTTGTGATAGTGTTGAAAAACCACTTTTCACACTTGTGTTAGTGTTGAAAAACCACTTTTCGCACTTGTGTTGGTGCAGGAAACCACTTTTGCACTTGTATTAGTGTGGAAAAACCACTTTTCGCACTTGTGATAGTGTTGAAAAACCACTTTTCGCACTTGTGTTGGTGCAGGAAACCACTTTTGCACTTGTAATAGTGTGGAAAAAACACTTTTCGCACTTGTGATAGTGTTGAAAAACCACTTTTCGCACTTGTGTTAGTGTTGAAAAACCACTTTTTGCACTTGTGTTAGTGTTGAAAAACCACTTTTCGCACTTGTGATAGTGTTGAAAAACCACTTTTCGCACTTATCTTAGTGTTGAAAAACCACTTTTCGCCCTTGTGTTAGTGTTGAAAAACAACTTTTCGCACTTGTGTTGGTGCAGGAAACCACTTTTGCACTTGTATTAGTGTGGAAAAACCACTTTTCGCACTGTGATAGTGTTGAAAAACCACTTTTCGCACTTGTGTTAGTGTTGAAAAACCACTTTTTGCACTTGTGTTGGTGCAGGAAACTACTTTTGCACTTGTATTAGTGTGGAAAAACCACTTTTCGCACTTGTGATAGTGTTGAAAAACCACTTTTCGCACTTGTGTTAGCGTTGAAAAACCACTTTTCGCACTTGTGTTGGTGCAGCAAACCACTTTTGCACTTGTATTAGTGTGGAAAAACCACTTTTCGCACTTGTGTTGCTGCAGAAACCGCTTTTGCACTTGTATTAGTGTGGAAAAACCACTTTTCGCACTTGTGTTAGTGTTGAAAAACCACTTTTCGCACTTGTGTTAATGTTGAAAAACCACATTTCGCACTTGTGTTGGTGCAGGAAACCACTTTTGCACTTGTATTAGTGTGGAAAAACCACTTTTCGCACTTGTGATAGTGTTGAAAAACCACTTTTCGCACTTGTGTTGGTGTTGAAAAACCACTTTTCACACTTGTGTTGGTGCAGGTAACCACTTTTGCACTTGTATTAGTGTGCAAAAAACACTTTTCGCACTTGTGATAGTGTTGAAAAACCACTTTTCGCACTTGTGATAGTGTTGAAAAACCACTTTTCGCACTTGTGTTAGTGTTGAAAAACCACTTTTCGCACTTGTGTTGGTGCAGGAAACCACTTTTGCACTTGTATTAGTGTGGAAAAACCACTTTTGGCACTTGTGTTAGTGTTGAAAAACCACTTTTCGCACTTGTGATAGTGTTGAAAAACCACTTTTTGCACTTGTGTTGATGTTGAAAAACCACTTTTCGCACTCGTGTTGGTGCAGGAAACCACTTTTTCACTTGTATTAGTGTGGAAAAACCACTTTTCGCACTTGTGTTAGTGTTGAAAAACTACTTTTCACACTTGTGTTAGTGTTGAAAATCCACTTTTCCCACTTGTGTTGGTGCAGGAAACCACTTTTGCACTTGTATTAGTGTGGAAAAATCACTTTTCGAACTTTGGATAGTGTTGAAAAACCACTTTTCGCACTTGTGATAGTGTTGAAAAACCACTTTTCGCACTTGTGTTTGTGTTGAAAAACCACTTTTCGCACTTGTGTTGGTGCAGGAAACCACTTTTGCACTTGTATTAGTGTGGAAAAACCACTTTTCGCACTTGTGTTAGTGTTGAAAAACCACTTTTCGCACTTGTGTTGGTGCAGGAAACCACTTTTGCACTTGTATTAGTGTTGAAAAACCACTTTTCGCACTTGTGATAGTGTTGAAAAACCACTTTTCGCACTTGTGTTAGTGTTGAAAAACCACTTTTCGCACTTGTGTTGGTGCAGGAAACCACTTTTGCACTTGTATTAGTGTGGAAAAACCACTTTTCGCACTTGTGTTAGTGTTGAAAAACCACTTTTTGCACTTGTGTTAGTGTTGAAAAACCACTTTTCGCACTTGTGTTGGTGCAGGAAACCACTTTTGCACTTGTATTAGTGTGGAAAAAACACTTTTTGCACTTGTGATAGTGTTGAAAAACCACTTTTCACACTTGTGTTAGTGTTGAAAAACCACTTTTCGCACTTGTGTTGGTGCAGGAAACCACTTTTGCACTTGTATTAGTGTGGAAAAACCACTTTTCGCACTTGTGATAGTGTTGAAAAACCACTTTTCGCACTTGTGTTGGTGCAGGAAACCACTTTTGCACTTGTAATAGTGTGGAAAAAACACTTTTCGCACTTGTGATAGTGTTGAAAAACCACTTTTCGCACTTGTGTTAGTGTTGAAAAACCACTTTTTGCACTTGTGTTAGTGTTGAAAAACCACTTTTCGCACTTGTGATAGTGTTGAAAAACCACTTTTCGCACTTGTCTTAGTGTTGAAAAACCACTTTTCGCCCTTGTGTTAGTGTTGAAAAACCACTTTTCGCACTTGTGTTGGTGCAGGAAACCACTTTTGCACTTGTATTAGTGTGGAAAAAACACTTTTCGCACTGTGATAGTGTTGAAAAACCACTTTTCGCACTTGTGTTAGTGTTGAAAAACCACTTTTTGCACTTGTGTTGGTGCAGGAAACTACTTTTGCACTTGTATTAGTGTGGAAAAACCACTTTTCGCACTTGTGATAGTGTTGAAAAACCACTTTTCGCACTTGTGTTAGCGTTGAAAAACCACTTTTCGCACTTGTGTTGGTGCAGCAAACCACTTTTGCACTTGTATTAGTGTGGAAAAACCACTTTTCGCACTTGTGTTGCTGCAGAAACCGCTTTTGCACTTGTATTAGTGTGGAAAAACCACTTTTCGCACTTGTGTTAGTGTTGAAAAACCACTTTTCGCACTTGTGTTAATGTTGAAAAACCACATTTCGCACTTGTGTTGGTGCAGGAAACCACTTTTGCACTTGTATTAGTGTGGAAAAACCACTTTTTGCACTTGTGATAGTGTTGAAAAACCACTTTTCGCACTTGTGTTGGTGTTGAAAAACCACTTTTCACACTTGTATTGGTGCAGGTAACCACTTTTGCACTTGTATTAGTGTGCAAAAAACACTTTTCGCACTTGTGATAGTGTTGAAAAACCACTTTTCGCACTTGTGATAGTGTTGAAAAACCACTTTTCGCACTTGTGTTAGTGTTGAAAAACCACTTTTCGCACTTGTGTTGGTGCAGGAAACCACTTTTGCACTTGTATTAGTGTGGAAAAACCACTTTTCGCACTTGTGATAGTGTTGAAAAACCACTTTTCGCACTTGTGTTGGTGCAGGAAACCACTTTTGCACTTGTAATAGTGTGGAAAAAACACTTTTCGCACTTGTGATAGTGTTGAAAAACCACTTTTCGCACTTGTGTTAGTGTTGAAAAACCACTTTTTGCACTTGTGTTAGTGTTGAAAAACCACTTTTCGCACTTGTGATAGTGTTGAAAAACCACTTTTCGCACTTGTCTTAGTGTTGAAAAACCACTTTTCGCCCTTGTGTTAGTGTTGAAAAACAACTTTTCGCACTTGTGTTGGTGCAGGAAACCACTTTTGCACTTGTATTAGTGTGGAAAAACCACTTTTCGCACTGTGATAGTGTTGAAAAACCACTTTTCGCACTTGTGTTAGTGTTGAAAAACCACTTTTTGCACTTGTGTTGGTGCAGGAAACTACTTTTGCACTTGTATTAGTGTGGAAAAACCACTTTTCGCACTTGTGATAGTGTTGAAAAACCACTTTTCGCACTTGTGTTAGCGTTGAAAAACCACTTTTCGCACTTGTGTTGGTGCAGCAAACCACTTTTGCACTTGTATTAGTGTGGAAAAACCACTTTTCGCACTTGTGTTGCTGCAGAAACCGCTTTTGCACTTGTATTAGTGTGGAAAAACCACTTTTCGCACTTGTGTTAGTGTTGAAAAACCACTTTTCGCACTTGTGTTAATGTTGAAAAACCACATTTCGCACTTGTGTTGGTGCAGGAAACCACTTTTGCACTTGTATTAGTGTGGAAAAACCACTTTTCGCACTTGTGATAGTGTTGAAAAACCACTTTTCGCACTTGTGTTGGTGTTGAAAAACCACTTTTCACACTTGTGTTGGTGCAGGTAACCACTTTTGCACTTGTATTAGTGTGCAAAAAACACTTTTCGCACTTGTGATAGTGTTGAAAAACCACTTTTCGCACTTGTGATAGTGTTGAAAAACCACTTTTCGCACTTGTGTTAGTGTTGAAAAACCACTTTTCGCACTTGTGTTGGTGCAGGAAACCACTTTTGCACTTGTATTAGTGTGGAAAAACCACTTTTGGCACTTGTGTTAGTGTTGAAAAACCACTTTTCGCACTTGTGATAGTGTTGAAAAACCACTTTTTGCACTTGTGTTGATGTTGAAAAACCACTTTTCGCACTCGTGTTGGTGCAGGAAACCACTTTTTCACTTGTATTAGTGTGGAAAAACCACTTTTCGCACTTGTGTTAGTGTTGAAAAACTACTTTTCACACTTGTGTTAGTGTTGAAAATCCACTTTTCCCACTTGTGTTGGTGCAGGAAACCACTTTTGCACTTGTATTAGTGTGGAAAAATCACTTTTCGAACTTTGGATAGTGTTGAAAAACCACTTTTCGCACTTGTGATAGTGTTGAAAAACCACTTTTCGCACTTGTGTTTGTGTTGAAAAACCACTTTTCGCACTTGTGTTGGTGCAGGAAACCACTTTTGCACTTGTATTAGTGTGGAAAAACCACTTTTCGCACTTGTGTTAGTGTTGAAAAACCACTTTTCGCACTTGTGTTGGTGCAGGAAACCACTTTTGCACTTGTATTAGTGTGGAAAAACCACTTTTCGCACTTGTGATAGTGTTGAAAAACCACTTTTCGCACTCGTGTTAGTGTTGAAAAACCACTTTTCGCACTTGTGATAGTGTTGAAAAACCACTTTTCGCACTTGTGTTAGTGTTGAAAAACCACTTTTCGCACTTGTGTTGGTGCAGGAAACCACTTTTGCACTTGTATTAGTGTGGAAAAACCACTTTTCGCACTTGTGTTAGTGTTGAAAAACCACTTTTTGCACTTGTGTTAGTGTTGAAAAACCACTTTTCGCACTTGTGTTGGTGCAGGAAACCACTTTTGCACTTGTATTAGTGTGGAAAAAACACTTTTTGCACTTGTGATAGTGTTGAAAAACCACTTTTCACACTTGTGTTAGTGTTGAAAAACCACTTTTCGCACTTGTGTTGGTGCAGGAAACCACTTTTGCACTTGTATTAGTGTGGAAAAACCACTTTTCGCACTTGTGATAGTGTTGAAAAACCACTTTTCGCACTTGTGTTGGTGCAGGAAACCACTTTTGCACTTGTAATAGTGTGGAAAAAACACTTTTCGCACTTGTGATAGTGTTGAAAAACCACTTTTCGCACTTGTGTTAGTGTTGAAAAACCACTTTTTGCACTTGTGTTAGTGTTGAAAAACCACTTTTCGCACTTGTGATAGTGTTGAAAAACCACTTTTCGCACTTGTCTTAGTGTTGAAAAACCACTTTTCGCCCTTGTGTTAGTGTTGAAAAACCACTTTTCGCACTTGTGTTGGTGCAGGAAACCACTTTTGCACTTGTATTAGTGTGGAAAAACCACTTTTCGCACTGTGATAGTGTTGAAAAACCACTTTTCGCACTTGTGTTAGTGTTGAAAAACCACTTTTTGCACTTGTGTTGGTGCAGGAAACTACTTTTGCACTTGTATTAGTGTGGAAAAACCACTTTTCGCACTTGTGATAGTGTTGAAAAACCACTTTTCGCACTTGTGTTAGCGTTGAAAAACCACTTTTCGCACTTGTGTTGGTGCAGCAAACCACTTTTGCACTTGTATTAGTGTGGAAAAACCACTTTTCGCACTTGTGTTGCTGCAGAAACCGCTTTTGCACTTGTATTAGTGTGGAAAAACCACTTTTCGCACTTGTGTTAGTGTTGAAAAACCACTTTTCGCACTTGTGTTAATGTTGAAAAACCACATTTCGCACTTGTGTTGGTGCAGGAAACCACTTTTGCACTTGTATTAGTGTGGAAAAACCACTTTTCGCACTTGTGATAGTGTTGAAAAACCACTTTTCGCACTTGTGTTGGTGTTGAAAAACCACTTTTCACACTTGTATTGGTGCAGGTAACCACTTTTGCACTTGTATTAGTGTGCAAAAAACACTTTTCGCACTTGTGATAGTGTTGAAAAACCACTTTTCGCACTTGTGATAGTGTTGAAAAACCACTTTTCGCACTTGTGTTAGTGTTGAAAAACCACTTTTCGCACTTGTGTTGGTGCAGGAAACCACTTTTGCACTTGTATTAGTGTGGAAAAACCACTTTTGGCACTTGTGTTAGTGTTGAAAAACCACTTTTCGCACTTGTGATAGTGTTGAAAAACCACTTTTTGCACTTGTGTTGATGTTGAAAAACCACTTTTCGCACTCGTGTTGGTGCAGGAAACCACTTTTTCACTTGTATTAGTGTGGAAAAACCACTTTTCGCACTTGTGTTAGTGTTGAAAAACTACTTTTCACACTTGTGTTAGTGTTGAAAATCCACTTTTCCCACTTGTGTTGGTGCAGGAAACCACTTTTGCACTTGTATTAGTGTGGAAAAATCACTTTTCGAACTTTGGATAGTGTTGAAAAACCACTTTTCGCACTTGTGATAGTGTTGAAAAACCACTTTTCGCACTTGTGTTTGTGTTGAAAAACCACTTTTCGCACTTGTGTTGGTGCAGGAAACCACTTTTGCACTTGTATTAGTGTGGAAAAACCACTTTTCGCACTTGTGTTAGTGTTGAAAAACCACTTTTCGCACTTGTGTTGGTGCAGGAAACCACTTTTGCACTTGTATTAGTGTGGAAAAACCACTTTTCGCACTTGTGATAGTGTTGAAAAACCACTTTTCGCACTCGTGTTAGTGTTGAAAAACCACTTTTCGCACTTGTGATAGTGTTGAAAAACCACTTTTCGCACTTGTGTTAGTGTTGAAAAACCACTTTTCGCACTTGTGTTGGTGCAGGAAACCACTTTTGCACTTGTATTAGTGTGGAAAAACCACTTTTCGCACTTGTGTTAGTGTTGAAAAACCACTTTTTGCACTTGTGTTAGTGTTGAAAAACCACTTTTCGCACTTGTGTTGGTGCAGGAAACCACTTTTGCACTTGTATTAGTGTGGAAAAAACACTTTTTGCACTTGTGATAGTGTTGAAAAACCACTTTTCACACTTGTGTTAGTGTTGAAAAACCACTTTTCGCACTTGTGTTGGTGCAGGAAACCACTTTTGCACTTGTATTAGTGTGGAAAAACCACTTTTCGCACTTGTGATAGTGTTGAAAAACCACTTTTCGCACTTGTGTTGGTGCAGGAAACCACTTTTGCACTTGTATTAGTGTGGAAAAAACACTTTTCGCACTTGTGATAGTGTTGAAAAACCACTTTTCGCACTTGTGTTAGTGTTGAAAAACCACTTTTTGCACTTGTGTTAGTGTTGAAAAACCACTTTTCGCACTTGTGATAGTGTTGAAAAACCACTTTTCGCACTTGTCTTAGTGTTGAAAAACCACTTTTCGCCCTTGTGTTAGTGTTGAAAAACCACTTTTCGCACTTGTGTTGGTGCAGGAAACCACTTTTGCACTTGTATTAGTGTGGAAAAACCACTTTTCGCACTGTGATAGTGTTGAAAAACCACTTTTCGCACTTGTGTTAGTGTTGAAAAACCACTTTTTGCACTTGTGTTGGTGCAGGAAACTACTTTTGCACTTGTATTAGTGTGGAAAAACCACTTTTCGCACTTGTGATAGTGTTGAAAAACCACTTTTCGCACTTGTGTTAGCGTTGAAAAACCACTTTTCGCACTTGTGTTGGTGCAGCAAACCACTTTTGCACTTGTATTAGTGTGGAAAAACCACTTTTCGCACTTGTGTTGCTGCAGAAATCGCTTTTGCACTTGTATTAGTGTGGAAAAACCACTTTTCGCACTTGTGTTAGTGTTGAAAAACCACTTTTCGCACTTGTGTTAATGTTGAAAAACCACATTTCGCACTTGTGTTGGTGCAGGAAACCACTTTTGCACTTGTATTAGTGTGGAAAAACCACTTTTCGCACTTGTGATAGTGTTGAAAAACCACTTTTCGCACTTGTGTTGGTGTTGAAAAACCACTTTTCACACTTGTGTTGGTGCAGGTAACCACTTTTGCACTTGTATTAGTGTGCAAAAAACACTTTCGCACTTGTGATAGTGTTGAAAAACCACTTTTCGCACTTGTGATAGTGTTGAAAAACCACTTTTCGCACTTGTGTAAGTGTTGAAAAACCACTTTTCGCACTTGTGTTGGTGCAGGAAACCACTTTTGCACTTGTATTAGTGTGGAAAAACCACTTTTGGCACTTGTGTTAGTGTTGAAAAACCACTTTTCGCACTTGTGATAGTGTTGAAAAACCACTTTTTGCACTTGTGTTGATGTTGAAAAACCACTTTTCGCACTCGTGTTGGTGCAGGAAACCACTTTTTCACTTGTATTAGTGTGGAAAAACCACTTTTCGCACTTGTGTTAGTGTTGAAAAACTACTTTTCACACTTGTGTTAGTGTTGAAAATCCACTTTTCCCACTTGTGTTGGTGCAGGAAACCACTTTTGCACTTGTATTAGTGTGGAAAAATCACTTTTCGAACTTTGGATAGTGTTGAAAAACCACTTTTCGCACTTGTGATAGTGTTGAAAAACCACTTTTCGCACTTGTGTTTGTGTTGAAAAACCACTTTTCGCACTTGTGTTGGTGCAGGAAACCACTTTTGCACTTGTATTAGTGTGGAAAACCACTTTTCGCACTTGTGTTAGTGTTGAAAAACCACTTTTTGCACTTGTGTTAGTGTTGAAAAACCACTTTTCGCACTTGTGTTGGTGCAGGAAACCACTTTTGCACTTGTATTAGTGTGGAAAAAACACTTTTTGCACTTGTGATAGTGTTGAAAAACCACTTTTTACACTTGTGTTAGTGTTGAAAAACCACTTTTCGCACTTGTGTTGGTGCAGGAAACCACTTTTGCACTTGTATTAGTGTGCAAAAAACACTTTTCGCACTTGTGATAGTGTTGAAAAACCACTTTTCGCACTTGTGATAGTGTTGAAAAACCACTTTTCGCACTTCTGTTAGTGTTGAAAAACCACTTTTCTCACTTGTGTTGGTGCAGGAAACCACTTTTGCACTTGTATTAGTGTGGAAAAACCACTTTTGGCACTTGTGTTAGTGTTGAAAAACCACTTTTCGCACTTGTGATAGTGTTGAAAAACCACTTTTTGCACTTGTGTTGATGTTGAAAAACCACTTTTCGCACTCGTGTTGGTGCAGGAAACCACTTTTTCACTTGTATTAGTGTGGAAAAACCACTTTTCGCACTTGTGTTAGTGTTGAAAAACTACTTTTCACACTTGTGTTAGTGTTGAAAATCCACTTTTCCCACTTGTGTTGGTGCAGGAAACCACTTTTGCACTTGTATTAGTGTGGAAAAATCACTTTTCGAACTTTGGATAGTGTTGAAAAACCACTTTTCGCACTTGTGATAGTGTTGAAAAACCACTTTTCGCACTTGTGTTTGTGTTGAAAAACCACTTTTCGCACTTGTGTTGGTGCAGGAAACCACTTTTGCACTTGTATTAGTGTGGAAAAACCACTTTTCGCACTTGTGTTAGTGTTGAAAAACCACCTTTCGCACTTGTGTTAGTGTTGAAAAACCACTTTTCGCACTTGTGTTGGTGCAGGAAACCACTTTTGCACTTGTAATAGTGTGGAAAAACACTTTTTGCACTTGTGATAGTGTTGAAAAACCACTTTTCGCACTTGTGTTAGTGATGAAAAACCACTTTTCGCACTTGTGTTGGTGCAGGAAACCACTTTTGCACTTGTATTAGTGTGGAAAAACCACTTTTCGCACTTGTGATAGTGTTGAAAAACCACTTTTCGCACTCGTGTTAGTGTTGAAAAACCACTTTTCGCACTTGTGATAGTGTTGAAAAACCACTTTTCGCACTTGTGTTAGTGTTGAAAAACCACTTTTCGCACTTGTGTTGGTGCAAGAAACCACTTTTGCACTTGTATTAGTGTGGAAAAACCACTTTTCGCACTTGTGTTAGTGTTGAAAAACCACTTTTTGCACTTGTGTTAGTGTTGAAAAACCACTTTTCGCACTTGTGTTGGTGCAGGAAACCACTTTTGCACTTGTATTAGTGTGGAAAAAACACTTTTTGCACTTGTGATAGTGTTGAAAAACCACTTTTCACACTTGTGTTAGTGTTGAAAAACCACTTTTCGCACTTGTGTTGGTGCAGGAAACCACTTTTGCACTTGTATTAGTGTGGAAAAACCACTTTTCGCACTGTGATAGTGTTGAAAAACCACTTTTCGCACTTGTGTTGGTGCAGGAAACCACTTTTGCACTTGTATTAGTGTGGAAAAAACCACTTTTCGCACTTGTGTTAGTGTTGAAAAACTACTTTTCACACTTGTGTTAGTGTTCAAAATCCACTTTTCCCACTTGTGTTGGTGCAGGAAACCACTTTTGCACTTGTATTAGTGTGGAAAAAACACTTTTCGAACTTTGGATAGTGTTGAAAAACCACTTTTCGCACTTGTGATAGTGTTGAAAAACCACTTTTCGCACTTGTGTTTGTGTTGAAAAACCACTTTTCGCACTTGTGTTGGTGCAGGAAACCACTTTTGCACTTGTATTAGTGTGGAAAAACCACTTTTCGCACTTGTGTTAGTGTTGAAAAACCACCTTTCGCACTTGTGTTAGTATTGAAAAACCACTTTTCGCACTTGTGTTGGTGCAGGAAACCACTTTTGCACTTGTAATAGTGTGGAAAAAACACTTTTTGCACTTGTGATAGTGTTGAAAAACCACTTTTCGCACTTGTGTTAGTGATGAAAAACCACTTTTCGCACTTGTGTTGGTGCAGGAAACCACTTTTGCACTTGTATTAGTGTGGAAAAACCACTTTTTGCACTTGTGATAGTGTTGAAAAACCACTTTTCGCATTTGTGTTAGTGATGAAAAACCACTTTTCGCACTTGTGTTGGTGCAGGAAACCACTTTTGCACTTGTATTAGTGTGGAAAAACCACTTTTCGCACTTGTGATAGTGTTGAAAAACCACTTTTCGCACTCGTGTTAGTGTTGAAAAACCACTTTTCGCACTTGTGATAGTGTTGAAAAACCACTTTTCGCACTTGTGTTAGTGTTGAAAAACCACTTTTCGCACTTGTGTTGGTGCAGGAAACCACTTTTGCACTTGTATTAGTGTGGAAAAACCACTTTTCGCACTTGTGTTAGTGTTGAAAAACCACTTTTTGCACTTGTGTTAGTGTTGAAAAACCACTTTTCGCACTTGTGTTGGTGCAGGAAACCACTTTTGCACTTGTATTAGTGTGGAAAAAACACTTTTTGCACTTGTGATAGTGTTGAAAAACCACTTTTCACACTTGTGTTAGTGTTGAAAAACCACTTTTCGCACTTGTGTTGGTGCAGGAAACCACTTTTGCACTTGTATTAGTGTGGAAAAACCACTTTTCGCACTTGTGATAGTGTTGAAAAACCACTTTTCGCACTTGTGTTGGTGCAGGAAACCACTTTTGCACTTGTAATAGTGTGGAAAAAACACTTTTCGCACTTGTGATAGTGTTGAAAAACCACTTTTCGCACTTGTGTTAGTATTGAAAAACCACTTTTTGCACTTGTGTTAGTGTTGAAAAACCACTTTTCGCACTTGTGATAGTGTTGAAAAACCACTTTTCGCACTTGTCTTAGTGTTGAAAAACCACTTTTCGCCCTTGTGTTAGTGTTGAAAAACAACTTTTCGCACTTGTGTTGGTGCAGGAAACCACTTTTGCACTTGTATTAGTGTGGAAAAACCACTTTTCGCACTGTGATAGTGTTGAAAAACCACTTTTCGCACTTGTGTTAGTGTTGAAAAACCACTTTTTGCACTTGTGTTGGTGCAGGAAACTACTTTTGCACTTGTATTAGTGTGGAAAAACCACTTTTCGCACTTGTGATAGTGTTGAAAAACCACTTTTCGCACTTGTGTTAGCGTTGAAAAACCACTTTTCGCACTTGTGTTGGTGCAGCAAACCACTTTTGCACTTGTATTAGTGTGGAAAAACCACTTTTCGCACTTGTGTTGCTGCAGAAACCGCTTTTGCACTTGTATTAGTGTGGAAAAACCACTTTTCGCACTTGTGTTAGTGTTGAAAAACCACTTTTCGCACTTGTGTTAATGTTGAAAAACCACATTTCGCACTTGTGTTGGTGCAGGAAACCACTTTTGCACTTGTATTAGTGTGGAAAAACCACTTTTCGCACTTGTGATAGTGTTGAAAAACCACTTTTCGCACTTGTGTTGGTGTTGAAAAACCACTTTTCACACTTGTGTTGGTGCAGGTAACCACTTTTGCACTTGTATTAGTGTGCAAAAAACACTTTTCGCACTTGTGATAGTGTTGAAAAACCACTTTTCGCACTTGTGATAGTGTTGAAAAACCACTTTTCGCACTTGTGTTAGTGTTGAAAAACCACTTTTCGCACTTGTGTTGGTGCAGGAAACCACTTTTGCACTTGTATTAGTGTGGAAAAACCACTTTTGGCACTTGTGTTAGTGTTGAAAAACCACTTTTCGCACTTGTGATAGTGTTGAAAAACCACTTTTTGCACTTGTGTTGATGTTGAAAAACCACTTTTCGCACTCGTGTTGGTGCAGGAAACCACTTTTTCACTTGTATTAGTGTGGAAAAACCACTTTTCGCACTTGTGTTAGTGTTGAAAAACTACTTTTCACACTTGTGTTAGTGTTGAAAATCCACTTTTCCCACTTGTGTTGGTGCAGGAAACCACTTTTGCACTTGTATTAGTGTGGAAAAATCACTTTTCGAACTTTGGATAGTGTTGAAAAACCACTTTTCGCACTTGTGATAGTGTTGAAAAACCACTTTTCGCACTTGTGTTTGTGTTGAAAAACCACTTTTCGCACTTGTGTTGGTGCAGGAAACCACTTTTGCACTTGTATTAGTGTGGAAAAACCACTTTTCGCACTTGTGTTAATGTTGAAAAACCACTTTTCGCACTTGTGTTGGTGCAGGAAACCACTTTTGCACTTGTATTAGTGTGGAAAAACCACTTTTCGCACTTGTGATAGTGTTGAAAAACCACTTTTCGCACTTGTGTTAGTGTTGAAAAACCACTTTTCGCACTTGTGTTGGTGCAGGAAACCACTTTTGCACTTGTATTAGTGTGGAAAAACCACTTTTCGCACTCGTGTTAGTGTTGAAAAACCACTTTTCGCACTTGTGATAGTGTTGAAAAACCACTTTTCGCACTTGTGTTAGTGTTGAAAAACCACTTTTCGCACTTGTGTTGGTGCAGGAAACCACTTTTGCACTTGTATTAGTGTGGAAAAACCACTTTTCGCACTTGTGTTAGTGTTGAAAAACCACTTTTTGCACTTGTGTTAGTGTTGAAAAACCACTTTTCGCACTTGTGATAGTGTTGAAAAACCACTTTTCGCACTTGTGTTAGTGTTGAAAAACCACTTTTCGCACTTGTGTTGGTGCAGGAAACCACTTTTGCACTTGTATTAGTGTGGAAAAACCACTTTTCGCACTTGTGTTAGTGTTGAAAAACCACTTTTTGCACTTGTGTTAGTGTTGAAAAACCACTTTTCGCACTTGTGTTGGTGCAGGAAACCACTTTTGCACTTGTATTAGTGTGGAAAAAACACTTTTTGCACTTGTGATAGTGTTGAAAAACCACTTTTCACACTTGTGTTAGTGTTGAAAAACCACTTTTCGCACTTGTGTTGGTGCAGGAAACCACTTTTGCACTTGTATTAGTGTGGAAAAACCACTTTTCGCACTTGTGATAGTGTTGAAAAACCACTTTTCGCACTTGTGTTGGTGCAGGAAACCACTTTTGCACTTGTAATAGTGTGGAAAAAACACTTTTCGCACTTGTGATAGTGTTGAAAAACCACTTTTCGCACTTGTGTTAGTGTTGAAAAACCACTTTTTGCACTTGTGTTAGTGTTGAAAAACCACTTTTCGCACTTGTGATAGTGTTGAAAAACCACTTTTCGCACTTGTCTTAGTGTTGAAAAACCACTTTTCGCCCTTGTGTTAGTGTTGAAAAACCACTTTTCGCACTTGTGTTGGTGCAGGAAACCACTTTTGCACTTGTATTAGTGTGGAAAAACCACTTTTCGCACTGTGATAGTGTTGAAAAACCACTTTTCGCACTTGTGTTAGTGTTGAAAAACCACTTTTTGCACTTGTGTTGGTGCAGGAAACTACTTTTGCACTTGTATTAGTGTGGAAAAACCACTTTTCGCACTTGTGATAGTGTTGAAAAACCACTTTTCGCACTTGTGTTGGTGCAGCAAACCACTTTTGCACTTGTATTAGTGTGGAAAAACCACTTTTCGCACTTGTGTTGCTGCAGAAACCGCTTTTGCACTTGTATTAGTGTGGAAAAACCACTTTTCGCACTTGTGTTAGTGTTGAAAAACCACTTTTCGCACTTGTGTTAATGTTGAAAAACCACATTTCGCACTTGTGTTGGTGCAGGAAACCACTTTTGCACTTGTATTAGTGTGGAAAAACCACTTTTCGCACTTGTGATAATGTTGAAAAACCACTTTTCGCACTTGTGATAGTGTTGAAAAACCACTTTTCGCACTTGTGTTAGTGTTGAAAAACCACTTTTCGCACTTGTGTTGGTGCAGGAAACCACTTTTGCACTTGTATTAGTGTGGAAAAACCACTTTTGGCACTTGTGTTAGTGTTGAAAAACCACTTTTCGCACTTGTGATAGTGTTGAAAAACCACTTTTTGCACTTGTGTTGATGTTGAAAAACCACTTTTCGCATTCGTGTTGGTGCAGGAAACCACTTTTTCACTTGTATTAGTGTGGAAAAACCGCTTTTCGCACTTGTGTTAGTGTTGAAAAACTACTTTTCACACTTGTGTTAGTGTTGAAAATCCACTTTTCCCACTTGTGTTGGTGCAGGAAACCACTTTTGCACTTGTATTAGTGTGGAAAAATCACTTTTCGAACTTTGGATAGTGTTGAAAAACCACTTTTCGCACTTGTGATAGTGTTGAAAAACCACTTTTCGCACTTGTGTTTGTGTTGAAAAACCACTTTTCGCACTTGTGTTGGTGCAGGAAACCACTTTTGCACTTGTATTAGTGTGGAAAAACCACTTTTCGCACTCGTGTTAGTGTTGAAAAACCACTTTTTGCACTTGTGTTAGTGTTGAAAAACCACTTTTCGCACTTGTGATAGTGTTGAAAAACCACTTTTCGCACTTGTGTTTGTGTTGAAAAACCACTTTTCGCACTTGTGTTGGTGCAGGAAACCACTTTTGCACTTGTATTAGTGTGGAAAAACCACTTTTGGCACTTGTGTTAGTGTTGAAAAACCACTTTTCGCACTTGTGATAGTGTTGAAAAACCACTTTTTGCACTTGTGTTGATGTTGAAAAACCACTTTTCGCACTCGTGTTGGTGCAGGAAACCACTTTTTCACTTGTATTAGTGTGGAAAAACCACTTTTCGCACTTGTGTTAGTGTTGAAAAACTACTTTTCACACTTGTGTTAGTGTTGAAAATCCACTTTTCCCACTTGTGTTGGTGCAGGAAACCACTTTTGCACTTGTATTAGTGTGGAAAAATCACTTTTCGAACTTTGGATAGTGTTGAAAAACCACTTTTCGCACTTGTGATAGTGTTGAAAAACCACTTTTCGCACTTGTGTTTGTGTTGAAAAACCACTTTTCGCACTTGTGTTGGTGCAGGAAACCACTTTTGCACTTGTATTAGTGTGGAAAAACCACTTTTCGCACTCGTGTTAGTGTTGAAAAACCACTTTTTGCACTTGTGTTAGTGTTGAAAAACCACTTTTCGCACTTGTGATAGTGTTGAAAAACCACTTTTCGCACTTGTGTTTGTGTTGAAAAACCACTTTTCGCACTTGTGTTGGTGCAGGAAACCACTTTTGCACTTGTATTAGTGTGGAAAAACCACTTTTGGCACTTGTGTTAGTGTTGAAAAACCACTTTTCGCACTTGTGATAGTGTTGAAAAACCACTTTTTGCACTTGTGTTGATGTTGAAAAACCACTTTTCGCACTCGTGTTGGTGCAGGAAACCACTTTTTCACTTGTATTAGTGTGGAAAAACCACTTTTCGCACTTGTGTTAGTGTTGAAAAACTACTTTTCACACTTGTGTTAGTGTTGAAAATCCACTTTTCCCACTTGTGTTGGTGCAGGAAACCACTTTTGCACTTGTATTAGTGTGGAAAAATCACTTTTCGAACTTTGGATAGTGTTGAAAAACCACTTTTCGCACTTGTGATAGTGTTGAAAAACCACTTTTCGCACTTGTGTTTGTGTTGAAAAACCACTTTTCGCACTTGTGTTGGTGCAGGAAACCACTTTTGCACTTGTATTAGTGTGGAAAAACCACTTTTCGCACTCGTGTTAGTGTTGAAAAACCACTTTTTGCACTTGTGTTAGTGTTGAAAAACCACTTTTCGCACTTGTGATAGTGTTGAAAAACCACTTTTCGCACTTGTGTTTGTGTTGAAAAACCACTTTTCGCACTTGTGTTGGTGCAGGAAACCACTTTTGCACTTGTATTAGTGTGGAAAAACCACTTTTGGCACTTGTGTTAGTGTTGAAAAACCACTTTTCGCACTTGTGATAGTGTTGAAAAACCACTTTTTGCACTTGTGTTGATGTTGAAAAACCACTTTTCGCACTCGTGTTGGTGCAGGAAACCACTTTTTCACTTGTATTAGTGTGGAAAAACCACTTTTCGCACTTGTGTTAGTGTTGAAAAACTACTTTTCACACTTGTGTTAGTGTTGAAAATCCACTTTTCCCACTTGTGTTGGTGCAGGAAACCACTTTTGCACTTGTATTAGTGTGGAAAAATCACTTTTCGAACTTTGGATAGTGTTGAAAAACCACTTTTCGCACTTGTGATAGTGTTGAAAAACCACTTTTCGCACTTGTGTTTGTGTTGAAAAACCACTTTTCGCACTTGTGTTGGTGCAGGAAACCACTTTTGCACTTGTATTAGTGTGGAAAAACCACTTTTCGCACTCGTGTTAGTGTTGAAAAACCACTTTTCGCACTTGTGATAGTGTTGAAAAACCACTTTTCGCACTTGTGTTAGTGTTGAAAAACCACTTTTCGCACTTGTGTTGGTGCAGGAAACCACTTTTGCACTTGTATTAGTGTGGAAAAACCACTTTTCGCACTTGTGTTAGTGTTGAAAAACCACTTTTTGCACTTGTGTTAGTGTTGAAAAACCACTTTTCGCACTTGTGTTGGTGCAGGAAACCACTTTTGCACTTGTATTAGTGTGGAAAAAACACTTTTTGCACTTGTGATAGTGTTGAAAAACCACTTTTCACACTTGTGTTAGTGTTGAAAAACCACTTTTCGCACTTGTGTTGGTGCAGGAAACCACTTTTGCACTTGTATTAGTGTGGAAAAACCACTTTTCGCACTTGTGATAGTGTTGAAAAACCACTTTTCGCACTTGTGTTGGTGCAGGAAACCACTTTTGCACTTGTAATAGTGTGGAAAAAACACTTTTCGCACTTGTGATAGTGTTGAAAAACCACTTTTCGCACTTGTGTTAGTGTTGAAAAACCACTTTTTGCACTTGTGTTAGTGTTGAAAAACCACTTTTCGCACTTGTGATAGTGTTGAAAAACCACTTTTCGCACTTGTCTTAGTGTTGAAAAACCACTTTTCGCCCTTGTGTTAGTGTTGAAAAACCACTTTTCGCACTTGTGTTGGTGCAAGAAACCACTTTTGCACTTGTATTAGTGTGGAAAAACCACTTTTCGCACTTGTGTTAGTGTTGAAAAACCACTTTTTGCACTTGTGTTAGTGTTGAAAAACCACTTTTCGCACTTGTGTTGGTGCAGGAAACCACTTTTGCACTTGTATTAGTGTGGAAAAAACACTTTTTGCACTTGTGATAGTGTTGAAAAACCACTTTTCACACTTGTGTTAGTGTTGAAAAACCACTTTTCGCACTTGTGTTGGTGCAGGAAACCACTTTTGCACTTGTATTAGTGTGGAAAAACCACTTTTCGCACTGTGATAGTGTTGAAAAACCACTTTTCGCACTTGTGTTGGTGCAGGAAACCACTTTTGCACTTGTATTAGTGTGGAAAAAACCACTTTTCGCACTTGTGTTAGTGTTGAAAAACTACTTTTCACACTTGTGTTAGTGTTCAAAATCCACTTTTCCCACTTGTGTTGGTGCAGGAAACCACTTTTGCACTTGTATTAGTGTGGAAAAAACACTTTTCGAACTTTGGATAGTGTTGAAAAACCACTTTTCGCACTTGTGATAGTGTTGAAAAACCACTTTTCGCACTTGTGTTTGTGTTGAAAAACCACTTTTCGCACTTGTGTTGGTGCAGGAAACCACTTTTGCACTTGTATTAGTGTGGAAAAACCACTTTTCGCACTTGTGTTAGTGTTGAAAAACCACCTTTCGCACTTGTGTTAGTATTGAAAAACCACTTTTCGCACTTGTGTTGGTGCAGGAAACCACTTTTGCACTTGTAATAGTGTGGAAAAAACACTTTTTGCACTTGTGATAGTGTTGAAAAACCACTTTTCGCACTTGTGTTAGTGATGAAAAACCACTTTTCGCACTTGTGTTGGTGCAGGAAACCACTTTTGCACTTGTATTAGTGTGGAAAAACCACTTTTCGCACTTGTGATAGTGTTGAAAAACCACTTTTCGCACTCGTGTTAGTGTTGAAAAACCACTTTTCGCACTTGTGATAGTGTTGAAAAACCACTTTTCGCACTTGTGTTAGTGTTGAAAAACCACTTTTCGCACTTGTGTTGGTGCAGGAAACCACTTTTGCACTTGTATTAGTGTGGAAAAACCACTTTTCGCACTTGTGTTAGTGTTGAAAAACCACTTTTTGCACTTGTGTTAGTGTTGAAAAACCACTTTTCGCACTTGTGTTGGTGCAGGAAACCACTTTTGCACTTGTATTAGTGTGGAAAAAACACTTTTTGCACTTGTGATAGTGTTGAAAAACCACTTTTCACACTTGTGTTAGTGTTGAAAAACCACTTTTCGCACTTGTGTTGGTGCAGGAAACCACTTTTGCACTTGTATTAGTGTGGAAAAACCACTTTTCGCACTTGTGATAGTGTTGAAAAACCACTTTTCGCACTTGTGTTGGTGCAGGAAACCACTTTTGCACTTGTAATAGTGTGGAAAAAACACTTTTCGCACTTGTGATAGTGTTGAAAAACCACTTTTCGCACTTGTGTTAGTGTTGAAAAACCACTTTTTGCACTTGTGTTAGTGTTGAAAAACCACTTTTCGCACTTGTGAGTGTTGAAAAACCACTTTTCGCACTTGTCTTAGTGTTGAAAAACCACTTTTCGCCCTTGTGTTAGTGTTGAAAAACAACTTTTCGCACTTGTGTTGGTGCAGGAAACCACTTTTGCACTTGTATTAGTGTGGAAAAACCACTTTTCGCACTGTGATAGTGTTGAAAAACCACTTTTCGCACTTGTGTTAGTGTTGAAAAACCACTTTTTGCACTTGTGTTGGTGCAGGAAACTACTTTTGCACTTGTATTAGTGTGGAAAAACCACTTTTCGCACTTGTGATAGTGTTGAAAAACCACTTTTCGCACTTGTGTTAGCGTTGAAAAACCACTTTTCGCACTTGTGTTGGTGCAGCAAACCACTTTTGCACTTGTATTAGTGTGGAAAAACCACTTTTCGCACTTGTGTTGCTGCAGAAACCGCTTTTGCACTTGTATTAGTGTGGAAAAACCACTTTTCGCACTTGTGTTAGTGTTGAAAAACCACTTTTCGCACTTGTGTTAATGTTGAAAAACCACATTTCGCACTTGTGTTGGTGCAGGAAACCACTTTTGCACTTGTATTAGTGTGGAAAAACCACTTTTCGCACTTGTGATAGTGTTGAAAAACCACTTTTCGCACTTGTGTTGGTGTTGAAAAACCACTTTTCACACTTGTGTTGGTGCAGGTAACCACTTTTGCACTTGTATTAGTGTGCAAAAAACACTTTTCGCACTTGTGATAGTGTTGAAAAACCACTTTTCGCACTTGTGATAGTGTTGAAAAACCACTTTTCGCACTTGTGTTAGTGTTGAAAAACCACTTTTCGCACTTGTGTTGGTGCAGGAAACCACTTTTGCACTTGTATTAGTGTGGAAAAACCACTTTTGGCACTTGTGTTAGTGTTGAAAAACCACTTTTCGCACTTGTGATAGTGTTGAAAAACCACTTTTTGCACTTGTGTTGATGTTGAAAAACCACTTTTCGCACTCGTGTTGGTGCAGGAAACCACTTTTTCACTTGTATTAGTGTGGAAAAACCACTTTTCGCACTTGTGTTAGTGTTGAAAAACTACTTTTCACACTTGTGTTAGTGTTGAAAATCCACTTTTCCCACTTGTGTTGGTGCAGGAAACCACTTTTGCACTTGTATTAGTGTGGAAAAATCACTTTTCGAACTTTGGATAGTGTTGAAAAACCACTTTTCGCACTTGTGATAGTGTTGAAAAACCACTTTCGCACTTGTGTTTGTGTTGAAAAACCACTTTTCGCACTTGTGTTGGTGCAGGAAACCACTTTTGCACTTGTATTAGTGTGGAAAAACCACTTTTCGCACTTGTGTTAGTGTTGAAAAACCACTTTTCGCACTTGTGTTGGTGCAGGAAACCACTTTTGCACTTGTATTAGTGTGGAAAAACCACTTTTCGCACTTGTGATAGTGTTGAAAAACCACTTTTCGCACTTGTGTTAGTGTTGAAAAACCACTTTTCGCACTTGTGTTGGTGCAGGAAACCACTTTTGCACTTGTATTAGTGTGGAAAAACCACTTTTCGCACTCGTGTTAGTGTTGAAAAACCACTTTTCGCACTTGTGATAGTGTTGAAAAACCACTTTTCGCACTTGTGTTAGTGTTGAAAAACCACTTTTCGCACTTGTGTTGGTGCAGGAAACCACTTTTGCACTTGTATTAGTGTGGAAAAACCACTTTTCGCACTTGTGTTAGTGTTGAAAAACCACTTTTTGCACTTGTGTTAGTGTTGAAAAACCACTTTTCGCACTTGTGTTGGTGCAGGAAACCACTTTTGCACTTGTATTAGTGTGGAAAAAACACTTTTTGCACTTGTGATAGTGTTGAAAAACCACTTTTCACACTTGTGTTAGTGTTGAAAAACCACTTTTCGCACTTGTGTTGGTGCAGGAAACCACTTTTGCACTTGTATTAGTGTGGAAAAACCACTTTTCGCACTTGTGATAGTGTTGAAAAACCACTTTTCGCACTTGTGTTGGTGCAGGAAACCACTTTTGCACTTGTAATAGTGTGGAAAAAACACTTTTCGCACTTGTGATAGTGTTGAAAAACCACTTTTCGCACTTGTGTTAGTGTTGAAAAACCACTTTTTGCACTTGTGTTAGTGTTGAAAAACCACTTTTCGCACTTGTGATAGTGTTGAAAAACCACTTTTCGCACTTGTCTTAGTGTTGAAAAACCACTTTTCGCCCTTGTGTTAGTGTTGAAAAACCACTTTTCGCACTTGTGTTGGTGCAGGAAACCACTTTTGCACTTGTATTAGTGTGGAAAAACCACTTTTCGCACTGTGATAGTGTTGAAAAACCACTTTTCGCACTTGTGTTAGTGTTGAAAAACCACTTTTTGCACTTGTGTTGGTGCAGGAAACTACTTTTGCACTTGTATTAGTGTGGAAAAACCACTTTTCGCACTTGTGATAGTGTTGAAAAACCACTTTTCGCACTTGTGTTGGTGCAGCAAACCACTTTTGCACTTGTATTAGTGTGGAAAAACCACTTTTCGCACTTGTGTTGCTGCAGAAACCGCTTTTGCACTTGTATTAGTGTGGAAAAACCACTTTTCGCACTTGTGTTAGTGTTGAAAAACCACTTTTCGCACTTGTGTTAATGTTGAAAAACCACATTTCGCACTTGTGTTGGTGCAGGAAACCACTTTTGCACTTGTATTAGTGTGGAAAAACCACTTTTCGCACTTGTGATAGTGTTGAAAAACCACTTTTCGCACTTGTGATAGTGTTGAAAAACCACTTTTCGCACTTGTGTTAGTGTTGAAAAACCACTTTTCGCACTTGTGTTGGTGCAGGAAACCACTTTTGCACTTGTATTAGTGTGGAAAAACCACTTTTGGCACTTGTGTTAGTGTTGAAAAACCACTTTTCGCACTTGTGATAGTGTTGAAAAACCACTTTTTGCACTTGTGTTGATGTTGAAAAACCACTTTTCGCACTCGTGTTGGTGCAGGAAACCACTTTTTCACTTGTATTAGTGTGGAAAAACCACTTTTCGCACTTGTGTTAGTGTTGAAAAACTACTTTTCACACTTGTGTTAGTGTTGAAAATCCACTTTTCCCACTTGTGTTGGTGCAGGAAACCACTTTTGCACTTGTATTAGTGTGGAAAAATCACTTTTCGAACTTTGGATAGTGTTGAAAAACCACTTTTCGCACTTGTGATAGTGTTGAAAAACCACTTTTCGCACTTGTGTTTGTGTTGAAAAACCACTTTTCGCACTTGTGTTGGTGCAGGAAACCACTTTTGCACTTGTATTAGTGTGGAAAAACCACTTTTCGCACTCGTGTTAGTGTTGAAAAACCACTTTTTGCACTTGTGTTAGTGTTGAAAAACCACTTTTCGCACTTGTGATAGTGTTGAAAAACCACTTTTCGCACTTGTGTTTGTGTTGAAAAACCACTTTTCGCACTTGTGTTGGTGCAGGAAACCACTTTTGCACTTGTATTAGTGTGGAAAAACCACTTTTGGCACTTGTGTTAGTGTTGAAAAACCACTTTTCGCACTTGTGATAGTGTTGAAAAACCACTTTTTGCACTTGTGTTGATGTTGAAAAACCACTTTTCGCACTCGTGTTGGTGCAGGAAACCACTTTTTCACTTGTATTAGTGTGGAAAAACCACTTTTCGCACTTGTGTTAGTGTTGAAAAACTACTTTTCACACTTGTGTTAGTGTTGAAAATCCACTTTTCCCACTTGTGTTGGTGCAGGAAACCACTTTTGCACTTGTATTAGTGTGGAAAAATCACTTTTCGAACTTTGGATAGTGTTGAAAAACCACTTTTCGCACTTGTGATAGTGTTGAAAAACCACTTTTCGCACTTGTGTTTGTGTTGAAAAACCACTTTTCGCACTTGTGTTGGTGCAGGAAACCACTTTTGCACTTGTATTAGTGTGGAAAAACCACTTTTCGCACTCGTGTTAGTGTTGAAAAACCACTTTTTGCACTTGTGTTAGTGTTGAAAAACCACTTTTCGCACTTGTGATAGTGTTGAAAAACCACTTTTCGCACTTGTGTTTGTGTTGAAAAACCACTTTTCGCACTTGTGTTGGTGCAGGAAACCACTTTTGCACTTGTATTAGTGTGGAAAAACCACTTTTGGCACTTGTGTTAGTGTTGAAAAACCACTTTTCGCACTTGTGATAGTGTTGAAAAACCACTTTTTGCACTTGTGTTGATGTTGAAAAACCACTTTTCGCACTCGTGTTGGTGCAGGAAACCACTTTTTCACTTGTATTAGTGTGGAAAAACCACTTTTCGCACTTGTGTTAGTGTTGAAAAACTACTTTTCACACTTGTGTTAGTGTTGAAAATCCACTTTTCCCACTTGTGTTGGTGCAGGAAACCACTTTTGCACTTGTATTAGTGTGGAAAAATCACTTTTCGAACTTTGGATAGTGTTGAAAAACCACTTTTCGCACTTGTGATAGTGTTGAAAAACCACTTTTCGCACTTGTGTTTGTGTTGAAAAACCACTTTTCGCACTTGTGTTGGTGCAGGAAACCACTTTTGCACTTGTATTAGTGTGGAAAAACCACTTTTCGCACTCGTGTTAGTGTTGAAAAACCACTTTTCGCACTTGTGATAGTGTTGAAAAACCACTTTTCGCACTTGTGTTAGTGTTGAAAAACCACTTTTCGCACTTGTGTTGGTGCAGGAAACCACTTTTGCACTTGTATTAGTGTGGAAAAAACACTTTTTGCACTTGTGATAGTGTTGAAAAACCACTTTTCACACTTGTGTTAGTGTTGAAAAACCACTTTTCGCACTTGTGTTGGTGCAGGAAACCACTTTTGCACTTGTATTAGTGTGGAAAAACCACTTTTCGCACTTGTGATAGTGTTGAAAAACCACTTTTCGCACTTGTGTTGGTGCAGGAAACCACTTTTGCACTTGTAATAGTGTGGAAAAAACACTTTTCGCACTTGTGATAGTGTTGAAAAACCACTTTTCGCACTTGTGTTAGTGTTGAAAAACCACTTTTTGCACTTGTGTTAGTGTTGAAAAACCACTTTTCGCACTTGTGATAGTGTTGAAAAACCACTTTTCGCACTTGTCTTAGTGTTGAAAAACCACTTTTCGCCCTTGTGTTAGTGTTGAAAAACCACTTTTCGCACTTGTGTTGGTGCAGGAAACCACTTTTGCACTTGTATTAGTGTGGAAAAACCACTTTTCGCACTGTGATAGTGTTGAAAAACCACTTTTCGCACTTGTGTTAGTGTTGAAAAACCACTTTTTGCACTTGTGTTGGTGCAGGAAACTACTTTTGCACTTGTATTAGTGTGGAAAAACCACTTTTCGCACTTGTGATAGTGTTGAAAAACCACTTTTCGCACTTGTGTTGGTGCAGCAAACCACTTTTGCACTTGTATTAGTGTGGAAAAACCACTTTTCGCACTTGTGTTGCTGCAGAAACCGCTTTTGCACTTGTATTAGTGTGGAAAAACCACTTTTCGCACTTGTGTTAGTGTTGAAAAACCACTTTTCGCACTTGTGTTAATGTTGAAAAACCACATTTCGCACTTGTGTTGGTGCAGGAAACCACTTTTGCACTTGTATTAGTGTGGAAAAACCACTTTTCGCACTTGTGATAGTGTTGAAAAACCACTTTTCGCACTTGTGTTGGTGTTGAAAAACCACTTTTCACACTTGTGTTGGTGCAGGTAACCACTTTTGCACTTGTATTAGTGTGCAAAAAACACTTTTCGCACTTGTGATAGTGTTGAAAAACCACTTTTCGCACTTGTGATAGTGTTGAAAAACCACTTTTCGCACTTGTGTTAGTGTTGAAAAACCACTTTTCGCACTTGTGTTGGTGCAGGAAACCACTTTTGCACTTGTATTAGTGTGGAAAAACCACTTTTGGCACTTGTGTTAGTGTTGAAAAACCACTTTTCGCACTTGTGATAGTGTTGAAAAACCACTTTTTGCACTTGTGTTGATGTTGAAAAACCACTTTTCGCACTCGTGTTGGTGCAGGAAACCACTTTTTCACTTGTATTAGTGTGGAAAAACCACTTTTCGCACTTGTGTTAGTGTTGAAAAACTACTTTTCACACTTGTGTTAGTGTTGAAAATCCACTTTTCCCACTTGTGTTGGTGCAGGAAACCACTTTTGCACTTGTATTAGTGTGGAAAAATCACTTTTCGAACTTTGGATAGTGTTGAAAAACCACTTTTCGCACTTGTGATAGTGTTGAAAAACCACTTTTCGCACTTGTGTTTGTGTTGAAAAACCACTTTTCGCACTTGTGTTGGTGCAGGAAACCACTTTTGCACTTGTATTAGTGTGGAAAAACCACTTTTCGCACTTGTGTTAGTGTTGAAAAACCACTTTTTGCACTTGTGTTAGTGTTGAAAAACCACTTTTCGCACTTGTGTTGGTGCAGGAAACCACTTTTGCACTTGCATTAGTGTGGAAAAAACACTTTTGCACTTGTGATAGTGTTGAAAAACCACTTTTCACACTTGTGTTAGTGTTGAAAAACCACTTTTCGCACTTGTGTTGGTGCAGGAAACCACTTTTGCACTTGTATTAGTGTGGAAAAACCACTTTTCGCACTTGTGATAGTGTTGAAAAACCACTTTTCGCACTTGTGTTGGTGCAGGAAACCACTTTTGCACTTGTAATAGTGTGGAAAAAACACTTTTCGCACTTGTGATAGTGTTGAAAAACCACTTTTCGCACTTGTGTTAGTGTTGAAAAACCACTTTTTGCACTTGTGTTAGTGTTGAAAAACCACTTTTCGCACTTGTGATAGTGTTGAAAAACCACTTTTCGCACTTGTGTTAGTGTTGAAAAACCACTTTTCGCCCTTGTGTTAGTGTTGAAAAACCACTTTTCGGCACTTGTGTTGGTGCAGGAAACCACTTTTGCACTTGTATTAGTGTGGAAAAACCACTTTTCGCACTTGTGATAGTGTTGAAAAACCACTTTTCGCACGTGTGTTGGTGCAGGAAACCACTTTTGCACTTGTATTAGTGTGGAAAAACCACTTTTCGCCCTTGTGTTAGTGTTGAAAAACCACTTTTCGCACTTCTGTTGGTGCAGGAAACCACTTTTGCACTTGTATTAGTGTGGAAAAACCACTTTTCGCACTTGTGTTAGTGTTGAAAAACCACCTTTCGCACTTGTGTTAGTGTTGAAAAACCACTTTTCACACTTGTGTTGGTGCAGGAAACCACTTTTGCACTTGTAATAGTGTGGAAAAAACACTTTTCACACTTGTGATAGTGTTGAAAAACCACTTTTCGCACTTGTGTTAGTGTTGAAAAACCACTTTTTGCACTTGTGTTAGTGTTGAAAAACCACTTTTCGCACTTGTGATAGTGTTGAAAAACCACTTTTCGCACTTGTCTTAGTGTTGAAAAACCACTTTTCGCCCTTGTGTTAGTGTTGAAAAACCACTTTTCGCACTTGTGTTGGTGCAGGAAACCACTTTTGCACTTGTATTAGTGTGGAAAAACCACTTTTCGCACTTGTGATAGTGTTGAAAAACCACTTTTCGCACTTGTGTTAGTGTTGAAAAACCACTTTTTGCACTTGTGTTGGTGCAGGAAACTACTTTTGCACTTGTATTAGTGTGGAAAAACCACTTTTCGCACTTGTGATAGTGTTGAAAAACCACTTTTCGCACTTGTGTTAGTGTTGAAAAACCACTTTTCGCACTTGTGTTGGTGCAGCAATCCACTTTTGCACTTGTATTAGTGTGGAAAAACCACTTTTCGCAATTGTGTTGCTGCAGAAACCGCTTTTGCACTTGTATTAGTGTGGAAAAACCACTTTTCGCACTTGTGTTAGTGTTGAAAAACCACTTTTCGCACTTGTGTTAATGTTGAAAAACCACATTTCGCACTTGTGTTGGTGCAGGAAACCACTTTTGCACTTGTATTAGTGTGGAAAAACCACTTTTCGCACTTGTGATAGTGTTGAAAAACCACTTTTCGCACTTGTGTTGGTGTTGAAAAACCACTTTTCGCACTTGTGTTGGTGCAGGAAACCACTTTTGCACTTGTATTAGTGTGGAAAAACCACTTTTGGCACTTGTGTTAGTGTTGAAAAACCACTTTTCGCACTTGTGATAGTGTTGAAAAACCACTTTTTGCACTTGTGTTGATGTTGAAAAACCACTTTTCGCACTCGTGTTGGTGCAGGAAACCACTTTTTCACTTGTATTAGTGTGGAAAAACCACTTTTCGCACTTGTGTTAGTGTTGAAAAACTACTTTTCACACTTGTGTTAGTGTTGAAAATCCACTTTTCCCACTTGTGTTGGTGCAGGAAACCACTTTTGCACTTGTATTAGTGTGGAAAAATCACTTTTCGAACTTTGGATAGTGTTGAAAAACCACTTTTCGCACTTGTGATAGTGTTGAAAAACCACTTTTCGCACTTGTGTTTGTGTTGAAAAACCACTTTTCGCACTTGTGTTGGTGCAGGAAACCACTTTTGCACTTGTATTAGTGTGGAAAAACCACTTTTCGCACTTGTGTTAGTGTTGAAAAACCACCTTTCGCACTTGTGTTAGTGTTGAAAAACCACTTTTCGCACTTGTGTTGGTGCAGGAAACCACTTTTGCACTTGTGATAGTGTTGAAAAACCACTTTTCGCACTCGTGTTAGTGTTGAAAAACCACTTTTCGCACTTGTGATAGTGTTGAAAAACCACTTTTCGCACTTGTGTTAGTGTTGAAAAACCACTTTTCGCACTTGTGTTGGTGCAAGAAACCACTTTTGCACTTGTATTAGTGTGGAAAAACCACTTTTCGCACTTGTGTTAGTGTTGAAAAACCACTTTTTGCACTTGTGTTAGTGTTGAAAAACCACTTTTCGCACTTGTGTTGGTGCAGGAAACCACTTTTGCACTTGTATTAGTGTGGAAAAAACACTTTTTGCACTTGTGATAGTGTTGAAAAACCACTTTTCACACTTGTGTTAGTGTTGAAAAACCACTTTTCGCACTTGTGTTGGTGCAGGAAACCACTTTTGCACTTGTATTAGTGTGGAAAAACCACTTTTCGCACTGTGATAGTGTTGAAAAACCACTTTTCGCACTTGTGTTGGTGCAGGAAACCACTTTTGCACTTGTATTAGTGTGGAAAAAACCACTTTTCGCACTTGTGTTAGTGTTGAAAAACTACTTTTCACACTTGTGTTAGTGTTGAAAATCCACTTTTCCCACTTGTGTTGGTGCAGGAAACCACTTTTGCACTTGTATTAGTGTGGAAAAAACACTTTTCGAACTTTGGATAGTGTTGAAAAACCACTTTTCGCACTTGTGATAGTGTTGAAAAACCACTTTTCGCACTTGTGTTTGTGTTGAAAAACCACTTTTCGCACTTGTGTTGGTGCAGGAAACCACTTTTGCACTTGTATTAGTGTGGAAAAACCACTTTTCGCACTTGTGTTAGTGTTGAAAAACCACCTTTCGCACTTGTGTTAGTATTGAAAAACCACTTTTCGCACTTGTGTTGGTGCAGGAAACCACTTTTGCACTTGTAATAGTGTGGAAAAACACTTTTTGCACTTGTGATAGTGTTGAAAAACCACTTTTCGCACTTGTGTTAGTGATCAAAAACCACTTTTCGCACTTGTGTTGGTGCAGGAAACCACTTTTGCACTTGTATTAGTGTGGAAAAACCACTTTTTGCACTTGTGATAGTGTTGAAAAACCACTTTTCGCATTTGTGTTAGTGATGAAAAACCACTTTTCGCACTTGTGTTGGTGCAGGAAACCACTTTTGCACTTGTATTAGTGTGGAAAAACCACTTTTCGCACTTGTGATAGTGTTGAAAAACCACTTTTCGCACTCGTGTTAGTGTTGAAAAACCACTTTTCGCACTTGTGATAGTGTTGAAAAACCACTTTTCGCACTTGTGTTAGTGTTGAAAAACCACTTTTCGCACTTGTGTTGGTGCAGGAAACCACTTTTGCACTTGTATTAGTGTGGAAAAACCACTTTTCGCACTTGTGTTAGTGTTGAAAAACCACTTTTTGCACTTGTGTTAGTGTTGAAAAACCACTTTTCGCACTTGTGTTGGTGCAGGAAACCACTTTTGCACTTGTATTAGTGTGGAAAAAACACTTTTTGCACTTGTGATAGTGTTGAAAAACCACTTTTCACACTTGTGTTAGTGTTGAAAAACCACTTTTCGCACTTGTGTTGGTGCAGGAAACCACTTTTGCACTTGTATTAGTGTGGAAAAACCACTTTTCGCACTTGTGATAGTGTTGAAAAACCACTTTTCGCACTTGTGTTGGTGCAGGAAACCACTTTTGCACTTGTAATAGTGTGGAAAAAACACTTTTCGCACTTGTGATAGTGTTGAAAAACCACTTTTCGCACTTGTGTTAGTGTTGAAAAACCACTTTTTGCACTTGTGTTAGTGTTGAAAAACCACTTTTCGCACTTGTGATAGTGTTGAAAAACCACTTTTCGCACTTGTCTTAGTGTTGAAAAACCACTTTTCGCCCTTGTGTTAGTGTTGAAAAACAACTTTTCGCACTTGTGTTGGTGCAGGAAACCACTTTTGCACTTGTATTAGTGTGGAAAAACCACTTTTCGCACTGTGATAGTGTTGAAAAACCACTTTTCGCACTTGTGTTAGTGTTGAAAAACCACTTTTTGCACTTGTGTTGGTGCAGGAAACTACTTTTGCACTTGTATTAGTGTGGAAAAACCACTTTTCGCACTTGTGATAGTGTTGAAAAACCACTTTTCGCACTTGTGTTAGCGTTGAAAAACCACTTTTCGCACTTGTGTTGGTGCAGCAAACCACTTTTGCACTTGTATTAGTGTGGAAAAACCACTTTTCGCACTTGTGTTGCTGCAGAAACCGCTTTTGCACTTGTATTAGTGTGGAAAAACCACTTTTCGCACTTGTGTTAGTGTTGAAAAACCACTTTTCGCACTTGTGTTAATGTTGAAAAACCACATTTCGCACTTGTGTTGGTGCAGGAAACCACTTTTGCACTTGTATTAGTGTGGAAAAACCACTTTTCGCACTTGTGATAGTGTTGAAAAACCACTTTTCGCACTTGTGTTGGTGTTGAAAAACCACTTTTCACACTTGTGTTGGTGCAGGTAACCACTTTTGCACTTGTATTAGTGTGCAAAAAACACTTTTCGCACTTGTGATAGTGTTGAAAAACCACTTTTCGCACTTGTGATAGTGTTGAAAAACCACTTTTCGCACTTGTGTTAGTGTTGAAAAACCACTTTTCGCACTTGTGTTGGTGCAGGAAACCACTTTTGCACTTGTATTAGTGTGGAAAAACCACTTTTGGCACTTGTGTTAGTGTTGAAAAACCACTTTTCGCACTTGTGATAGTGTTGAAAAACCACTTTTTGCACTTGTGTTGATGTTGAAAAACCACTTTTCGCACTCGTGTTGGTGCAGGAAACCACTTTTTCACTTGTATTAGTGTGGAAAAACCACTTTTCGCACTTGTGTTAGTGTTGAAAAACTACTTTTCACACTTGTGTTTGTGTTGAAAAACCACTTTTCCCACTTGTGTTGGTGCAGGAAACCACTTTTGCACTTGTATTAGTGTGGAAAAATCACTTTTCGAACTTTGGATAGTGTTGAAAAACCACTTTTCGCACTTGTGATAGTGTTGAAAAACCACTTTTCGCACTTGTGTTTGTGTTGAAAAACCACTTTTCGCACTTGTGTTGGTGCAGGAAACCACTTTTGCACTTGTATTAGTGTGGAAAAACCACTTTTCGCACTTGTGTTAGTGTTGAAAAACCACTTTTCGCACTTGTGTTGGTGCAGGAAACCACTTTTGCACTTGTATTAGTGTGGAAAAAACACTTTTTGCACTTGTGATAGTGTTGAAAAACCACTTTTCACACTTGTGTTAGTGTTGAAAAACCACTTTTCGCACTTGTGTTGGTGCAGGAAACCACTTTTGCACTTGTATTAGTGTGGAAAAACCACTTTTCGCACTTGTGATAGTGTTGAAAACCACTTTTCGCACTTGTGTTGGTGCAGGAAACCACTTTTGCACTTGTGTTGATGTTGAAAAACCACTTTTCGCACTCGTGTTGGTGCAGGAAACCACTTTTCGCACTTGTGTTAGTGTTGAAAAACCACTTTTTGCACTTGTGTTAGTGTGGAAAAACCACTTTTCGCACTTGTGTTAGTGTTGAAAAACTACTTTTCACACTTGTGTTAGTGTTGAAAATCCACTTTTCCCACTTGTGTTGGTGCAGGAAACCACTTTTGCACTTGTATTAGTGTGGAAAAATCACTTTTCGAACTTTGGATAGTGTTGAAAAACCACTTTTCGCACTTGTGATAGTGTTGAAAAACCACTTTTCGCACTTGTGTTTGTGTTGAAAAACCACTTTTCGCACTTGTGTTGGTGCAGGAAACCACTTTTGCACTTGTATTAGTGTGGAAAAACCACTTTTCGCACTTGTGTTAGTGTTGAAAAACCACCTTTCGCACTTGTGTTAGTGTTGAAAAACCACTTTTCGCACTTGTGTTGGTGCAGGAAACCACTTTTGCACTTGTGATAGTGTTGAAAAACCACTTTTCGCACTCGTGTTAGTGTTGAAAAACCACTTTTCGCACTTGTGATAGTGTTGAAAAACCACTTTTCGCACTTGTGTTAGTGTTGAAAAACCACTTTTCGCACTTGTGTTGGTGCAAGAAACCACTTTTGCACTTGTATTAGTGTGGAAAAAACCACTTTTCGCACTTGTGTTAGTGTTGAAAAACCACTTTTTGCACTTGTGTTAGTGTTGAAAAACCACTTTTCGCACTTGTGTTGGTGCAGGAAACCACTTTTGCACTTGTATTAGTGTGGAAAAAAACACTTTTTGCACTTGTGATAGTGTTGAAAAACCACTTTTTCACACTTGTGTTAGTGTTGAAAAACCACTTTTCGCACTTGTGTTGGTGCAGGAAACCACTTTTGCACTTGTATTAGTGTGGAAAAAACCACTTTTCGCACTGTGATAGTGTTGAAAAACCACTTTTCGCACTTTGTGTTGGTGCAGGAAACCACTTTTGCACTTGTATTAGTGTGGAAAAAAACACTTTTCGAACTTTGGATAGTGTTGAAAAACCACTTTTCGCACTTGTGATAGTGTTGAAAAACCACTTTTCGCACTTGTGTTTGTGTTGAAAAACCACTTTTCGCACTTGTGTTGGTGCAGGGAAACCACTTTTGCACTTGTATTAGTGTGGAAAAACCACTTTTCGCACTTGTGTTAGTGTTGAAAAACCACCTTTCGCACTTGTGTTAGTATTGAAAAACCACTTTTCGCACTTGTGTTGGTGCAGGAAACCACTTTTGCACTTGTAATAGTGTGGAAAAAAACACTTTTTGCACTTGTGATAGTGTTGAAAAACCACTTTTCGCACTTGTGTTAGTGATCAAAAACCACTTTTCGCACTTGTGTTGGTGCAGGGAAACCACTTTTGCACTTGTATTAGTGTGGAAAAACCACTTTTTGCACTTGTGATAGTGTTGAAAAACCACTTTTCGCATTTGTGTTAGTGATGAAAAACCACTTTTCGCACTTGTGTTGGTGCAGGAAACCACTTTTGCACTTGTAATAGTGTGGAAAAAACACTTTTTGCACTTGTGATAGTGTTGAAAAACCACTTTTCGCACTTGTGTTAGTGATCAAAAACCACTTTTCGCACTTGTGTTGGTGCAGGAAACCACTTTTGCACTTGTATTAGTGTGGAAAAACCACTTTTTGCACTTGTGATAGTGTTGAAAAACCACTTTTCGCATTTGTGTTAGTGATGAAAAACCACTTTTCGCACTTGTGTTGGTGCAGGAAACCACTTTTGCACTTGTATTAGTGTGGAAAAACCACTTTTCGCACTTGTGATAGTGTTGAAAAACCACTTTTCGCACTCGTGTTAGTGTTGAAAAACCACTTTTCGCACTTGTGATAGTGTTGAAAAACCACTTTTCGCACTTGTGTTAGTGTTGAAAAACCACTTTTCGCACTTGTGTTGGTGCAGGAAACCACTTTTGCACTTGTATTAGTGTGGAAAAACCACTTTTCGCACTTGTGTTAGTGTTGAAAAACCACTTTTTGCACTTGTGTTAGTGTTGAAAAACCACTTTTCGCACTTGTGTTGGTGCAGGAAACCACTTTTGCACTTGTATTAGTGTGGAAAAAACACTTTTTGCACTTGTGATAGTGTTGAAAAACCACTTTTCACACTTGTGTTAGTGTTGAAAAACCACTTTTCGCACTTGTGTTGGTGCAGGAAACCACTTTTGCACTTGTATTAGTGTGGAAAAACCACTTTTCGCACTTGTGATAGTGTTGAAAAACCACTTTTCGCACTTGTGTTGGTGCAGGAAACCACTTTTGCACTTGTAATAGTGTGGAAAAAACACTTTTCGCACTTGTGATAGTGTTGAAAAACCACTTTTCGCACTTGTGTTAGTGTTGAAAAACCACTTTTTGCACTTGTGTTAGTGTTGAAAAACCACTTTTCGCACTTGTGATAGTGTTGAAAAACCACTTTTCGCACTTGTCTTAGTGTTGAAAAACCACTTTTCGCCCTTGTGTTAGTGTTGAAAAACAACTTTTCGCACTTGTGTTGGTGCAGGAAACCACTTTTGCACTTGTATTAGTGTGGAAAAACCACTTTTCGCACTGTGATAGTGTTGAAAAACCACTTTTCGCACTTGTGTTAGTGTTGAAAAACCACTTTTTGCACTTGTGTTGGTGCAGGAAACTACTTTTGCACTTGTATTAGTGTGGAAAAACCACTTTTCGCACTTGTGATAGTGTTGAAAAACCACTTTTCGCACTTGTGTTAGCGTTGAAAAACCACTTTTCGCACTTGTGTTGGTGCAGCAAACCACTTTTGCACTTGTATTAGTGTGGAAAAACCACTTTTCGCACTTGTGTTGCTGCAGAAACCGCTTTTGCACTTGTATTAGTGTGGAAAAACCACTTTTCGCACTTGTGTTAGTGTTGAAAAACCACTTTTCGCACTTGTGTTAATGTTGAAAAACCACATTTCGCACTTGTGTTGGTGCAGGAAACCACTTTTGCACTTGTATTAGTGTGGAAAAACCACTTTTCGCACTTGTGATAGTGTTGAAAAACCACTTTTCGCACTTGTGTTGGTGTTGAAAAACCACTTTTCACACTTGTGTTGGTGCAGGTAACCACTTTTGCACTTGTATTAGTCACTTTTCGCACTTGTGATAGTGTTGAAAAACCACTTTTCGCACTTGTGATAGTGTTGAAAAACCACTTTTCGCACTTGTGTTAGTGTTGAAAAACCACTTTTCGCACTTGTGTTGGTGCAGGAAACCACTTTTGCACTTGTATTAGTGTGGAAAAACCACTTTTGGCACTTGTGTTAGTGTTGAAAAACCACTTTTCGCACTTGTGATAGTGTTGAAAAACCACTTTTTGCACTTGTGTTGATGTTGAAAAACCACTTTTCGCACTCGTGTTGGTGCAGGAAACCACTTTTTCACTTGTATTAGTGTGGAAAAACCACTTTTCGCACTTGTGTTAGTGTTGAAAAACTACTTTTCACACTTGTGTTTGTGTTGAAAAACCACTTTTCCCACTTGTGTTGGTGCAGGAAACCACTTTTGCACTTGTATTAGTGTGGAAAAATCACTTTTCGAACTTTGGATAGTGTTGAAAAACCACTTTTCGCACTTGTGATAGTGTTGAAAAACCACTTTTCGCACTTGTGTTTGTGTTGAAAAACCACTTTTCGCACTTGTGTTGGTGCAGGAAACCACTTTTGCACTTGTATTAGTGTGGAAAAACCACTTTTCGCACTTGTGTTAGTGTTGAAAAACCACTTTTCGCACTTGTGTTGGTGCAGGAAACCACTTTTGCACTTGTATTAGTGTGGAAAAAACACTTTTTGCACTTGTGATAGTGTTGAAAAACCACTTTTCACACTTGTGTTAGTGTTGAAAAACCACTTTTCGCACTTGTGTTGGTGCAGGAAACCACTTTTGCACTTGTATTAGTGTGGAAAAACCACTTTTCGCACTTGTGATAGTGTTGAAAACCACTTTTCGCACTTGTGTTGGTGCAGGAAACCACTTTTGCACTTGTAATAGTGTGGAAAAAACACTTTTCGCACTTGTGATAGTGTTGAAAAACCACTTTTCGCACTTGTGTTAGTGTTGAAAAACCACTTTTTGCACTTGTGTTAGTGTTGAAAAACCACTTTTCGCACTTGTGATAGTGTTGAAAAACCACTTTTCGCACTTGTCTTAGTGTTGAAAAACCACTTTTCGCCCTTGTGTTAGTGTTGAAAAACCACTTTTCGCACTTGTGTTGGTGCAGGAAACCACTTTTGCACTTGTATTAGTGTGGAAAAACCACTTTTCGCACTGTGATAGTGTTGAAAAACCACTTTTCGCACTTGTGTTAGTGTTGAAAAACCACTTTTTGCACTTGTGTTGGTGCAGGAAACTACTTTTGCACTTGTATTAGTGTGGAAAAACCACTTTTCGCACTTGTGATAGTGTTGAAAAACCACTTTTCGCACTTGTGTTAGTGTTGAAAAACCACTTTTCGCAATTGTGTTGGTGCAGCAAACCACTTTTGCACTTGTATTAGTGTGGAAAAACCACTTTTCGCACTTGTGTTGCTGCAGAAACCGCTTTTGCACTTGTATTAGTGTGGAAAAACCACTTTTCGCACTTGTGTTAGTGTTGAAAAACCACTTTTCGCACTTGTGTTAATGTTGAAAAACCACATTTCGCACTTGTGTTGGTGCAGGAAACCACTTTTGCACTTGTATTAGTGTGGAAAAACCACTTTTCGCACTTGTGATAGTGTTGAAAAACCACTTTTCGCACTTGTGTTGGTGTTGAAAAACCACTTTTCACACTTGTGTTGGTGCACGTAACCACTTTTGCACTTGTATTAGTGTGCAAAAAACACTTTTCGCACTTGTGATAGTGTTGAAAAACCACTTTTCGCACTTGTGATAGTGTTGAAAAACCACTTTTCGCACTTGTGTTAGTGTTGAAAAACTACTTTTCGCACTTGTGTTGGTGCAGGAAACCACTTTTGCACTTGTATTAGTGTGGAAAAACCACTTTTGGCACTTGTGTTAGTGTTGAAAAACCACTTTTCGCACTTGTGATAGTGTTGAAAAACCACTTTTTGCACTTGTGTTGATGTTGAAAAACCACTTTTCGCACTCGTGTTGGTGCAGGAAACCACTTTTTCACTTGTATTAGTGTGGAAAAACCACTTTTCGCACTTGTGTTAGTGTTGAAAAACTACTTTTCACACTTGTGTTAGTGTTGATAATCCACTTTTCCCACTTGTGTTGGTGCAGGAAACCACTTTTGCACTTGTATTAGTGTGGAAAAATCACTTTTCGAACTTTGGATAGTGTTGAAAAACCACTTTTCGCACTTGTGATAGTGTTGAAAAACCACTTTTCGCACTTGTGTTTGTGTTGAAAAACCACTTTTCGCACTTGTGTTGGTGCAGGAAACCACTTTTGCACTTGTATTAGTGTGGAAAAACCACTTTTCGCACTTGTGTTAGTGTTGAAAAACCACCTTTCGCACTTGTGTTAGTGTTGAAAAACCACTTTTCGCACTTGTGTTGGTGCAGGAAACCACTTTTGCACTTGTAATAGTGTGGAAAAACACTTTTTGCACTTGTGATAGTGTTGAAAAACCACTTTTCGCACTTGTGTTAGTGATGAAAAACCACTTTTCGCACTTGTGTTGGTGCAGGAAACCACTTTTGCACTTGTATTAGTGTGGAAAAACCACTTTTCGCACTTGTGATAGTGTTGAAAAACCACTTTTCGCACTCGTGTTAGTGTTGAAAAACCACTTTTCGCACTTGTGATAGTGTTGAAAAACCACTTTTCGGACTTGTGTTAGTGTTGAAAAACCACTTTTCGCACTTGTGTTGGTGCAAGAAACCACTTTTGCACTTGTATTAGTGTGGAAAAACCACTTTTCGCACTTGTGTTAGTGTTGAAAAACCACTTTTTGCACTTGTGTTAGTGTTGAAAAACCACTTTTCGCACTTGTGTTGGTGCAGGAAACCACTTTTGCACTTGTATTAGTGTGGAAAAAAACACTTTTTGCACTTGTGATAGTGTTGAAAAACCACTTTTCACACTTGTGTTAGTGTTGAAAAACCACTTTTCGCACTTGTGTTGGTGCAGGAAACCACTTTTGCACTTGTATTAGTGTGGAAAAACCACTTTTCGCACTGTGATAGTGTTGAAAAACCACTTTTCGCACTTGTGTTGGTGCAGGAAACCACTTTTGCACTTGTATTAGTGTGGAAAAAACCACTTTTCGCACTTGTGTTAGTGTTGAAAAACTACTTTTCACACTTGTGTTAGTGTTGAAAATCCACTTTTCCCACTTGTGTTGGTGCAGGAAACCACTTTTGCACTTGTATTAGTGTGGAAAAAACACTTTTCGAACTTTGGATAGTGTTGAAAAACCACTTTTCGCACTTGTGATAGTGTTGAAAAACCACTTTTCGCACTTGTGTTTGTGTTGAAAAACCACTTTTCGCACTTGTGTTGGTGCAGGAAACCACTTTTGCACTAGTATTAGTGTGGAAAAACCACTTTTCGCACTTGTGTTAGTGTTGAAAAACCACCTTTCGCACTTGTGTTAGTATTGAAAAACCACTTTTCGCACTTGTGTTGGTGCAGGAAACCACTTTTGCACTTGTAATAGTGTGGAAAAAACACTTTTTGCACTTGTGATAGTGTTGAAAAACCACTTTTCGCACTTGTGTTAGTGATGAAAAACCACTTTTCGCACTTGTGTTGTTGCAGGAAACCACTTTTGCACTTGTATTAGTGTGGAAAAACCACTTTTTGCACTTGTGATAGTGTTGAAAAACCACTTTTCGCATTTGTGTTAGTGATGAAAAACCACTTTTCGCACTTGTGTTGGTGCAGGAAACCACTTTTGCACTTGTATTAGTGTGGAAAAACCACTTTTCGCACTTGTGATAGTGTTGAAAAACCACTTTTCGCACTCGTGTTAGTGTTGAAAAACCACTTTTCGCACTTGTGATAGTGTTGAAAAACCACTTTTCGCACTCGTGTTAGTGTTGAAAAACCACTTTTCGCACTTGTGTTGGTGCAGGAAACCACTTTTGCACTTGTATTAGTGTGGAAAAACCACTTTTCGCACTTGTGTTAGTGTTGAAAAACCACTTTTTGCACTTGTGTTAGTGTTGAAAAACCACTTTTCGCACTTGTGTTGGTGCAGGAAACCACTTTTGCACTTGTATTAGTGTGGAAACAATACTTTTTGCACTTGTGATAGTGTTGAAAAACCACTTTTCACACTTGTGTTAGTGTTGAAAAACCACTTTTCGCACTTGTGTTGGTGCAGGAAACCACTTTTGCACTTGTATTAGTGTGGAAAAAACAACTTTTCGCACTTGTGATAGTGTTGAAAAACCACTTTTCGCACTTGTGTTGGTGCAGGAAACCACTTTTGCACTTGTAATAGTGTGGAAAAAACACTTTTCGCACTTGTGATAGTGTTGAAAAACCACTTTTCGCACTTGTGTTAGTGTTGAAAAACCACTTTTTGCACTTGTGTTAGTGTTGAAAAACCACTTTTCGCACTTGTGATAGTGTTGAAAAACCACTTTTCGCACTTGTCTTAGTGTTGAAAAACCACTTTTCGCCCTTGTGTTAGTGTTGAAAAACCACTTTTCGCACTTGTGTTGGTGCAGGAAACCACTTTTGCACTTGTATTAGTGTGGAAAAACCACTTTTCGCACTGTGATAGTGTTGAAAAACCACTTTTCGCACTTGTGTTAGTGTTGAAAAACCACTTTTTGCACTTGTGTTGGTGCAGGAAACTACTTTTGCACTTGTATTAGTGTGGAAAAACCACTTTTCGCACTTGTGATAGTGTTGAAAAACCACTTTTCGCACTTGTGTTAGTGTTGAAAAACCACTTTTCGCACTTGTGTTGGTGCAGCAAACCACTTTTGCACTTGTATTAGTGTGGAAAAACCACTTTTCGCACTTGTGTTGCTGCAGAAACCGCTTTTGCACTTGTATTAGTGTGGAAAAACCACTTTTCGCACTTGTGTTAGTGTTGAAAAACCACTTTTCGCACTTGTGTTAATGTTGAAAAACCACATTTCGCACTTGTGTTGGTGCAGGAAACCACTTTTGCACTTGTATTAGTGTGGAAAAACCACTTTTCGCACTTGTGATAGTGTTGAAAAACCACTTTTCGCACTTGTGTTGGTGTTGAAAAACCACTTTTCACACTTGTGTTGGTGCAGGTAACCACTTTTGCACTTGTATTAGTGTGCAAAAAACACTTTTCGCACTTGTGATAGTGTTGAAAAACCACTTTTCGCACTTGTGATAGTGTTGAAAAACCACTTTTCGCACTTGTGTTAGTGTTGAAAAACCACTTTTCGCACTTGTGTTGGTGCAGGAAACCACTTTTGCACTTGTATTAGTGTGGAAAAACCACTTTTGGCACTTGTGTTAGTGTTGAAAAACCACTTTTCGCACTTGTGATAGTGTTGAAAAACCACTTTTTGCACTTGTGTTGATGTTGAAAAACCACTTTTCGCACTCGTGTTGGTGCAGGAAACCACTTTTTCACTTGTATTAGTGTGGAAAAACCACTTTTCGCACTTGTGTTAGTGTTGAAAAACTACTTTTCACACTTGTGTTAGTGTTGAAAATCCACTTTTCCCACTTGTGTTGGTGCAGGAAACCACTTTTGCACTTGTATTAGTGTGGAAAAATCACTTTTCGAACTTTGGATAGTGTTGAAAAACCACTTTTCGCACTTGTGATAGTGTTGAAAAACCACTTTTCGCACTTGTGTTTGTGTTGAAAAACCACTTTTCGCACTTGTGTTGGTGCAGGAAACCACTTTTGCACTTGTATTAGTGTGGAAAAACCACTTTTCGCACTTGTGTTAGTGTTGAAAAACCACCTTTCGCACTTGTGTTAGTGTTGAAAAACCACTTTTCGCACTTGTGTTGGTGCAGGAAACCACTTTTGCACTTGTAATAGTGTGGAAAAACACTTTTTGCACTTGTGATAGTGTTGAAAAACCACTTTTCGCACTTGTGTTAGTGATGAAAAACCACTTTTCGCACTTGTGTTGGTGCAGGAAACCACTTTTGCACTTGTATTAGTGTGGAAAAACCACTTTTCGCACTTGTGATAGTGTTGAAAAACCACTTTTCGCACTCGTGTTAGTGTTGAAAAACCACTTTTCGCACTTGTGATAGTGTTGAAAAACCACTTTTCGCACTTGTGTTAGTGTTGAAAAACCACTTTTCGCACTTGTGTTGGTGCAAGAAACCACTTTTGCACTTGTATTAGTGTGGAAAAACCACTTTTCGCACTTGTGTTAGTGTTGAAAAACCACTTTTTGCACTTGTGTTAGTGTTGAAAAACCACTTTTCGCACTTGTGTTGGTGCAGGAAACCACTTTTGCACTTGTATTAGTGTGGAAAAAACACTTTTTGCACTTGTGATAGTGTTGAAAAACCACTTTTCACACTTGTGATAGTGTTGAAAAACCACTTTTCGCAATTGTGTTGCTGCAGAAACCGCTTTTGCACTTGTATTAGTGTGGAAAAACCACTTTTCGCACTTGTGTTAGTGTTGAAAAACCACTTTTCGCACTTGTGTTAATGTTGAAAAACCACATTTCGCACTTGTGTTGGTGCAGGAAACCACTTTTGCACTTGTATTAGTGTGGAAAAACCACTTTTCGCACTTGTGATAGTGTTGAAAAACCACTTTTCGCACTTGTGTTGGTGTTGAAAAACCACTTTTCACACTTGTGTTGGTGCAGGAAACCACTTTTGCACTTGTATTAGTGTGGAAAAACCACTTTTGGCACTTGTGTTAGTGTTGAAAAACCACTTTTCGCACTTGTGATAGTGTTGAAAAACCACTTTTTGCACTTGTGTTGATGTTGAAAAACCACTTTTCGCACTCGTGTTGGTGCAGGAAACCACTTTTTCACTTGTATTAGTGTGGAAAAACCACTTTTCGCACTTGTGTTAGTGTTGAAAAACTACTTTTCACACTTGTGTTAGTGTTGAAAATCCACTTTTCCCACTTGTGTTGGTGCAGGAAACCACTTTTGCACTTGTATTAGTGTGGAAAAATCACTTTTCGAACTTTGGATAGTGTTGAAAAACCACTTTTCGCACTTGTGATAGTGTTGAAAAACCACTTTTCGCACTTGTGTTTGTGTTGAAAAACCACTTTTCGCACTTGTGTTGGTGCAGGAAACCACTTTTGCACTTGTATTAGTGTGGAAAAACCACTTTTCGCACTTGTGTTAGTGTTGAAAAACCACCTTTCGCACTTGTGTTAGTGTTGAAAAACCACTTTTCGCACTTGTGTTGGTGCAGGAAACCACTTTTGCACTTGTAATAGTGTGGAAAAACACTTTTTGCACTTGTGATAGTGTTGAAAAACCACTTTTCGCACTTGTGTTAGTGATGAAAAACCACTTTTCGCACTTGTGTTGGTGCAGGAAACCACTTTTGCACTTGTATTAGTGTGGAAAAACCACTTTTCGCACTTGTGATAGTGTTGAAAAACCACTTTTCGCACTCGTGTTAGTGTTGAAAAACCACTTTTCGCACTTGTGATAGTGTTGAAAAACCACTTTTCGCACTTGTGTTAGTGTTGAAAAACCACTTTTCGCACTTGTGTTGGTGCAAGAAACCACTTTTGCACTTGTATTAGTGTGGAAAAACCACTTTTCGCACTTGTGTTAGTGTTGAAAAACCACTTTTTGCACTTGTGTTAGTGTTGAAAAACCACTTTTCGCACTTGTGTTGGTGCAGGAAACCACTTTTGCACTTGTATTAGTGTGGAAAAAACACTTTTTGCACTTGTGATAGTGTTGAAAAACCACTTTTCACACTTGTGTTAGTGTTGAAAAACCACTTTTCGCACTTGTGTTGGTGCAGGAAACCACTTTTGCACTTGTATTAGTGTGGAAAAACCACTTTTCGCACTGTGATAGTGTTGAAAAACCACTTTTCGCACTTGTGTTGGTGCAGGAAACCACTTTTGCACTTGTATTAGTGTGGAAAAAACCACTTTTCGCACTTGTGTTAGTGTTGAAAAACTACTTTTCACACTTGTGTTAGTGTTGAAAATCCACTTTTCCCACTTGTGTTGGTGCAGGAAACCACTTTTGCACTTGTATTAGTGTGGAAAAAACACTTTTCGAACTTTGGATAGTGTTGAAAAACCACTTTTCGCACTTGTGATAGTGTTGAAAAACCACTTTTCGCACTTGTGTTTGTGTTGAAAAACCACTTTTCGCACTTGTGTTGGTGCAGGAAACCACTTTTGCACTTGTATTAGTGTGGAAAAACCACTTTTCGCACTTGTGTTAGTGTTGAAAAACCACCTTTCGCACTTGTGTTAGTATTGAAAAACCACTTTTCGCACTTGTGTTGGTGCAGGAAACCACTTTTGCACTTGTAATAGTGTGGAAAAAACACTTTTTGCACTTGTGATAGTGTTGAAAAACCACTTTTCGCACTTGTGTTAGTGATGAAAAACCACTTTTCGCACTTGTGTTGGTGCAGGAAACCACTTTTGCACTTGTATTAGTGTGGAAAAACCACTTTTTGCACTTGTGATAGTGTTGAAAAACCACTTTTCGCATTTGTGTTAGTGATGAAAAACCACTTTTCGCACTTGTGTTGGTGCAGGAAACCACTTTTGCACTTGTATTAGTGTGGAAAAACCACTTTTCGCACTTGTGATAGTGTTGAAAAACCACTTTTCGCACTCGTGTTAGTGTTGAAAAACCACTTTTCGCACTTGTGATAGTGTTGAAAAACCACTTTTCGCACTTGTGTTAGTGTTGAAAAACCACTTTTCGCACTTGTGTTGGTGCAGGAAACCACTTTTGCACTTGTATTAGTGTGGAAAAACCACTTTTCGCACTTGTGTTAGTGTTGAAAAACCACTTTTTGCACTTGTGTTAGTGTTGAAAAACCACTTTTCGCACTTGTGTTGGTGCAGGAAACCACTTTTGCACTTGTATTAGTGTGGAAAAACCACTTTTCGCACTGTGATAGTGTTGAAAAACCACTTTTCGCACTTGTGTTGGTGCAGGAAACCACTTTTGCACTTGTATTAGTGTGGAAAAAACCACTTTTCGCACTTGTGTTAGTGTTGAAAAACTACTTTTCACACTTGTGTTAGTGTTGAAAATCCACTTTTCCCACTTGTGTTGGTGCAGGAAACCACTTTTGCACTTGTATTAGTGTGGAAAAAACACTTTTCGAACTTTGGATAGTGTTGAAAAACCACTTTTCGCACTTGTGATAGTGTTGAAAAACCACTTTTCGCACTTGTGTTTGTGTTGAAAAACCACTTTTCGCACTTGTGTTGGTGCAGGAAACCACTTTTGCACTAGTATTAGTGTGGAAAAACCACTTTTCGCACTTGTGTTAGTGTTGAAAAACCACCTTTCGCACTTGTGTTAGTATTGAAAAACCACTTTTCGCACTTGTGTTGGTGCAGGAAACCACTTTTGCACTTGTAATAGTGTGGAAAAAACACTTTTTGCACTTGTGATAGTGTTGAAAAACCACTTTTCGCACTTGTGTTAGTGATGAAAAACCACTTTTCGCACTTGTGTTGTTGCAGGAAACCACTTTTGCACTTGTATTAGTGTGGAAAAACCACTTTTTGCACTTGTGATAGTGTTGAAAAACCACTTTTCGCATTTGTGTTAGTGATGAAAAACCACTTTTCGCACTTGTGTTGGTGCAGGAAACCACTTTTGCACTTGTATTAGTGTGGAAAAACCACTTTTCGCACTTGTGATAGTGTTGAAAAACCACTTTTCGCACTCGTGTTAGTGTTGAAAAACCACTTTTCGCACTTGTGATAGTGTTGAAAAACCACTTTTCGCACTCGTGTTAGTGTTGAAAAACCACTTTTCGCACTTGTGTTGGTGCAGGAAACCACTTTTGCACTTGTATTAGTGTGGAAAAACCACTTTTCGCACTTGTGTTAGTGTTGAAAAACCACTTTTTGCACTTGTGTTAGTGTTGAAAAACCACTTTTCGCACTTGTGTTGGTGCAGGAAACCACTTTTGCACTTGTATTAGTGTGGAAACAATACTTTTTGCACTTGTGATAGTGTTGAAAAACCACTTTTCACACTTGTGTTAGTGTTGAAAAACCACTTTTCGCACTTGTGTTGGTGCAGGAAACCACTTTTGCACTTGTATTAGTGTGGAAAAAACAACTTTTCGCACTTGTGATAGTGTTGAAAAACCACTTTTCGCACTTGTGTTGGTGCAGGAAACCACTTTTGCACTTGTAATAGTGTGGAAAAAACACTTTTCGCACTTGTGGTAGTGTTGAAAAACCACTTTTCGCACTTGTGTTAGTGTTGAAAAACCACTTTTTGCACTTGTGTTAGTGTTGAAAAACCACTTTTCGCACTTGTGATAGTGTTGAAAAACCACTTTTCGCACTTGTCTTAGTGTTGAAAAACCACTTTTCGCCCTTGTGTTAGTGTTGAAAAACCACTTTTCGCACTTGTGTTGGTGCAGGAAACCACTTTTGCACTTGTATTAGTGTGGAAAAACCACTTTTCGCACTGTGATAGTGTTGAAAAACCACTTTTCGCACTTGTGTTAGTGTTGAAAAACCACTTTTTGCACTTGTGTTGGTGCAGGAAACTACTTTTGCACTTGTATTAGTGTGGAAAAACCACTTTTCGCACTTGTGATAGTGTTGAAAAACCACTTTTCGCACTTGTGTTAGTGTTGAAAAACCACTTTTCGCACTTGTGTTGGTGCAGCAAACCACTTTTGCACTTGTATTAGTGTGGAAAAACCACTTTTCGCACTTGTGTTGCTGCAGAAACCGCTTTTGCACTTGTATTAGTGTGGAAAAACCACTTTTCGCACTTGTGTTAGTGTTGAAAAACCACTTTTCACACTTGTGTTAATGTTGAAAAACCAAATTTCGCACTTGTGTTGGTGCAGGAAACCACTTTTGCACTTGTATTAGTGTGGAAAAACCACTTTTCGCACTTGTGATAGTGTTGAAAAACCACTTTTCGCACTTGTGTTGGTGTTGAAAAACCACTTTTCACACTTGTGTTGGTGCAGGTAACCACTTTTGCACTTGTATTAGTGTGCAAAAAACACTTTTCGCACTTGTGATAGTGTTGAAAAACCACTTTTCGCACTTGTGATAGTGTTGAAAAACCACTTTTCGCACTTGTGTTAGTGTTGAAAAACCACTTTTCGCACTTGTGTTGGTGCAGGAAACCACTTTTGCACTTGTATTAGTGTGGAAAAACCACTTTTGGCACTTGCGTTAGTGTTGAAAAACCACTTTTCGCACTTGTGATAGTGTTGAAAAACCACTTTTTGCACTTGTGTTGATGTTGAAAAACCACTTTTCGCACTCGTGTTGGTGCAGGAAACCACTTTTTCACTTGTATTAGTGTGGAAAAACCACTTTTCGCACTTGTGTTAGTGTTGAAAAACTACTTTTCACACTTGTGTTAGTGTTGAAAATCCACTTTTCCCACTTGTGTTGGTGCAGGAAACCACTTTTGCACTTGTATTAGTGTGGAAAAATCACTTTTCGAACTTTGGATAGTGTTGAAAAACCACTTTTCGCACTTGTGTTGGTGCAGGAAACCACTTTTGCACTTGTATTAGTGTGGAAAAACCACTTTTCGCACTTGTGATAGTGTTGAAAAACCACTTTTCGCACTCGTGTTAGTGTTGAAAAACCACTTTTCGCACTTGTGATAGTGTTGAAAAACCACTTTTCGCACTTGTGTTAGTGTTGAAAAACCACTTTTCGCACTTGTGTTGGTGCAGGAAACCACTTTTGCACTCGTATTAGTGTGGAAAAACCACTTTTCGCACTTGTGATAGTGTTGAAAAACCACTTTTCGCACTCGTGTTAGTGTTGAAAAACCACTTTTCGCACTTGTGATAGTGTTGAAAAACCACTTTTCGCACTTGTGTTAGTGTTGAAAAACCACTTTTCGCACTTGTGTTGGTGCAAGAAACCACTTTTGCACTTGTATTAGTGTGGAAAAACCACTTTTCGCACTTGTGTTAGTGTTGAAAAACCACTTTTTGCACTTGTGTTAGTGTTGAAAAACCACTTTTCGCACTTGTGTTGGTGCAGGAAACCACTTTTGCACTTGTATTAGTGTGGAAAAAACACTTTTTGCACTTGTGATAGTGTTGAAAAACCACTTTTCACACTTGTGATAGTGTTGAAAAACCACTTTTCGCAATTGTGTTGCTGCAGAAACCGCTTTTGCACTTGTATTAGTGTGGAAAAACCACTTTTCGCACTTGTGTTAGTGTTGAAAAACCACTTTTCGCACTTGTGTTAATGTTGAAAAACCACATTTCGCACTTGTGTTGGTGCAGGAAACCACTTTTGCACTTGTATTAGTGTGGAAAAACCACTTTTCGCACTTGTGATAGTGTTGAAAAACCACTTTTCGCACTTGTGTTGGTGTTGAAAAACCACTTTTCGCACTTGTGTTGGTGCAGGAAACCACTTTTGCACTTGTATTAGTGTGGCAAAACCACTTTTGGCACTTGTGTTAGTGTTGAAAAACCACTTTTCGCACTTGTGATAGTGTTGAAAAACCACTTTTTGCACTTGTGTTGATGTTGAAAAACCACTTTTTGCACTCGTGTTGGTGCAGGAAACCACTTTTTCACTTGTATTAGTGTGGAAAAACCACTTTTCGCACTTGTGTTAGTGTTGAAAAACTACTTTTCACACTTGTGTTAGTGTTGAAAATCCACTTTTCCCACTTGTGTTGGTGCAGGAAACCACTTTTGCACTTGTATTAGTGTGGAAAAATCACTTTTCGCACTTGTGTTGGTGCAGGAAACCACTTTTGCACTTGTAATAGTGTGGAAAAAACACTTTTCGCACTTGTGATAGTGTTGAAAAACCACTTTTCGCACTTGTGTTAGTGTTGAAAAACCACTTTTTGCACTTGTGTTAGTGTTGAAAAACCACTTTTCGCACTTGTGATAGTGTTGAAAAACCACTTTTCGCACTTGTCTTAGTGTTGAAAAACCACTTTTCGCCCTTGTGTTAGTGTTGAAAAACAACTTTTCGCACTTGTGTTGGTGCAGGAAACCACTTTTGCACTTGTATTAGTGTGGAAAAACCACTTTTCGCACTGTGATAGTGTTGAAAAACCACTTTTCGCACTTGTGTTAGTGTTGAAAAACCACTTTTTGCACTTGTGTTGGTGCAGGAAACTACTTTTGCACTTGTATTAGTGTGGAAAAACCACTTTTCGCACTTGTGATAGTGTTGAAAAACCACTTTTCGCACTTGTGTTAGCGTTGAAAAACCACTTTTCGCACTTGTGTTGGTGCAGCAAACCACTTTTGCACTTGTATTAGTGTGGAAAAACCACTTTTCGCACTTGTGTTGCTGCAGAAACCGCTTTTGCACTTGTATTAGTGTGGAAAAACCACTTTTCGCACTTGTGTTAGTGTTGAAAAACCACTTTTCGCACTTGTGTTAATGTTGAAAAACCACATTTCGCACTTGTGTTGGTGCAGGAAACCACTTTTGCACTTGTATTAGTGTGGAAAAACCACTTTTCGCACTTGTGATAGTGTTGAAAAACCACTTTTCGCACTTGTGTTGGTGTTGAAAAACCACTTTTCACACTTGTGTTGGTGCAGGTAACCACTTTTGCACTTGTATTAGTGTGCAAAAAACACTTTTCGCACTTGTGATAGTGTTGAAAAACCACTTTTCGCACTTGTGATAGTGTTGAAAAACCACTTTTTGCACTTGTGTTAGTGTTGAAAAACCACTTTTCGCACTTGTGTTGGTGCAGGAAACCACTTTTGCACTTGTATTAGTGTGGAAAAAACACTTTTTGCACTTGTGATAGTGTTGAAAAACCACTTTTCACACTTGTGTTAGTGTTGAAAAACCACTTTTCGCACTTGTGTTGGTGCAGGAAACCACTTTTGCACTTGTATTAGTGTGGAAAAAACACTTTTTGCACTTGTGATAGTGTTGAAAAACCACTTTTCACACTTGTGTTAGTGTTGAAAAACCACTTTTCGCACTTGTGTTGGTGCAGGAAACCACTTTTGCACTTGTATTAGTGTGGAAAAACCACTTTTCGCACTGTGATAGTGTTGAAAAACCACTTTTCGCACTTGTGTTGGTGCAGGAAACCACTTTTGCACTTGTATTAGTGTGGAAAAAACCACTTTTCGCACTTGTGTTAGTGTTGAAAAACTACTTTTCACACTTGTGTTCGTGTTGAAAATCCACTTTTCCCACTTGTGTTGGTGCAGGAAACCACTTTTGCACTTGTATTAGTGTGGAAAAAACACTTTTCGAACTTTGGATAGTGTTGAAAAACCACTTTTCGCACTTGTGATAGTGTTGAAAAACCACTTTTCGCACTTGTGTTTGTGTTGAAAAACCACTTTTCGCACTTGTGTTGGTGCAGGAAACCACTTTTGCACTTGTATTAGTGTGGAAAAACCACTTTTCGCACTTGTGTTAGTGTTGAAAAACCACCTTTCGCACTTGTGTTAGTATTGAAAAACCACTTTTCGCACTTGTGTTGGTGCAGGAAACCACTTTTGCACTTGTAATAGTGTGGAAAAACACTTTTTGCACTTGTGATAGTGTTGAAAAACCACTTTTCGCACTTGTGTTAGTGATCAAAAACCACTTTTCGCACTTGTGTTGGTGCAGGAAACCACTTTTGCACTTGTATTAGTGTGGAAAAACCACTTTTTGCACTTGTGATAGTGTTGAAAAACCACTTTTCGCATTTGTGTTAGTGATGAAAAACCACTTTTCGCACTTGTGTTGGTGCAGGAAACCACTTTTGCACTTGTATTAGTGTGGAAAAACCACTTTTCGCACTTGTGATAGTGTTGAAAAACCACTTTTCGCACTCGTGTTAGTGTTGAAAAACCACTTTTCGCACTTGTGATAGTGTTGAAAAACCACTTTTCGCACTTGTGTTAGTGTTGAAAAACCACTTTTCGCACTTGTGTTGGTGCAGGAAACCACTTTTGCACTTGTATTAGTGTGGAAAAACCACTTTTCGCACTTGTGTTAGTGTTGAAAAACCACTTTTTGCACTTGTGTTAGTGTTGAAAAACCACTTTTCGCACTTGTGTTGGTGCAGGAAACCACTTTTGCACTTGTATTAGTGTGGAAAAAACACTTTTTGCACTTGTGATAGTGTTGAAAAACCACTTTTCACACTTGTGTTAGTGTTGAAAAACCACTTTTCGCACTTGTGTTGGTGCAGGAAACCACTTTTGCACTTGTATTAGTGTGGAAAAACCACTTTTCGCACTTGTGATAGTGTTGAAAAACCACTTTTCGCACTTGTGTTGGTGCAGGAAACCACTTTTGCACTTGTAATAGTGTGGAAAAAACACTTTTCGCACTTGTGATAGTGTTGAAAAACCACTTTTCGCACTTGTGTTAGTGTTGAAAAACCACTTTTTGCACTTGTGTTAGTGTTGAAAAACCACTTTTCGCACTTGTGATAGTGTTGAAAAACCACTTTTCGCACTTGTCTTAGTGTTGAAAAACCACTTTTCGCCCTTGTGTTAGTGTTGAAAAACAACTTTTTGCACTTGTGTTGGTGCAGGAAACCACTTTTGCACTTGTATTAGTGTGGAAAAACCACTTTTCGCACTGTGATAGTGTTGAAAAACCACTTTTCGCACTTGTGTTAGTGTTGAAAAACCACTTTTTGCACTTGTGTTGGTGCAGGAAACTACTTTTGCACTTGTATTAGTGTGGAAAAACCACTTTTCGCACTTGTGATAGTGTTGAAAAACCACTTTTCGCACTTGTGTTAGCGTTGAAAAACCACTTTTCGCACTTGTGTTGGTGCAGCAAACCACTTTTGCACTTGTATTAGTGTGGAAAAACCACTTTTCGCACTTGTGTTGCTGCAGAAACCGCTTTTGCACTTGTATTAGTGTGGAAAAACCACTTTTCGCACTTGTGTTAGTGTTGAAAAACCACTTTTCGCACTTGTGTTAATGTTGAAAAACCACATTTCGCACTTGTGTTGGTGCAGGAAACCACTTTTGCACTTGTATTAGTGTGGAAAAACCACTTTTCGCACTTGTGATAGTGTTGAAAAACCACTTTTCGCACTTGTGTTGGTGTTGAAAAACCACTTTTCACACTTGTGTTGGTGCAGGTAACCACTTTTGCACTTGTATTAGTGTGCAAAAAACACTTTTCGCACTTGTGATAGTGTTGAAAAACCACTTTTCGCACTTGTGATAGTGTTGAAAAACCACTTTTCGCACTTGTGTTAGTGTTGAAAAACCACTTTTCGCACTTGTGTTGGTGCAGGAAACCACTTTTGCACTTGTATTAGTGTGGAAAAACCACTTTTGGCACTTGTGTTAGTGTTGAAAAACCACTTTTCGCACTTGTGATAGTGTTGAAAAACCACTTTTTGCACTTGTGTTGATGTTGAAAAACCACTTTTCGCACTCGTGTTGGTGCAGGAAACCACTTTTTCACTTGTATTAGTGTGGAAAAACCACTTTTCGCACTTGTGTTAGTGTTGAAAAACTACTTTTCACACTTGTGTTTGTGTTGAAAAACCACTTTTCCCACTTGTGTTGGTGCAGGAAACCACTTTTGCACTTGTATTAGTGTGGAAAAATCACTTTTCGAACTTTGGATAGTGTTGAAAAACCACTTTTCGCACTTGTGATAGTGTTGAAAAACCACTTTTCGCACTTGTGTTTGTGTTGAAAAACCACTTTTCGCACTTGTGTTGGTGCAGGAAACCACTTTTGCACTTGTGTTAGTGTGGAAAAACCACTTTTCGCACTTGTGTTAGTGTTGAAAAACCACTTTTCGCACTTGTGTTGGTGCAGGAAACCACTTTTGCACTTGTATTAGTGTGGAAAAAACACTTTTTGCACTTGTGATAGTGTTGAAAAACCACTTTTCACACTTGTGTTAGTGTTGAAAAACCACTTTTCGCACTTGTGTTGGTGCAGGAAACCACTTTTGCACTTGTATTAGTGTGGAAAAACCACTTTTCGCACTTGTGATAGTGTTGAAAACCACTTTTCGCACTTGTGTTGGTGCAGGAAACCACTTTTGCACTTGTGTTGATGTTGAAAAACCACTTTTCGCACTCGTGTTGGTGCAGGAAACCACTTTTCGCACTTGTGTTAGTGTTGAAAAACCACTTTTTGCACTTGTGTTAGTGTGGAAAAACCACTTTTCGCACTTGTGTTAGTGTTGAAAAACTACTTTTCACACTTGTGTTAGTGTTGAAAATCCACTTTTCCCACTTGTGTTGGTGCAGGAAACCACTTTTGCACTTGTATTAGTGTGGAAAAATCACTTTTCGAACTTTGGATAGTGTTGAAAAACCACTTTTCGCACTTGTGATAGTGTTGAAAAACCACTTTTCGCACTTGTGTTTGTGTTGAAAAACCACTTTTCGCACTTGTGTTGGTGCAGGAAACCACTTTTGCACTTGTATTAGTGTGGAAAAACCACTTTTCGCACTTGTGTTAGTGTTGAAAAACCACCTTTCGCACTTGTGTTAGTGTTGAAAAACCACTTTTCGCACTTGTGTTGGTGCAGGAAACCACTTTTGCACTTGTGATAGTGTTGAAAAACCACTTTTCGCACTCGTGTTAGTGTTGAAAAACCACTTTTCGCACTTGTGATAGTGTTGAAAAACCACTTTTCGCACTTGTGTTAGTGTTGAAAAACCACTTTTCGCACTTGTGTTGGTGCAAGAAACCACTTTTGCACTTGTATTAGTGTGGAAAAACCACTTTTCGCACTTGTGTTAGTGTTGAAAAACCACTTTTTGCACTTGTGTTAGTGTTGAAAAACCACTTTTCGCACTTGTGTTGGTGCAGGAAACCACTTTTGCACTTGTATTAGTGTGGAAAAAACACTTTTTGCACTTGTGATAGTGTTGAAAAACCACTTTTCACACTTGTGTTAGTGTTGAAAAACCACTTTTCGCACTTGTGTTGGTGCAGGAAACCACTTTTGCACTTGTATTAGTGTGGAAAAACCACTTTTCGCACTGTGATAGTGTTGAAAAACCACTTTTCGCACTTGTGTTGGTGCAGGAAACCACTTTTGCACTTGTATTAGTGTGGAAAAAACCACTTTTCGCACTTGTGTTAGTGTTGAAAAACTACTTTTCACACTTGTGTTAGTGTTGAAAATCCACTTTTCCCACTTGTGTTGGTGCAGGAAACCACTTTTGCACTTGTATTAGTGTGGAAAAAACACTTTTCGAACTTTGGATAGTGTTGAAAAACCACTTTTCGCACTTGTGATAGTGTTGAAAAACCACTTTTCGCACTTGTGTTTGTGTTGAAAAACCACTTTTCGCACTTGTGTTGGTGCAGGAAACCACTTTTGCACTTGTATTAGTGTGGAAAAACCACTTTTCGCACTTGTGTTAGTGTTGAAAAACCACCTTTCGCACTTGTGTTAGTATTGAAAAACCACTTTTCGCACTTGTGTTGGTGCAGGAAACCACTTTTGCACTTGTAATAGTGTGGAAAAAACACTTTTTGCACTTGTGATAGTGTTGAAAAACCACTTTTCGCACTTGTGTTAGTGATCAAAAACCACTTTTCGCACTTGTGTTGGTGCAGGAAACCACTTTTGCACTTGTATTAGTGTGGAAAAACCACTTTTTGCACTTGTGATAGTGTTGAAAAACCACTTTTCGCATTTGTGTTAGTGATGAAAAACCACTTTTCGCACTTGTGTTGGTGCAGGAAACCACTTTTGCACTTGTATTAGTGTGGAAAAACCACTTTTCGCACTTGTGATAGTGTTGAAAAACCACTTTTCGCACTCGTGTTAGTGTTGAAAAACCACTTTTCGCACTTGTGATAGTGTTGAAAAACCACTTTTCGCACTTGTGTTAGTGTTGAAAAACCACTTTTCGCACTTGTGTTGGTGCAGGAAACCACTTTTGCACTTGTATTAGTGTGGAAAAACCACTTTTCGCACTTGTGTTAGTGTTGAAAAACCACTTTTTGCACTTGTGTTAGTGTTGAAAAACCACTTTTCGCACTTGTGTTGGTGCAGGAAACCACTTTTGCACTTGTATTAGTGTGGAAAAAACACTTTTTGCACTTGTGATAGTGTTGAAAAACCACTTTTCACACTTGTGTTAGTGTTGAAAAACCACTTTTCGCACTTGTGTTGGTGCAGGAAACCACTTTTGCACTTGTATTAGTGTGGAAAAACCACTTTTCGCACTTGTGATAGTGTTGAAAAACCACTTTTCGCACTTGTGTTGGTGCAGGAAACCACTTTTGCACTTGTAATAGTGTGGAAAAAACACTTTTCGCACTTGTGATAGTGTTGAAAAACCACTTTTCGCACTTGTGTTAGTGTTGAAAAACCACTTTTTGCACTTGTGTTAGTGTTGAAAAACCACTTTTCGCACTTGTGATAGTGTTGAAAAACCACTTTTCGCACTTGTCTTAGTGTTGAAAAACCACTTTTCGCCCTTGTGTTAGTGTTGAAAAACAACTTTTCGCACTTGTGTTGGTGCAGGAAACCACTTTTGCACTTGTATTAGTGTGGAAAAACCACTTTTCGCACTGTGATAGTGTTGAAAAACCACTTTTCGCACTTGTGTTAGTGTTGAAAAACCACTTTTTGCACTTGTGTTGGTGCAGGAAACTACTTTTGCACTTGTATTAGTGTGGAAAAACCACTTTTCGCACTTGTGATAGTGTTGAAAAACCACTTTTCGCACTTGTGTTAGCGTTGAAAAACCACTTTTCGCACTTGTGTTGGTGCAGCAAACCACTTTTGCACTTGTATTAGTGTGGAAAAACCACTTTTCGCACTTGTGTTGCTGCAGAAACCGCTTTTGCACTTGTATTAGTGTGGAAAAACCACTTTTCGCACTTGTGTTAGTGTTGAAAAACCACTTTTCGCACTTGTGTTAATGTTGAAAAACCACATTTCGCACTTGTGTTGGTGCAGGAAACCACTTTTGCACTTGTATTAATGTGGAAAAACCACTTTTCGCACTTGTGATAGTGTTGAAAAACCACTTTTCGCACTTGTGTTGGTGTTGAAAAACCACTTTTCACACTTGTGTTGGTGCAGGTAACCACTTTTGCACTTGTATTAGTGTGCAAAAAACACTTTTCGCACTTGTGATAGTGTTGAAAAACCACTTTTCGCACTTGTGATAGTGTTGAAAAACCACTTTTCGCACTTGTGTTAGTGTTGAAAAACCACTTTTCGCACTTGTGTTGGTGCAGGAAACCACTTTTGCACTTGTATTAGTGTGGAAAAACCACTTTTCGCACTTGTGTTAGTGTTGAAAAACCACTTTTTGCACTTGTGTTAGTGTTGAAAAACCACTTTTCGCACTTGTGTTGGTGCAGGAAACCACTTTTGCACTTGTATTAGTGTGGAAAAAACACTTTTTGCACTTGTGATAGTGTTGAAAAACCACTTTTCACACTTGTGTTAGTGTTGAAAAACCACTTTTCGCACTTGTGTTGGTGCAGGAAACCACTTTTGCACTTGTATTAGTGTGGAAAAACCACTTTTCGCACTTGTGATAGTGTTGAAAAACCACTTTTCGCACTTGTGTTGGTGCAGGAAACCACTTTTGCACTTGTAATAGTGTGGAAAAAACACTTTTCGCACTTGTGATAGTGTTGAAAAACCACTTTTCGCACTTGTGTTAGTGTTGAAAAACCACTTTTTGCACTTGTGTTAGTGTTGAAAAACCACTTTTCGCACTTGTGATAGTGTTGAAAAACCACTTTTCGCACTTGTCTTAGTGTTGAAAAACCACTTTTCGCCCTTGTGTTAGTGTTGAAAAACAACTTTTCGCACTTGTGTTGGTGCAGGAAACCACTTTTGCACTTGTATTAGTGTGGAAAAACCACTTTTCGCACTGTGATAGTGTTGAAAAACCACTTTTCGCACTTGTGTTAGTGTTGAAAAACCACTTTTTGCACTTGTGTTGGTGCAGGAAACTACTTTTGCACTTGTATTAGTGTGGAAAAACCACTTTTCGCACTTGTGATAGTGTTGAAAAACCACTTTTCGCACTTGTGTTAGCGTTGAAAAACCACTTTTCGCACTTGTGTTGGTGCAGCAAACCACTTTTGCACTTGTATTAGTGTGGAAAAACCACTTTTCGCACTTGTGTTGCTGCAGAAACCGCTTTTGCACTTGTATTAGTGTGGAAAAACCACTTTTCGCACTTGTGTTAGTGTTGAAAAACCACTTTTCGCACTTGTGTTAATGTTGAAAAACCACATTTCGCACTTGTGTTGGTGCAGGAAACCACTTTTGCACTTGTATTAATGTGGAAAAACCACTTTTCGCACTTGTGATAGTGTTGAAAAACCACTTTTCGCACTTGTGTTGGTGTTGAAAAACCACTTTTCACACTTGTGTTGGTGCAGGTAACCACTTTTGCACTTGTATTAGTGTGCAAAAAACACTTTTCGCACTTGTGATAGTGTTGAAAAACCACTTTTCGCACTTGTGATAGTGTTGAAAAACCACTTTTCGCACTTGTGTTAGTGTTGAAAAACCACTTTTCGCACTTGTGTTGGTGCAGGAAACCACTTTTGCACTTGTATTAGTGTGGAAAAACCACTTTTGGCACTTGTGTTAGTGTTGAAAAACCACTTTTCGCACTTGTGATAGTGTTGAAAAACCACTTTTTGCACTTGTGTTGATGTTGAAAAACCACTTTTCGCACTCGTGTTGGTGCAGGAAACCACTTTTTCACTTGTATTAGTGTGGAAAAACCACTTTTCGCACTTGTGTTAGTGTTGAAAAACTACTTTTCACACTTGTGTTTGTGTTGAAAAACCACTTTTCCCACTTGTGTTGGTGCAGGAAACCACTTTTGCACTTGTATTAGTGTGGAAAAATCACTTTTCGAACTTTGGATAGTGTTGAAAAACCACTTTTCGCACTTGTGATAGTGTTGAAAAACCACTTTTCGCACTTGTGTTTGTGTTGAAAAACCACTTTTCGCACTTGTGTTGGTGCAGGAAACCACTTTTGCACTTGTATTAGTGTGGAAAAACCACTTTTCGCACTTGTGTTAGTGTTGAAAAACCACTTTTCGCACTTGTGTTGGTGCAGGAAACCACTTTTGCACTTGTATTAGTGTGGAAAAAACACTTTTTGCACTTGTGATAGTGTTGAAAAACCACTTTTCACACTTGTGTTAGTGTTGAAAAACCACTTTTCGCACTTGTGTTGGTGCAGGAAACCACTTTTGCACTTGTATTAGTGTGGAAAAACCACTTTTCGCACTTGTGATAGTGTTGAAAACCACTTTTCACACTTGTGTTGGTGCAGGAAACCACTTTTGCACTTGTAATAGTGTGGAAAAAACACTTTTCGCACTTGTGATAGTGTTGAAAAACCACTTTTCGCACTTGTGTTAGTGTTGAAAAACCACTTTTTGCACTTGTGTTAGTGTTGAAAAACCACTTTTCGCACTTGTGATAGTGTTGAAAAACCACTTTTCGCACTTGTCTTAGTGTTGAAAAACCACTTTTCGCCCTTGTGTTAGTGTTGAAAAACCACTTTTCGCACTTGTGTTGGTGCAGGAAACCACTTTTGCACTTGTATTAGTGTGGAAAAACCACTTTTCGCACTGTGATAGTGTTGAAAAACCACTTTTCGCACTTGTGTTAGTGTTGAAAAACCACTTTTTGCACTTGTGTTGGTGCAGGAAACTACTTTTGCACTTGTATTAGTGTGGAAAAACCACTTTTCGCACTTGTGATAGTGTTGAAAAACCACTTTTCGCACTTGTGTTAGTGTTGAAAAACCACTTTTCGCAATTGTGTTGGTGCAGCAAACCACTTTTGCACTTGTATTAGTGTGGAAAAACCACTTTTCGCACTTGTGTTGCTGCAGAAACCGCTTTTGCACTTGTATTAGTGTGGAAAAACCACTTTTCGCACTTGTGTTAGTGTTGAAAAACCACTTTTCGCACTTGTGTTAATGTTGAAAAACCACATTTCGCACTTGTGTTGGTGCAGGAAACCACTTTTGCACTTGTATTAGTGTGGAAAAACCACTTTTCGCACTTGTGATAGTGTTGAAAAACCACTTTTCGCACTTGTGTTGGTGTTGAAAAACCACTTTTCACACTTGTGTTGGTGCACGTAACCACTTTTGCACTTGTATTAGTGTGCAAAAAACACTTTTCGCACTTGTGATAGTGTTGAAAAACCACTTTTCGCACTTGTGATAGTGTTGAAAAACCACTTTTCGCACTTGTGTTAGTGTTGAAAAACTACTTTTCGCACTTGTGTTGGTGCAGGAAACCACTTTTGCACTTGTATTAGTGTGGAAAAACCACTTTTGGCACTTGTGTTAGTGTTGAAAAACCACTTTTCGCACTTGTGATAGTGTTGAAAAACCACTTTTTGCACTTGTGTTGATGTTGAAAAACCACTTTTCGCACTCGTGTTGGTGCAGGAAACCACTTTTTCACTTGTATTAGTGTGGAAAAACCACTTTTCGCACTTGTGTTAGTGTTGAAAAACTACTTTTCACACTTGTGTTAGTGTTGATAATCCACTTTTCCCACTTGTGTTGGTGCAGGAAACCACTTTTGCACTTGTATTAGTGTGGAAAAATCACTTTTCGAACTTTGGATAGTGTTGAAAAACCACTTTTCGCACTTGTGATAGTGTTGAAAAACCACTTTTCGCACTTGTGTTTGTGTTGAAAAACCACTTTTCGCACTTGTGTTGGTGCAGGAAACCACTTTTGCACTTGTATTAGTGTGGAAAAACCACTTTTCGCACTTGTGTTAGTGTTGAAAAACCACCTTTCGCACTTGTGTTAGTGTTGAAAAACCACTTTTCGCACTTGTGTTGGTGCAGGAAACCACTTTTGCACTTGTAATAGTGTGGAAAAACACTTTTTGCACTTGTGATAGTGTTGAAAAACCACTTTTCGCACTTGTGTTAGTGATGAAAAACCACTTTTCGCACTTGTGTTGGTGCAGGAAACCACTTTTGCACTTGTATTAGTGTGGAAAAACCACTTTTCGCACTTGTGATAGTGTTGAAAAACCACTTTTCGCACTCGTGTTAGTGTTGAAAAACCACTTTTCGCACTTGTGATAGTGTTGAAAAACCACTTTTCGGACTTGTGTTAGTGTTGAAAAACCACTTTTCGCACTTGTGTTGGTGCAAGAAACCACTTTTGCACTTGTATTAGTGTGGAAAAACCACTTTTCGCACTTGTGTTAGTGTTGAAAAACCACTTTTTGCACTTGTGTTAGTGTTGAAAAACCACTTTTCGCACTTGTGTTGGTGCAGGAAACCACTTTTGCACTTGTATTAGTGTGGAAAAAACACTTTTTGCACTTGTGATAGTGTTGAAAAACCACTTTTCACACTTGTGTTAGTGTTGAAAAACCACTTTTCGCACTTGTGTTGGTGCAGGAAACCACTTTTGCACTTGTATTAGTGTGGAAAAACCACTTTTCGCACTGTGATAGTGTTGAAAAACCACTTTTCGCACTTGTGTTGGTGCAGGAAACCACTTTTGCACTTGTATTAGTGTGGAAAAAACCACTTTTCGCACTTGTGTTAGTGTTGAAAAACTACTTTTCACACTTGTGTTAGTGTTGAAAATCCACTTTTCCCACTTGTGTTGGTGCAGGAAACCACTTTTGCACTTGTATTAGTGTGGAAAAAACACTTTTCGAACTTTGGATAGTGTTGAAAAACCACTTTTCGCACTTGTGATAGTGTTGAAAAACCACTTTTCGCACTTGTGTTTGTGTTGAAAAACCACTTTTCGCACTTGTGTTGGTGCAGGAAACCACTTTTGCACTAGTATTAGTGTGGAAAAACCACTTTTCGCACTTGTGTTAGTGTTGAAAAACCACCTTTCGCACTTGTGTTAGTATTGAAAAACCACTTTTCGCACTTGTGTTGGTGCAGGAAACCACTTTTGCACTTGTAATAGTGTGGAAAAAACACTTTTTGCACTTGTGATAGTGTTGAAAAACCACTTTTCGCACTTGTGTTAGTGATGAAAAACCACTTTTCGCACTTGTGTTGTTGCAGGAAACCACTTTTGCACTTGTATTAGTGTGGAAAAACCACTTTTTGCACTTGTGATAGTGTTGAAAAACCACTTTTCGCATTTGTGTTAGTGATGAAAAACCACTTTTCGCACTTGTGTTGGTGCAGGAAACCACTTTTGCACTTGTATTAGTGTGGAAAAACCACTTTTCGCACTTGTGATAGTGTTGAAAAACCACTTTTCGCACTCGTGTTAGTGTTGAAAAACCACTTTTCGCACTTGTGATAGTGTTGAAAAACCACTTTTCGCACTCGTGTTAGTGTTGAAAAACCACTTTTCGCACTTGTGTTGGTGCAGGAAACCACTTTTGCACTTGTATTAGTGTGGAAAAACCACTTTTCGCACTTGTGTTAGTGTTGAAAAACCACTTTTTGCACTTGTGTTAGTGTTGAAAAACCACTTTTCGCACTTGTGTTGGTGCAGGAAACCACTTTTGCACTTGTATTAGTGTGGAAACAATACTTTTTGCACTTGTGATAGTGTTGAAAAACCACTTTTCACACTTGTGTTAGTGTTGAAAAACCACTTTTCGCACTTGTGTTGGTGCAGGAAACCACTTTTGCACTTGTATTAGTGTGGAAAAAACAACTTTTCGCACTTGTGATAGTGTTGAAAAACCACTTTTCGCACTTGTGTTGGTGCAGGAAACCACTTTTGCACTTGTAATAGTGTGGAAAAAACACTTTTCGCACTTGTGATAGTGTTGAAAAACCACTTTTCGCACTTGTGTTAGTGTTGAAAAACCACTTTTTGCACTTGTGTTAGTGTTGAAAAACCACTTTTCGCACTTGTGATAGTGTTGAAAAACCACTTTTCGCACTTGTCTTAGTGTTGAAAAACCACTTTTCGCCCTTGTGTTAGTGTTGAAAAACCACTTTTCGCACTTGTGTTGGTGCAGGAAACCACTTTTGCACTTGTATTAGTGTGGAAAAACCACTTTTCGCACTGTGATAGTGTTGAAAAACCACTTTTCGCACTTGTGTTAGTGTTGAAAAACCACTTTTTGCACTTGTGTTGGTGCAGGAAACTACTTTTGCACTTGTATTAGTGTGGAAAAACCACTTTTCGCACTTGTGATAGTGTTGAAAAACCACTTTTCGCACTTGTGTTAGTGTTGAAAAACCACTTTTCGCACTTGTGTTGGTGCAGCAAACCACTTTTGCACTTGTATTAGTGTGGAAAAACCACTTTTCGCACTTGTGTTGCTGCAGAAACCGCTTTTGCACTTGTATTAGTGTGGAAAAACCACTTTTGCACTTGTATTAGTGTGGAAAAATCACTTTTCGCACTTTGGATAGTGTTGAAAAACCACTTTTCGCACTTGTGTTGGTGCAGGAAACCACTTTTGCACTTGTATTAGTGTGGAAAAACCACTTTTCGCACTTGTGATAGTGTTGAAAAACCACTTTTCGCACTCGTGTTAGTGTTGAAAAACCACTTTTCGCACTTGTGATAGTGTTGAAAAACCACTTTTCGCACTTGTGTTAGTGTTGAAAAACCACTTTTCGCACTTGTGTTGGTGCAGGAAACCACTTTTGCACTCGTATTAGTGTGGAAAAACCACTTTTCGCACTTGTGATAGTGTTGAAAAACCACTTTTCGCACTCGTGTTAGTGTTGAAAAACCACTTTTCGCACTTGTGATAGTGTTGAAAAACCACTTTTCGCACTTGTGTTAGTGTTGAAAAACCACTTTTCGCACTTGTGTTGGTGCAAGAAACCACTTTTGCACTTGTATTAGTGTGGAAAAACCACTTTTCGCACTTGTGTTAGTGTTGAAAAACCACTTTTTGCACTTGTGTTAGTGTTGAAAAACCACTTTTCGCACTTGTGTTGGTGCAGGAAACCACTTTTGCACTTGTATTAGTGTGGAAAAAACACTTTTTGCACTTGTGATAGTGTTGAAAAACCACTTTTCACACTTGTGATAGTGTTGAAAAACCACTTTTCGCAATTGTGTTGCTGCAGAAACCGCTTTTGCACTTGTATTAGTGTGGAAAAACCACTTTTCGCACTTGTGTTAGTGTTGAAAAACCACTTTTCGCACTTGTGTTAATGTTGAAAAACCACATTTCGCACTTGTGTTGGTGCAGGAAACCACTTTTGCACTTGTATTAGTGTGGAAAAACCACTTTTCGCACTTGTGATAGTGTTGAAAAACCACTTTTCGCACTTGTGTTGGTGTTGAAAAACCACTTTTCGCACTTGTGTTGGTGCAGGAAACCACTTTTGCACTTGTATTAGTGTGGCAAAACCACTTTTGGCACTTGTGTTAGTGTTGAAAAACCACTTTTCGCACTTGTGATAGTGTTGAAAAACCACTTTTTGCACTTGTGTTGATGTTGAAAAACCACTTTTCGCACTCGTGTTGGTGCAGGAAACCACTTTTTCACTTGTATTAGTGTGGAAAAACCACTTTTCGCACTTGTGTTAGTGTTGAAAAACTACTTTTCACACTTGTGTTAGTGTTGAAAATCCACTTTTCCCACTTGTGTTGGTGCAGGAAACCACTTTTGCACTTGTATTAGTGTGGAAAAATCACTTTTCGCACTTGTGTTGGTGCAGGAAACCACTTTTGCACTTGTAATAGTGTGGAAAAAACACTTTTCGCACTTGTGATAGTGTTGAAAAACCACTTTTCGCACTTGTGTTAGTGTTGAAAAACCACTTTTTGCACTTGTGTTAGTGTTGAAAAACCACTTTTCGCACTTGTGATAGTGTTGAAAAACCACTTTTCGCACTTGTCTTAGTGTTGAAAAACCACTTTTCGCCCTTGTGTTAGTGTTGAAAAACAACTTTTCGCACTTGTGTTGGTGCAGGAAACCACTTTTGCACTTGTATTAGTGTGGAAAAACCACTTTTCGCACTGTGATAGTGTTGAAAAACCACTTTTCGCACTTGTGTTAGTGTTGAAAAACCACTTTTTGCACTTGTGTTGGTGCAGGAAACTACTTTTGCACTTGTATTAGTGTGGAAAAACCACTTTTCGCACTTGTGATAGTGTTGAAAAACCACTTTTCGCACTTGTGTTAGCGTTGAAAAACCACTTTTCGCACTTGTGTTGGTGCAGCAAACCACTTTTGCACTTGTATTAGTGTGGAAAAACCACTTTTCGCACTTGTGTTGCTGCAGAAACCGCTTTTGCACTTGTATTAGTGTGGAAAAACCACTTTTCGCACTTGTGTTAGTGTTGAAAAACCACTTTTCGCACTTGTGTTAATGTTGAAAAACCACATTTCGCACTTGTGTTGGTGCAGGAAACCACTTTTGCACTTGTATTAGTGTGGAAAAACCACTTTTCGCACTTGTGATAGTGTTGAAAAACCACTTTTCGCACTTGTGTTGGTGTTGAAAAACCACTTTTCACACTTGTGTTGGTGCAGGTAACCACTTTTGCACTTGTATTAGTGTGCAAAAAACACTTTTCGCACTTGTGATAGTGTTGAAAAACCACTTTTCGCACTTGTGATAGTGTTGAAAAACCACTTTTCGCACTTGTGTTAGTGTTGAAAAACCACTTTTCGCACTTGTGTTGGTGCAGGAAACCACTTTTGCACTTGTATTAGTGTGGAAAAACCACTTTTGGCACTTGTGTTAGTGTTGAAAAACCACTTTTCGCACTTGTGATAGTGTTGAAAAACCACTTTTTGCACTTGTGTTGATGTTGAAAAACCACTTTTCGCACTCGTGTTGGTGCAGGAATCCACTTTTTCACTTGTATTAGTGTGGAAAAACCACTTTTCGCACTTGTGTTAGTGTTGAAAAACTACTTTTCACACTTGTGTTTGTGTTGAAAAACCACTTTTCCCACTTGTGTTGGTGCAGGAAACCACTTTTGCACTTGTATTAGTGTGGAAAAATCACTTTTCGAACTTTGGATAGTGTTGAAAAACCACTTTTCGCACTTGTGATAGTGTTGAAAAACCACTTTTCGCACTTGTGTTTGTGTTGAAAAACCACTTTTCGCACTTGTGTTGGTGCAGGAAACCACTTTTGCACTTGTATTAGTGTGGAAAAACCACTTTTCGCACTTGTGTTAGTGTTGAAAAACCACTTTTCGCACTTGTGTTGGTGCAGGAAACCACTTTTGCACTTGTATTAGTGTGGAAAAAACACTTTTTGCACTTGTGATAGTGTTGAAAAACCACTTTTCACACTTGTGTTAGTGTTGAAAAACCACTTTTCGCACTTGTGTTGGTGCAGGAAACCACTTTTGCACTTGTATTAGTGTGGAAAAACCACTTTTCGCACTTGTGATAGTGTTGAAAAACCACTTTTCGCACTTGTGTTGGTGCAGGAAACCACTTTTGCACTTGTAATAGTGTGGAAAAAACACTTTTCGCACTTGTGATAGTGTTGAAAAACCACTTTTCGCACTTGTGTTAGTGTTGAAAAACCACTTTTTGCACTTGTGTTAGTGTTGAAAAACCACTTTTCGCACTTGTGATAGTGTTGAAAAACCACTTTTCGCACTTGTCTTAGTGTTGAAAAACCACTTTTCGCCCTTGTGTTAGTGTTGAAAAACCACTTTTCGCACTTGTGTTGGTGCAGGAAACCACTTTTGCACTTGTATTAGTGTGGAAAAACCACTTTTCGCACTGTGATAGTGTTGAAAAACCACTTTTCGCACTTGTGTTAGTGTTGAAAAACCACTTTTTGCACTTGTGTTGGTGCAGGAAACTACTTTTGCACTTGTATTAGTGTGGAAAAACCACTTTTCGCACTTGTGATAGTGTTGAAAAACCACTTTTCGCACTTGTGTTAGTGTTGAAAAACCACTTTTCGCAATTGTGTTGGTGCAGCAAACCACTTTTGCACTTGTATTAGTGTGGAAAAACCACTTTTCGCACTTGTGTTGCTGCAGAAACCGCTTTTGCACTTGTATAAGTGTGGAAAAACCACTTTTCGCACTTGTGTTAGTGTTGAAAAACCACTTTTCGCACTTGTGTTAATGTTGAAAAACCACATTTCGCACTTGTGTTGGTGCAGGAAACCACTTTTGCACTTGTATTAGTGTGGAAAAACCACTTTTCGCACTTGTGATAGTGTTGAAAAACCACTTTTCGCACTTGTGTTGGTGTTGAAAAACCACTTTTCACACTTGTGTTGGTGCAGGTAACCACTTTTGCACTTGTATTAGTGTGCAAAAAACACTTTTCGCACTTGTGATAGTGTTGAAAAACCACTTTTCGCACTTGTGATAGTGTTGAAAAACCACTTTTCGCACTTGTGTTAGTGTTGAAAAACTACTTTTCGCACTTGTGTTGGTGCAGGAAACCACTTTTGCACTTGTATTAGTGTGGAAAAACCACTTTTGGCACTTGTGTTAGTGTTGAAAAACCACTTTTCGCACTTGTGATAGTGTTGAAAAACCACTTTTTGCACTTGTGTTGATGTTGAAAAACCACTTTTCGCACTCGTGTTGGTGCAGGAAACCACTTTTTCACTTGTATTAGTGTGGAAAAATCACTTTTCGAACTTTGGATAGTGTTGAAAAACCACTTTTCGCACTTGTGATAGTGTTGAAAAACCACTTTTCGCACTTGTGTTTGTGTTGAAAAACCACTTTTCGCACTTGTGTTGGTGCAGGAAACCACTTTTGCACTTGTATTAGTGTGGAAAAACCACTTTTCGCACTTGTGTTAGTGTTGAAAAACCACCTTTCGCACTTGTGTTAGTGTTGAAAAACCACTTTTCGCACTTGTGTTGGTGCAGGAAACCACTTTTGCACTTGTAATAGTGTGGAAAAACACTTTTTGCACTTGTGATAGTGTTGAAAAACCACTTTTCGCACTTGTGTTAGTGATGAAAAACCACTTTTCACACTTGTGTTGGTGCAGGAAACCACTTTTGCACTTGTATTAGTGTGGAATAACCACTTTTCGCACTTGTGATAGTGTTGAAAAACCACTTTTCGCACTCGTGTTAGTGTTGAAAAACCACTTTTCGCACTTGTGATAGTGTTGAAAAACCACTTTTCGGACTTGTGTTAGTGTTGAAAAACCACTTTTCGCACTTGTGTTGGTGCAAGAAACCACTTTTGCACTTGTATTAGTGTGGAAAAACCACTTTTCGCACTTGTGTTAGTGTTGAAAAACCACTTTTTGCACTTGTGTTAGTGTTGAAAAACCACTTTTCGCACTTGTGTTGGTGCAGGAAACCACTTTTGCACTTGTATTAGTGTGGAAAAAACACTTTTTGCACTTGTGATAGTGTTGAAAAACCACTTTTCACACTTGTGTTAGTGTTGAAAAACCACTTTTCGCACTTGTGTTGGTGCAGGAAACCACTTTTGCACTTGTATTAGTGTGGAAAAACCACTTTTCGCACTGTGATAGTGTTGAAAAACCACTTTTCGCACTTGTGTTGGTGCAGGAAACCACTTTTGCACTTGTATTAGTGTGGAAAAAACCACTTTTCGCACTTGTGTTAGTGTTGAAAAACTACTTTTCACACTTGTGTTAGTGTTGAAAATCCACTTTTCCCACTTGTGTTGGTGCAGGAAACCACTTTTGCACTTGTATTAGTGTGGAAAAAACACTTTTCGAACTTTGGATAGTGTTGAAAAACCACTTTTCGCACTTGTGATAGTGTTGAAAAACCACTTTTCGCACTTGTGTTTGTGTTGAAAAACCACTTTTCGCACTTGTGTTGGTGCAGGAAACCACTTTTGCACTCGTATTAGTGTGGAAAAACCACTTTTCGCACTTGTGTTAGTGTTGAAAAACCACCTTTCGCACTTGTGTTAGTATTGAAAAACCACTTTTCGCACTTGTGTTGGTGCAGGAAACCACTTTTGCACTTGTAATAGTGTGGAAAAAACACTTTTTGCACTTGTGATAGTGTTGAAAAACCACTTTTCGCACTTGTGTTAGTGATGAAAAACCACTTTTCGCACTTGTGTTGTTGCAGGAAACCACTTTTGCACTTGTATTAGTGTGGAAAAACCACTTTTTGCACTTGTGATAGTGTTGAAAAACCACTTTTCGCATTTGTGTTAATGATGAAAAACCACTTTTCGCACTTGTGTTGGTGCAGGAAACCACTTTTGCACTTGTATTAGTGTGGAAAAACCACTTTTCGCACTTGTGATAGTGTTGAAAAACCACTTTTCGCACTCGTGTTAGTGTTGAAAAACCACTTTTCGCACTTGTGATAGTGTTGAAAAACCACTTTTCGCACTTGTGTTAGTGTTGAAAAACCACTTTTCGCACTTGTGTTGGTGCAGGAAACCACTTTTGCACTTGTATTAGTGTGGAAAAACCACTTTTCGCACTTGTGTTAGTGTTGAAAAACCACTTTTTGCACTTGTGTTAGTGTTGAAAAACCACTTTTCGCACTTGTGTTGGTGCAGGAAACCACTTTTGCACTTGTATTAGTGTGGAAACAATACTTTTTGCACTTGTGATAGTGTTGAAAAACCACTTTTCACACTTGTGTTAGTGTTGAAAAACCACTTTTCGCACTTGTGTTGGTGCAGGAAACCACTTTTGCACTTGTATTAGTGTGGAAAAAACCACTTTTCGCACTTGTGATAGTGTTGAAAAACCACTTTTCGCACTTGTGTTGGTGCAGGAAACCACTTTTGCACTTGTAATAGTGTGGAAAAAACACTTTTCGCACTTGTGATAGTGTTGAAAAACCACTTTTCGCACTTGTGTTAGTGTTGAAAAACCACTTTTTGCACTTGTGTTAGTGTTGAAAAACCACTTTTCGCACTTGTGATAGTGTTGAAAAACCACTTTTCGCACTTGTCTTAGTGTTGAAAAACCACTTTTCGCCCTTGTGTTAGTGTTGAAAAACCACTTTTCGCACTTGTGTTGGTGCAGGAAACCACTTTTGCACTTGTATTAGTGTGGAAAAACCACTTTTCGCACTGTGATAGTGTTGAAAAACCACTTTTCGCACTTGTGTTAGTGTTGAAAAACCACTTTTTGCACTTGTGTTGGTGCAGGAAACTACTTTTGCACTTGTATTAGTGTGGAAAAACCACTTTTCGCACTTGTGATAGTGTTGAAAAACCACTTTTCGCACTTGTGTTAGTGTTGAAAAACCACTTTTCGCACTTGTGTTGGTGCAGCAAACCACTTTTGCACTTGTATTAGTGTGGAAAAACCACTTTTCGCACTTGTGTTTTTTTTTTTTTTTTTTTTTTTTTTTTTTGTATACAAGGTCGAGGCTCGTGAAAGAGCGAACATTAATCACACAGAAAGACAAACCGACACATAAAACATATAACATAGGGAGCAGTAGACAAGATGGGGAGAGAGGGGGAAGGACACAAACACAACATTTGAGAGCAGGGACCGAGAGACATGGAGACATCGAGAGATCTGAGAGAGGGCGAGGGCTTTGGGGGGGGGGGGGGCGTGGGAAGGGGGCGGTGGGAGAGGTATAAAACATATGGACACTGCCAGGACTTCCAGGAAAGAAGTTGGAATTTCAAACAAGGTGGATCTGGGGTGAATTAGCGGGGGTAGAAAAGATCAAGGTTTTGGATGGGGGAAGATAAGAGATGGTGGTGAACAGCTGTTTTAAAGACCTGGAGGGAGGAGTGGGATTGAAGGGAGTGAGGGAGTTTGTTCCAGAGGCGGGAGAAAAGAGGAATGAAAGAGTGAAGGTGAGCAGAGAGCCGAGATTTCGGCAGTTTAACCATCAGAGGGTTGCTGGCAGATCTTGTGCGACCTGTAGGAATATTTGGGGGACAGAGCACAGAGAGAGCTGGGGGTGCAAGGCCGGAGAGGAGTCGGTAGAAGACAGAAAGACCACCTACCTGCCTGCGGTGAGTGAGTGAAAGGCCCTCAGAGATAGCTTCATCGCGGGAGATTCCAATAATTCTGAAAGCTTTGGTTTCAACAGCGTGAAGCCGAGCTAGGTGTGAGGCAGGAGCACCGGCCCATAGGGGAGAACAGTATTCCATTGAGCTGCGGATGAAAGCCTTGTATGTGGTGAGGAGCTCAGGTGTGCCGAGGAAGGACTTCGCACGACGGAGGATGCCCAGTCGGCGACTGGCTTTGGAGGCCAGCTTGGAAATGTGGTTTTCCCAAGAAAGATCATGGCAGATAGTGAGACCCAAAATCTTGAGCGACAGAACTTCTTGGAGAGGATTGTTGAGAAAGTAGATGGGAGGGTTGTCCAGTCGATCTTTTCGGAGAGACATAGTAAGAGTGTGAGATTTGTCAGGATTGAAAGACATGTTCCACTTGTTTGACCAGTCTGTGATTTTGTCCAGGTCTTCAGAGAGTGAGGAGGCAGCAGACTGCCGATCTGAGGGAAGAGGAATGGAGCGGCAGAGAGTGGAGTCATCAGCAAAGAGATAGAGAGGATTTTCGAGAGAGTCAGAGAGATCATTGATGAAGACCAGAAAAAGCACGGGGCCCAGAACACTGCCTTGGGGAACTCCAGCCTGAACAGGAAGAGGAGATGAGAGAAACCCATTCAGGGCCACACGTTGACGACGACTAGAGAGGAAGTCCGCCAGCCATGCGTGGAGATTTCCATGGATACCAAAGGAGGAGAGTTTGGTGAGCAGAGCGGGGTGCCAGACCGTGTCGAAGGCACGTGATATGTCGAGGGAGACAGCTCTAATTTCCTGTTTGGCATTGAGGACCTCCATCCATTGTTGAGACAGCAGAAGCAGCATGTCCAGAGTAGAGTGACCTGGTCTGAAACCAAATTGATGATCAGAGATCAAGCCATTGGAGAAGAGGAAAGATTTCATATCCGAAGCAATGATGGATTCCATGACTTTGCTGATAATTGGGAGAAGGCTGATTGGTCTGTAGTTGCTAGGATCTGTTTTTGCACCTTTTTTGTGCAAAGCGGTGATGTTGGCTGATTTCCAAGCAGATGGCAGTTGACCTTGAGCAAAAGAGAGGGTGAAGAGAACAGAGAGAGGGTGAGATAGAGCAGCAGAGCAGGATTTTAGGACCCGTGGGCTGATGCCGTCGGGTCCAGTTGCAGAATCAGAGTCGAGGGTTGACAGAAACTTTTCCACCTTGTCAGGAGGAAAGGACACGGAGTCCAGGAGCAGCAGGGTACGACTGGGTATGGTGGGTACAGAGAGGGATGGGTTTGGGACACAAGATTTAGAGGCAAACACAGAGTTGAGGCATTCAGCTTTTTCACGTGCGGAGTCAGCTGTGTAGCCGTTTGAGGTAAGGGAGGGGATGGAGGGGGAACAAACACCAGAAACGGATTTGACCAGACGCCACCAGGATTTGGAATAGGGAGACAGATAAGAGAGTTCGGTCTTGAGAACGGAGAGATATTGTTTCCTGGCTCTCCTGAGGGTGGACACACACTTGTTTCGGGCTTTGTGAAAGGAAATGAGATTTCCTTCCGTTGGATTTGCTTTCCAGGAGACGAAGGCAAGTTGTTTCTGGGCAACAGCCTCACCACAAGATTCCGTGTACCATGGACGGGAGGAAGGGTATGACAACTGAAGACGAGATGGGATAAATCTGTGCATGAGAGAGAGCAATTTACTTTGGAAGAATTCCCAGGATGAGTTGATGTCAGAGGTGGTAGAGATGGGAGACCAGTCCAGATGATTGATGGCTGCTTGAAGACCGTGCCAGTTGGCCTGAGTGAAATGCCAGACTCGTCGACGCTGAGCAGGCTCCCTGAGGATGGTCAGAGAGATGTCCACTTTAACAAGGACATGATCAGATGATCCGATCGGAGCAGAAGAAGAGCAGCAGACATTTTCAGGGAAGTTAGTCATAACCAAGTCCAGAAGAGAAGATGTTCCGTTGACTGAGATCCGGGTCGGGAAATTGACAGATTGTGTCAGTCCCAGTGAGTCGCAGAAGTCCTTTGCTGAGGAGCCATGGCTGGTGAGAGAGGTACCCACACCCAGCCAACTGGCATGATGACAGTTGAAATCACCACATATGAGGAAGAGAGAGTTGGGATGAGTAGATAGAAGTTGGTCCATATCATCAGACAGCGAGATGTAGATGGAGTCATCACTGTTTGGTGGACGGTACAACACACATATGAACAAGAGGTGGGAGCGAAGGGGAAGCCGTAGCCAGAGGTATTCCTGGGGGTGAGGTGGAGAGAGTGCAGTGCAGGGCGAGTGAGGAAGAGAGTTTTTGATAAAGATAGCAACCCCGCCTCCAGGACGAGGCTCAGGTCTATCATACCGGAGGAGGGAGTAGCCCGGGAGAGATACTATGGAATCAGAGACATCATAAAGGAGGAAAGTTTCTGTTAAGCAGATCACGTCTGGTTTGACAGAAGCAACCTGTATGGAGAGATCAGTTAAGTTTGAACGAAGGCCCCGGATGTTTGAGGTCCATACCGTTAATGAAGAGGAAGGGGGAGCATCAGATACAGAACAGGGGGGAGGAGGGGTAGGGTAAGATGTGGAAGAGGTGGAAGAGGTAGGGAGAGCTGTTGAAGGTGTGTCAGAGATTTCAGAATAGCTCGGAGAAAGGGAAGGATGGGGCGGACAAAAGGTTTGATGGTGATTGGGTGAGCCACAATGAGGTGTTATTTGAGGAGGGGGAAGAGCGAGGCAGAAGGTTGGGGGAGATGGAGGTGAGAGTTTGAAGGGGGAAGAAGCGGGGAGGATGCTTTGAGGAGGGGGAGTGAGAGGGGGGAAATTGAGAAGCAATGAGGGTGGGGAGATTTGAAGGGGAGGGGTGAGGGGGTAGTTTGGGAGGGAAGGGGCAAGGGGAGGGATTTGAAAGGGATGGGATATGGGGGAGATTTGGAGGGGAGGGGTGAGGCAGGAGTCTAGGAGGGGAGGGGCGAGGGGGCGTCTTGGCGGGGAGGGGTGAGGGGGTAGTTTAGGAGGGAGGGGGCAAGGGGGGAGATTTGAAAGGGATGGGTGATGGGGAAGATTTGGAGGGGAGGGGTGATGGGGAAGATTTGGAGGGGAGGGGTTATGGGGAAGATTTGGAGGGGAGGGGTGAGATTGGATTTTTGAAAGTGTACGATTTATGGGAAACGAACATTTATTGCAAAATGAGTTTCTTGTGACCTTCGAGTTAAAAATACGTTTAAGGACGCTGGATGGAGGATGGAGTGCAGGAGAGTTTAGGGAATGTAGAAAAAAGGCACTATAGGAGATGGATATTTTTTTTGGGATGAATTGATTTGGTGAGCAAGTCGAAAGCAGCCTTTTAAAGAAGAAGAAGAAAAAGGTGTTATAAAATATGACGGAATACATAACTTGAGGGGAAAATGTAAACATTGAAGGTTAATGAGTGAAAACTATCTGGGGAAATGGGGGAGAAACACGTGGTCGAAGAACGAACGAACGAATAAGAATGAATAAACGAATGAGAACAGAGAAGGAAATGTTTTTTTTTTTGTTTGTTTGTTTTTGAGTTGAGATTTACACAAGGAAGTAGGCTATTGGTGAAAAGCCTGGGAATACAGAGAACGAAAGTTATTGGATCACAAAAGACGGACCGCTGAGAGAAAAACAAAGCCTCAAGGTTGTACAGTGCACACTGTACAAGGCCTCAAGACACGACACGGCAAACAGACGATCAATTTATGAAAGATAAACACCGAGAAACAACCAAAGTTGCACACAATAACTTAACACACCGAAAGATAAATACAGTTTCGACAAAATACAATTGTGAACAGACTTAACTTCGAAAAACGTGGAGACCGTGTGGAGCTTCGAAAATCCCTGCCGCCGTCTCCAAGATCTCGCGAGATCTCCAAATCTGTTGGAGATCTCCAAATGTGTTGCTGCAGAAACCGCTTTTGCACTTGTATTAGTGTGGAAAAACCACTTTTCGCACTTGTGTTAGTGTTGAAAAACCTCTTTTCGCACTTGTGTTAATGTTGAAAAACCACATTTCGCACTTGTGTTGGTGCAGGAAACCACTTTTGCACTTGTATTAGTGTGGAAAAACCACTTTTCGCACTTGTGATAGTGTTGAAAAACCACTTTTCGCACTTGTGTTGGTGTTGAAAAACCACTTTTCACACTTGTGTTGGTGCAGGTAACCACTTTTGCACTTGTATTAGTGTGCAAAAAACACTTTTCGCACTTGTGATAGTGTTGAAAAACCACTTTTCGCACTTGTGATAGTGTTGAAAAACCACTTTTCGCACTTGTGTTAGTGTTGAAAAACCACTTTTCGCACTTGTGTTGGTGCAGGAAACCACTTTTGCACTTGTATTAGTGTGGAAAAACCACTTTTGGCACTTGTGTTAGTGTTGAAAAACCACTTTTCGCACTTGTGATAGTGTTGAAAAACCACTTTTTGCACTTGTGTTGATGTTGAAAAACCACTTTTCGCACTCGTGTTGGTGCAGGAAACCACTTTTTCACTTGTATTAGTGTGGAAAAACCACTTTTCGCACTTGTGTTAGTGTTGAAAAACTACTTTTCACACTTGTGTTAGTGTTGAAAATCCACTTTTCCCACTTGTGTTGGTGCAGGAAACCACTTTTGCACTTGTATTAGTGTGGAAAAATCACTTTTCGAACTTTGGATAGTGTTGAAAAACCACTTTTCGCACTTGTGATAGTGTTGAAAAACCACTTTTCGCACTTGTGTTTGTGTTGAAAAACCACTTTTCGCACTTGTGTTGGTGCAGGAAACCACTTTTGCACTTGTATTAGTGTGGAAAAACCACTTTTCGCACTTGTGTTAGTGTTGAAAAACCACCTTTCGCACTTGTGTTAGTGTTGAAAAACCACTTTTCGCACTTGTGTTGGTGCAGGAAACCACTTTTGCACTTGTAATAGTGTGGAAAAACACTTTTTGCACTTGTGATAGTGTTGAAAAACCACTTTTCGCACTTGTGTTAGTGATGAAAAACCACTTTTCGCACTTGTGTTGGTGCAGGAAACCACTTTTGCACTTGTATTAGTGTGGAAAAACCACTTTTCGCACTTGTGATAGTGTTGAAAAACCACTTTTCGCACTCGTGTTAGTGTTGAAAAACCACTTTTCGCACTTGTGATAGTGTTGAAAAACCACTTTTCGCACTTGTGTTAGTGTTGAAAAACCACTTTTCGCACTTGTGTTGGTGCAAGAAACCACTTTTGCACTTGTATTAGTGTGGAAAAACCACTTTTCGCACTTGTGTTAGTGTTGAAAAACCACTTTTTGCACTTGTGTTAGTGTTGAAAAACCACTTTTCGCACTTGTGTTGGTGCAGGAAACCACTTTTGCACTTGTATTAGTGTGGAAAAAACACTTTTTGCACTTGTGATAGTGTTGAAAAACCACTTTTCACACTTGTGATAGTGTTGAAAAACCACTTTTCGCACTTGTGTTGGTGCAGGAAACCACTTTTGCACTTGTATTAGTGTGGAAAAAACCACTTTTCGCACTTGTGTTAGTGTTGAAAAACTACTTTTCACACTTGTGTTAGTGTTGAAAATCCACTTTTCCCACTTGTGTTGGTGCAGGAAACCACTTTTGCACTTGTATTAGTGTGGAAAAAACACTTTTCGAACTTTGGATAGTGTTGAAAAACCACTTTTCGCACTTGTGATAGTGTTGAAAAACCACTTTTCGCACTTGTGTTTGTGTTGAAAAACCACTTTTCGCACTTGTGTTGGTGCAGGAAACCACTTTTGAACTTGTATTAGTGTGGAAAAACCACTTTTCGCACTTGTGTTAGTGTTGAAAAACCACCTTTCGCACTTGTGTTAGTATTGAAAAACCACTTTTCGCACTTGTGTTGGTGCAGGAAACCACTTTTGCACTTGTAATAGTGTGGAAAAAACACTTTTTGCACTTGTGATAGTGTTGAAAAACCACTTTTCGCACTTGTGTTAGTGATGAAAAACCACTTTTCGCACTTGTGTTGGTGCAGGAAACCACTTTTGCACTTGTATTAGTGTGGAAAAACCACTTTTCGCACTTGTGATAGTGTTGAAAAACCACTTTTCGCACTCGTGTTAGTGTTGAAAAACCACGTTTCGTACTTGTGATAGTGTTGAAAAACCACTTTTCGCACTTGTGTTAGTGTTGAAAAACCACTTTTCGCACTTGTGTTGGTGCAGGAAACCACTTTTGCACTTGTATTAGTGTGGAAAAACCACTTTTCGCACTTGTGTTAGTATTGAAAAACCACTTTTTGCACTTGTGTTAGTGTTGAAAAACCACTTTTCGCACTTGTGTTGGTGCAGGAAACCACTTTTGCATTTGTATTAGTGTGGAAAAAACACTTTTTGCACTTGTGATAGTGTTGAAAAACCACTTTTCACACTTGTGTTAGTGTTGAAAAACCACTTTTCGCACTTGTGTTGGTGCAGGAAACCACTTTTGCACTTGTATTAGTGTGGAAAAACCACATTTCGCACTTGTGATAGTGTTGAAAAACCACTTTTCGCACTTGTGTTGGTGCAGGAAACCACTTTTGCACTTGTATTAGTGTGGAAAAACCACTTTTCGCCCTTGTGTTAGTGTTGAAAAACCACTTTTCGCACTTGTGTTGGTGCAGGAAACCACTTTTGCACTTGTATTAGTGTGGAAAAACCACTTTTCGCACATGTGTTAGTGTTGAAAAACCACCTTTCGCACTTGTGTTAGTGTTGAAAAACCACTTTTCGCACTTGTGTTGGTGCAGGAAACCACTTTTGCACTTGTAATAGTGTGGAAAAAACACTTTTCGCACTTGTGATAGTGTTGAAAAACCACTTTTCGTACTTGTGTTAGTGTTGAAAAACCACTTTTTGCACTTGTGTTAGTGTTGAAAAACCACTTTTCGCACTTGTGATAGTGTTGAAAAACCACTTTTCGCACTTGTCTTAGTGTTGAAAAACCACTTTTCGCCCTTGTGTTAGTGTTGAAAAACCACTTTTCGCACTTGTGTTGGTGCAGGAAACCACTTTTGCACTTGTATTAGTGTGGAAAAACCACTTTTCGCACTTGTGATAGTGTTGAAAATCCACTTTTCCCACTTGTGTTGGTGCAGGAAACCACTTTTGCACTTGTATTAGTGTGGAAAAAACACTTTTCGCACTTGTGATAGTGTTGAAAAACCACTTTTCGCACTTGTGATAGTGTTGAAAAAGCACTTTTCACACTTGTGTTAATGTTGAAAAACCACTTTTCGCACTTGTGTTGGTGCAGGAAACCACTTTTGCACTTGTATTAGTGTGGAAAAACCACTTTTCGCACTTGTGATAGTGTTGAAAATCCACTTTTCCCACTTGTGTTGTTGCAGGAAACCACTTTTGCACTTGTATTAGTGTGGAAAAACCACTTTTCGCACTTGTGTTGGTGTAGCAAACCACTTTTGCACTTGTATTAGTGTGGAAAAAACACTTTTTGCACTTGTATTCGTGTGGAAAAACCACTTTTCGCACTTGTGATAGTGTTGAAAAACTACTTTTCGCACTTGTGTTAGTGTTGAAAATCCACTTTTCCCACTTGTGTTGTTGCAGGAAACCACTTTTGCACTTGTATTAGTGTGGAAAAACCACTTTTCACACTTGTACTAGTGTTGAAAAACCACTTTTCGTACTTTTGTTAGTGTTGAAAATCCACTTTTCCCACTTGTGTTGGTGCAGGAAACCACTTTTGCACTTGTATTAGTGTGGAAAAAACACTTTTCGCACTTGTGATAGTGTTGAAAAACCACTTTTCGCACTTGTGTTAGTGTTGAAAATCCACTTTTCCCACTTGTGTTGGTGCAGGAAACCACTTTTGCACTTGTATTATTGTGGAAAAAACACTTTTCGCACTTGTGATAGTGTTGAAAAACCACTTTTCGCACTCGTGTTAGTGTTGAAAAACGACTTTTCGCACTTGTGTTAGTGTAGAAAAACCACTTTTCGCACTTGTGTTGGTGCAGGAAACCACTTTTGCACTTGTATTATTGTGGAAAAAACACTTTTTGCACTTGTGATAGTGTTGAAAAACCACTTTTCGCACTTGTGTTGGTGCAGGAAACCACTTTTGCACTTGTATTAGTGTGGAAAAACCACTTTTCGCACTTGTGATAGTGTTGAAAAACCATTTTTCGCGCTTGTGTTAGTGTTGAAAAACCACTTTTCGCACTTGTGTTCGTGCAGGAAACCACTTTTGCACTTGTATTAGTGTGGAAAAACCACTTTTTGCACTTGTGTTATTGTTCCAAAAACCACTTTCCGCACTCGTACTGGTGTTGAAAACCACTTATCGCACTTGTGTTAGTGTTGCAAAACCACTTTCCACACTTGAGCTAGTGTTGAAGAACCACTTTCTTCTTGCATTGACCACTTTCTTGACCACTTGACCATTGACCACTTGCATTGACATTGACCACTTTCTTGCATTGCAACCACATTGCATTCTTTCTTGAATTGTGCTTGCATTGAAAACCTCTTTACACACTTGTGTTAGTGTTGCAGAACCACATTCCGCACTTGTGCTGGCATTGATTACCACTTTTTGCACTTGTGTTGGTGTTGAAAAGCCACTTTTCCCACTTGCGTTGGTGCAGGAAACCACTTTTGCACTTGTATTAGTGTGGAAAAACCACTTTTCGTACTTGTGTTAGTGTTGAAAAACCACTTTTCGCACTTGTGTTAGTGTTGAAAAACCACTTTTCGCACTTGTGTTGGTGCAGGAAACCACTTTTGCACTTGTATTAGTGTGGAAAAAACACTTTTTGCACTTGTCATAGTGTTGAAAAACCACTTTTCGCACTTGTGTTAGTGTTGAAAAACCACTTTTCGCACTTGTGTTGGTGCAGGAAACCACTTTTGCACTTGTATTAGTGTGGAAAAACCACTTTTCGTACTTGTGTTAGTGTTGAAAAACCACTTTTCGCACTTGTGTTAGTGTTGAAAAACCACTTTTCGCACTTGTGTTGGTGCAGGAAACCACTTTTGCACTTGTATTAGTGTGGAAAAACCACTTTTCGCACTTGTGATAGTGTTGAAAAACCACTTTTCGCACTTGTCTTAGTGTTGAAAAACCACTTTTCACCCTTGTGTTGGTGCAGGAAACCACTTTTGCATTGTATTAGTGTGGAAAAACCACTTTTCGTACTTGTGTTAGTGTTGAAAAACCACTTTTTGCACTTGTGTTAGTGTTGAAAAACCACTTTTCGCACTTGTGTTGGTGCAGGAAACCACTTTTGCACTTGTATTAGTGTGGAAAAAACACTTTTTGCACTTGTCATAGTGTTGAAAAACCACTTTTCGCACTCGTGTTAGTGTTGAAAAACCACTTTTCGCACTTTTGTGTTGGTGCAGGAAACCACTTTTGCACTTGTATTAGTGTGGAAAAACCACTTTTCGCACTTGTGTTAGTGTTGAAAAACCACTTTTCGCACTTGTGTTAGTGTAGAAAAACCACTTTTCGCACTTGTGTTGGTGCAGGAAACCACTTTTGCACTTGTATTAGTGTGGAAAAACCACTTTTCGCACTTGTGATAGTGTTGAAAAACCACTTTTTGCACTTGTGTTAGTGTTGAAAAACCACTTTTCGCACTTGTGTTGGTGCAGGAAACCACTTTTGCACTTGTATTAGTGTGGAAAAAACACTTTTCGCACTTGTGATAGCGTTGAAAAACCACTTTTCGCACTTGTGATAGTGTTGAAAAACCACTTTTCGCACTTGTGTTAGTGTTGAAAACCCACTTTTCGCACTTGTGTTGGTGCAGGAAACCACTTTTGCACTTGTATTAGTGTGGAAAAACCACTTTTTGCACTTGTGTTATTGTTGCAAAAACCACTTTCCGCACTCGTACTGGTGTTGAAAACCACTTATCGCACTTGTGTTAGTGTTGCAAAACCACTTTCCACACTTGAGCTCGTGTTGAAGAACCACTTTCCCACTTGTGCTGGCATTGAAAACCTCTTTACACACTTGTGTTAGTGTTGCAGAACCACAATCCGCACTTGTGCTGGCATTGATTATCACTTTTTGCACTTGTGTTGGTGTTGAAAATCCACTTTTCCCACTTGCGTTGGTGCAGGAAACCACTTTTGCACTTGTATTAGTGTGGAAAAAACACTTTTCGCACTTGTGATAGTGTTGAAAAACCACTTTTCGCACTTGTGATAGTGTTGAAAAACCACTTTTCGCACTTGTCTTAGTGTTGAAAAACCACTTTTCGCACTTGTGATAGTTTTGAAAAACCACTTTTCGCACTTGTGATAGTGTTGAAAAACCACCTTTCGCACTTGTCTTAGTGTTGAAAAACCACTTTTCACCCTTGTGTTGGTGCAGGAAACCACTTTTGCACTTGTATTAGTGTGGCAAAACCACTTTTCGTATTTGTGTTAGTGTTGAAAAACCACTTTTCGCACTTGTGTTATTGTTGAAAAACCACTTTTCGCACTTGTGTTGGTGCAGGAAACCCCTTTTGCACTTGTATTAGTGTGGAAAAAACACTTTTTGCACTTGTCATAGTGTTGAAAAACCACTTTTCGCACTTGTGTTAGTGTTGAAAAACCACTTTTCGCACTTTTGTTGTTGCAGGAAACCACTTTTGCACTTGTATTAGTGTGGAAAAACCGCTTTTCGTACTTGTGTTAGTGTTGAAAAACCACTTTTCGCACTTGTGTTGGTGCAGGAAACCACTATTTCACTTGTATTAGTGTGGAAAAAACCACTTTTCGCACTTGTGTTAGTGTTGAAAAACTACTTTTCACACTTGTGTTAGTGTTGAAAATCCACTTTTCCCACTTGTGTTGGTGCAGGAAACCACTTTTGCACTTGTATTAGTGTGGCAAAAACACTTTTCGAACTTTGGATAGTGTTGAAAAACCACTTTTCGCACTTGTGATAGTGTTGAAAAACCACTTTTCGCACTTGTGTTTGTGTTGAAAAACCACTTTTCGCACTTGTGTTGGTGCAGGAAACCACTTTTGCACTTTTATTAGTGTGGAAAAACCACTTTTCGCACTTGTGTTAGTGTTGAAAAACCACCTTTCGCACTTGTGTTAGTGTTGAAAAACCACTTTTCGCACTTGTGTTGGTGCAGGAAACCACTTTTGCACTTGTAATAGTGTGGAAAAAACACTTTTTGCACTTGTGATAGTGTTGAAAAACCACTTTTCGCACTTGTGTTTGTGATGAAAAACCACTTTTCGCACTTGTGTTGGTGCAGGAAACCACTTTTGCACTTGTATTAGTGTGGAAAAACCACTTTTCGCACTTGTGATAGTGTTGAAAAACCACTTTTCGCACTCGTGTTAGTGTTGAAAAACCACTTTTCGTACTTGTGATCGTGTTGAAAAACCACTTTTCGCACTTGTGTTAGTGTTGAAAAACCACTTTTCGCACTTGTGTTGGTGCAGGAAACCACTTTTGCACTTGTATTAGTGTGGAAAAACCACTTTTCGCACTTGTGTTAGTGTTGAAAAACCACTTTTTGCACTTGTGTTAGTGTTGAAAAACCACTTTTCGCACTCGTGTTGGTGCAGGAAACCACTTTTGCACTTGTATTAGTGTGGAAAAAACACTTTTTGCACTTGTGATAGTGTTGAAAAACCACTTTTCACACTTGTGTTAGTGTTGAAAAACCACTTTTCGCACTTGTGTTGGTGCAGGAAACCACTTTTGCACTTGTATTAGTGTGGAAAAACCACTTTTCGCACTTGTGATAGTGTTGAAAAACCACTTTTCGCACTTGTGTTGGTGCAGGGAACCACTTTTGCACTTGTATTAGTGTGGAAAAACCACTTTTTGCCCTTGTGTTAGTGTTGAAAAACCACTTTTCGCACTTGTGTTGGTGCAGGAAACCACTTTTGCACTTGTATTAGTGTGGAAAAACCACTTTTCGCACTTGTGTTAGTGTTGAAAAACCACCTTTCGCACTTGTGTTAGTGTTGAAAAACCACTTTTCGCACTTGTGTTGGTGCAGGAAACCACTTTTGCACTTGCAATAGTGTTGAAAAACCACTTTTTGCACTTGTGTTAGTGTTGAAAAACCACTTTTCGCACTTGTGATAGTGTTGAAAAACCACTTTTCGCACTTGTCTTAGTGTTGAAAAACCACTTTTCGCCCTTGTGTTAGTGTTGAAAAACCACTTTTCGCACTTGTGTTGGTGCAGGAAACCACTTTTGCACTTGTATTAGTGTGGAAAAACCACTTTTCGCACTTGTGATAGTGTTGAAAAACCACTTTTCGCACTTGTGTTATTGTTGAAAAACCACTTTTTGCACTTGTGTTGGTGCAGGAAACTACTTTTGCACTTGTATTAGTGTGGAAAAACCACTTTTCGCACTTGTGATAGTGTTGAAAAACCACTTTTCGCACTTGTGTTAGTGTTGAAAAACCACTTTTCGCACTTGTGTTGGTGCAGCAAACCACTTTTGCACTTGTATTAGTGTGGAAAAACCACTTTTCGCACTTGTGTTGCTGCAGGAACCGCTTTTGCACTTGTATTAGTGTGGAAAAACCACTTTTCGCACTTGTGTTAGTGTTGAAAAACCACTTTTCGCACTTGTGTTAATGTTGAAAAACCACATTTCGCACTTGTGTTGGTGCAGGAAACCACTTTTGCACTTGTATTAGTGTGGAAAAACCACTTTTCGCACTTGTGATAGTGTTGAAAAACCACTTTTCGCACTTGTGTTGGTGCAGGTAACCACTTTTGCACTTGTATTAGTGTGCAAAAAACACTTTTCGCACTTGTGATAGTGTTGAAAAACCACTTTTCGCACTTGTGATAGTGTTGAAAAACCACTTTTCGCACTTGTGTTAGTGTTGAAAAACCACTTTTCGCACTTGTGTTGGTGCAGGAAACCACTTTTGCACTTGTATTAGTGTGGAAAAACCACTTTTGGCACTTGTGTTAGTGTTGAAAAACCACTTTTCGCACTTGTGATAGTGTTGAAAAACCACTTTTTGCACTTGTGTTGATGTTGAAAAACCACTTTTCGCACTCGTGTTGGTGCAGGAAACCACTTTTTCACTTGTATTAGTGTGGAAAAACCACTTTTCGCACTTGTGTTAGTGTTGAAAAACTACTTTTCACACTTGTGTTAGTGTTGAAAATCCATTTTTCCCACTTGTGTTGGTGCAGGAAACCACTTTTGCACTTGTATTAGTGTGGAAAAATCACTTTTCGAACTTTGGATAGTGTTGAAAAACCACTTTTCGCACTTGTGATAGTGTTGAAAAACCACTTTTCGCACTTGTGTTTGTGTTGAAAAACCACTTTTCGCACTTGTGTTGGTGCAGGAAACCACTTTTGCACTTGTATTAGTGTGGAAAAACCACTTTTCGCACTTGTGTTAGTGTTGAAAAACCACCTTTCGCACTTGTGTTAGTATTGAAAAACCACTTTTCGCACTTGTGTTGGTGCAGGAAACCACTTTTGCACTTGTAATAGTGTGGAAAAAACACTTTTTGCACTTGTGATAGTGTTGAAAAACCACTTTTCGCACTTGTGTTAGTGATGAAAAACCACTTTTCGCACTTGTGTTGGTGCAGGAAACCACTTTTGCACTTGTATTAGTGTGGAAAAACCACTTTTCGCACTTGTGATAGTGTTGAAAAACCACTTTTCGCACTCGTGTTAGTGTTGAAAAACCACGTTTCGTACTTGTGATAGTGTTGAAAAACCACTTTTCGCACTTGTGTTAGTGTTGAAAAACCACTTTTCGCACTTGTGTTGGTGCAGGAAACCACTTTTGCACTTGTATTAGTGTGGAAAAACCACTTTTCGCACTTGTGTTAGTATTGAAAAACCACTTTTTGCACTTGTGTTAGTGTTGAAAAACCACTTTTCGCACTTGTGTTGGTGCAGGAAACCACTTTTGCACTTGTATTAGTGTGGAAAAAACACTTTTTGCACTTGTGATAGTGTTGAAAAACCACTTTTCACACTTGTGTTAGTGTTGAAAAACCACTTTTCGCACTTGTGTTGGTGCAGGAAACCACTTTTGCACTTGTATTAGTGTGGAAAAACCACATTTCGCACTTGTGATAGTGTTGAAAAACCACTTTTCGCACTTGTGTTGGTGCAGGAAACCACTTTTGCACTTGTATTAGTGTGGAAAAACCACTTTTCGCCCTTGTCTTAGTGTTGAAAAACCACTTTTCGCCCTTGTGTTAGTGTTGAAAAACCACTTTTCGCACTTGTGTTGGTGCAGGAAACCACTTTTGCACTTGTATTAGTGTGGAAAAACCACTTTTCGCACTTGTGTTAGTGTTGAAAATCCACTTTTCCCACTTGTGTTGGTGCAGGAAACCACTTTTGCACTTGTATTAGTGTGGAAAAAACACTTTTCGCACTTGTGATAGTGTTGAAAAACCACTTTTCGCACTTGTGATAGTGTTGAAAAAGCACTTTTCACACTTGTGTTAATGTTGAAAAACCACTTTTCGCACTTGTGTTGGTGCAGGAAACCACTTTTGCACTTGTATTAGTGTGGAAAAACCACTTTTCGCACTTGTGATAGTGTTGAAAATCCACTTTTCCCACTTGTGTTGTTGCAGGAAACCACTTTTGCACTTGTATTAGTGTGGAAAAACCACTTTTCGCACTTGTGTTGGTGTAGCAAACCACTTTTGCACTTGTATTAGTGTGGAAAAAACACTTTTTGCACTTGTATTCGTGTGGAAAAACCACTTTTCGCACTTGTGATAGTGTTGAAAAACTACTTTTCGCACTTGTGTTAGTGTTGAAAATCCACTTTTCCCACTTGTGTTGTTGCAGGAAACCACTTTTGCACTTGTATTAGTGTGGAAAAACCACTTTTCACACTTGTACTAGTGTTGAAAAACCACTTTTCGTACTTTTGTTAGTGTTGAAAATCCACTTTTCCCACTTGTGTTGGTGCAGGAAACCACTTTTGCACTTGTATTAGTGTGGAAAAAACACTTTTCGCACTTGTGATAGTGTTGAAAAACCACTTTTCGCACTTGTGTTAGTGTTGAAAATCCACTTTTCCCACTTGTGTTGGTGCAGGAAACCACTTTTGCACTTGTATTATTGTGGAAAAAACACTTTTCGCACTTGTGATAGTGTTGAAAAACCACTTTTCGCACTCGTGTTAGTGTTGAAAAACGACTTTTCGCACTTGTGTTAGTGTAGAAAAACCACTTTTCGCACTTGTGTTGGTGCAGGAAACCACTTTTGCACTTGTATTATTGTGGAAAAAACACTTTTTGCACTTGTGATAGTGTTGAAAAACCACTTTTCGCACTTGTGTTGGTGCAGGAAACCACTTTTGCACTTGTATTAGTGTGGAAAACCACTTTTCGCACTTGTGATAGTGTTGAAAAACCATTTTTCGCGCTTGTGTTAGTGTTGAAAAACCACTTTTCGCACTTGTGTTCGTGCAGGAAACCACTTTTGCACTTGTATTAGTGTGGAAAAACCACTTTTTGCACTTGTGTTATTGTTCCAAAAACCACTTTCCGCACTCGTACTGGTGTTGAAAACCACTTATCGCACTTGTGTTAGTGTTGCAAAACCACTTTCCACACTTGAGCTAGTGTTGAAGAACCACTTTCTTCTTGCATTGACCACTTTCTTGACCACTTGACCATTGACCACTTGCATTGACATTGACCACTTTCTTGCATTGCAACCACATTGCATTCTTTCTTGAATTGTGCTTGCATTGAAAACCTCTTTACACACTTGTGTTAGTGTTGCAGAACCACATTCCGCACTTGTGCTGGCATTGATTACCACTTTTTGCACTTGTGTTGGTGTTGAAAAGCCACTTTTCCCACTTGCGTTGGTGCAGGAAACCACTTTTGCACTTGTATTAGTGTGGAAAAACCACTTTTCGTACTTGTGTTAGTGTTGAAAAACCACTTTTCGCACTTGTGTTAGTGTTGAAAAACCACTTTTCGCACTTGTGTTGGTGCAGGAAACCACTTTTGCACTTGTATTAGTGTGGAAAAAACACTTTTTGCACTTGTCATAGTGTTGAAAAACCACTTTTCGCACTTGTGTTAGTGTTGAAAAACCACTTTTCGCACTTGTGTTGGTGCAGGAAACCACTTTTGCACTTGTATTAGTGTGGAAAAACCACTTTTCGTACTTGTGTTAGTGTTGAAAAACCACTTTTCGCACTTGTGTTAGTGTTGAAAAACCACTTTTCGCACTTGTGTTGGTGCAGGAAACCACTTTTGCACTTGTATTAGTGTGGAAAAACCACTTTTCGCACTTGTGATAGTGTTGAAAAACCACTTTTCGCACTTGTCTTAGTGTTGAAAAACCACTTTTCACCCTTGTGTTGGTGCAGGAAACCACTTTTGCATTGTATTAGTGTGGAAAAACCACTTTTCGTACTTGTGTTAGTGTTGAAAAACCACTTTTTGCACTTGTGTTAGTGTTGAAAAACCACTTTTCGCACTTGTGTTGGTGCAGGAAACCACTTTTGCACTTGTATTAGTGTGGAAAAAACACTTTTTGCACTTGTCATAGTGTTGAAAAACCACTTTTCGCACTCGTGTTAGTGTTGAAAAACCACTTTTCGCACTTTTGTGTTGGTGCAGGAAACCACTTTTGCACTTGTATTAGTGTGGAAAAACCACTTTTCGCACTTGTGTTAGTGTTGAAAAACCACTTTTCGCACTTGTGTTAGTGTAGAAAAACCACTTTTCGCACTTGTGTTGGTGCAGGAAACCACTTTTGCACTTGTATTAGTGTGGAAAAACCACTTTTCGCACTTGTGATAGTGTTGAAAAACCACTTTTTGCACTTGTGTTAGTGTTGAAAAACCACTTTTCGCACTTGTGTTGGTGCAGGAAACCACTTTTGCACTTGTATTAGTGTGGAAAAAACACTTTTCGCACTTGTGATAGCGTTGAAAAACCACTTTTCGCACTTGTGATAGTGTTGAAAAACCACTTTTTGCACTTGTGTTAGTGTTGAAAACCCACTTTTCGCACTTGTGTTGGTGCAGGAAACCACTTTTGCACTTGTATTAGTGTGGAAAAACCACTTTTTGCACTTGTGTTATTGTTGCAAAAACCACTTTCCGCACTCGTACTGGTGTTGAAAACCACTTATCGCACTTGTGTTAGTGTTGCAAAACCACTTTCCACACTTGAGCTCGTGTTGAAGAACCACTTTCCCACTTGTGCTGGCATTGAAAACCTCTTTACACACTTGTGTTAGTGTTGCAGAACCACAATCCGCACTTGTGCTGGCATTGATTATCACTTTTTGCACTTGTGTTGGTGTTGAAAATCCACTTTTCCCACTTGCGTTGGTGCAGGAAACCACTTTTGCACTTGTATTAGTGTGGAAAAAACACTTTTCGCACTTGTGATAGTGTTGAAAAACCACTTTTCGCACTTGTGATAGTGTTGAAAAACCACTTTTCGCACTTGTCTTAGTGTTGAAAAACCACTTTTCGCACTTGTGATAGTTTTGAAAAACCACTTTTCGCACTTGTGATAGTGTTGAAAAACCACCTTTCGCACTTGTCTTAGTGTTGAAAAACCACTTTTCACCCTTGTGTTGGTGCAGGAAACCACTTTTGCACTTGTATTAGTGTGGCAAAACCACTTTTCGTATTTGTGTTAGTGTTGAAAAACCACTTTTCGCACTTGTGTTATTGTTGAAAAACCACTTTTCGCACTTGTGTTGGTGCAGGAAACCCCTTTTGCACTTGTATTAGTGTGGAAAAAACACTTTTTGCACTTGTCATAGTGTTGAAAAACCACTTTTCGCACTTGTGTTAGTGTTGAAAAACCACTTTTCGCACTTGTGTTGTTGCAGGAAACCACTTTTGCACTTGTATTAGTGTGGAAAAACCGCTTTTCGTACTTGTGTTAGTGTTGAAAAACCACTTTTCGCACTTGTGTTGGTGCAGGAAACCACTATTTCACTTGTATTAGTGTGGAAAAAACCACTTTTCGCACTTGTGTTAGTGTTGAAAAACTACTTTTCACACTTGTGTTAGTGTTGAAAATCCACTTTTCCCACTTGTGTTGGTGCAGGAAACCACTTTTGCACTTGTATTAGTGTGGCAAAAACACTTTTCGAACTTTGGATAGTGTTGAAAAACCACTTTTCGCACTTGTGATAGTGTTGAAAAACCACTTTTCGCACTTGTGTTTGTGTTGAAAAACCACTTTTCGCACTTGTGTTGGTGCAGGAAACCACTTTTGCACTTTTATTAGTGTGGAAAAACCACTTTTCGCACTTGTGTTAGTGTTGAAAAACCACCTTTCGCACTTGTGTTAGTGTTGAAAAACCACTTTTCGCACTTGTGTTGGTGCAGGAAACCACTTTTGCACTTGTAATAGTGTGGAAAAAACACTTTTTGCACTTGTGATAGTGTTGAAAAACCACTTTTCGCACTTGTGTTTGTGATGAAAAACCACTTTTCGCACTTGTGTTGGTGCAGGAAACCACTTTTGCACTTGTATTAGTGTGGAAAAACCACTTTTCGCACTTGTGATAGTGTTGAAAAACCACTTTTCGCACTCGTGTTAGTGTTGAAAAACCACTTTTCGCACTTGTGATCGTGTTGAAAAACCACTTTTCGCACTTGTGTTAGTGTTGAAAAACCACTTTTCGCACTTGTGTTGGTGCAGGAAACCACTTTTGCACTTGTATTAGTGTGGAAAAACCACTTTTCGCACTTGTGTTAGTGTTGAAAAACCACTTTTTGCACTTGTGTTAGTGTTGAAAAACCACTTTTCGCACTCGTGTTGGTGCAGGAAACCACTTTTGCACTTGTATTAGTGTGGAAAAAACACTTTTTGCACTTGTGATAGTGTTGAAAAACCACTTTTCACGCTTGTGTTAGTGTTGAAAAACCACTTTTCGCACTTGTGTTGGTGCAGGAAACCACTTTTGCACTTGTATTAGTGTGGAAAAACCACTTTTCGCACTTGTGATAGTGTTGAAAAACCACTTTTCGCACTTGTGTTGGTGCAGGGAACCACTTTTGCACTTGTATTAGTGTGGAAAAACCACTTTTTGCCCTTGTGTTAGTGTTGAAAAACCACTTTTCGCACTTGTGTTGGTGCAGGAAACCACTTTTGCACTTGTATTAGTGTGGAAAAACCACTTTTCGCACTTGTGTTAGTGTTGAAAAACCACCTTTCGCACTTGTGTTAGTGTTGAAAAACCACTTTTCGCACTTGTGTTGGTGCAGGAAACCACTTTTGCACTTGCAATAGTGTTGAAAAACCACTTTTTGCACTTGTGTTAGTGTTGAAAAACCACTTTTCGCACTTGTGATAGTGTTGAAAAACCACTTTTCGCACTTGTCTTAGTGTTGAAAAACCACTTTTCGCCCTTGTGTTAGTGTTGAAAAACCACTTTTCGCACTTGTGTTGGTGCAGGAAACCACTTTTGCACTTGTATTAGTGTGGAAAAACCACTTTTCGCACTTGTGATAGTGTTGAAAAACCACTTTTCGCACTTGTGTTATTGTTGAAAAACCACTTTTTGCACTTGTGTTGGTGCAGGAAACTACTTTTGCACTTGTATTAGTGTGGAAAAACCACTTTTCGCACTTGTGATAGTGTTGAAAAACCACTTTTCGCACTTGTGTTAGTGTTGAAAAACCACTTTTCGCACTTGTGTTGGTGCAGCAAACCACTTTTGCACTTGTATTAGTGTGGAAAAACCACTTTTCGCACTTGTGTTGCTGCAGGAACCGCTTTTGCACTTGTATTAGTGTGGAAAAACCACTTTTCGCACTTGTGTTAGTGTTGAAAAACCACTTTTCGCACTTGTGTTAATGTTGAAAAACCACATTTCGCACTTGTGTTGGTGCAGGAAACCACTTTTGCACTTGTATTAGTGTGGAAAAACCACTTTTCGCACTTGTGATAGTGTTGAAAAACCACTTTTCGCACTTGTGTTGGTGCAGGTAACCACTTTTGCACTTGTATTAGTGTGCAAAAAACACTTTTCGCACTTGTGATAGTGTTGAAAAACCACTTTTCGCACTTGTGATAGTGTTGAAAAACCACTTTTCGCACTTGTGTTAGTGTTGAAAAACCACTTTTCGCACTTGTGTTGGTGCAGGAAACCACTTTTGCACTTGTATTAGTGTGGAAAAACCACTTTTGGCACTTGTGTTAGTGTTGAAAAACCACTTTTCGCACTTGTGATAGTGTTGAAAAACCACTTTTTGCACTTGTGTTGATGTTGAAAAACCACTTTTCGCACTCGTGTTGGTGCAGGAAACCACTTTTTCACTTGTATTAGTGTGGAAAAACCACTTTTCGCACTTGTGTTAGTGTTGAAAAACTACTTTTCACACTTGTGTTAGTGTTGAAAATCCATTTTTCCCACTTGTGTTGGTGCAGGAAACCACTTTTGCACTTGTATTAGTGTGGAAAAATCACTTTTCGAACTTTGGATAGTGTTGAAAAACCACTTTTCGCACTTGTGATAGTGTTGAAAAACCACTTTTCGCACTTGTGTTTGTGTTGAAAAACCACTTTTCGCACTTGTGTTGGTGCAGGAAACCACTTTTGCACTTGTATTAGTGTGGAAAAACCACTTTTCGCACTTGTGTTAGTGTTGAAAACCACCTTTCGCACTTGTGTTAGTGTTGAAAAACCACTTTTCGCACTTGTGTTGGTGCAGGAAACCACTTTTGCACTTGTAATAGTGTGGAAAAACACTTTTTGCACTTGTGATAGTGTTGAAAACCACTTTTCGCACTTGTGTTAGTGATGAAAAACCACTTTTCGCACTTGTGTTGGTGCAGGAAACCACTTTTGCACTTGTATTAGTGTGGAAAAACCACTTTTCGCACTTGTGATAGTGTTGAAAAACCACTTTTCGCACTCGTGTTAGTGTTGAAAAACCACTTTTCGCACTTGTGATAGTGTTGAAAAACCACTTTTCGCACTTGTGTTAGTGTTGAAAAACCACTTTTCGCACTTGTGTTGGTGCAAGAAACCACTTTTGCACTTGTATTAGTGTGGAAAAACCACTTTTCGCACTTGTGTTAGTGTTGAAAAACCACTTTTTGCACTTGTGTTAGTGTTGAAAAACCACTTTTCGCACTTGTGTTGGTGCAGGAAACCACTTTTGCACTTGTATTAGTGTGGAAAAAACACTTTTTGCACTTGTGATAGTGTTGAAAAACCACTTTTCACACTTGTGTTAGTGTTGAAAAACCACTTTTCGCACTTGTGTTGGTGCAGGAAACCACTTTTGCACTTGTATTAGTGTGGAAAAACCACTTTTCGCACTGTGATAGTGTTGAAAAACCACTTTTCGCACTTGTGTTGGTGCAGGAAACCACTTTTGCACTTGTATTAGTGTGGAAAAAACCACTTTTCGCACTTGTGTTAGTGTTGAAAAACTACTTTTCACACTTGTGTTAGTGTTGAAAATCCACTTTTCCCACTTGTGTTGGTGCAGGAAACCACTTTTGCACTTGTATTAGTGTGGAAAAAACACTTTTCGAACTTTGGATAGTGTTGAAAAACCACTTTTCGCACTTGTGATAGTGTTGAAAAACCACTTTTCGCACTTGTGTTTGTGTTGAAAAACCACTTTTCGCACTTGTGTTGGTGCAGGAAACCACTTTTGCACTTGTATTAGTGTGGAAAAACCACTTTTCGCACTTGTGTTAGTGTTGAAAAACCACCTTTCGCACTTGTGTTAGTGTTGAAAAACCACTTTTCGCACTTGTGTTGGTGCAGGAAACCACTTTTGCACTTGTAATAGTGTGGAAAAAACACTTTTTGCACTTGTGATAGTGTTGAAAAACCACTTTTCGCACTTGTGTTAGTGATGAAAAACCACTTTTCGCACTTGTGTTGGTGCAGGAAACCACTTTTGCACTTGTATTAGTGTGGAAAAACCACTTTTCGCACTTGTGATAGTGTTGAAAAACCACTTTTCGCACTCGTGTTAGTGTTGAAAAACCACTTTTCGCACTTGTGATAGTGTTGAAAAACCACTTTTCGCACTTGTGTTAGTGTTGAAAAACCACTTTTCGCACTTGTGTTGGTGCAGGAAACCACTTTTGCACTTGTATTAGTGTGGAAAAACCACTTTTCGCACTTGTGTTAGTGTTGAAAAACCACTTTTTGCACTTGTGTTAGTGTTGAAAAACCACTTTTCGCACTTGTGTTGGTGCAGGAAACCACTTTTGCACTTGTATTAGTGTGGAAAAAACACTTTTTGCACTTGTGATAGTGTTGAAAAACCACTTTTCACACTTGTGTTAGTGTTGAAAAACCACTTTTCGCACTTGTGTTGGTGCAGGAAACCACTTTTGCACTTGTATTAGTGTGGAAAAACCACTTTTCGCACTTGTGATAGTGTTGAAAAACCACTTTTCGCACTTGTGTTGGTGCAGGAAACCACTTTTGCACTTGTATTAGTGTGGAAAAAACCACTTTTCGCCCTTGTGTTAGTGTTGAAAAACCACTTTTCGCACTTGTGTTGGTGCAGGAAACCACTTTTGCACTTGTATTAGTGTGGAAAAACCACTTTTCGCACTTGTGTTAGTGTTGAAAAACCACCTTTCGCACTTGTGTTAGTGTTGAAAAACCACTTTTCGCACTTGTGTTGGTGCAGGAAACCACTTTTGCACTTGTAATAGTGTGGAAAAAACACTTTTCGCACTTGTGATAGTGTTGAAAAACCACTTTTCGCACTTGTGTTAGTGTTGAAAAACCACTTTTTGCACTTGTGTTAGTGTTGAAAAACCACTTTTCGCACTTGTGATAGTGTTGAAAAACCACTTTTCGCACTTGTCTTAGTGTTGAAAAACCACTTTTCGCCCTTGTGTTAGTGTTGAAAAACCACTTTTCGCACTTGTGTTGGTGCAGGAAACTACTTTTGCACTTGTATTAGTGTGGAAAAACCACTTTTCGCACTTGTGATAGTGTTGAAAAACGACTTTTCGCACTTGTGTTAGTGTTGAAAAACCACTTTTCGCACTTGTGTTGGTGCAGCAAACCACTTTTGCACTTGTATTAGTGTGGAAAAAACCACTTTTCGCACTTGTGTTGCTGCAGAAACCGCTTTTGCACTTGTATTAGTGTGGAAAAACCACTTTTCGCACTTGTGTTAGTGTTGAAAAACCACTTTTCGCACTTGTGTTAATGTTGAAAAACCACATTTCGCACTTGTGTTGGTGCAGGAAACCACTTTTGCACTTGTATTAGTGTGGAAAAACCACTCTTCGCACTTGTGATAGTGTTGAAAAACCACTTTTCGCACTTGTGTTGGTGTTGAAAAACCACTTTTCACACTTGTGTTGGTGCAGGTAACCACTTTTGCACTTGTATTAGTGTGCAAAAAACACTTTTCGCACTTGTGATAGTGTTGAAAAACCACTTTTCGCACTTGTGATAGTGTTTTTTCGCACTTGTGTTAGTGTTGAAAAACCACTTTTCGCACTTGTGTTGGTGCAGGAAACCACTTTTGCACTTGTATTAGTGTGGAAAAACCACTTTTGGCACTTGTGTTAGTGTTGAAAAACCACTTTTCGCACTTGTGTTAGTGTTGAAAAACCACTTTTCGCACTTGTGTTGGTGCAGCAAACCACTTTTGCACTTGTATTAGTGTGGAAAAACCACTTTTCGCACTTGTGTTGCTGCAGGAACCGCTTTTGCACTTGTATTAGTGTGGAAAAACCACTTTTCGCACTTGTGTTAGTGTTGAAAAACCACTTTTCGCACTTGTGTTAATGTTGAAAAACCACATTTCGCACTTGTGTTGGTGCAGGAAACCACTTTTGCACTTGTATTAGTGTGGAAAAACCACTTTTCGCACTTGTGATAGTGTTGAAAAACCACTTTTCGCACTTGTGTTGGTGCAGGTAACCACTTTTGCACTTGTATTAGTGTGCAAAAAACACTTTTCGCACTTGTGATAGTGTTGAAAAACCACTTTTCGCACTTGTGATAGTGTTGAAAAACCACTTTTCGCACTTGTGTTAGTGTTGAAAAACCACTTTTCGCACTTGTGTTGGTGCAGGAAACCACTTTTGCACTTGTATTAGTGTGGAAAAACCACTTTTGGCACTTGTGTTAGTGTTGAAAAACCACTTTTCGCACTTGTGATAGTGTTGAAAAACCACTTTTTGCACTTGTGTTGATGTTGAAAAACCACTTTTCGCACTCGTGTTGGTGCAGGAAACCACTTTTTCACTTGTATTAGTGTGGAAAAACCACTTTTCGCACTTGTGTTAGTGTTGAAAAACTACTTTTCACACTTGTGTTAGTGTTGAAAATCCATTTTTCCCACTTGTGTTGGTGCAGGAAACCACTTTTGCACTTGTATTAGTGTGGAAAAATCACTTTTCGAACTTTGGATAGTGTTGAAAAACCACTTTTCGCACTTGTGATAGTGTTGAAAAACCACTTTTCGCACTTGTGTTTGTGTTGAAAAACCACTTTTCGCACTTGTGTTGGTGCAGGAAACCACTTTTGCACTTGTATTAGTGTGGAAAAACCACTTTTCGCACTTGTGTTAGTGTTGAAAAACCACCTTTCGCACTTGTGTTAGTGTTGAAAAACCACTTTTCGCACTTGTGTTGGTGCAGGAAACCACTTTTGCACTTGTAATAGTGTGGAAAAACACTTTTTGCACTTGTGATAGTGTTGAAAACCACTTTTCGCACTTGTGTTAGTGATGAAAAACCACTTTTCGCACTTGTGTTGGTGCAGGAAACCACTTTTGCACTTGTATTAGTGTGGAAAAACCACTTTTCGCACTTGTGATAGTGTTGAAAAACCACTTTTCGCACTCGTGTTAGTGTTGAAAAACCACTTTTCGCACTTGTGATAGTGTTGAAAAACCACTTTTCGCACTTGTGTTAGTGTTGAAAAACCACTTTTCGCACTTGTGTTGGTGCAAGAAACCACTTTTGCACTTGTATTAGTGTGGAAAAACCACTTTTCGCACTTGTGTTAGTGTTGAAAAACCACTTTTTGCACTTGTGTTAGTGTTGAAAAACCACTTTTCGCACTTGTGTTGGTGCAGGAAACCACTTTTGCACTTGTATTAGTGTGGAAAAAACACTTTTTGCACTTGTGATAGTGTTGAAAAACCACTTTTCACACTTGTGTTAGTGTTGAAAAACCACTTTTCGCACTTGTGTTGGTGCAGGAAACCACTTTTGCACTTGTATTAGTGTGGAAAAACCACTTTTCGCACTGTGATAGTGTTGAAAAACCACTTTTCGCACTTGTGTTGGTGCAGGAAACCACTTTTGCACTTGTATTAGTGTGGAAAAAACCACTTTTCGCACTTGTGTTAGTGTTGAAAAACTACTTTTCACACTTGTGTTAGTGTTGAAAATCCACTTTTCCCACTTGTGTTGGTGCAGGAAACCACTTTTGCACTTGTATTAGTGTGGAAAAAACACTTTTCGAACTTTGGATAGTGTTGAAAAACCACTTTTCGCACTTGTGATAGTGTTGAAAAACCACTTTTCGCACTTGTGTTTGTGTTGAAAAACCACTTTTCGCACTTGTGTTGGTGCAGGAAACCACTTTTGCACTTGTATTAGTGTGGAAAAACCACTTTTCGCACTTGTGTTAGTGTTGAAAAACCACCTTTCGCACTTGTGTTAGTGTTGAAAAACCACTTTTCGCACTTGTGTTGGTGCAGGAAACCACTTTTGCACTTGTAATAGTGTGGAAAAAACACTTTTTGCACTTGTGATAGTGTTGAAAAACCACTTTTCGCACTTGTGTTAGTGATGAAAAACCACTTTTCGCACTTGTGTTGGTGCAGGAAACCACTTTTGCACTTGTATTAGTGTGGAAAAACCACTTTTCGCACTTGTGATAGTGTTGAAAAACCACTTTTCGCACTCGTGTTAGTGTTGAAAAACCACTTTTCGCACTTGTGATAGTGTTGAAAAACCACTTTTCGCACATGTGTTAGTGTTGAAAAACCACTTTTCGCACTTGTGTTGGTGCAGGAAACCACTTTTGCACTTGTATTAGTGTGGAAAAACCACTTTTCGCACTTGTGTTAGTGTTGAAAAACCACTTTTTGCACTTGTGTTAGTGTTGAAAAACCACTTTTCGCACTTGTGTTGGTGCAGGAAACCACTTTTGCACTTGTATTAGTGTGGAAAAAACACTTTTTGCACTTGTGATAGTGTTGAAAAACCACTTTTCACACTTGTGTTAGTGTTGAAAAACCACTTTTCGCACTTGTGTTGGTGCAGGAAACCACTTTTGCACTTGTATTAGTGTGGAAAAACCACTTTTCGCACTTGTGATAGTGTTGAAAAACCACTTTTCGCACTTGTGTTGGTGCAGGAAACCACTTTTGCACTTGTATTAGTGTGGAAAAAACCACTTTTCGCCCTTGTGTTAGTGTTGAAAAACCACTTTTCGCACTTGTGTTGGTGCAGGAAACCACTTTTGCACTTGTATTAGTGTGGAAAAACCACTTTTCGCACTTGTGTTAGTGTTGAAAAACCACCTTTCGCACTTGTGTTAGTGTTGAAAAACCACTTTTCGCACTTGTGTTGGTGCAGGAAACCACTTTTGCACTTGTAATAGTGTGGAAAAAACACTTTCGCACTTGTGATAGTGTTGAAAAACCACTTTTCGCACTTGTGTTAGTGTTGAAAAACCACTTTTTGCACTTGTGTTAGTGTTGAAAAACCACTTTTCGCACTTGTGATAGTGTTGAAAAACCACTTTTCGCACTTGTCTTAGTGTTGAAAAACCACTTTTCGCCCTTGTGTTAGTGTTGAAAAACCACTTTTCGCACTTGTGTTGGTGCAGAAAACTACTTTTGCACTTGTATTAGTGTGGAAAAACCACTTTTCGCACTTGTGATAGTGTTGAAAAACGACTTTTCGCACTTGTGTTAGTGTTGAAAAACCACTTTTCGCACTTGTGTTGGTGCAGCAAACCACTTTTGCACTTGTATTAGTGTGGAAAAAACCACTTTTCGCACTTGTGTTGCTGCAGAAACCGCTTTTGCACTTGTATTAGTGTGGAAAAACCACTTTTCGCACTTGTGTTAGTGTTGAAAAACCACTTTTCGCACTTGTGTTAATGTTGAAAAACCACATTTCGCACTTGTGTTGGTGCAGGAAACCACTTTTGCACTTGTATTAGTGTGGAAAAACCACTCTTCGCACTTGTGATAGTGTTGAAAAACCACTTTTCGCACTTGTGTTGGTGTTGAAAAACCACTTTTCACACTTGTGTTGGTGCAGGTAACCACTTTTGCACTTGTATTAGTGTGCAAAAAACACTTTTCGCACTTGTGATAGTGTTGAAAAACCACTTTTCGCACTTGTGATAGTGTTTTTTCGCACTTGTGTTAGTGTTGAAAAACCACTTTTCGCACTTGTGTTGGTGCAGGAAACCACTTTTGCACTTGTATTAGTGTGGAAAAACCACTTTTGGCACTTGTGTTAGTGTTGAAAAACCACTTTTCGCACTTGTGATAGTGTTGAAAAACCACTTTTTGCACTTGTGTTGATGTTGAAAAACCACTTTTCGCACTCGTGTTGGTGCAGGAAACCACTTTTTCACTTGTATTAGTGTGGAAAAACCACTTTTCGCACTTGTGTTAGTGTTGAAAAACTACTTTTCACACTTGTGTTAGTGTTGAAAATCCACTTTTCCCACTTGTGTTGGTGCAAAACCACTTTTGCACTTGTATTAATGTGGAAAAATAACTTTTCGAACTTTGGATAGTGTTGAAAAACCACTTTTCGCACTTGTGATAGTGTTGAAAAACCACTTTTCGCACTTGTGTTTGTGTTGAAAAACCACTTTTCGCACTTGTGTTGGTGCAGGAAACCACTTTTGCACTTGTATTAGTGTGGAAAAACCACTTTTCGCACTTGTGTTAGTGTTGAAAAACCACCTTTCGCACTTGTGTTAGTGTTGAAAAACCACTTTTCGCACTTGTGTTGGTGCAGGAAACCACTTTTGCACTTGTAATAGTGTGGAAAAAAACACTTTTTGCACTTGTGATAGTGTTGAAAAACCACTTTTCGCACTTGTGTTAGTGATGAAAAACCACTTTTCGCACTTGTGTTGGTGCAGGAAACCACTTTTGCACTTGTATTAGTGTGGAAAAACCACTTTTCGCACTTGTGATAGTGTTGAAAAACCACTTTTCGCACTCGTGTTAGTGTTGAAAAACCACTTTTCGCACTTGTGATAGTGTTGAAAAACCACTTTTCGCACTTGTGTTAGTGTTGAAAAACCACTTTTCGCACTTGTGTTGGTGCAGGAAACCACTTTTGCACTTGTATTAGTGTGGAAAAACCACTTTTCGCACTTATGTTAGTGTTGAAAAACCACTTTTTGCACTTGTGTTAGTGTTGAAAAACCACTTTTCGCACTTTTGTTGGTGCAGGAAACCACTTTTGCACTTGTATTAGTGTGGAAAAAACACTTTTTGCACTTGTGATAGTGTTGAAAAACCACTTTTCACACTTGTGTTAGTGTTGAAAAACCACTTTTCGCACTTGTGTTGGTGCAGGAAACCACTTTTGCACTTGTATTAGTGTGGAAAAACCACTTTTCGCACTTGTGATAGTGTTGAAAAACCACTTTTCGCACTTGTCTTAGTGTTGAAAAACCACTTTTCACCCTTGTGTTGGTGCAGGAAACCACTTTTGCATTGTATTAGTGTGGAAAAACCACTTTTCGTACTTGTGTTCGTGTTGAAAAACCACTTTTCGCACTTGTGTTAGTGTTGAAAAACCACTTTTCGCACTTGTGTTGGTGCAGGAAACCACTTTTGCACTTGTATTAGTGTGGAAAAACCACTTTTCGCACTTGTGATAGTGTTGAAAAACCACTTTTCGCACTTGTCTTAGTGTTGAAAAACCACTTTTCACCCTTGTGTTGGTGCAGGAAACCACTTTTGCATTGTATTAGTGTGGAAAAACCACTTTTGCACTTGTATTAGTGTGGAAAAAACACTTTTTGCACTTGTCATAGTGTTGAAAAACCACTTTTCGCACTCGTGTTAGTGTTGAAAAACCACTTTTCGCACTTGTGTTGGTGCAGGAAACCACTTTTGCACTTGTATTAGTGTGGAAAAACTACTTTTCGCACTTGTGTTAGTGTTGAAAAACCACTTTTCGCACTTGTGTTAGTGTAGAAAAACCACTTTTCGCACTTGTGTTGGTGCAGGAAACCACTTTTGCACTTGTATTAGTGTGGAAAAACCACTTTTCGCACTTGTGATAGTGTTGAAAAACCACTTTTTGCACTTGTGTTAGTGTTGAAAAACCACTTTTCGCACTTGTGTTGGTGCAGGAAACCACTTTTGCACTTGTATTAGTGTGGAAAAAACACTTTTCGCACTTGTGATAGCGTTGAAAAACCACTTTTCGCACTTGTGATAGTGTTGAAAAACCACTTTTCGCACTTGTGTTAGTGTTGAAAACCCACTTTTCGCACTTGTGTTGGTGCAGGAAACCACTTTTGCACTTGTATTAGTGTGGAAAAACCACTTTTTGCACTTGTGTTATTGTTGCAAAAACCACTTTCCGCACTCGTACTGGTGTTGAAAACCACTTATCGCACTTGTGTTAGTGTTGCAAAACCACTTTCCACACTTGAGCTCGTGTTGAAGAACCACTTTCCCACTTGTGCTGGCATTGAAAACCTCTTTACACACTTGTGTTAGTGTTGCAGAACCACAATCCGCACTTGTGCTGGCATTGATTATCACTTTTTGCACTTGTGTTGGTGTTGAAAATCCACTTTTCCCACTTGCGTTGGTGCAGGAAACCACTTTTGCACTTGTATTAGTGTGGAAAAAACACTTTTCGCACTTGTGATAGTGTTGAAAAACCACTTTTCGCACTTGTGATAGTGTTGAAAAACCACTTTTCGCACTTGTCTTAGTGTTGAAAAACCACTTTTCGCACTTGTGATAGTTTTGAAAAACCACTTTTCGCACTTGTGATAGTGTTGAAAAACCACCTTTCGCACTTGTCTTAGTGTTGAAAAACCACTTTTCACCCTTGTGTTGGTGCAGGAAACCACTTTTGCACTTGTATTAGTGTGGCAAAACCACTTTTCGTACTTGTGTTAGTGTTGAAAAACCACTTTTCGCACTTGTGTTATTGTTGAAAAACCACTTTTCGCACTTGTGTTGGTGCAGGAAACCCCTTTTGCACTTGTATTAGTGTGGAAAAAACACTTTTTGCACTTGTCATAGTGTTGAAAAACCACTTTTCGCACTTGTGTTAGTGTTGAAAAACCACTTTTCGCACTTGTGTTGTTGCAGGAAACCACTTTTGCACTTGTATTAGTGTGGAAAAACCACTTTTCGTACTTGTGTTAGTGTTGAAAAACCACTTTTCGCACTTGTGTTGGTGCAGGAAACCACTTTTTCACTTGTATTAGTGTGGAAAAAACCACTTTTCGCACTTGTGTTAGTGTTGAAAAACTACTTTTCACACTTATGTTAGTGTTGAAAATCCACTTTTCCCACTTGTGTTGGTGCAGGAAACCACTTTTGCACTTGTATTAGTGTGGAAAAAACACTTTTCGCACTTGTGATAGCGTTGAAAAACCACTTTTCGCACTTGTGATAGTGTTGAAAAACCACTTTTCGCACTTGTGTTAGTGTTGAAAACCCACTTTTCGCACTTGTGTTGGTGCAGGAAACCACTTTTGCACTTGTATTAGTGTGGAAAAACCACTTTTTGCACTTGTGTTATTGTTGCAAAAACCACTTTCCGCACTCGTACTGGTGTTGAAAACCACTTATCGCACTTGTGTTAGTGTTGCAAAACCACTTTCCACACTTGAGCTCGTGTTGAAGAACCACTTTCCCACTTGTGCTGGCATTGAAAACCTCTTTACACACTTGTGTTAGTGTTGCAGAACCACAATCCGCACTTGTGCTGGCATTGATTATCACTTTTTGCACTTGTGTTGGTGTTGAAAATCCACTTTTCCCACTTGCGTTGGTGCAGGAAACCACTTTTGCACTTGTATTAGTGTGGAAAAAACACTTTTCGCACTTGTGATAGTGTTGAAAAACCACTTTTCGCACTTGTGATAGTGTTGAAAAACCACTTTTCGCACTTGTCTTAGTGTTGAAAAACCACTTTTCGCACTTGTCTTAGTGTTGAAAAACCACTTTTCACCCTTGTGTTGGTGCAGGAAACCACTTTTGCACTTGTATTAGTGTGGCAAAACCACTTTTCGTACTTGTGTTAGTGTTGAAAAACCACTTTTCGCACTTGTGTTATTGTTGAAAAACCACTTTTCGCACTTGTGTTGGTGCAGGAAACCCCTTTTGCACTTGTATTAGTGTGGAAAAAACACTTTTTGCACTTGTCATGGTGTTGAAAAACCACTTTTCGCACTTGTGTTAGTGTTGAAAAACCACTTTTCGCACTTGTGTTGTTGCAGGAAACCACTTTTGCACTTGTATTAGTGTGGAAAAACCACTTTTCGTACTTGTGTTAGTGTTGAAAAACCACTTTTCGCACTTGTGTTGGTGCAGGAAACCACTTTTTCACTTGTATTAGTGTGGAAAAAACCACTTTTCGCACTTGTGTTAGTGTTGAAAAAATACTTTTCACACTTGTGTTAGTGTTGAAAATCCACTTTTCCCACTTGTGTTGGTGCAGGAAACCACTTTTGCACTTGTATTAGTGTGGGAAAAACACTTTTCGAACTTTGGATAGTGTTGAAAAACCACTTTTCGCACTTGTGATAGTGTTGAAAAACCACTTTTCGCACTTGTGTTTGTGTTGAAAAACCACTTTTCGCACTTGTGTTGGTGCAGGAAACCACTTTTGCACTTTTATTAGTGTGGAAAAACCACTTTTCGCACTTGTGTTAGTGTTGAAAAACCACCTTTCGCACTTGTGTTAGTGTTGAAAAACCACTTTTCGCACTTGTGTTGGTGCAGGAAACCACTTTTGCACTTGTATTAGTGTGGAAAAACCACTTTTCGCACTTGTGATAGTGTTGAAAAACCACTTTTCGCACTCGTGTTAGTGTTGAAAAACCACTTTTCGCACTTGTGATAGTGTTGAAAAACCACTTTTCGCACTTGTGTTAGTGTTGAAAAACCACTTTTCGCACTTGTGTTGGTGCAGGAAACCACTTTTGCACTTGTATTAGTGTGGAAAAACCACTTTTCGCACTTGTGTTAGTGTTGAAAAACCACTTTTTGCACTTGTGTTAGTGTTGAAAAACCACTTTTCGCACTTGTGTTGGTGCAGGAAACCACTTTTGCACTTGTATTAGTGTGGAAAAAACACTTTTTGCACTTGTGATAGTGTTGAAAAACCACTTTTCACACTTGTGTTAGTGTTGAAAAACCACTTTTCGCACTTGTGTTGGTGCAGGAAACCACTTTTGCACTTGTATTAGTGTGGAAAAACCACTTTTCGCACTTGTGATAGTGTTGAAAAACCACTTTTCGCACTTGTGTTGGTGCAGGAAACCACTTTTGCACTTGTATTAGTGTGGAAAAACCACTTTTCGCCCTTGTGTTAGTGTTGAAAAACCACTTTTCGCACTTGTGTTGGTGCAGGAAACCACTTTTGCACTTGTATTAGTGTGGAAAAACCACTTTTCGCACTTGTGTTAGTGTTGAAAAACCACCTTTCGCACTTGTGTTAGTGTTGAAAAACCACTTTTCGCACTTGTGTTGGTGCAGGAAACCACATTTGCACTTGTAATAGTGTGGAAAAAACACTTTTCGCACTTGTGATAGTGTTGAAAAACCACTTTTCGCACTTGTGTTAGTGTTGAAAAACCACTTTTCGCACTTGTGATAGTGTTGAAAAACCACTTTTCGCACTTGTCTTAGTGTTGAAAAACCACTTTTCGCCCTTGTGTTAGTGTTGAAAAACCACTTTTCGCACTTGTGTTGGTGCAGGAAACTACTTTTGCACTTGTATTAGTGTGGAAAAACCACTTTTCGCACTTGTGATAGTGTTGAAAAACCACTTTTCGCACTTGTGTTAGTGTTGAAAAACCACTTTTTGCACTTGTGTTGGTGCAGGAAACTACTTTTGCACTTGTATTAGTGTGGAAAAACCACTTTTCGCACTTGTGATAGTGTTGAAAAACCACTTTTCGCACTTGTGTTAGTGTTGAAAAACCACTTTTCGCACTTGTGTTGGTGCAGCAAACCACTTTTGCACTTGTATTAGTGTGGAAAAACCACTTTTCGCACTTGTGTTGCTGCAGAAACCGCTTTTGCACTTGTATTAGTGTGGAAAAACCACTTTTCGCACTTGTGTTAGTGTTGAAAAACCACTTTTCGCACTTGTGTTAATGTTGAAAAACCACATTTCGCACTTGTGTTGGTGCAGGAAACCACTTTTGCACTTGTATTAGTGTGGAAAAACCACTTTTCGCACTTGTGATAGTGTTGAAAAACCACTTTTCGCACTTGTGTTGGTGTTGAAAAACCACTTTTCACACTTGTGTTGGTGCAGGTAACCACTTTTGCACTTGTATTAGTGTGCAAAAAACACTTTTCGCACTTGTGATAGTGTTGAAAAACCACTTTTCGCACTTGTGATAGTGTTGAAAAACCACTTTTCGCACTTGTGTTAGTGTTGAAAAACCACTTTTCGCACTTGTGTTGGTGCAGGAAACCACTTTTGCACTTGTATTAGTGTGGAAAAACCACTTTTGGCACTTGTGTTAGTGTTGAAAAACCACTTTTCGCACTTGTGATAGTGTTGAAAAACCACTTTTTGCACTTGTGTTGATGTTGAAAAACCACTTTTCGCACTCGTGTTGGTGCAGGAAACCACTTTTTCACTTGTATTAGTGTGGAAAAACCACTTTTCGCACTTGTGTTAGTGTTGAAAAACTACTTTTCACACTTGTGTTAGTGTTGAAAATCCACTTTTCCCACTTGTGTTGGTGCAGGAAACCACTTTTGCACTTGTATTAGTGTGGAAAAATCACTTTTCGAACTTTGGATAGTGTTGAAAAACCACTTTTCGCACTTGTGATAGTGTTGAAAAACCACTTTTCGCACTTGTGTTTGTGTTGAAAAACCACTTTTCGCACTTGTGTTGGTGCAGGAAACCACTTTTGCACTTGTATTAGTGTGGAAAAACCACTTTTCGCACTTGTGTTAGTGTTGAAAAACCACCTTTCGCACTTGTGTTAGTGTTGAAAAACCACTTTTCGCACTTGTGTTGGTGCAGGAAACCACTTTTGCACTTGTAATAGTGTGGAAAAACACTTTTTGCACTTGTGATAGTGTTGAAAAACCACTTTTCGCACTTGTGTTAGTGATGAAAAACCACTTTTCGCACTTGTGTTGGTGCAGGAAACCACTTTTGCACTTGTATTAGTGTGGAAAAACCACTTTTCGCACTTGTGATAGTGTTGAAAAACCACTTTTCGCACTCGTGTTAGTGTTGAAAAACCACTTTTCGCACTTGTGTTATTGTTGAAAAACCACTTTTCGCACTTGTGTTGGTGCAGGAAACCCCTTTTGCACTTGTATTAGTGTGGAAAAAAACACTTTTTGCACTTGTCATGGTGTTGAAAAACCACTTTTCGCACTTGTGTTAGTGTTGAAAAACCACTTTTCGCACTTGTGTTGTTGCAGGAAACCACTTTTGCACTTGTATTAGTGTGGAAAAACCACTTTTCGTACTTGTGTTAGTGTTGAAAAACCACTTTTCGCACTTGTGTTGGTGCAGGAAACCACTTTTTCACTTGTATTAGTGTGGAAAAAACCACTTTTCGCACTTGTGTTAGTGTTGAAAAACTACTTTTCACACTTGTGTTAGTGTTGAAAATCCACTTTTCCCCACTTGTGTTGGTGCAGGAAACCACTTTTGCACTTGTATTAGTGTGGGAAAAACACTTTTCGAACTTTGGATAGTGTTGAAAAACCACTTTTCGCACTTGTGATAGTGTTGAAAAACCACTTTTCGCACTTGTGTTTGTGTTGAAAAACCACTTTTCGCACTTGTGTTGGTGCAGGAAACCACTTTTGCACTTTTATTAGTGTGGAAAAACCACTTTTCGCACTTGTGTTAGTGTTGAAAAACCACCTTTCGCACTTGTGTTAGTGTTGAAAAACCACTTTTCGCACTTGTGTTGGTGCAGGAAACCACTTTTGCACTTGTAATACGTGTGGAAAAAACACTTTTTGCACTTGTGATAGTGTTGAAAAACCACTTTTCGCACTTGTGTTAGTGATGAAAAACCACTTTTCGCACTTGTGTTGGTGCAGGAAACCACTTTTGCACTTGTATTAGTGTGGAAAAACCACTTTTCGCACTTGTGATAGTGTTGAAAAACCACTTTTCGCACTCGTGTTAGTGTTGAAAAACCACTTTTCGCACTTGTGATAGTGTTGAAAAACCACTTTTCGCACTTGTGTTAGTGTTGAAAAACCACTTTTCGCACTTGTGTTGGTGCAGGAAACCACTTTTTGCACTTGTATTAGTGTGGAAAAACCACTTTTCGCACTTGTGTTAGTGTTGAAAAACCACTTTTTGCACTTGTGTTAGTGTTGAAAAACCACTTTTCGCACTTGTGTTGGTGCAGGAAACCACTTTTGCACTTGTATTAGTGTGGAAAAAACACTTTTTGCACTTGTGATAGTGTTGAAAAACCACTTTTCACACTTGTGTTAGTGTTGAAAAACCACTTTTCGCACTTTGTGTTGGTGCAGGAAACCACTTTTGCACTTGTATTAGTGTGGAAAAACCACTTTTCGCACTTGTGATAGTGTTGAAAAACCACTTTTCGCACTTTGTGTTGGTGCAGGAAACCACTTTTGCACTTGTATTAGTGTGGAAAAACCACTTTTCGCACTTGTGATAGTGTTGAAAAACCACTTTTCGCACTCGTGTTAGTGTTGAAAAACCACTTTTCGCACTTGTGATAGTGTTGAAAAACCACTTTTCGCACTTGTGTTAGTGTTGAAAAACCACTTTTCGCACTTGTGTTTGGTGCAGGAAACCACTTTTGCACTTGTATTAGGTGTGAAAAACCACTTTTCGCACTTGTGTTAGTGTTGAAAAACCACTTTTCGCACTTGTGTTGGTGCAGGAAACCACTTTTGCACTTGTATTAGTGTGGAAAAAACACTTTTTGCACTTGTGATAGTGTTGAAAAACCACTTTTCACACTTGTGTTAGTGTTGAAAAACCACTTTTCGCACTTGTGTTGGTGCAGGAAACCACTTTTGCACTTGTATTAGTGTGGAAAAACCACTTTTCGCACTTGTGATAGTGTTGAAAAACCACTTTTCGCACTTGTGTTGGTGCAGGAAACCACTTTTGCACTTGTATTAGTGTGGAAAAACCACTTTTCGCCCTTGTGTTAGTGTTGAAAAACCACTTTTCGCACTTGTGTTGGTGCAGGAACCGCTTTTGCACTTGTATTAGTGTGGAAAAACCACTTTTCGCACTTGTGTTAGTGTTGAAAAACCACTTTTCGCACTTGTGTTAATGTTGAAAAACCACATTTCGCACTTGTGTTGGTGCAGGAAACCACTTTTGCACTTGTATTAGTGTGGAAAAACCACTTTTCGCACTTGTGATAGTGTTGAAAAACCACTTTTCGCACTTGTGTTGGTGCAGGTAACCACTTTTGCACTTGTATTAGTGTGCAAAAAACACTTTTCGCACTTGTGATAGTGTTGAAAAAACCACTTTTCGCACTTGTGATAGTGTTGAAAAACCACTTTTCGCACTTGTGTTAGTGTTGAAAAACCACTTTTCGCACTTGTGTTGGTGCAGGAAACCACTTTTGCACTTGTATTAGTGTGGAAAAACCACTTTTGGCACTTGTGTTAGTGTTGAAAAACCACTTTTCGCACTTGTGATAGTGTTGAAAAACCACTTTTTGCACTTGTGTTGATGTTGAAAAACCACTTTTCGCACTCGTGTTGGTGCAGGAAACCACTTTTTCACTTGTATTAGTGTGGAAAAACCACTTTTCGCACTTGTGTTAGTGTTGAAAAACTACTTTGTGTTAGTGTTGAAAATCCATTTTTCCCACTTGTGTTGGTGCAGGAAACCACTTTTGCACTTGTATTAGTGTGGAAAAATCACTTTTCGAACTTTGGATAGTGTTGAAAAACCACTTTTCGCACTTGTGATAGTGTTGAAAAACCACTTTTCGCACTTGTGTTTGTGTTGAAAAACCACTTTTCGCACTTGTGTTGGTGCAGGAAACCACTTTTGCACTTGTATTAGTGTGGAAAAACCACTTTTCGCACTTGTGTTAGTGTTGAAAAACCACCTTTCGCACTTGTGTTAGTGTTGAAAAACCACTTTTCGCACTTGTGTTGGTGCAGGAAACCACTTTTGCACTTGTAATAGTGTGGAAAAACACTTTTTGCACTTGTGATAGTGTTGAAAACCACTTTTCGCACTTGTGTTAGTGATGAAAAACCACTTTTCGCACTTGTGTTGGTGCAGGAAACCACTTTTGCACTTGTATTAGTGTGGAAAAACCACTTTTCGCACTTGTGATAGTGTTGAAAAACCACTTTTCGCACTCGTGTTAGTGTTGAAAAACCACTTTTCGCACTTGTGATAGTGTTGAAAAACCACTTTTCGCACTTGTGTTAGTGTTGAAAAACCACTTTTCGCACTTGTGTTGGTGCAAGAAACCACTTTTGCACTTGTATTAGTGTGGAAAAACCACTTTTCGCACTTGTGTTAGTGTTGAAAAACCACTTTTTGCACTTGTGTTAGTGTTGAAAAACCACTTTTCGCACTTGTGTTGGTGCAGGAAACCACTTTTGCACTTGTATTAGTGTGGAAAAAACACTTTTTGCACTTGTGATAGTGTTGAAAAACCACTTTTCACACTTGTGTTAGTGTTGAAAAACCACTTTTCGCACTTGTGTTGGTGCAGGAAACCACTTTTGCACTTGTATTAGTGTGGAAAAACCACTTTTCGCACTGTGATAGTGTTGAAAAACCACTTTTCGCACTTGTGTTGGTGCAGGAAACCACTTTTGCACTTGTATTAGTGTGGAAAAAACCACTTTTCGCACTTGTGTTAGTGTTGAAAAACTACTTTTCACACTTGTGTTAGTGTTGAAAATCCACTTTTCCCACTTGTGTTGGTGCAGGAAACCACTTTTGCACTTGTATTAGTGTGGAAAAAACACTTTTCGAACTTTGGATAGTGTTGAAAAACCACTTTTCGCACTTGTGATAGTGTTGAAAAACCACTTTTCGCACTTGTGTTTGTGTTGAAAAACCACTTTTCGCACTTGTGTTGGTGCAGGAAACCACTTTTGCACTTGTATTAGTGTGGAAAAACCACTTTTCGCACTTGTGTTAGTGTTGAAAAACCACCTTTCGCACTTGTGTTAGTGTTGAAAAACCACTTTTCGCACTTGTGTTGGTGCAGGAAACCACTTTTGCACTTGTAATAGTGTGGAAAAAACACTTTTTGCACTTGTGATAGTGTTGAAAAACCACTTTTCGCACTTGTGTTAGTGATGAAAAACCACTTTTCGCACTTGTGTTGGTGCAGGAAACCACTTTTGCACTTGTATTAGTGTGGAAAAACCACTTTTCGCACTTGTGATAGTGTTGAAAAACCACTTTTCGCACTCGTGTTAGTGTTGAAAAACCACTTTTCGCACTTGTGATAGTGTTGAAAAACCACTTTTCGCACTTGTGTTAGTGTTGAAAAACCACTTTTCGCACTTGTGTTGGTGCAGGAAACCACTTTTGCACTTGTATTAGTGTGGAAAAACCACTTTTCGCACTTGTGTTAGTGTTGAAAAACCACTTTTTGCACTTGTGTTAGTGTTGAAAAACCACTTTTCGCACTTGTGTTGGTGCAGGAAACCACTTTTGCACTTGTATTAGTGTGGAAAAAACACTTTTTGCACTTGTGATAGTGTTGAAAAACCACTTTTCACACTTGTGTTAGTGTTGAAAAACCACTTTTCGCACTTGTGTTGGTGCAGGAAACCACTTTTGCACTTGTATTAGTGTGGAAAAACCACTTTTCGCACTTGTGATAGTGTTGAAAAACCACTTTTCGCACTTGTGTTGGTGCAGGAAACCACTTTTGCACTTGTATTAGTGTGGAAAAAACCACTTTTCGCCCTTGTGTTAGTGTTGAAAAACCACTTTTCGCACTTGTGTTGGTGCAGGAAACCACTTTTGCACTTGTATTAGTGTGGAAAAACCACTTTTCGCACTTGTGTTAGTGTTGAAAAACCACCTTTCGCACTTGTGTTAGTGTTGAAAAACCACTTTTCGCACTTGTGTTGGTGCAGGAAACCACTTTTGCACTTGTAATAGTGTGGAAAAAACACTTTCGCACTTGTGATAGTGTTGAAAAACCACTTTTCGCACTTGTGTTAGTGTTGAAAAACCACTTTTTGCACTTGTGTTAGTGTTGAAAAACCACTTTTCGCACTTGTGATAGTGTTGAAAAACCACTTTTCGCACTTGTCTTAGTGTTGAAAAACCACTTTTCGCCCTTGTGTTAGTGTTGAAAAACCACTTTTCGCACTTGTGTTGGTGCAGAAAACTACTTTTGCACTTGTATTAGTGTGGAAAAACCACTTTTCGCACTTGTGATAGTGTTGAAAAACGACTTTTCGCACTTGTGTTAGTGTTGAAAAACCACTTTTCGCACTTGTGTTGGTGCAGCAAACCACTTTTGCACTTGTATTAGTGTGGAAAAAACCACTTTTCGCACTTGTGTTGCTGCAGAAACCGCTTTTGCACTTGTATTAGTGTGGAAAAACCACTTTTCGCACTTGTGTTAGTGTTGAAAAACCACTTTTCGCACTTGTGTTAATGTTGAAAAACCACATTTCGCACTTGTGTTGGTGCAGGAAACCACTTTTGCACTTGTATTAGTGTGGAAAAACCACTCTTCGCACTTGTGATAGTGTTGAAAAACCACTTTTCGCACTTGTGTTGGTGTTGAAAAACCACTTTTCACACTTGTGTTGGTGCAGGTAACCACTTTTGCACTTGTATTAGTGTGCAAAAAACACTTTTCGCACTTGTGATAGTGTTGAAAAACCACTTTTCGCACTTGTGATAGTGTTTTTTCGCACTTGTGTTAGTGTTGAAAAACCACTTTTCGCACTTGTGTTGGTGCAGGAAACCACTTTTGCACTTGTATTAGTGTGGAAAAACCACTTTTGGCACTTGTGTTAGTGTTGAAAAACCACTTTTCGCACTTGTGATAGTGTTGAAAAACCACTTTTTGCACTTGTGTTGATGTTGAAAAACCACTTTTCGCACTCGTGTTGGTGCAGGAAACCACTTTTTCACTTGTATTAGTGTGGAAAAACCACTTTTCGCACTTGTGTTAGTGTTGAAAAACTACTTTTCACACTTGTGTTAGTGTTGAAAATCCACTTTTCCCACTTGTGTTGGTGCAAAACCACTTTTGCACTTGTATTAATGTGGAAAAATAACTTTTCGAACTTTGGATAGTGTTGAAAAACCACTTTTCGCACTTGTGATAGTGTTGAAAAACCACTTTTCGCACTTGTGTTTGTGTTGAAAAACCACTTTTCGCACTTGTGTTGGTGCAGGAAACCACTTTTGCACTTGTATTAGTGTGGAAAAACCACTTTTCGCACTTGTGTTAGTGTTGAAAAACCACCTTTCGCACTTGTGTTAGTGTTGAAAAACCACTTTTCGCACTTGTGTTGGTGCAGGAAACCACTTTTGCACTTGTAATAGTGTGGAAAAAAACACTTTTTGCACTTGTGATAGTGTTGAAAAACCACTTTTCGCACTTGTGTTAGTGATGAAAAACCACTTTTCGCACTTGTGTTGGTGCAGGAAACCACTTTTGCACTTGTATTAGTGTGGAAAAACCACTTTTCGCACTTGTGATAGTGTTGAAAAACCACTTTTCGCACTCGTGTTAGTGTTGAAAAACCACTTTTCGCACTTGTGATAGTGTTGAAAAACCACTTTTCGCACTTGTGTTAGTGTTGAAAAACCACTTTTCGCACTTGTGTTGGTGCAGGAAACCACTTTTGCACTTGTATTAGTGTGGAAAAACCACTTTTCGCACTTATGTTAGTGTTGAAAAACCACTTTTTGCACTTGTGTTAGTGTTGAAAAACCACTTTTCGCACTTTTGTTGGTGCAGGAAACCACTTTTGCACTTGTATTAGTGTGGAAAAAACACTTTTTGCACTTGTGATAGTGTTGAAAAACCACTTTTCACACTTGTGTTAGTGTTGAAAAACCACTTTTCGCACTTGTGTTGGTGCAGGAAACCACTTTTGCACTTGTATTAGTGTGGAAAAACCACTTTTCGCACTTGTGATAGTGTTGAAAAACCACTTTTCGCACTTGTCTTAGTGTTGAAAAACCACTTTTCACCCTTGTGTTGGTGCAGGAAACCACTTTTGCATTGTATTAGTGTGGAAAAACCACTTTTCGTACTTGTGTTCGTGTTGAAAAACCACTTTTCGCACTTGTGTTAGTGTTGAAAAACCACTTTTCGCACTTGTGTTGGTGCAGGAAACCACTTTTGCACTTGTATTAGTGTGGAAAAACCACTTTTCGCACTTGTGATAGTGTTGAAAAACCACTTTTCGCACTTGTCTTAGTGTTGAAAAACCACTTTTCACCCTTGTGTTGGTGCAGGAAACCACTTTTGCATTGTATTAGTGTGGAAAAACCACTTTTGCACTTGTATTAGTGTGGAAAAAACACTTTTTGCACTTGTCATAGTGTTGAAAAACCACTTTTCGCACTCGTGTTAGTGTTGAAAAACCACTTTTCGCACTTGTGTTGGTGCAGGAAACCACTTTTGCACTTGTATTAGTGTGGAAAAACTACTTTTCGCACTTGTGTTAGTGTTGAAAAACCACTTTTCGCACTTGTGTTAGTGTAGAAAAACCACTTTTCGCACTTGTGTTGGTGCAGGAAACCACTTTTGCACTTGTATTAGTGTGGAAAAACCACTTTTCGCACTTGTGATAGTGTTGAAAAACCACTTTTTGCACTTGTGTTAGTGTTGAAAAACCACTTTTCGCACTTGTGTTGGTGCAGGAAACCACTTTTGCACTTGTATTAGTGTGGAAAAAACACTTTTCGCACTTGTGATAGCGTTGAAAAACCACTTTTCGCACTTGTGATAGTGTTGAAAAACCACTTTTCGCACTTGTGTTAGTGTTGAAAACCCACTTTTCGCACTTGTGTTGGTGCAGGAAACCACTTTTGCACTTGTATTAGTGTGGAAAAACCACTTTTTGCACTTGTGTTATTGTTGCAAAAACCACTTTCCGCACTCGTACTGGTGTTGAAAACCACTTATCGCACTTGTGTTAGTGTTGCAAAACCACTTTCCACACTTGAGCTCGTGTTGAAGAACCACTTTCCCACTTGTGCTGGCATTGAAAACCTCTTTACACACTTGTGTTAGTGTTGCAGAACCACAATCCGCACTTGTGCTGGCATTGATTATCACTTTTTGCACTTGTGTTGGTGTTGAAAATCCACTTTTCCCACTTGCGTTGGTGCAGGAAACCACTTTTGCACTTGTATTAGTGTGGAAAAAACACTTTTCGCACTTGTGATAGTGTTGAAAAACCACTTTTCGCACTTGTGATAGTGTTGAAAAACCACTTTTCGCACTTGTCTTAGTGTTGAAAAACCACTTTTCGCACTTGTGATAGTTTTGAAAAACCACTTTTCGCACTTGTGATAGTGTTGAAAAACCACCTTTCGCACTTGTCTTAGTGTTGAAAAACCACTTTTCACCCTTGTGTTGGTGCAGGAAACCACTTTTGCACTTGTATTAGTGTGGCAAAACCACTTTTCGTACTTGTGTTAGTGTTGAAAAACCACTTTTCGCACTTGTGTTATTGTTGAAAAACCACTTTTCGCACTTGTGTTGGTGCAGGAAACCCCTTTTGCACTTGTATTAGTGTGGAAAAAACACTTTTTGCACTTGTCATAGTGTTGAAAAACCACTTTTCGCACTTGTGTTAGTGTTGAAAAACCACTTTTCGCACTTGTGTTGTTGCAGGAAACCACTTTTGCACTTGTATTAGTGTGGAAAAACCACTTTTCGTACTTGTGTTAGTGTTGAAAAACCACTTTTCGCACTTGTGTTGGTGCAGGAAACCACTTTTTCACTTGTATTAGTGTGGAAAAAACCACTTTTCGCACTTGTGTTAGTGTTGAAAAACTACTTTTCACACTTATGTTAGTGTTGAAAATCCACTTTTCCCACTTGTGTTGGTGCAGGAAACCACTTTTGCACTTGTATTAGTGTGGAAAAAACACTTTTCGCACTTGTGATAGCGTTGAAAAACCACTTTTCGCACTTGTGATAGTGTTGAAAAACCACTTTTCGCACTTGTGTTAGTGTTGAAAACCCACTTTTCGCACTTGTGTTGGTGCAGGAAACCACTTTTGCACTTGTATTAGTGTGGAAAAACCACTTTTTGCACTTGTGTTATTGTTGCAAAAACCACTTTCCGCACTCGTACTGGTGTTGAAAACCACTTATCGCACTTGTGTTAGTGTTGCAAAACCACTTTCCACACTTGAGCTCGTGTTGAAGAACCACTTTCCCACTTGTGCTGGCATTGAAAACCTCTTTACACACTTGTGTTAGTGTTGCAGAACCACAATCCGCACTTGTGCTGGCATTGATTATCACTTTTTGCACTTGTGTTGGTGTTGAAAATCCACTTTTCCCACTTGCGTTGGTGCAGGAAACCACTTTTGCACTTGTATTAGTGTGGAAAAAACACTTTTCGCACTTGTGATAGTGTTGAAAAACCACTTTTCGCACTTGTGATAGTGTTGAAAAACCACTTTTCGCACTTGTCTTAGTGTTGAAAAACCACTTTTCGCACTTGTCTTAGTGTTGAAAAACCACTTTTCACCCTTGTGTTGGTGCAGGAAACCACTTTTGCACTTGTATTAGTGTGGCAAAACCACTTTTCGTACTTGTGTTAGTGTTGAAAAACCACTTTTCGCACTTGTGTTATTGTTGAAAAACCACTTTTCGCACTTGTGTTGGTGCAGGAAACCCCTTTTGCACTTGTATTAGTGTGGAAAAAACACTTTTTGCACTTGTCATGGTGTTGAAAAACCACTTTTCGCACTTGTGTTAGTGTTGAAAAACCACTTTTCGCACTTGTGTTGTTGCAGGAAACCACTTTTGCACTTGTATTAGTGTGGAAAAACCACTTTTCGTACTTGTGTTAGTGTTGAAAAACCACTTTTCGCACTTGTGTTGGTGCAGGAAACCACTTTTTCACTTGTATTAGTGTGGAAAAAACCACTTTTCGCACTTGTGTTAGTGTTGAAAAACTACTTTTCACACTTGTGTTAGTGTTGAAAATCCACTTTTCCCACTTGTGTTGGTGCAGGAAACCACTTTTGCACTTGTATTAGTGTGGGAAAAACACTTTTCGAACTTTGGATAGTGTTGAAAAACCACTTTTCGCACTTGTGATAGTGTTGAAAAACCACTTTTCGCACTTGTGTTTGTGTTGAAAAACCACTTTTCGCACTTGTGTTGGTGCAGGAAACCACTTTTGCACTTTTATTAGTGTGGAAAAACCACTTTTCGCACTTGTGTTAGTGTTGAAAAACCACCTTTCGCACTTGTGTTAGTGTTGAAAAACCACTTTTCGCACTTGTGTTGGTGCAGGAAACCACTTTTGCACTTGTATTAGTGTGGAAAAACCACTTTTCGCACTTGTGATAGTGTTGAAAAACCACTTTTCGCACTCGTGTTAGTGTTGAAAAACCACTTTTCGCACTTGTGATAGTGTTGAAAAACCACTTTTCGCACTTGTGTTAGTGTTGAAAAACCACTTTTCGCACTTGTGTTGGTGCAGGAAACCACTTTTGCACTTGTATTAGTGTGGAAAAACCACTTTTCGCACTTGTGTTAGTGTTGAAAAACCACTTTTTGCACTTGTGTTAGTGTTGAAAAACCACTTTTCGCACTTGTGTTTGGTGCAGGAAACCACTTTTGCACTTGTATTAGTGTGGAAAAAACACTTTTTGCACTTGTGATAGTGTTGAAAAACCACTTTTCACACTTGTGTTAGTGTTGAAAAACCACTTTTCGCACTTGTGTTGGTGCAGGAAACCACTTTTGCACTTGTATTAGTGTGGAAAAACCACTTTTCGCACTTGTGATAGTGTTGAAAAACCACTTTTCGCACTTGTGTTGGTGCAGGAAACCACTTTTGCACTTGTATTAGTGTGGAAAAACCACTTTTCGCCCTTGTGTTAGTGTTGAAAAACCACTTTTCGCACTTGTGTTGGTGCAGGAAACCACTTTTGCACTTGTATTAGTGTGGAAAAACCACTTTTCGCACTTGTGTTAGTGTTGAAAAACCACCTTTCGCACTTGTGTTAGTGTTGAAAAACCACTTTTCGCACTTGTGTTGGTGCAGGAAACCACATTTGCACTTGTAATAGTGTGGAAAAAACACTTTTCGCACTTGTGATAGTGTTGAAAAACCACTTTTCGCACTTGTGTTAGTGTTGAAAAACCACTTTTCGCACTTGTGATAGTGTTGAAAAACCACTTTTCGCACTTGTCTTAGTGTTGAAAAACCACTTTTCGCCCTTGTGTTAGTGTTGAAAAACCACTTTTCGCACTTGTGTTGGTGCAGGAAACTACTTTTGCACTTGTATTAGTGTGGAAAAACCACTTTTCGCACTTGTGATAGTGTTGAAAAACCACTTTTCGCACTTGTGTTAGTGTTGAAAAACCACTTTTTGCACTTGTGTTGGTGCAGGAAACTACTTTTGCACTTGTATTAGTGTGGAAAAACCACTTTTCGCACTTGTGATAGTGTTGAAAAACCACTTTTCGCACTTGTGTTAGTGTTGAAAACCCACTTTTCGCACTTGTGTTGGTGCAGCAAACCACTTTTGCACTTGTATTAGTGTGGAAAAACCACTTTTCGCACTTGTGTTGCTGCAGAAACCGCTTTTGCACTTGTATTAGTGTGGAAAAACCACTTTTCGCACTTGTGTTAGTGTTGAAAAACCACTTTTCGCACTTGTGTTAATGTTGAAAAACCACATTTCGCACTTGTGTTGGTGCAGGAAACCACTTTTGCACTTGTATTAGTGTGGAAAAACCACTTTTCGCACTTGTGATAGTGTTGAAAAACCACTTTTCGCACTTGTGTTGGTGTTGAAAAACCACTTTTCACACTTGTGTTGGTGCAGGTAACCACTTTTGCACTTGTATTAGTGTGCAAAAAACACTTTTCGCACTTGTGATAGTGTTGAAAAACCACTTTTCGCACTTGTGATAGTGTTGAAAAACCACTTTTCGCACTTGTGTTAGTGTTGAAAAACCACTTTTCGCACTTGTGTTGGTGCAGGAAACCACTTTTGCACTTGTATTAGTGTGGAAAAACCACTTTTGGCACTTGTGTTAGTGTTGAAAAACCACTTTTCGCACTTGTGATAGTGTTGAAAAACCACTTTTTGCACTTGTGTTGATGTTGAAAAACCACTTTTCGCACTCGTGTTGGTGCAGGAAACCACTTTTTCACTTGTATTAGTGTGGAAAAACCACTTTTCGCACTTGTGTTAGTGTTGAAAAACTACTTTTCACACTTGTGTTAGTGTTGAAAATCCACTTTTCCCACTTGTGTTGGTGCAGGAAACCACTTTTGCACTTGTATTAGTGTGGAAAAATCACTTTTCGAACTTTGGATAGTGTTGAAAAACCACTTTTCGCACTTGTGATAGTGTTGAAAAACCACTTTTCGCACTTGTGTTTGTGTTGAAAAACCACTTTTCGCACTTGTGTTGGTGCAGGAAACCACTTTTGCACTTGTATTAGTGTGGAAAAACCACTTTTCGCACTTGTGTTAGTGTTGAAAAACCACCTTTCGCACTTGTGTTAGTGTTGAAAAACCACTTTTCGCACTTGTGTTGGTGCAGGAAACCACTTTTGCACTTGTAATAGTGTGGAAAAACACTTTTTGCACTTGTGATAGTGTTGAAAAACCACTTTTCGCACTTGTGTTAGTGATGAAAAACCACTTTTCGCACTTGTGTTGGTGCAGGAAACCACTTTTGCACTTGTATTAGTGTGGAAAAACCACTTTTCGCACTTGTGATAGTGTTGAAAAACCACTTTTCGCACTCGTGTTAGTGTTGAAAAACCACTTTTCGCACTTGTGTTATTGTTGAAAAACCACTTTTCGCACTTGTGTTGGTGCAGGAAACCCCTTTTGCACTTGTATTAGTGTGGAAAAAACACTTTTTGCACTTGTCATGGTGTTGAAAAACCACTTTTCGCACTTGTGTTAGTGTTGAAAAACCACTTTTCGCACTTGTGTTGTTGCAGGAAACCACTTTTGCACTTGTATTAGTGTGGAAAAACCACTTTTCGTACTTGTGTTAGTGTTGAAAAACCACTTTTCGCACTTGTGTTGGTGCAGGAAACCACTTTTTCACTTGTATTAGTGTGGAAAAAACCACTTTTCGCACTTGTGTTAGTGTTGAAAAACTACTTTTCACACTTGTGTTAGTGTTGAAAATCCACTTTTCCCACTTGTGTTGGTGCAGGAAACCACTTTTGCACTTGTATTAGTGTGGGAAAAACACTTTTCGAACTTTGGATAGTGTTGAAAAACCACTTTTCGCACTTGTGATAGTGTTGAAAAACCACTTTTCGCACTTGTGTTTGTGTTGAAAAACCACTTTTCGCACTTGTGTTGGTGCAGGAAACCACTTTTGCACTTTTATTAGTGTGGAAAAACCACTTTTCGCACTTGTGTTAGTGTTGAAAAACCACCTTTCGCACTTGTGTTAGTGTTGAAAAACCACTTTTCGCACTTGTGTTGGTGCAGGAAACCACTTTTGCACTTGTAATAGTGTGGAAAAAACACTTTTTGCACTTGTGATAGTGTTGAAAAACCACTTTTCGCACTTGTGTTAGTGATGAAAAACCACTTTTCGCACTTGTGTTGGTGCAGGAAACCACTTTTGCACTTGTATTAGTGTGGAAAAACCACTTTTCGCACTTGTGATAGTGTTGAAAAACCACTTTTCGCACTCGTGTTAGTGTTGAAAAACCACTTTTCGCACTTGTGATAGTGTTGAAAAACCACTTTTCGCACTTGTGTTAGTGTTGAAAAACCACTTTTCGCACTTGTGTTGGTGCAGGAAACCACTTTTGCACTTGTATTAGTGTGGAAAAACCACTTTTCGCACTTGTGTTAGTGTTGAAAAACCACTTTTTGCACTTGTGTTAGTGTTGAAAAACCACTTTTCGCACTTGTGTTGGTGCAGGAAACCACTTTTGCACTTGTATTAGTGTGGAAAAAACACTTTTTGCACTTGTGATAGTGTTGAAAAACCACTTTTCACACTTGTGTTAGTGTTGAAAAACCACTTTTCGCACTTGTGTTGGTGCAGGAAACCACTTTTGCACTTGTATTAGTGTGGAAAAACCACTTTTCGCACTTGTGATAGTGTTGAAAAACCACTTTTCGCACTTGTGTTGGTGCAGGAAACCACTTTTGCACTTGTATTAGTGTGGAAAAACCACTTTTCGCCCTTGTGTTAGTGTTGAAAAACCACTTTTCGCACTTGTGTTGGTGCAGGAAACCACTTTTGCACTTGTATTAGTGTGGAAAAACCACTTTTCGCACTTGTGTTAGTGTTGAAAAACCACCTTTCGCACTTGTGTTAGTGTTGAAAAACCACTTTTCGCACTTGTGTTGGTGCAGGAAACCACTTTTGCACTTGTAATAGTGTGGAAAAAACACTTTTCGCACTTGTGATAGTGTTGAAAAACCACTTTTCGCACTTGTGTTAGTGTTGAAAAACCACTTTTTGCACTTGTGTTAGTGTTGAAAAACCACTTTTCGCACTTGTGATAGTGTTGAAAAACCACTTTTCGCACTTGTCTTAGTGTTGAAAAACCACTTTTCGCCCTTGTGTTAGTGTTGAAAAACCACTTTTCGCACTTGTGTTGGTGCAGGAAACTACTTTTGCACTTGTATTAGTGTGGAAAAACCACTTTTCGCACTTGTGATAGTGTTGAAAAACCACTTTTCGCACTTGTGTTAGTGTTGAAAAACCACTTTTTGCACTTGTGTTGGTGCAGGAAACTACTTTTGCACTTTTATTAGTGTGGAAAAACCACTTTTCGCACTTGTGATAGTGTTGAAAAACCACTTTTCGCACTTGTGTTAGTGTTGAAAAACCACTTTTCGCACTTGTGTTGGTGCAGCAAACCACTTTTGCACTTGTATTAGTGTGGAAAAACCACTTTTCGCACTTGTGTTGCTGCAGAAACCGCTTTTGCACTTGTATTAGTGTGGAAAAACCACTTTTCGCACTTGTGTTAGTGTTGAAAAACCACTTTTCGCACTTGTGTTAATGTTGAAAAACCACATTTCGCACTTGTGTTGGTGCAGGAAACCACTTTTGCACTTGTATTAGTGTGGAAAAACCACTTTTCGCACTTGTGATAGTGTTGAAAAACCACTTTTCGCACTTGTGTTGGTGTTGAAAAACCACTTTTCACACTTGTGTTGGTGCAGGTAACCACTTTTGCACTTGTATTAGTGTGCAAAAAACACTTTTCGCACTTGTGATAGTGTTGAAAAACCACTTTTCGCACTTGTGATAGTGTTGAAAAACCACTTTTCGCACTTGTGTTAGTGTTGAAAAACCACTTTTCGCACTTGTGTTGGTGCAGGAAACCACTTTTGCACTTGTATTAGTGTGGAAAAACCACTTTTGGCACTTGTGTTAGTGTTGAAAAACGACTTTTCGCACTTGTGATAGTGTTGAAAAACCACTTTTTGCACTTGTGTTGATGTTGAAAAACCACTTTTCGCACTCGTGTTGGTGCAGGAAACCACTTTTTCACTTGTATTAGTGTGGAAAAACCACTTTTCGCACTTGTGTTAGTGTTGAAAAACTACTTTTCACACTTGTGTTAGTGTTGAAAATCCACTTTTCCCACTTGTGTTGGTGCAGGAAACCACTTTTGCACTTGTATTAGTGTGGAAAAATCACTTTTCGAACTTTGGATAGTGTTGAAAAACCACTTTTCGCACTTGTGATAGTGTTGAAAAACCACTTTTCGCACTTGTGTTTGTGTTGAAAAACCACTTTTCGCACTTGTGTTGGTGCAGGAAACCACTTTTGCACTTGTATTAGTGTGGAAAAACCACTTTTCGCACTTGTGTTAGTGTTGAAAAACCACCTTTCGCACTTGTGTTAGTGTTGAAAAACCACTTTTCGCACTTGTGTTGGTGCAGGAAACCACTTTTGCACTTGTAATAGTGTGGAAAAACACTTTTTGCACTTGTGATAGTGTTGAAAAACCACTTTTCGCACTTGTGTTAGTGATGAAAAACCACTTTTCGCACTTGTGTTGGTGCAGGAAACCACTTTTGCACTTGTATTAGTGTGGAAAAACCACTTTTCGCACTTGTGATAGTGTTGAAAAACCACTTTTCGCACTCGTGTTAGTGTTGAAAAACCACTTTTCGCACTTGTGATAGTGTTGAAAAACCACTTTTCGCACTTGTGTTAGTGTTGAAAAACCACTTTTCGCACTTGTGTTGGTGCAAGAAACCACTTTTGCACTTGTATTAGTGTGGAAAAACCACTTTTCGCACTTGTGTTAGTGTTGAAAAACCACTTTTTGCACTTGTGTTAGTGTTGAAAAACCACTTTTCGCACTTGTGTTGGTGCAGGAAACCACTTTTGCACTTGTATTAGTGTGGAAAAAACACTTTTTGCACTTGTGATAGTGTTGAAAAACCACTTTTCACACTTGTGTTAGTGTTGAAAAACCACTTTTCGCACTTGTGTTGGTGCAGGAAACCACTTTTGCACTTGTATTAGTGTGGAAAAACCACTTTTCGCACTGTGATAGTGTTGAAAAACCACTTTTCGCACTTGTGTTGGTGCAGGAAACCACTTTAGCACTTGTATTAGTGTGGAAAAAACCACTTTTCGCACTTGTGTTAGTGTTGAAAAACTACTTTTCACACTTGTGTTAGTGTTGAAAATCCACTTTTCCCACTTGTGTTGGTGCAGGAAACCACTTTTGCACTTGTATTAGTGTGGAAAAAACACTTTTCGAACTTTGGATAGTGTTGAAAAACCACTTTTCGCACTTGTGATAGTGTTGAAAAACCACTTTTCGCACTTGTGTTTGTGTTGAAAAACCACTTTTCGCACTTGTGTTGGTGCAGGAAACCACTTTTGCACTTGTATTAGTGTGGAAAAACCACTTTTCGCACTTGTGTTAGTGTTGAAAAACCACCTTTCGCACTTGTGTTAGTGTTGAAAAACCACTTTTCGCACTTGTGTTGGTGCAGGAAACCACTTTTGCACTTGTAATAGTGTGGAAAAAACACTTTTTGCACTTGTGATAGTGTTGAAAAACCACTTTTCGCACTTGTGTTAGTGATGAAAAAACACTTTTCGCACTTGTGTTGGTGCAGGAAACCACTTTTGCACTTGTATTAGTGTGGAAAAACCACTTTTCGCACTTGTGATAGTGTTGAAAAACCACTTTTCGCACTCGTGTTAGTGTTGAAAAACCACTTTTCGCACTTGTGATAGTGTTGAAAAACCACTTTTCGCACTTGTGTTAGTGTTGAAAAACCACTTTTCGCACTTGTGTTGGTGCAGGAAACCACTTTTGCACTTGTATTAGTGTGGAAAAACCACTTTTCGCACTTGTGTTAGTGTTGAAAAACCACTTTTTGCACTTGTGTTAGTGTTGAAAAACCACTTTTCGCACTTGTGTTGGTGCAGGAAACCACTTTTGCACTTGTATTAGTGTGGAAAAAACACTTTTTGCACTTGTGATAGTGTTGAAAAACCACTTTTCACACTTGTGTTAGTGTTGAAAAACCACTTTTCGCACTTGTGTTGGTGCAGGAAACCACTTTTGCACTTGTATTAGTGTGGAAAAACCACTTTTCGCACTTGTGATAGTGTTGAAAAACCACTTTTCGCACTTGTGTTGCTGCAGAAACCGCTTTTGCACTTGTATTAGTGTGGAAAAACCACTTTTCGCACTTGTGTTAGTGTTGAAAAACCACTTTTCGCACTTGTGTTAATGTTGAAAAACCACATTTCGCACTTGTGTTGGTGCAGGAAACCACTTTTGCACTTGTATTAGTGTGGAAAAACCACTTTTCGCACTTGTGATAGTGTTGAAAAACCACTTTTCGCACTTGTGTTGGTGCAGGAAACCACTTTTGCACTTGTATTAGTGTGGAAAAACCACTTTTCGCCCTTGTGTTAGTGTTGAAAAACCACTTTTCGCACTTGTGTTAGTGTTGAAAAACCACTTTTCGCACTTGTGTTGGTGCAGCAAACCACTTTTGCACTTGTATTAGTGTGGAAAAACCACTTTTCGCACTTGTGTTGCTGCAGAAACCGCTTTTGCACTTGTATTAGTGTGGAAAAACCACTTTTCGCACTTGTGTTAGTGTTGAAAAACCACTTTTCGCACTTGTGTTAATGTTGAAAAACCACATTTCGCACTTGTGTTGGTGCAGGAAACCACTTTTGCACTTGTATTAGTGTGGAAAAACCACTCTTCGCACTTGTGATAGTGTTGAAAAACCACTTTTCGCACTTGTGTTGGTGTTGAAAAACCACTTTTCACACTTGTGTTGGTGCAGGTAACCACTTTTGCACTTGTATTAGTGTGCAAAAAACACTTTTCGCACTTGTGATAGTGTTGAAAAACCACTTTTCGCACTTGTGATAGTGTTGAAAAACCACTTTTCGCACTTGTGTTAGTGTTGAAAAACCACTTTTCGCACTTGTGTTGGTGCAGGAAACCACTTTTGCACTTGTATTAGTGTGGAAAAACCACTTTTGGCACTTGTGTTAGTGTTGAAAAACCACTTTTCGCACTTGTGATAGTGTTGAAAAACCACTTTTTGCACTTGTGTTGATGTTGAAAAACCACTTTTCGCACTCGTGTTGGTGCAGGAAACCACTTTTTCACTTGTATTAGTGTGGAAAAACCACTTTTCGCACTTGTGTTAGTGTTGAAAAACTACTTTTCACACTTGTGTTAGTGTTGAAAATCCACTTTTCCCACTTGTGTTGGTGCAGGAAACCACTTTTGCACTTGTATTAATGTGGAAAAATAACTTTTCGAACTTTGGATAGTGTTGAAAAACCACTTTTCGCACTTGTGATAGTGTTGAAAAACCACTTTTCGCACTTGTGTTTGTGTTGAAAAACCACTTTTCGCACTTGTGTTGGTGCAGGAAACCACTTTTGCACTTGTATTAGTGTGGAAAAACCACTTTTCGCACTTGTGTTAGTGTTGAAAAACCACCTTTCGCACTTGTGTTAGTGTTGAAAAACCACTTTTCGCACTTGTGTTGGTGCAGGAAACCACTTTTGCACTTGTAATAGTGTGGAAAAAAACACTTTTTGCACTTGTGATAGTGTTGAAAAACCACTTTTCGCACTTGTGTTAGTGATGAAAAACCACTTTTCGCACTTGTGTTGGTGCAGGAAACCACTTTTGCACTTGTATTAGTGTGGAAAAACCACTTTTCGCACTTGTGATAGTGTTGAAAAACCACTTTTCGCACTCGTGTTAGTGTTGAAAAACCACTTTTCGCACTTGTGATAGTGTTGAAAAACCACTTTTCGCACTTGTGTTAGTGTTGAAAAACCACTTTTCGCACTTGTGTTGGTGCAGGAAACCACTTTTGCACTTGTATTAGTGTGGAAAAACCACTTTTTGCACTTGTGTTAGTGTTGAAAAACCACTTTTTGCACTTGTGTTAGTGTTGAAAAACCACTTTTCGCACTTTTGTTGGTGCAGGAAACCACTTTTGCACTTGTATTAGTGTGGAAAAAACACTTTTTGCACTTGTGATAGTGTTGAAAAACCACTTTTCACACTTGTGTTAGTGTTGAAAAACCACTTTTCGCACTTGTGTTGGTGCAGGAAACCACTTTTGCACTTGTATTAGTGTGGAAAAACCACTTTTCGCACTGTGATAGTGTTGAAAAACCACTTTTCCCACTTGTGTTGGTGCAGGAAACCACTTTTGCACTTGTATTAGTGTGGAAAAACCACTTTTCGCCCTTGTGTTAGTGTTGAAAAACCACTTTTCGCACTTGTGTTGGTGCAGGAAACCACTTTTGCACTTGTATTAGTGTGGAAAAACCACTTTTCGCACTTGTGTTAGTGTTGAAAAACCACCTTTCGCACTTGTGTTAGTGTTGAAAAACCACTTTTCGCACTTGTGTTGGTGCAGGAAACCACTTTTGCACTTGTAATAGTGTGGAAAAAACACTTTTTGCACTTGTGATAGTGTTGAAAATCCACTTTTCGCACTTGTGTTAGTGTTGAAAAACAACTTTTAGCACTTGTGTTTGTGCAGGAAACCACTTTTGCACTTGTATTAGTGTTGAAAAACCACTTTTCGCACTTGTGTTAGTGTTGAAAATCCAATTTTCCCACTTGTGTTGGTGCAGGAAACCACTTTTGCACTTGTATTAGTGTGGAAAAAACACTTTTCGCACTTGTGATAGTGTTGAAAAACCACTTTTCGTACTTGTGTTAGTGTTGAAAATCCACTTTTCCCACTTGTGTTAGTGTTGAAAAACTACTTTTCACACTTGTGTTAGTGTTGAAAATCCACTTTTCCCACTTGTGTTGGTGCAGGAAACCACTTTTGCACTTGTATTAGTGTGGGAAAAACACTTTTCGAACTTTGGATAGTGTTGAAAAACCACTTTTCGCACCTGTGATAGTGTTGAAAAACTACTTTTCGCACTTGTGTTGGTGCAGGAAACCACTTTTGCACTTGTATTAGTGTGGAAAAACCACTTTTCGCACTTGTGATAGTGTTGAAAAACCACTTTTCGCACCTGTGTTAGTGTTAAAAAACCACTTTTCGCACTTGTGTTAGTGTTAAAAAACCACTTTTCGCACTTGTGTTGGTGCAGGAAACCACTTTTGCACTTGTATTAGTGTGGAAAAACCACTTTTGGCACTTGTGATAGTGTTGAAAAACGACTTTTTGCACTTGTGTTAGTGTTGAAAAACCACTTTTCGCACTCGTGTTGGTGCAGGAAACCACTTTTGCACTTGTATTTGTGTGGAAAAACCACTTTTCGCACTTGTGTTAGTGTTGAAAAACTACTTTTCGCACTTGTGTTAGTGTTGAAAAACCACTTTTCGCACTTGTGTTGGTGCAGGAAACCACTTTTGCACTTGTATTAGTGTGGAAAAAACACTTTTTGCACTTGTGATAGTGTTGAAAAACCACTTTTCGCACTTGTGTTATTGTTGAAAACCCACTTTTCGCACTTGTGTTGGTGCAGGAAACCACTTTTGCACTTGTATTAGTGTGGGAAAACCACTTTTCGCACTTGTGATAGTGTTGAAAAACCACTTTTCGCACTTGTGTTAGTGTTGAAAAACCACTTTTCGCACTTGTGTTGGTGCAGGAAACCACTTTTGCACTTGTATTAGTGTGGAAAAACCACTTTTCGCACTTGTGTTAGTGTTGAAAAACCACCTTTCGCACTTGTGTTAGTGTTGAAAAACCACTTTTCGCACTTGTGTTGGTGCAGGAAACCACTTTTGCACTTGTAATAGTGTGGAAAAAACACTTTTCGCACTTGTGATAGTGTTGAAAAACCACTTTTCGCACTTGTGTTAGTGTTGAAAAACCTCTTTTTGCACTTGTGTTATTGTTGAAAAACCACTTTTCGCACTTGTGATAGTGTTGAAAAACCACTTTTCGCACTTGTCTTAGTGTTGAAAAACCACTTTTCGCCCTTGTGTTAGTGTTGAAAAACCACTTTTCGCACTTGTGTTGGTGCAGGAAACCACTTTTGCACTTGTATTAGTGTGGAAAAACCACTTTTCGCACTTGTGATAGTGTTGAAAAACCACTTTTCGCACTTGTGTTAGTGTTGAAAAACCACTTTTTGCACTTGTGTTGGTGCAGCAAACCACTTTTGCACTTGTATTAGTGTGCAAAAAACACTTTTCGCACTTGTGATAGTGTTGAAAAACCACTTTTCGCACTTGTGATAGTGTTGAAAAACCACTTTTCGCACTTGTGTTAGTGTTGAAAAACCACTTTTCGCACTTGTGTTGGTGCAGGAAACCACTTTTGCACTTGTATTAGTGTGGAAAAACCACTTTTCACACTTGTGTTAGTGTTGAAAATCCACTTTTCCCACTTGTGTTGGTGCAGGAAACCACTTTTGCACTTGTATTAATGTGGAAAAATAACTTTTCGAACTTTGGATAGTGTTGAAAAACCACTTTTCGCACTTGTGATAGTGTTGAAAAACCACTTTTCGCACTTGTGTTTGTGTTGAAAAACCACTTTTCGCACTTGTGTTGGTGCAGGAAACCACTTTTGCACTTGTATTAGTGTGGAAAAACCACTTTTCGCACTTGTGTTAGTGTTGAAAAACCACCTTTCGCACTTGTGTTAGTGTTGAAAAACCACTTTTCGCACTTGTGTTGGTGCAGGAAACCACTTTTGCACTTGTATTAGTGTGGAAAAAACACTTTTCGAACTTTGGATAGTGTTGAAAAACCACTTTTCGCACTTGTGATAGTGTTGAAAAACCACTTTTCGCACTTGTGTTTGTGTTGAAAAACCACTTTTCGCACTTGTGTTGGTGCAGGAAACCACTTTTGCACTTGTATTAGTGTGGAAAAACCACTTTTCGCACTTGTGTTAGTGTTGAAAAACCACCTTTCGCACTTGTGTTAGTGTTGAAAAACCACTTTTCGCACTTGTGTTGGTGCAGGAAACCACTTTTGCACTTGTAATAGTGTGGAAAAAACACTTTTTGCACTTGTGATAGTGTTGAAAAACCACTTTTCGCACTTGTGTTAGTGATGAAAAACCACTTTTCGCACTTGTGTTGGTGCAGGAAACCACTTTTGCACTTGTATTAGTGTGGAAAAACCACTTTTCGCACTTGTGATAGTGTTGAAAAACCACTTTTCGCACTCATGTTAGTGTTGAAAAACCACTTTTCGCACTTGTGATAGTGTTGAAAAACCACTTTTCGCACTTGTGTTAGTGTTGAAAAACCACTTTTCGCACTTGTGTTGGTGCAGGAAACCACTTTTGCACTTGTATTAGTGTGGAAAAACCACTTTTCGCACTTGTGTTAGTGTTGAAAAACCACTTTTTGCACTTGTGTTAGTGTTGAAAAACCACTTTTCGCACTTGTGTTGGTGCAGGAAACCACTTTTGCACTTGTATTAGTGTGGAAAAAACACTTTTTGCACTTGTGATAGTGTTGAAAAACCACTTTTCACACTTGTGTTAGTGTTGAAAAACCACTTTTCGCACTTGTGTTGGTGCAGGAAACCACTTTTGCACTTGTATTAGTGTGGAAAAACCACTTTTCGCACTTGTGATAGTGTTGAAAAACCACTTTTCGCACTTGTGTTGGTGCAGGAAACCACTTTTGCACTTGTATTAGTGTGGAAAAACCACTTTTCGCCCTTGTGTTAGTGTTGAAAAACCACTTTTCGCACTTGTGTTGGTGCAGGAAACCACTTTTGCACTTGTATTAGTGTGGAAAAACCACTTTTCGCACTTGTGTTAGTGTTGAAAAACCACCTTTCGCACTTGTGTTAGTGTTGAAAAACCACTTTTCGCACTTGTGTTGGTGCAGGAAACCACTTTTGCACTTGTAATAGTGTGGAAAAAACACTTTTCGCACTTGTGATAGTGTTGAAAAACCACTTTTCGCACTTGTGTTAGTGTTGAAAAACCTCTTTTTGCACTTGTGTTAGTGTTGAAAAACCACTTTTCGCACTTGTGATAGTGTTGAAAAACCACTTTTCGCACTTGTCTTAGTGTTGAAAAACCACTTTTCGCCCTTGTGTTAGTGTTGAAAAACCACTTTTCGCACTTGTGTTGGTGCAGGAAACCACTTTTGCACTTGTATTAGTGTGGAAAAACCACTTTTCGCACTTGTGATAGTGTTGAAAAACCACTTTTCGCACTTGTGTTAGTGTTGAAAAACCACTTTTTGCACTTGTGTTGGTGCAGGAAACTACTTTTGCACTTGTATTAGTGTGGAAAAACCACTTTTCGCACTTGTGATAGTGTTGAAAAACCACTTTTCGCACTTGTGTTAGTGTTGAAAAACCACTTTTCGCACTTGTGTTGGTGCAGCAAACCACTTTTGCACTTGTATTAGTGTGGAAAAACCACTTTTCGCACTTGTGTTGCTACAGAAACGCTTTTGCACTTGTATTAGTGTGGAAAAACCACTTTTCGCACTTGTGTTAGTGTTGAAAAACCACTTTTCGCACTTGTGTTAATGTTGAAAAACCACATTTCGCACTTGTGTTGGTGCAGGAAACCACTTTTGCACTTGTATTAGTGTGGAAAAACCACTCTTCGCACTTGTGATAGTGTTGAAAAACCACTTTTCGCACTTGTGTTGGTGTTGAAAAACCACTTTTCACACTTGTGTTTGTGCAGGTAACCACTTTTGCACTTGTATAAGTGTGCAAAAAACACTTTTCGCACTTGTGATAGTGTTGAAAAACCACTTTTCGCACTTGTGATAGTGTTGAAAAACCACTTTTCGCACTTGTGTTAGTGTTGAAAAACCACTTTTCGCACTTGTGTTGGTGCAGGAAACCACTTTTGCACTTGTATTAGTGTGGAAAAACCACTTTTGGCACTTGTGTTAGTGTTGAAAAACCACTTTTCGCACTTGTGATAGTGTTGAAAAACCACTTTTTGCACTTGTGTTGATGTTGAAAAACCACTTTTCGCACTCGTGTTGGTGCAGGAAACCACTTTTTCACTTGTATTAGTGTGGAAAAACCACTTTTCGCACTTGTGTTAGTGTTGAAAAACTACTTTTCACACTTGTGTTAGTGTTGAAAATCCACTTTTCCCACTTGTGTTGGTGCAGGAAACCACTTTTGCACTTGTATTAATGTGGAAAAATAACTTTTCGAACTTTGGATAGTGTTGAAAAACCACTTTTCGCACTTGTGATAGTGTTGAAAAACCACTTTTCGCACTTGTGTTTGTGTTGAAAAACCACTTTTCGCACTTGTGTTGGTGCAGGAAACCACTTTTGCACTTGTATTAGTGTGGAAAAACCACTTTTCGCACTTGTGTTAGTGTTGAAAAACCACCTTTCGCACTTGTGTTAGTGTTGAAAAACCACTTTTCGCACTTGTGTTGGTGCAGGAAACCACTTTTGCACTTGTAATAGTGTGGAAAAAAACACTTTTTGCACTTGTGATAGTGTTGAAAAACCACTTTTCGCACTTGTGTTAGTGATGAAAAACCACTTTTCGCACTTGTGTTGGTGCAGGAAACCACTTTTGCACTTGTATTAGTGTGGAAAAACCACTTTTCGCACTTGTGATAGTGTTGAAAAACCACTTTTCGCACTCGTGTTAGTGTTGAAAAACCACTTTTCGCACTTGTGATAGTGTTGAAAAACCACTTTTCGCACTTGTGTTAGTGTTGAAAAACCACTTTTCGCACTTGTGTTGGTGCAGGAAACCACTTTTGCACTTGTATTAGTGTGGAAAAACCACTTTTTGCACTTGTGTTAGTGTTGAAAAACCACTTTTTGCACTTGTGTTAGTGTTGAAAAACCACTTTTCGCACTTTTGTTGGTGCAGGAAACCACTTTTGCACTTGTATTAGTGTGGAAAAAACACTTTTTGCACTTGTGATAGTGTTGAAAAACCACTTTTCACACTTGTGTTAGTGTTGAAAAACCACTTTTCGCACTTGTGTTGGTGCAGGAAACCACTTTTGCACTTGTATTAGTGTGGAAAAACCACTTTTCGCACTGTGATAGTGTTGAAAAACCACTTTTCGCACTTGTGTTGGTGCAGGAAACCACTTTTGCACTTGTATTAGTGTGGAATAACCACTTTTCGCCCTTGTGTTAGTGTTGAAAAACCACTTTTCGCACTTGTGTTGGTGCAGGAAACCACTTTTGCACTTGTATTAGTGTGGAAAAACCACTTTTCGCACTTGTGTTAGTGTTGAAAAACCACCTTTCGCACTTGTGTTAGTGTTGAAAAACCACTTTTCGCACTTGTGTTGGTGCAGGAAACCACTTTTGCACTTGTAATAGTGTGGAAAAAACACTTTTTGCACTTGTGATAGTGTTGAAAATCCACTTTTCGCACTTGTGTTAGTGTTGAAAAACAACTTTTAGCACTTGTGTTTGTGCAGGAAACCACTTTTGCACTTGTATTAGTGTTGAAAAACCACTTTTCGCACTTGTGTTAGTGTTGAAAATCCACTTTTCCCACTTGTGTTGGTGCAGGAAACCACTTTTGCACTTGTATTAGTGTGGAAAAAACACTTTTCGCACTTGTGATAGTGTTGAAAAACCACTTTTCGTACTTGTGTTAGTGTTGAAAATCCACTTTTCCCACTTGTGTTGGTGCAGGAAACCACTTTTGCACTTGTATTAGTGTGGAAAAAACACTTTTCGCACTTGTGATAGTGTTGAAAAACCACTTTTCGTACTTGTGTTAGTGTTGAAAATCCACTTTTCCCACTTGTGTTGGTGCAGGAAACCACTTTTGCACTTGTATTAGTGTTGAAAAACCACTTTTCGCACTTGTGTTAGTGTTGAAAATCCACTTTTCCCACTTGTGTTGGTGCAGGAAACCACTTTTGCACTTGTATTAGTGTGGAAAAAACACTTTTCGCACTTGTGATAGTGTTGAAAAACCACTTTTCGTACTTGTGTTAGTGTTGAAAATCCACTTTTCCCACTTGTGTTGGTGCAGGAAACCACTTTTGCACTTGTAATAGTGTGGAAAAAACACTTTTTGCACTTGTGATAGTGTTGAAAATCCACTTTTCGCACTTGTGTTAGTGTTGAAAAACAACTTTTAGCACTTGTGTTTGTGCAGGAAACCACTTTTGCACTTGTATTAGTGTTGAAAACCACTTTTCGCACTTGTGTTAGTGTTGAAAATCCACTTTTCCCACTTGTGTTGGTGCAGGAAACCACTTTTGCACTTGTATTAGTGTGGAAAAAACACTTTTCGCACTTGTGATAGTGTTGAAAAACCACTTTTCGTACTTGTGTTAGTGTTGAAAATCCACTTTTCCCACTTGTGTTGGTGCAGGAAACCACTTTTGCACTTGTATTAGTGTGGAAAAACCACTTTTCGCACTTGTGATAGTGTTGAAAATCCACTTTTCGCACTTGTGTTAGTGTTGAAAAACAACTTTTAGCACTTGTGTTTGTGCAGGAAACCACTTTTGCACTTGTATTAGTGTTGAAAAACCACTTTTCGCACTTGTGTTAGTGTTGAAAATCCACTTTTCCCACTTGTGTTGGTGCAGGAAACCACTTTTGCACTTGTATTAGTGTGGAAAAAACACTTTTCGCACTTGTGATAGTGTTGAAAAACCACTTTTCGTACTTGTGTTAGTGTTGAAAATCCACTTTTCCCACTTGTGTTGGTGCAGGAAACCACTTTTGCACTTGTATTAGTGTGGAAAAAACACTTTTCGCACTTGTGATAGTGTTGAAAAACCACTTTTCGTACTTGTGTTAGTGTTGAAAATCCACTTTTCCCACTTGTGTTGGTGCAGGAAACCACTTTTGCACTTGTATTAGTGTTGAAAAACCACTTTTCGCACTTGTGTTAGTGTTGAAAATCCACTTTTCCCACTTGTGTTGGTGCAGGAAACCACTTTTGCACTTGTATTAGTGTAGAAAAACCACTTTTCGCACTTGTGTTGGTGCAGGAAACCACTTTTGCACTTGTATTAGTGTGGAAAAACCACTTTTGGCACTTGTGATAGTGTTGAAAAACGACTTTTTGCACTTGTGTTAGTGTTGAAAAACCACTTTTCGCACTCGTGTTGGTGCAGGAAACCACTTTTGCACTTGTATTTGTGTGGAAAAACCACTTTTCGCACTTGTGTTAGTGTTGAAAAACTACTTTTCGCACTTGTGTTAGTGTTGAAAAACCACTTTTCGCACTTGTGTTGGTGCAGGAAACCACTTTTGCACTTGTATTAGTGTGGAAAAAACACTTTTTGCACTTTTGTTGGTGCAGGAAACCACTTTTGCACTTGTATTAGTGTGGAAAAAACACTTTTTGCACTTGTGATAGTGTTGAAAAACCACTTTTCACACTTGTGTTAGTGTTGAAAAACCACTTTTCGCACTTGTGTTGGTGCAGGAAACCACTTTTGCACTTGTATTAGTGTGGAAAAACCACTTTTCGCACTGTGATAGTGTTGAAAAACCACTTTTCGCACTTGTGTTGGTGCAGGAAACCACTTTTGCACTTGTATTAGTGTGGAAAAACCACTTTTCGCCCTTGTGTTAGTGTTGAAAAACCACTTTTCGCACTTGTGTTGGTGCAGGAAACCACTTTTGCACTTGTATTAGTGTGGAAAAACCACTTTTCGCACTTGTGTTAGTGTTGAAAAACCACCTTTCGCACTTGTGTTAGTGTTGAAAAACCACTTTTCGCACTTGTGTTGGTGCAGGAAACCACTTTTGCACTTGTAATAGTGTGGAAAAAACACTTTTTGCACTTGTGATAGTGTTGAAAATCCACTTTTCGCACTTGTGTTAGTGTTGAAAAACAACTTTTAGCACTTGTGTTTGTGCAGGAAACCACTTTTGCACTTGTATTAGTGTTGAAAAACCACTTTTCGCACTTGTGTTAGTGTTGAAAATCCACTTTTCCCACTTGTGTTGGTGCAGGAAACCACTTTTGCACTTGTATTAGTGTGGAAAAAACACTTTTCGCACTTGTGATAGTGTTGAAAAACCACTTTTCGTACTTGTGTTAGTGTTGAAAATCCACTTTTCCCACTTGTGTTGGTGCAGGAAACCACTTTTGCACTTGTATTAGTGTGGAAAAAACACTTTTCGCACTTGTGATAGTGTTGAAAAACCACTTTTCGTACTTGTGTTAGTGTTGAAAATCCACTTTTCCCACTTGTGTTGGTGCAGGAAACCACTTTTGCACTTGTATTAGTGTTGAAAAACCACTTTTCGCACTTGTGTTAGTGTTGAAAATCCACTTTTCCCACTTGTGTTGGTGCAGGAAACCACTTTTGCACTTGTATTAGTGTGGAAAAAACACTTTTCGCACTTGTGATAGTGTTGAAAAACCACTTTTCGTACTTGTGTTAGTGTTGAAAATCCACTTTTCCCACTTGTGTTGGTGCAGGAAACCACTTTTGCACTTGTAATAGTGTGGAAAAAACACTTTTTGCACTTGTGATAGTGTTGAAAATCCACTTTTCGCACTTGTGTTAGTGTTGAAAAACAACTTTTAGCACTTGTGTTTGTGCAGGAAACCACTTTTGCACTTGTATTAGTGTTGAAAACCACTTTTCGCACTTGTGTTAGTGTTGAAAATCCACTTTTCCCACTTGTGTTGGTGCAGGAAACCACTTTTGCACTTGTATTAGTGTGGAAAAAACACTTTTCGCACTTGTGATAGTGTTGAAAAACCACTTTTCGTACTTGTGTTAGTGTTGAAAATCCACTTTTCCCACTTGTGTTGGTGCAGGAAACCACTTTTGCACTTGTATTAGTGTGGAAAAACCACTTTTCGCACTTGTGTTAGTGTTGAAAAACCACCTTTCGCACTTGTGTTAGTGTTGAAAAACCACTTTTCGCACTTGTGTTGTTGCAGGAAACCACTTTTGCACTTGTAATAGTGTGGAAAAAACACTTTTTGCACTTGTGATAGTGTTGAAAAACCACTTTTCGCACTTGTGTTAGTGTTGAAAAACCACTTTTCGCACTTGTGTTGGTGCAGGAAACCACTTTTGCACTTGTATTAGTGTGGAAAAACCACTTTTCGCACTTGTGATAGTGTTGAAAAACCACTTTTCGCACTTGTGTTAGTGTTAAAAAACCACTTTTCGCACTTGTGTTAGTGTTAAAAAACCACTTTTCGCACTTGTGTTGGTGCAGGAAACCACTTTTGCACTTGTATTAGTGTGGAAAAACCACTTTTGGCACTTGTGATAGTGTTGAAAAACGACTTTTTGCACTTGTGTTAGTGTTGAAAAACCACTTTTCGCACTCGTGTTGGTGCAGGAAACCACTTTTGCACTTGTATTTGTGTGGAAAAACCACTTTTCGCACTTGTGTTAGTGTTGAAAAACTACTTTTCGCACTTGTGTTAGTGTTGAAAAACCACTTTTCGCACTTGTGTTGGTGCAGGAAACCACTTTTGCACTTGTATTAGTGTGGAAAAAACACTTTTTGCACTTGTGATAGTGTTGAAAAACCACTTTTCGCACTTGTGTTATTGTTGAAAACCCACTTTTCGCACTTGTGTTGGTGCAGGAAACCACTTTTGCACTTGTATTAGTGTGGGAAAACCACTTTTCGCACTTGTGATAGTGTTGAAAAACCACTTTTCGCACTTGTGTTAGTGTTGAAAAACCACTTTTCGCACTTGTGTTGGTGCAGGAAACCACTTTTGCACTTGTATTAGTGTGGAAAAACCACTTTTCGCACTTGTGTTAGTGTTGAAAAACCACCTTTCGCACTTGTGTTAGTGTTGAAAAACCACTTTTCGCACTTGTGTTGGTGCAGGAAACCACTTTTGCACTTGTAATAGTGTGGAAAAAACACTTTTCGCACTTGTGATAGTGTTGAAAAACCACTTTTCGCACTTGTGTTAGTGTTGAAAAACCTCTTTTTGCACTTGTGTTATTGTTGAAAAACCACTTTTCGCACTTGTGATAGTGTTGAAAAACCACTTTTCGCACTTGTCTTAGTGTTGAAAAACCACTTTTCGCCCTTGTGTTAGTGTTGAAAAACCACTTTTCGCACTTGTGTTGGTGCAGGAAACCACTTTTGCACTTGTATTAGTGTGGAAAAACCACTTTTCGCACTTGTGATAGTGTTGAAAAACCACTTTTCGCACTTGTGTTAGTGTTGAAAAACCACTTTTTGCACTTGTGTTGGTGCAGGAAACTACTTTTGCACTTGTATTAGTGTGGAAAAACCACTTTTCGCACTTGTGATAGTGTTGAAAAACCACTTTTCGCACTTGTGTTAGTGTTGAAAAACCACTTTTCGCACTTGTGTTGGTGCAGCAAACCACTTTTGCACTTGTATTAGTGTGGAAAAACCACTTTTCGCACTTGTGTTGCTGCAGAAACCGCTTTTGCACTTGTATTAGTGTGGAAAAACCACTTTTCGCACTTGTGTTAGTGTTGAAAAACCACTTTTCGCACTTGTGTTAATGTTGAAAAACCACATTTCGCACTTGTGTTGGTGCAGGAAACCACTTTTGCACTTGTATTAGTGTGGAAAAACCACTCTTCGCACTTGTGATAGTGTTGAAAAACCACTTTTCGCACTTGTGTTGGTGTTGAAAAACCACTTTTCACACTTGTGTTGGTGCAGGTAACCACTTTTGCACTTGTATTAGTGTGCAAAAAACACTTTTCGCACTTGTGATAGTGTTGAAAAACCACTTTTCGCACTTGTGATAGTGTTGAAAAACCACTTTTCGCACTTGTGTTAGTGTTGAAAAACCACTTTTCGCACTTGTGTTGGTGCAGGAAACCACTTTTGCACTTGTATTAGTGTGGAAAAACCACTTTTCACACTTGTGTTAGTGTTGAAAATCCACTTTTCCCACTTGTGTTGGTGCAGGAAACCACTTTTGCACTTGTATTAATGTGGAAAAATAACTTTTCGAACTTTGGATAGTGTTGAAAAACCACTTTTCGCACTTGTGATAGTGTTGAAAAACCACTTTTCGCACTTGTGTTTGTGTTGAAAAACCACTTTTCGCACTTGTGTTGGTGCAGGAAACCACTTTTGCACTTGTATTAGTGTGGAAAAACCACTTTTCGCACTTGTGTTAGTGTTGAAAAACCACCTTTCGCACTTGTGTTAGTGTTGAAAAACCACTTTTCGCACTTGTGTTGGTGCAGGAAACCACTTTTGCACTTGTAATAGTGTGGAAAAAAACACTTTTTGCACTTGTGATAGTGTTGAAAAACCACTTTTCGCACTTGTGTTAGTGATGAAAAACCACTTTTCGCACTTGTGTTGGTGCAGGAAACCACTTTTGCACTTGTATTAGTGTGGAAAAACCACTTTTCGCACTTGTGATAGTGTTGAAAAACCACTTTTCGCACTCGTGTTAGTGTTGAAAAACCACTTTTCGCACTTGTGATAGTGTTGAAAAACCACTTTTCGCACTTGTGTTAGTGTTGAAAAACCACTTTTCGCACTTGTGTTGGTGCAGGAAACCACTTTTGCACTTGTATTAGTGTGGAAAAACCACTTTTTGCACTTGTGTTAGTGTTGAAAAACCACTTTTTGCACTTGTGTTAGTGTTGAAAAACCACTTTTCGCACTTTTGTTGGTGCAGGAAACCACTTTTGCACTTGTATTAGTGTGGAAAAAACACTTTTTGCACTTGTGATAGTGTTGAAAAACCACTTTTCACACTTGTGTTAGTGTTGAAAAACCACTTTTCGCACTTGTGTTGGTGCAGGAAACCACTTTTGCACTTGTATTAGTGTGGAAAAACCACTTTTCGCACTGTGATAGTGTTGAAAAACCACTTTTCGCACTTGTGTTGGTGCAGGAAACCACTTTTGCACTTGTATTAGTGTGGAAAAACCACTTTTCGCCCTTGTGTTAGTGTTGAAAAACCACTTTTCGCACTTGTGTTGGTGCAGGAAACCACTTTTGCACTTGTATTAGTGTGGAAAAACCACTTTTCGCACTTGTGTTAGTGTTGAAAAACCACCTTTCGCACTTGTGTTAGTGTTGAAAAACCACTTTTCGCACTTGTGTTGGTGCAGGAAACCACTTTTGCACTTGTAATAGTGTGGAAAAAACACTTTTTGCACTTGTGATAGTGTTGAAAATCCACTTTTCGCACTTGTGTTAGTGTTGAAAAACAACTTTTAGCACTTGTATTTGTGCAGGAAACCACTTTTGCACTTGTATTAGTGTTGAAAAACCACTTTTCGCACTTGTGTTAGTGTTGAAAATCCACTTTTCCCACTTGTGTTGGTGCAGGAAACCACTTTTGCACTTGTATTAGTGTGGAAAAAACACTTTTCGCACTTGTGATAGTGTTGAAAAACCACTTTTCGTACTTGTGTTAGTGTTGAAAATCCACTTTTCCCACTTGTGTTGGTGCAGGAAACCACTTTTGCACTTGTATTAGTGTGGAAAAAACACTTTACGCACTTGTGATAGTGTTGAAAAACCACTTTTCGTACTTGTGTTAGTGTTGAAAATCCACTTTTCCCACTTGTGTTGGTGCAGGAAACCACTTTTGCACTTGTATTAGTGTTGAAAAACCACTTTTCGCACTTGTGTTAGTGTTGAAAATCCACTTTTCCCACTTGTGTTGGTGCAGGAAACCACTTTTGCACTTGTATTAGTGTGGAAAAAACACTTTTCGCACTTGTGATAGTGTTGAAAAACCACTTTTCGTACTTGTGTTAGTGTTGAAAATCCACTTTTCCCACTTGTGTTGGTGCAGGAAACCACTTTTGCACTGGTAATAGTGTGGAAAAAACACTTTTTGCACTTGTGATAGTGTTGAAAATCCACTTTTCGCACTTGTGTTAGTGTTGAAAAACAACTTTTAGCACTTGTGTTTGTGCAGGAAACCACTTTTGCACTTGTATTAGTGTTGAAAAACCACTTTTCGCACTTGTGTTAGTGTTGAAAATCCACTTTTCCCACTTGTGTTGGTGCAGGAAACCACTTTTGCACTTGTATTAGTGTGGAAAAAACACTTTTCGCACTTGTGATAGTGTTGAAAAACCACTTTTCGTACTTGTGTTAGTGTTGAAAATCCACTTTTCCCACTTGTGTTGGTGCAGGAAACCACTTTTGCACTTGTATTAGTGTGGAAAAACCACTTTTCGCACTTGTGTTAGTGTTGAAAAACCACCTTTCGCACTTGTGTTAGTGTTGAAAAACCACTTTTCGCACTTGTGTTGTTGCAGGAAACCACTTTTGCACTTGTAATAGTGTGGAAAAAACACTTTTTGCACTTGTGATAGTGTTGAAAAACCACTTTTCGCACTTGTGTTAGTGTTGAAAAACCACTTTTCGCACTTGTGTTGGTGCAGGAAACCACTTTTGCACTTGTATTAGTGTGGAAAAACCACTTTTCGCACTTGTGATAGTGTTGAAAAACCACTTTTCGCACTTGTGATAGTGTTGAAAAACCACTTTTCGCACTTGTGTTAGTGTTAAAAAACCACTTTTCGCACTTGTGTTGGTGCAGGAAACCACTTTTGCACTTGTATTAGTGTGGAAAAACCACTTTTGGCACTTGTGATAGTGTTGAAAAACGACTTTTTGCACTTGTGTTAGTGTTGAAAAACCACTTTTCGCACTCGTGTTGGTGCAGGAAACCACTTTTGCACTTGTATTTGTGTGGAAAAACCACTTTTCGCACTTGTGTTAGTGTTGAAAAACTACTTTTCGCACTTGTGTTAGTGTTGAAAAACCACTTTTCGCACTTGTGTTGGTGCAGGAAACCACTTTTGCACTTGTATTAGTGTGGAAAAAACACTTTTTGCACTTGTGATAGTGTTGAAAAACCACTTTTCGCACTTGTGTTATTGTTGAAAACCCACTTTTCGCACTTGTGTTGGTGCAGGAAACCACTTTTGCACTTGTATTAGTGTGGAAAAACCACTTTTCGCACTTGTGTTAGTGTTGAAAATCCACTTTTCCCACTTGTGTTGGTGCAGGAAACCACTTTTGCACTTGTATTAGTGTGGAAAAAACACTTTTCGCACTTGTGATAGTGTTGAAAAACCACTTTTCGTACTTGTGTTAGTGTTGAAAATCCACTTTTCCCACTTGTGTTGGTGCAGGAAACCACTTTTGCACTTGTATTAGTGTGGAAAAAACACTTTACGCACTTGTGATAGTGTTGAAAAACCACTTTTCGTACTTGTGTTAGTGTTGAAAATCCACTTTTCCCACTTGTGTTGGTGCAGGAAACCACTTTTGCACTTGTATTAGTGTTGAAAAACCACTTTTCGCACTTGTGTTAGTGTTGAAAATCCACTTTTCCCACTTGTGTTGGTGCAGGAAACCACTTTTGCACTTGTATTAGTGTGGAAAAAACACTTTTCGCACTTGTGATAGTGTTGAAAAACCACTTTTCGTACTTGTGTTAGTGTTGAAAATCCACTTTTCCCACTTGTGTTGGTGCAGGAAACCACTTTTGCACTGGTAATAGTGTGGAAAAAACACTTTTTGCACTTGTGATAGTGTTGAAAATCCACTTTTCGCACTTGTGTTAGTGTTGAAAAACAACTTTTAGCACTTGTGTTTGTGCAGGAAACCACTTTTGCACTTGTATTAGTGTTGAAAAACCACTTTTCGCACTTGTGTTAGTGTTGAAAATCCACTTTTCCCACTTGTGTTGGTGCAGGAAACCACTTTTGCACTTGTATTAGTGTGGAAAAAACACTTTTCGCACTTGTGATAGTGTTGAAAAACCACTTTTCGTACTTGTGTTAGTGTTGAAAATCCACTTTTCCCACTTGTGTTGGTGCAGGAAACCACTTTTGCACTTGTATTAGTGTGGAAAAACCACTTTTCGCACTTGTGTTAGTGTTGAAAAACCACCTTTCGCACTTGTGTTAGTGTTGAAAAACCACTTTTCGCACTTGTGTTGTTGCAGGAAACCACTTTTGCACTTGTAATAGTGTGGAAAAAACACTTTTTGCACTTGTGATAGTGTTGAAAAACCACTTTTCGCACTTGTGTTAGTGTTGAAAAACCACTTTTCGCACTTGTGTTGGTGCAGGAAACCACTTTTGCACTTGTATTAGTGTGGAAAAACCACTTTTCGCACTTGTGATAGTGTTGAAAAACCACTTTTCGCACTTGTGATAGTGTTGAAAAACCACTTTTCGCACTTGTGTTAGTGTTAAAAAACCACTTTTCGCACTTGTGTTGGTGCAGGAAACCACTTTTGCACTTGTATTAGTGTGGAAAAACCACTTTTGGCACTTGTGATAGTGTTGAAAAACGACTTTTTGCACTTGTGTTAGTGTTGAAAAACCACTTTTCGCACTCGTGTTGGTGCAGGAAACCACTTTTGCACTTGTATTTGTGTGGAAAAACCACTTTTCGCACTTGTGTTAGTGTTGAAAAACTACTTTTCGCACTTGTGTTAGTGTTGAAAAACCACTTTTCGCACTTGTGTTGGTGCAGGAAACCACTTTTGCACTTGTATTAGTGTGGAAAAAACACTTTTTGCACTTGTGATAGTGTTGAAAAACCACTTTTCGCACTTGTGTTATTGTTGAAAACCCACTTTTCGCACTTGTGTTGGTGCAGGAAACCACTTTTGCACTTGTATTAGTGTGGGAAAACCACTTTTCGCACTTGTGATAGTGTTGAAAAACCACTTTTCGCACTTGTGTTAGTGTTGAAAAACCACTTTTCGCACTTGTGTTGGTGCAGGAAACCACTTTTGCACTTGTATTAGTGTGGAAAAAACACTTTTTGCACTTGTGATAGTGTTTAAAAACCACTTTTCGCACTTGTGTTAGTGTTGAAAATCCACTTTTCCCACTTGTGTTGGTGCAGGAAACCACTTTTGCACTTGTATTAGTGTGGAAAAAACACTTTTCGCACTTGTGATAGTGTTGAAAAACCACTTTTCGCACTTGTGATAGTGTTGAAAAACCACTTTTCACACTTGTGTTAATGTTGAAAAACCACTTTTCGCACTTGTGTTGGTGCAGGAAACCACTTTTGCACTTGTATTAGTGTGGAAAAACCACTTTTCGCACTTGTGATAGTGTTGAAAAACCACTTTTCGCACTTGCGTTCGTGTTGAAAAACCACTTTTCACACTTGTGTTGGTGTAGGAAACCACTTTTGCACTTGTATTAGTGTGGAAAAAACACTTTTTGCACTTGTATTCGTGTGGAAAAACCACTTTTCGCACTTGTGATAGTGTTGAAAAACCACTTTTCGCACTTGTGTTAGTGTTGAAAATCCACTTTTCCCACTTGTGTTTTTTTTTTTGTATAAAAGATCGAGGCTCGTGAAAGAGCGAACATTTATCACACAGAAAGACAAACCGACAAACCGACACATAACCGACAAACCGACACATAGAACAAATAACATCGGGAGCGGTAGACAAGATGGGGAGAGAGGGGGAAGGACACAAACACAACACAACACAACACAACATTTTAGAGCAGGAACCGAGAGACATGGAGACATCGAGAGATCTGTGGGAGGGAGAGGGCTTTGGGGGGGAGGCATGGGAAAGGGGGTGGGAGAGGCATAAAACATATGGACACTGCCAGGACTACCAGGAAAGAAGTTGGAATTACAAACAAGGTGGATCTGGGGTGAATTAGTGGGGGTAGAAAAGATCAAGGTTTTGGATGGGGGAAGATAAGAGATGGTGGTGAACAGCTGTTTTAAAGACCTGGAGGGAGGAGTGGGATTGAAGGGAGTGTGGGAGTTTGTTCCAGAGGCGGGAGAAAAGAGGAATGAAGGAGTGAAGGTGAGCAGAGAGCCGAGATTTCGGCAGTTTAACCATCAGAGGCTTGCTGGCAGATCTTGTGCGACCTGTAGGAATATTTGGGGGACAGAGCACAGAGAGAGCTGGGGGAGCAAGGCCGGAGAGGAGTCGGTAGAAGACGGAAAGACCACCAACCTGCCTGTGGTGAGTGAGTGAGAGGCCCTTGGAGTTAGCTTCATCACGGGAGATTCCAATGATTCTGAATGCTTTGCTTTCAACAGCGTGAAGACGAGATAGGTGTGAGGCAGGAGCACCAGCCCAGAGGGGAGAGCAGTATTCCATTGAGCTGCGGATGAAAGCCTTGTACGTGGTGAGGAGCTCAGGTGTGCCAAGGAAGGACTTCGCACGACGGAGGATGCCCAGTCGGCGACTGGCTTTGCAGGCCAGCTTGGAAATGTGGTTTTCCCAAGAAAGATCATGGCAGATAGTGAGACCCAAAAGCTGCAGCGACAGAACTTCTTGGAGAGGATTGTTGAGAAAGTAGATGGGAGGGTTGTCCAGTCGATCTTTTCGGAGAGACATAGTAAGAGTGTGAGATTTGTCAGGATTGAAAGACATGTTCCACTTGTTTGACCAGTCTGTGATTTTGTCCAGGTCTTCAGAGAGTGAGGAGGCTGCAGACTGCCGATCTGAGGGAAGAGGAATGGAGCGGCAGAGAGTGGAGTCATCAGCAAAGAGATAGAGAGGATTTTCCAGAGAGTCGGAGAGATCATTGATAAAGACCAGAAAAAGCACAGGGCCCAGCACACTGCCTTGGGGAACTCCAGCCTGAACAGGAAGGGGAGATGAGAGAAATCCATTCAGGGCCACACGTTGACTACGACCAGAGAGGAAGTCCGCAAGCCATGCATGGAGATTTCCATGGATACCATAGGAGTAGAGTTTGGTGAGCAGAGCTGGGTGCCAGACCGTATCGAAGGCACGTGATATGTCGAGGGAGACAGCTCTGATTTCCTGTTTGGCATTGAGGACCTCCATCCATTGTTGAGACAGGAGAAGCAGCATGTCCAGAGTAGAGTGACCTGGTCTGAATCCAAATTGATGATCAGAGATCAAGCCATTGGAGAAGAGGAAAGATTTCATATCCGAAGCAATGATGGATTCCATGACTTTGCTGATAATTGGGAGCAGGCTGATTGGTCTGTAGTTAAAAGGATCTGTTTTTGCACCTTTTTTGTGTAAAGCGGTAATGTTTGCTGATTTCCAGGATGCTGGCAGATGACCTTGAGCAAAAGATAGGGTGAAAAGAACAGAGAGAGGGTGAGATAGAGCGGCAGAGCAGGATTTTAGGACCCGTGGGCTGATGCCGTCTGGTCCAGTTGCAGAATCAGAGTCGAGGTTAGACAAAAACTCCTCCACCTTGTCAGGAGAGAAGGACACAGAGTCCAGGAGCAGTTGGGTTTGACTGGGAAAGGTGGGAACGGAGAGAGATGGGTTTGGGACTAAAGATTTTGAGGCAAACACAGAGTTGAGGCATTCGGCTTTGTCACGTGCGATGTCAACTGTGTGGCCATTTGAGGTAAGGGAGGGGATGGAGGGGGAACAAACACCAGAAACGGATTTGACCAGACGCCACCAGGATTTGGAGGAAGGAGACAGGTTTGAGAGTTCGTTCTTGAGTGAGGAGAGATAGTGCTTCCTGGCACTCCTGAGGGTAGACACACACTTGTTCCGAGCTTGGTGGAAGGAACTGAGATTGCCTTCAGTTGGATTAGCCTTCCAAGAGGCAAAGGCAAGTTGTTTCAGGGCAACTGCCTCACCACAAGATTCGGTGTACCATGGACGGGAGGAAGGGTAAGACAACTGAAGACGAGATGGGATAAATCTGTGCATGAGAGAGATCAGTTTGCTTTGGAAGAATTCCCAGGAAGAATTGATGTCAGAGGCAGTGGAGATGGGAGACCAATCCAGACGATTGATGGCTGCTTGAAGCCCGTCCCAGTCGGCCTGAGTGAAATGCCAGACTCTTCGACGCTGAGGAGGCTCTCTGAGAATGGCCAGAGAGATGTCCACTTTGACAAGCACATGATCAGAAGAACCGATTGGAGCAGAAGAAGAGCAGCAGACATTAGCAGGGAAGTTTGTCATAACCAAATCTAGAAGAGAAGAAACTCCATTGGCTGAGATCCGGGTCGGGAAATTGACAGATTGTGTCAATCCCAGTGAGTCACAGAAGTCCTTTGCTGAGGTTCCATGACTGGTGAGAGAGGAACCCACACCCAACCAGGTGGCATGATGACAGTTGAAGTCACCACATATGAGGAAGAGAGAGTTGGGATGAGTGGATAGAAGTTGGTCCATGTTGTCAGAGAGTGAAATGTAAATTGAGTCATCACTGTTTGGGGGACGGTACAGAACACATATGAACAAAAGGTGGGAGCGGAGAGGAACCCGTAGCCAGAGGTACTCCTGGGGGTGAGGAGGAGAGAGGGCAGTGCAAGGAGAATGAGGAAGAGAGTTTTTGATAAAGATAGCCACCCCACCACCAGGACGAGGCTCAGGTCTATCATACCGGAAGAGGGAGTAACCAGGAAGAGATATTGAGGAATCAGAGACATCTTGAAGGAGGAAAGTCTCTGTTAAGCAGATCAAGTCTGGATTGTCAGAAGCAACCTGTATGGAGAGATCAGTCAGGTTTGAGCGAAGGCCCCGGATGTTTGAGGTCCATACCGTTAAAGAAGAGAGAGGGGGAGCATCGGGTACAGGACAGGGGAGGGGAGGAGTAGGGTAAGATGAAGGATGAGAGGGGGAGGTAGGGAGAGCAGTTGATAGTGTGTCAGAGATTACAGAAGAGTTCCAAAAAAGGGAAGGATGAGGAGGATGAAAGGTTTGGTGGTGAAGGGATGAGGCAGAGTGAGGGGTTGTTTGAGGGGGGGCATGGGACAGTAGAAGGTTGGGGGGGGTGGAGGCATGAGATAGAAGGGAGACGAGGTGGGGAGGAGGCAACTTTGAGAAGGGGGGAGGAGGGAGAATTTGAGAGGAATGGTATGGGGGGAGATTTGAATGGGAGGAGTTGGGGGGGAGTTTTGAAGGGGAGGAGTGAGGCGGGAGTTTAGGAGGGGAGGAGCAAGGGGGAAGTTTAAGAGGGGAGGGGCAAGGGGGGAGTCTAGTAGTGGAGGGGCAAGGGGGGAGTTTAGGAGTGTAGGGGCAAGGGGGGGGATTTGGAGGGGAGGGGCAAGGGAGGAGTTTATGAGGGGAAGGGCAAGGGGGGAGTTCAGGAGTGGAGGGGCAAGGGGGGGGATTTGGAGGGGAGGGGCAAGGGGGGAGTTCAGGAGTGGAGGGGCAAGGGGGGAGTTTAAGAGTGGAGGGGAAAGGGGGTAGTTTAGGAGTGTAGGTGCAAGGGGGGGGATTTGGAGGGGAGGGGCAAGAGGGGAGTTTAGAAAGTGGATGATTAATGAAAGACGAACATTGATAACAAATTGGGTTTGTTGTGATTTTCAAGTTAGCAATCCGATTCAGAACGATGGAGGAGGGATGGAATGAATGTGAATTTAGACCATGTAGTGAGGGAGACGTATAAGATATTGAATTTCTTTTTTTTGACGTGGAATGAGTTGGAGAGGAAATTGAGAAAAGCCTTTTAAATAGGAAGAAAAACAGCGTGTTGTAATATACCACTGAATAAACCACTGAAGGGGAAAGGGTAAACATATTTAAAATAATATTTAAACAGAACCGTGAACAATCTTATATGCACAAAATACCAACGGGGGGAGGGCCGAGAGGGACCACCATGAGAACAGGGCAAAAGGTGGATGGCAAGGAGATAATGGGGGCGGGGCGAAAAGCACCGCGATACACCTGGACAGAAAGTACAGGATAAGACAACGGCACACGTGGAGAAAGGAAAAATAAATGTTTTTTTTTTTTTTTTTTTTTGGGGGGGGGGGGGTGGTGGGGTGGGGTGGGGTGTGGATTCAAAACGTTAGACAGAGAGTATTACGTTCGGTGTAGAAGGGAAAAACTGAGAGCCAAGCAAAACACGATGTAGGGGACTTTAGTTAACAAACACCGACAAGGGTACAAGGCCGCACACGAGGCGCAGAACAGGATTAATTAATTACGAGTTACAGGAAATTCAAACCAAAACTAACTATAAACAAACAATAAAGCATGGACGATAAAGTAACGAGTTGAAATTTGACAAACACACGAATGAAAAAATAACCACTTTGGATGCCCGGAGAGAAACCAAGCCTCCAGGTCGGAAGCTTCAACAACTAGGCCGCGTGGTCCGCGCGCGGCACGAGATACTCGACTATTTTTTACAGGTATGAAAGATTAACCCCGATAAAATTTCCGAGGGACACTTAAAAGGTACACACACGTAAGATAAACAGTTTAGACAAGAATACAAATGTGACAATGACTTAGCTTCGAGCGTGCGTGAAGATCGATCTTCACGTACTTCACGTAATTCTTCCTGATCGCGCATGCGCAGAGAGGAGTCAGTCAGAGTCAGAGAGTCAGAGAGGATGCGCAGAGTGTTGGTGCAGGAAACCACTTTTGCACTTGTATTAGTGTGGAAAACCACTTTTCGCACTTGTACTAGTGTTGAAAAACCACTTTTCGTACTTTTGTTAGTGTTGAAAATCGACTTTTCCCACTTGTGTTGGTGCAGGAAACCACTTTTGCACTTGTATTAGTGTGGAAAAAACACTTTTCGCACTTGTGATAGTGTTGAAAAACCACTTTTCGCACTTGTGTTAGTGTTGAAAATCCACTTTTCCCACTTGTGTTGGTGCAGGAAACCACTTTTGCACTTGTATTAGTGTGGAAAAAACACTTTTCGCACTTGTGATAGTGTTGAAAAACCACTTTTCGCACTTGTATTAGTGTGGAAAAAACACTTTTTGCACTTGTGATAGTGTTGAAAAACCACTTTTCGCACTTGTGTTGGTGCAGGAAACCACTTTTGCACTTGTATTAGTGTGGAAAAACCACTTTTCGCACTTGTGATAGTGTTGAAAAACCATTTTTCGCGCTTGTGTTAGTGTTGAAAAACCACTTTTCGCACTTGTGTTCGTGCAGGAAACCACTTTTGCACTTGTATTAGTGTGGAAAAACCACTTTTTGCACTTGTGTTATTGTTCCAAAAACCACTTTCCGCACTCGTACTGGTGTTGAAAACCACTTATCGCACTTGTGTTAGTGTTGCAAAACCACTTTCCACACTTGAGCTAGTGTTGAAGAACCACTTTCTTCTTGCATTGACCACTTTCTTGACCACTTGACCATTGACAACTTGCATTGACATTGACCACTTTCTTGCATTGCAACCACATTGCATTCTTTCTTGCATTGTGCTTGCATTGAAAACCTCTTTACACACTTGTGTTAGTGTTGCAGAACCACATTCCGCACTTGTGCTGGCATTGATTACCACTTTTTGCACTTGTGTTGGTGTTGAAAATCCACTTTTCCCACTTGCGTTGGTGCAGGAAACCACTTTTGCACTTGTATTAGTGTGGAAAAACCACTTTTCGTACTTGTGTTAGTGTTGAAAAACCACTTTTCGCACTTGTGTTAGTGTTGAAAAACCACTTTTCGCACTTGTGTTGGTGCAGGAAACCACTTTTGCACTTGTATTAGTGTGGAAAAACACTTTTTGCACTTGTCATAGTGTTGAAAAACCACTTTTCGCACTTGTGTTAGTGTTGAAAAACCACTTTTCGCACTTGTGTTGGTGCAGGAAACCACTTTTGCACTTGTATTAGTGTGGAAAAACCACTTTTCGTACTTGTGTTAGTGTTGAAAAACCACTTTTCGCACTTGTGTTAGTGTTGAAAAACCACTTTTCGCACTTGTGTTGGTGCAGGAAACCACTTTTGCACTTGTATTAGTGTGGAAAAACCACTTTTCGCACTTGTGATAGTGTTGAAAAACCACTTTTCGCACTTGTCTTAGTGTTGAAAAACCACTTTTCACCCTTGTGTTGGTGCAGGAAACCACTTTTGCATTGTATTAGTGTGGAAAAACCACTTTTCGTACTTGTGTTAGTGTTGAAAACCACTTTTCGCACTTGTGTTAGTGTTGAAAAACCACTTTTCGCACTTGTGTTGGTGCAGGAAACCACTTTTGCACTTGTATTAGTGTGGAAAAAACACTTTTTGCACTTGTCATAGTGTTGAAAAACCACTTTTCGCACTCGTGTTAGTGTTGAAAAACCACTTTTCGCACTTGTGTTGGTGCAGGAAACCACTTTTGCACTTGTATTAGTGTGGAAAAACCACTTTTCGCACTTGTGTTAGTGTTGAAAAACCACTTTTCGCACTTGTGTTAGTGTAGAAAAACCACTTTTCGCACTTGTGTTGGTGCAGGAAACCACTTTTGCACTTGTATTAGTGTGGAAAAACCACTTTTCGCACTTGTGATAGTGTTGAAAAACCACTTTTTGCACTTGTGTTAGTGTTGAAAAACCACTTTTCGCACTTGTGTTGGTGCAGGAAACCACTTTTGCACTTGTATTAGTGTGGAAAAAACACTTTTCGCACTTGTGATAGCGTTGAAAAACCACTTTTCGCACTTGTGATAGTGTTGAAAAACCACTTTTCGCACTTGTGTTAGTGTTGAAAACCCACTTTTCGCACTTGTGTTGGTGCAGGAAACCACTTTTGCACTTGTATTAGTGTGGAAAAACCACTTTTTGCACTTGTGTTATTGTTGCAAAAACCACTTTCCGCACTCGTACTGGTGTTGAAAACCACTTATCGCACTTGTGTTAGTGTTGCAAAACCATTTTCCACACTTGAGCTAGTGTTGAAGAACCACTTTCCCACTTGTGCTGGCATTGAAAACCTCTTTACACACTTGTGTTAGTGTTACAGAACCACAATCCGCACTTGTGCTGGCATTGATTATCACTTTTTGCACTTGTGTTGGTGTTGAAAATCCACTTTTCCCACTTGCGTTGGTGCAGGAAACCACTTTTGCAATTGTATTAGTGTGGAAAAAACACTTTTTGCACTTGTCATAGTGTTGAAAAACCACTTTTCGCACTCGTGTTAGTGTTGAAAAACCACTTTTCGCACTTGTGTTGGGGCAGGAAACCACTTTTGCACTTGTATTAGTGTGGAAAAAACACTTTTCGCACTTGTGATAGCGTTGAAAAACCACTTTTCGCACTTGTGATAGTGTTGAAAAACCACTTTTCGCACTTGTGTTAGTGTTGAAAACCCACTTTTCGCACTTGTGTTGGTGCAGGAAACCACTTTTGCACTTGTATTAGTGTGGAAAAACCACTTTTTGCACTTGTGTTATTGTTGCAAAAACCACTTTCCGCACTCGTACTGGTGTTGAAAACCACTTATCGCACTTGTGTTAGTGTTGCAAAACCACTTTCCACACTTGAGCTAGTGTTGAAGAACCACTTTCCCACTTGTGCTGGCATTGAAACCTCTTTACACACTTGTGTTAGTGTTGCAGAACCACAATCCGCACTTGTGCTGGCATTGATTATCACTTTTTGCACTTGTGTTGGTGTTGAAAATCCACTTTTCCCACTTGCGTTGGTGCAGGAAACCACTTTTGTACTTGTATTAGTGTGGAAAAAACACTTTTCGCACTTGTGATAGTGTTGAAAAACCACTTTTCACACTTGTGATAGTGTTGAAAAACCACTTTTCGCACTTGTCTTAGTGTTGAAAAACCACTTTTCGCACTTGTGATAGTTTTGAAAAACCACTTTTCGCACTTGTGATAGTGTTGAAAAACCACTTTTCGCACTTGTCTTAGTGTTGAAAAACCACTTTTCACCCTTGTGTTGGTGCAGGAAACCACTTTTGCACTTGTATTAGTGTGGAAAAACCACTTTTCGTACTTGTGTTAGTGTTGAAAAACCACTTTTCGCACTTGTGTTATTGTTGAAAAACCACTTTTCGCACTTGTGTAGGTGCAGGAAACCCCTTTTGCACTTGTATTAGTGTGGAAAAAACACTTTTTGCACTTGTCATAGTGTTGAAAAACCACTTTTCGCACTTGTGTTAGTGTTGAAAAACCACTTTTCGCACTTGTGTTGTTGCAGGAAACCAATTTTGCACTTGTATTAGTGTGGAAAAACCACTTTTCGTACTTGTGTTAGTGTTGAAAAACCACTTTTCGCACTTGTGTTGGTGCAGGAAACCACTTTTTCACTTGTATTAGTGTGGAAAAAACCACTTTTTGCACTTGTGTTAGTGTTGAAAAACTACTTTTCACACTTGTGTTAGTGTTGAAAATCCACTTTTCCCACTTGTGTTGGTGCAGGAAACCACTTTTGCACTTGTATTAGTGTGGAAAAAACACTTTTCGAACTTTGGATAGTGTTGAAAAACCACTTTTCGCACTTGTGATAGTGTTGAAAAACCACTTTTCGCACTTGTGTTTGTGTTGAAAAACCACTTTTCGCACTTGTGTTGGTGCAGGAAACCACTTTTGCACTTGTATTAGTGTGGAAAAACCACTTTTCGCACTTGTGTTAGTGTTGAAAAACCACCTTTCGCACTTGTGTTAGTGTTGAAAAACCACTTTTCGCACTTGTGTTGGTGCAGGAAACCACTTTTGCACTTGTAATAGTGTGGAAAAAACACTTTTTGCACTTGTGATAGTGTTGAAAAACCACTTTTCGCACTTGTGTTAGTGATGAAAAACCACTTTTCGCTCTTGTGTTGGTGCAGGAAACCACTTTTGCACTTGTATTAGTGTGGAAAAACCACTTTTCGCACTTGTGATAGTGTTGAAAAACCACTTTTCGCACTCGTGTTACTGTTGAAAAACCACTTTTCGCACTTGTGATAGTGTTGAAAAACCACTTTTCGCACTTGTGTTAGTGTTGAAAAACCACTTTTCGCACTTGTGTTGGTGCACGAAACCACTTTTGCACTTGTATTAGTGTGGAAAAACCACTTTTCGCACTTGTGTTAGTGTTGAAAAACCACTTTTTGCACTTGTGTTAGTGTTGAAAAACCACTTTTCGCACTTGTGTTGGTGCAGGAAACCACTTTTGCACTTGTATTAGTGTGGAAAAAACACTTTTTGCACTTGTGATAGTGTTGAAAAACCACTTTTCACACTTGTATTAGTGTTGAAAAACCACTTTTCGCACTTGTGTTGGTGCACGAAACCACTTTTGCACTTGTATTAGTGTGGAAAAACCACTTTTCGCACTTGTGTTAGTGTTGAAAAACCACTTTTTGCACTTGTGTTAGTGTTGAAAAACCACTTTTCGCACTTGTGTTGGTGCAGGAAACCACTTTTTCACTTGTATTAGTGTGGAAAAAACCACTTTTCGCACTTGTGTTAGTGTTGAAAAACTACTTTTCACACTTGTGTTGGTGTTGAAAATCCACTTTTCCCACTTGTGTTGGTGCAGGAAACCACTTTTGCACTTGTATTAGTGTGGAAAAAACACTTTTCGAACTTTGGATAGTGTTGAAAAACCACTTTTCGCACTTGTGATAGTGTTGAAAAACCACTTTTCGCACTTGTGTTTGTGTTGAAAAACCACTTTTCGCACTTGTGTTGGTGCAGGAAACCACTTTTGCACTTGTATTAGTGTGGAAAAACCACTTTTCGCACTTGTGTTAGTGTTGAAAAACCACCTTTCGCACTTGTGTTAGTGTTGAAAAACCACTTTTCGCACTTGTGTTGGTGCAGGAAACCACTTTTGCACTTGTAATAGTGTGGAAAAAACACTTTTTGCACTTGTGATAGTGTTGAAAAACCACTTTTTGCACTTGTGTTAGTGATGAAAAACCACCTTTCGCACTTGTGTTGGTGCAGGAAACCACTTTTGCACTTGTATTAGTGTGGAAAAACCACTTTTCGCACTTGTGATAGTGTTGAAAAACCACTTTTCGCACTCGTGTTAGTGTTGAAAAACCACTTTTCGCACTTGTGATAGTGTTGAAAAACCACTTTTCGCACTTGTGTTAGTGTTGAAAAACCACTTTTCGCACTTGTGTTGGTGCACGAAACCACTTTTGCACTTGTATTAGTGTGGAAAAACCACTTTTCGCACTTGTGTTAGTGTTGAAAAACCACTTTTTGCACTTGTGTTAGTGTTGAAAAACCACTTTTCGCACTTGTGTTGGTGCAGGAAACCACTTTTGCACTTGTATTAGTGTGGAAAAAACACTTTTTGCACTTGTGATAGTGTTGAAAAACCACTTTTCACACTTGTATTAGTGTTGAAAAACCACTTTTCGCACTTGTGTTGGTGCAGGAAACCACTTTTGCACTTGTATTAGTGTGGAAAAACCACTTTTCGCACTTGTGATAGTGTTGAAAAACCACTTTTCGCACTTGTGTTGGTGCAGGAAACCACTTTTGCACTTGTATTAGTGTGGAAAAACCACTTTTCGCCCTTGTGTTAGTGTTGAAAAACCACTTTTCGCACTTGTGTTGGTGCAGGAAACCACTTTTGCACTTGTATTAGTGTGGAAAAACCACTTTTCGCACTTGTGTTAGTGTTGAAAAACCACCTTTCGCACTTGTGTTAGTGTTGAAAAACCACTTTTCGCACTTGTGTTGGTGCAGGAAACCACTTTTGCACTTGTAATAGTGTGGAAAAAACACTTTTCGCACTTGTGATAGTGTTGAAAAACCACTTTTCACACTTGTGTTAGTGTTGAAAAACCACTTTTTGCACTTGTGTTAGTGTTGAAAAACCACTTTTCGCACTTGTGATAGTGTTGAAAAACCACTTTTCGCACTTGTCTTAGTGTTGAAAAACCACTTTTCGCCCTTGTGTTAGTGTTGAAAAACCACTTTTCGCACTTGTGTTGGTGCAGGAAACCACTTTTGCACTTGTATTAGTGTGGAAAAACCACTTTTCGCACTTGTGATAGTGTTGAAAAACCACTTTTCGCACTTGTGTTGGTGCAGCAAACCACTTTTGCACTTGTATTAGTGTGGAAAAACCACTTTTCGCACTTGTGTTAGTGTTGAAAAACCACTTTTCGCACTTGTGTTATTGTTGAAAAACCACTTTTCGCACTTGTGTTAGTGTTGAAAAACCACTTTTTGCACTTGTGTTGGTGCAGGAAACTACTTTTCGCACTTGTGTTGGTGCAGCAAACCACTTTTGCACTTGTATTAGTGTGGAAAAACCACTTTTCGCACTTGTGTTAGTGTTGAAAAACCACTTTTCGCACTTGTGTTATTGTTGAAAAACCACTTTTCGCACTTGTGTTGGTGCAGGAAACCCCTTTTGCACTTGTATTAGTGTGGAAAAAACACTTTTTGCACTTGTCATAGTGTTGAAAAACCACTTTTCGCACTTGTGTTAGTGTTGAAAAACCACTTTTCGCACTTGTGTTGTTGCAGGAAACCACTTTTGCACTTGTATTAGTGTGGAAAAACCACTTTTCGTACTTGTGTTAGTGTTGAAAAACCACTTTTCGCACTTGTGTTGGTGCAGGAAACCACTTTTTCACTTGTATTAGTGTGGAAAAAACCACTTTTCGAACTTGTGTTAGTGTTGAAAAACTACTTTTCACACTTGTGTTAGTGTTGAAAATCCACTTTTCCCACTTGTGTTGGTGCAGGAAACCACTTTTGCACTTGTATTAGTGTGGAAAAAACACTTTTCGAACTTTGGATAGTGTTGAAAAACCACTTTCCGCACTCGTACTGGTGTTGAAAACCACTTATCGCACTTGTGTTAGTGTTGCAAAACCACTTTCCACACTTGAGCTAGTGTTGAAGAACCACTTTCCCACTTGTGCTGGCATTGAAAACCTCTTTACACACTTGTGTTAGTGTTGCAGAACCACAATCCGCACTTGTGCTGGCATTGATTATCACTTTTTGCACTTGTGTTGGTGTTGAAAATCCACTTTTCCCACTTGCGTTGGTGCAGGAAACCACTTTTGTACTTGTATTAGTGTGGAAAAAACACTTTTCGCACTTGTGATAGTGTTGAAAAACCACTTTTCGCACTTGTGATAGTGTTGAAAAACCACTTTTCGCACTTGTCTTAGTGTTGAAAAACCACTTTTCGCACTTGTGATAGTTTTGAAAAACCACTTTTCGCACTTGTGATAGTGTTGAAAAACCACTTTTCGCACTTGTCTTAGTGTTGAAAAACCACTTTTCACCCTTGTGTTGGTGCAGGAAACCACTTTTGCACTTGTATTAGTGTGGAAAAACCACTTTTCGTACTTGTGTTAGTGTTGAAAAACCACTTTTCGCACTTGTGTTATTGTTGAAAAACCACTTTTCGCACTTGTGTAGGTGCAGGAAACCCCTTTTGCACTTGTATTAGTGTGGAAAAAACACTTTTTGCACTTGTCATAGTGTTGAAAAACCACTTTTTGCACTTGTGTTGGTGCAGGAAACTACTTTTCGCACTTGTGTTGGTGCAGCAAACCACTTTTGCACTTGTATTAGTGTGGAAAAACCACTTTTCGCACTTGTGTTAGTGTTGAAAAACCACTTTTCGCACTTGTGTTATTGTTGAAAAACCACTTTTCGCACTTGTGTTAGTGTTGAAAAACCACTTTTTGCACTTGTGTTGGTGCAGGAAACTACTTTTCGCACTTGTGTTGGTGCAGCAAACCACTTTTGCACTTGTATTAGTGTGGAAAAACCACTTTTCGCACTTGTGTTAGTGTTGAAAAACCACTTTTCGCACTTGTGTTATTGTTGAAAAACCACTTTTCGCACTTGTGTTGGTGCAGGAAACCCCTTTTGCACTTGTATTAGTGTGGAAAAAACACTTTTTGCACTTGTCATAGTGTTGAAAAACCACTTTTCGCACTTGTGTTAGTGTTGAAAAACCACTTTTCGCACTTGTGTTGTTGCAGGAAACCACTTTTGCACTTGTATTAGTGTGGAAAAACCACTTTTCGTACTTGTGTTAGTGTTGAAAAACCACTTTTCGCACTTGTGTTGGTGCAGGAAACCACTTTTTCACTTGTATTAGTGTGGAAAAAACCACTTTTCGCACTTGTGTTAGTGTTGAAAAACTACTTTTCACACTTGTGTTAGTGTTGAAAATCCACTTTTCCCACTTGTGTTGGTGCAGGAAACCACTTTTGCACTTGTATTAGTGTGGAAAAAACACTTTTCGAACTTTGGATAGTGTTGAAAAACCACTTTCCGCACTCGTACTGGTGTTGAAAACCACTTATCGCACTTGTGTTAGTGTTGCAAAACCACTTTCCACACTTGAGCTAGTGTTGAAGAACCATTTTCCCACTTGTGCTGGCATTGAAAACCTCTTTACACACTTGTGTTAGTGTTGCAGAACCACAATCCGCACTTGTGCTGGCATTGATTATCACTTTTTGCACTTGTGTTGGTGTTGAAAATCCACTTTTCCCACTTGCGTTGGTGCAGGAAACCACTTTTGTACTTGTATTAGTGTGGAAAAAACACTTTTCGCACTTGTGATAGTGTTGAAAAACCACTTTTCGCACTTGTGATAGTGTTGAAAAACCACTTTTCGCACTTGTCTTAGTGTTGAAAAACCACTTTTCGCACTTGTGATAGTTTTGAAAAACCACTTTTCGCACTTGTGATAGTGTTGAAAAACCACTTTTCGCACTTGTCTTAGTGTTGAAAAACCACTTTTCACCCTTGTGTTGGTGCAGGAAACCACTTTTGCACTTGTATTAGTGTGGAAAAACCACTTTTCGTACTTGTGTTGGTGTTGAAAAACCACTTTTCGCACTTGTGTTATTGTTGAAAAACCACTTTTCGCACTTGTGTAGGTGCAGGAAACCCCTTTTGCACTTGTATTAGTGTGGAAAAAACACTTTTTGCACTTGTCATAGTGTTGAAAAACCACTTTTCGCACTTGTGTTAGTGTTGAAAAACCACTTTTCGCACTTGTGTTGTTGCAGGAAACCACTTTTGCACTTGTATTAGTGTGGAAAAACCACTTTTCGTACTTGTGTTAGTGTTGAAAAACCACTTTTCGCACTTGTGTTGGTGCAGGAAACCACTTTTTCACTTGTATTAGTGTGGAAAAAAACCACTTTTTGCACTTGTGTTAGTGTTGAAAAACTACTTTTCACACTTGTGTTAGTGTTGAAAATCCACTTTTCCCACTTGTGTTGGTGCAGGAAACCACTTTTGCACTTGTATTAGTGTGGAAAAAACACTTTTCGAACTTTGGATAGTGTTGAAAAACCACTTTTCGCACTTGTGATAGTGTTGAAAAACCACTTTTCGCACTTGTGTTTGTGTTGAAAAACCACTTTTCGCACTTGTGTTGGTGCAGGAAACCACTTTTGCACTTGTATTAGTGTGGAAAAACCACTTTTCGCACTTGTGTTAGTGTTGAAAAACCACCTTTCGCACTTGTGTTAGTGTTGAAAAACCACTTTTCGCACTTGTGTTGGTGCAGGAAACCACTTTTGCACTTGTAATAGTGTGGAAAAAACACTTTTTGCACTTGTGATAGTGTTGAAAAACCACTTTTCGCACTTGTGTTAGTGATGAAAAACCACTTTTCGCACTTGTGTTGGTGCAGGAAACCACTTTTGCACTTGTATTAGTGTGGAAAAACCACTTTTCGCACTTGTGATAGTGTTGAAAAACCACTTTTCGCACTCGTGTTACTGTTGAAAAACCACTTTTCGCACTTGTGATAGTGTTGAAAAACCACTTTTCGCACTTGTGTTAGTGTTGAAAAACCACTTTTCGCACTTGTGTTGGTGCACGAAACCACTTTTGCACTTGTATTAGTGTGGAAAAACCACTTTTCGCACTTGTGTTAGTGTTGAAAAACCACTTTTTGCACTTGTGTTAGTGTTGAAAAACCACTTTTCGCACTTGTGTTGGTGCAGGAAACCACTTTTGCACTTGTATTAGTGTGGAAAAAACACTTTTTGCACTTGTGATAGTGTTGAAAAACCACTTTTCACACTTGTATTAGTGTTGAAAAACCACTTTTCGCACTTGTGTTGGTGCACGAAACCACTTTTGCACTTGTATTAGTGTGGAAAAACCACTTTTCGCACTTGTGTTAGTGTTGAAAAACCACTTTTTGCACTTGTGTTAGTGTTGAAAAACCACTTTTCGCACTTGTGTTGGTGCAGGAAACCACTTTTTCACTTGTATTAGTGTGGAAAAAACCACTTTTCGCACTTGTGTTAGTGTTGAAAAACTACTTTTCACACTTGTGTTGGTGTTGAAAATCCACTTTTCCCACTTGTGTTGGTGCAGGAAACCACTTTTGCACTTGTATTAGTGTGGAAAAAACACTTTACGAACTTTGGATAGTGTTGAAAAACCACTTTTCGCACTTGTGATAGTGTTGAAAAACCACTTTTCGCACTTGTGTTTGTGTTGAAAAACCACTTTTCGCACTTGTGTTGGTGCAGGAAACCACTTTTGCACTTGTATTAGTGTGGAAAAACCACTTTTCGCACTTGTGTTAGTGTTGAAAAACCACCTTTCGCACTTGTGTTAGTGTTGAAAAACCACTTTTCGCACTTGTGTTGGTGCAGGAAACCACTTTTGCACTTGTAATAGTGTGGAAAAAACACTTTTTGCACTTGTGATAGTGTTGAAAAACCACTTTTTGCACTTGTGTTAGTGATGAAAAACCACCTTTCGCACTTGTGTTGGTGCAGGAAACCACTTTTGCACTTGTATTAGTGTGGAAAAACCACTTTTCGCACTTGTGATAGTGTTGAAAAACCACTTTTCGCACTCGTGTTAGTGTTGAAAAACCACTTTTCGCACTTGTGATAGTGTTGAAAAACCACTTTTCGCACTTGTGTTAGTGTTGAAAAACCACTTTTCGCACTTGTGTTGGTGCACGAAACCACTTTTGCACTTGTATTAGTGTGGAAAAACCACTTTTCGCACTTGTGTTAGTGTTGAAAAACCACTTTTTGCACTTGTGTTAGTGTTGAAAAACCACTTTTCGCACTTGTGTTGGTGCAGGAAACCACTTTTGCACTTGTATTAGTGTGGAAAAAACACTTTTTGCACTTGTGATAGTGTTGAAAAACCACTTTTCACACTTGTATTAGTGTTGAAAAACCACTTTTCGCACTTGTGTTGGTGCAGGAAACCACTTTTGCACTTGTATTAGTGTGGAAAAACCACTTTTCGCACTTGTGATAGTGTTGAAAAACCACTTTTCGCACTTGTGTTGGTGCAGGAAACCACTTTTGCACTTGTATTAGTGTGGAAAAACCACTTTTCGCCCTTGTGTTAGTGTTGAAAAACCACTTTTCGCACTTGTGTTGGTGCAGGAAACCACTTTTGCACTTGTATTAGTGTGGAAAAACCACTTTTCGCACTTGTGTTAGTGTTGAAAAACCACCTTTCGCACTTGTGTTAGTGTTGAAAAACCACTTTTCGCACTTGTGTTGGTGCAGGAAACCACTTTTGCACTTGTAATAGTGTGGAAAAAACACTTTTCGCACTTGTGATAGTGTTGAAAAACCACTTTTCACACTTGTGTTAGTGTTGAAAAACCACTTTTTGCACTTGTGTTAGTGTTGAAAAACCACTTTTCGCACTTGTGATAGTGTTGAAAAACCACTTTTCGCACTTGTCTTAGTGTTGAAAAACCACTTTTCGCCCTTGTGTTAGTGTTGAAAAACCACTTTTCGCACTTGTGTTGGTGCAGGAAACCACTTTTGCACTTGTATTAGTGTGGAAAAACCACTTTTCGCACTTGTGATAGTGTTGAAAAACCACTTTTCGCACTTGTGTTAGTGTTGAAAAACCACTTTTTGCACTTGTGTTGGTGCAGGAAACTACTTTTGCACTTGTATTAGTGTGGAAAAACCACTTTTCGCACTTGTGATAGTGTTGAAAAACCACTTTTCGCACTTGTGTTAGTGTTGAAAAACCACTTTTCGCACTTGTGTTATTGTTGAAAAACCACTTTTCGCACTTGTGTTGGTGCAGGAAACCCCTTTTGCACTTGTATTAGTGTGGGAAAAACACTTTTTGCACTTGTGTTAGTGTTGAAAAACCACTTTTTGCACTTGTGTTGGTGCAGGAAACTACTTTTCGCACTTGTGTTGGTGCAGCAAACCACTTTTGCACTTGTATTAGTGTGGAAAAACCACTTTTCGCACTTGTGTTAGTGTTGAAAAACCACTTTTCGCACTTGTGTTATTGTTGAAAAACCACTTTTCGCACTTGTGTTAGTGTTGAAAAACCACTTTTTGCACTTGTGTTGGTGCAGGAAACTACTTTTCGCACTTGTGTTGGTGCAGCAAACCACTTTTGCACTTGTATTAGTGTGGAAAAACCACTTTTCGCACTTGTGTTAGTGTTGAAAAACCACTTTTCGCACTTGTGTTATTGTTGAAAAACCACTTTTCGCACTTGTGTTGGTGCAGGAAACCCCTTTTGCACTTGTATTAGTGTGGAAAAAACACTTTTTGCACTTGTCATAGTGTTGAAAAACCACTTTTCGCACTTGTGTTAGTGTTGAAAAACCACTTTTCGCACTTGTGTTGTTGCAGGAAACCACTTTTGCACTTGTATTAGTGTGGAAAAACCACTTTTCGTACTTGTGTTAGTGTTGAAAAACCACTTTTCGCACTTGTGTTGGTGCAGGAAACCACTTTTTCACTTGTATTAGTGTGGAAAAAACCACTTTTCGCACTTGTGTTAGTGTTGAAAAACTACTTTTCACACTTGTGTTAGTGTTGAAAATCCACTTTTCCCACTTGTGTTAGTGCAGGAAACCACTTTTGCACTTGTATTAGTGTGGAAAAAACACTTTTCGAACTTTGGATAGTGTTGAAAAACCACTTTTCGCACTTGTGATAGTGTTGAAAAACCACTTTTCACAATTGTGTTTGTGTTGAAAAACCACTTTTCGCACTTGTGTTGGTGCAGGAAACCACTTTTGCACTTGTATTAGTGTGGAAAAACCACTTTTCGCACTTGTGTTAGTGTTGAAAAACCACCTTTCGCACTTGTGTTAGTGTTGAAAAACCACTTTTCGCACTTGTGTTGGTGCAGGAAACCACTTTTGCACTTGTAATAGTGTGGAAAAAACACTTTTTGCACTTGTGATAGTGTTGAAAAACCACTTTTCGCACTTGTGTTAGTGATGAAAAACCACTTTTCGCACTTGTGATAGTGTTGAAAAACCACTTTTCGCACTTGTGTTAGTGTTGAAAAACCACTTTTCGCACTTGTGTTGGTGCAGGAAACCACTTTTGCACTTGTATTAGTGTGGAAAAACCACTTTTCGCACTTGTGATAGTGTTGAAAAACCACTTTTCGCACTCGTGTTAGTGTTGAAAAACCACTTTTCGCACTTGTGATAGTGTTGAAAAACCACTTTTCGCACTTGTGTTAGTGTTGAAAAACCACTTTTCGCACTTGTGTTGGTGCAGGAAACCACTTTTGCACTTGTATTAGTGTGGAAAAACCACTTTTCGCACTTGTGTTAGTGTTGAAAAACCACTTTTTGCACTTGTGTTAGTGTTGAAAAACCACTTTTCGCACTTGTGTTGGTGCAGGAAACCACTTTTGCACTTGTATTAGTGTGGAAAAAACACTTTTTGCACTTGTGATAGTGTTGAAAAACCACTTTTCACACTTGTGTTAGTGTTGAAAAACCACTTTTCGCACTTGTGTTGGTGCAGGAAACCACTTTTGCACTTGTATTAGTGTGGAAAAACCACTTTTCGCACTTGTGATAGTGTTGAAAAACCACTTTTCGCACTTGTGTTGGTGCAGTAAACCACTTTTGCACTTGTATTAGTGTGGAAAAACCACTTTTCGCCCTTGTGTTAGTGTTGAAAAACCACTTTTCGCACTTGTGTTGGTGCAGGAAACCACTTTTGCACTTGTATTAGTGTGGAAAAACCACTTTTCGCACTTGTGTTAGTGTTGAAAAACCACCTTTCGCACTTGTGTTAGTGTTGAAAAACCACTTTTCGCACTTGTGTTGGTGCAGGAAACCACTTTTGCACTTGTAATAGTGTGGAAAAAACACTTTTCGCACTTGTGATAGTGTTGAAAAACCACTTTTCGCACTTGTGTTAGTGTTGAAAAACCACTTTTTGCACTTGTGTTAGTGTTGAAAAACCACTTTTCGCACTTGTGATAGTGTTGAAAAACCACTTTTCGCACTTGTCTTAGTGTTGAAAAACCACTTTTCGCACTTGTGTTGGTGCAGGAAACCACTTTTGCACTTGTATTAGTGTGGAAAAACCACTTTTCGCACTTGTGATAGTGTTGAAAAACCACTTTTCGCACTTGTGTTAGTGTTGAAAAACCACTTTTTGCACTTGTGTTGGTGCAGGAAACTACTTTTGCACTTGTATTAATGTGGAAAAACCACTTTTCGCACTTGTGATAGTGTTGAAAAACCACTTTTCGCACTTGTGTTAGTGTTGAAAAACCACTTTTCGCACTTGTGTTGGTTCAGCAAACCACTTTTGCACTTGTATTAGTGTGGAAAAACCACTTTTCGCACTTGTGTTGCTGCAGAAACCGCTTTTGCACTTGTATTAGTGTGGAAAAACCACTTTTCGCACTTGTGTTAGTGTTGAAAAACCACTTTTCGCACTTGTGTTAGTGTTGAAAAACCACTTTTCGCACTTGTGTTAATGTTGAAAAACCACATTTCGCACTTGTGTTGGTGCAGGAAACCACTTTTGCACTTGTATTAGTGTGGAAAAACCACTTTTCGCACTTGTGATAGTGTTGAAAAACCACTTTTCGCACTTGTGTTGGTGTTGAAAAACCACTTTTCACACTTGTGTTGGTGCAGGTAACCACTTTTGCACTTGTATTAGTGTGCAAAAAACACTTTTCGCACTTGTGATAGTGTTGAAAAACCACTTTTCGCACTTGTGATAGTGTTGAAAAACCACTTTTCGCACTTGTGTTAGTGTTGAAAAACCACTTTTCGCACTTGTGTTGGTGCAGGAAACCACTTTTGCACTTGTATTAGTGTGGAAAAACCACTTTTGGCACTTGTGTTAGTGTTGAAAAACCACTTTTCGCACTTGTGATAGTGTTGAAAAACCACTTTTTGCACTTGTGTTGATGTTGAAAAACCACTTTTCGCACTCGTGTTGGTGCAGGAAACCACTTTTTCACTTGTATTAGTGTGGAAAAACCACTTTTCGCACTTGTGTTAGTGTTGAAAAACTACTTTTCACACTTGTGTTAGTGTTGAAAATCCACTTTTCCCACTTGTGTTGGTGCAGGAAACCACTTTTGCACTTGTATTAGTGTGGAAAAATCACTTTTCGAACTTTGGATAGTGTTGAAAAACCACTTTTCGCACTTGTGATAGTGTTGAAAAACCACTTTTCGCACTTGTGTTTGTGTTGAAAAACCACTTTTCGCACTTGTGTTGGTGCAGGAAACCACTTTTGCACTAGTATTAGTGTGGAAAAACCACTTTTCGCACTTGTGTTAGTGTTGAAAAACCACCTTTCGCACTTGTGTTAGTGTTGAAAAACCACTTTTCGCACTTGTGTTGGTGCAGGAAACCACTTTTGCACTTGTATTAGTGTGGAAAAACCACTTTTCGCACTTGTGTTAGTGTTGAAAAACCACTTTTCGCACTTGTGTTAGTGTAGAAAAACCACTTTTCGCACTTGTGTTGGTGCAGGAAACCACTTTTGCACTTGTATTAGTGTGGAAAAACCACTTTTCGCACTTGTGATAGTGTTGAAAAACCACTTTTTGCACTTGTGTTAGTGTTGAAAAACCACTTTTCGCACTTGTGTTGGTGCAGGAAACCACTTTTGCACTTGTATTAGTGTGGAAAAAACACTTTTCGCACTTGTGATAGCGTTGAAAAACCACTTTTCGCACTTGTGATAGTGTTGAAAAACCACTTTTCGCACTTGTGTTAGTGTTGAAAACCCACTTTTCGCACTTGTGTTGGTGCAGGAAACCACTTTTGCACTTGTATTAGTGTGGAAAAACCACTTTTTGCACTTGTGTTATTGTTGCAAAAACCACTTTCCGCACTCGTACTGGTGTTGAAAACCACTTATCGCACTTGTGTTAGTGTTGCAAAACCATTTTCCACACTTGAGCTAGTGTTGAAGAACCACTTTCCCACTTGTGCTGGCATTGAAAACCTCTTTACACACTTGTGTTAGTGTTGCAGAACCACAATCCGCACTTGTGCTGGCATTGATTATCACTTTTTGCACTTGTGTTGGTGTTGAAAATCCACTTTTCCCACTTGCGTTGGTGCAGGAAACCACTTTTGCAATTGTATTAGTGTGGAAAAAACACTTTTTGCACTTGTCATAGTGTTGAAAAACCACTTTTCGCACTCGTGTTAGTGTTGAAAAACCACTTTTCGCACTTGTGTTGGTGCAGGAAACCACTTTTGCACTTGTATTAGTGTGGAAAAAACACTTTTCGCACTTGTGATAGCGTTGAAAAACCACTTTTCGCACTTGAGATAGTGTTGAAAAACCACTTTTCGCACTTGTGTTAGTGTTGAAAACCCACTTTTCGCAATTGTGTTGGTGCAGGAAACCACTTTTGCACTTGTATTAGTGTGGAAAAACCACTTTTTGCACTTGTGTTATTGTTGCAAAAACCACTTTCCGCACTCGTACTGGTGTTGAAAACCACTTATCGCACTTGTGTTAGTGTTGCAAAACCACTTTCCACACTTGAGCTAGTGTTGAAGAACCACTTTCCCACTTCTGCTGGCATTGAAAACCTCTTTACACACTTGTGTTAGTGTTGCAGAACCACAATCCGCACTTGTGCTGGCATTGATTATCACTTTTTGCACTTGTGTTGGTGTTGAAAATCCACTTTTCCCACTTGCGTTGGTGCAGGAAACCACTTTTGCACTTGTATTAGTGTGGAAAAAACACTTTTCGCACTTGTGATAGTGTTGAAAAACCACTTTTCGCACTTGTGATAGTGTTGAAAAACCACTTTTCGCACTTGTCTTAGTGTTGAAAAACCACTTTTCGCACTTGTGATAGTTTTGAAAAACCACTTTTCGCACTTGTGATAGTGTTGAAAAACCACTTTTCGCACTTGTCTTAGTGTTGAAAAACCACTTTTCACCCTTGTGTTGGTGCAGGAAACCACTTTTGCACTTGTATTAGTGTGGAAAAAACCACTTTTCGTACTTGTGTTAGTGTTGAAAAACCACTTTTCGCACTTGTGTTATTGTTGAAAAACCACTTTTCGCACTTGTGTTGGTGCAGGAAACCCCTTTTGCACTTGTATTAGTGTGGAAAAAACACTTTTTGCACTTGTCATAGTGTTGAAAAACCACTTTTCGCACTTGTGTTAGTGTTGAAAAACCACTTTTCGCACTTGTGTTGTTGCAGGAAACCACTTTTGCACTTGTATTAGTGTGGAAAAACCACTTTTCGTACTTGTGTTAGTGTTGAAAAACCACTTTTCGCACTTGTGTTGGTGCAGGAAACCACTTTTTCACTTGTATTAGTGTGGAAAAAACCACTTTTCGCACTTGTGTTAGTGTTGAAAAACTACTTTTCACACTTGTGTTAGTGTTGAAAATCCACTTTTCCCACTTGTGTTGGTGCAGGAAACCACTTTTGCACTTGTATTAGTGTGGAAAAAACACTTTTCGCACTTGTGTTAGTGTTGAAAAACCACCTTTCGCACTTGTGTTAGTGTTGAAAAACCACTTTTCGCACTTGTGTTGGTGCAGGAAACCACTTTTGCACTTGTAATAGTGTGGAAAAAACACTTTTTGCACTTGTGATAGTGTTGAAAAACCACTTTTCGCACTTGTGTTAGTGATGAAAAACCACTTTTCGCACTTGTGTTGGTGCAGGAAACCACTTTTGCACTTGTATTAGTGTTGAAAAACCACTTTTCGCACTTGTGATAGTGTTGAAAAACCACTTTTCGCACTTGTGTTTGTTGAAAAACCACTTTTCGCACTTGTGTTGGTGCAGGAAACCACTTTTGCACTTGTATTAGTGTGGAAAAACCACTTTTCGCACTTGTGTTAGTGTTGAAAAACCACTTTTTGCACTTGTGTTAGTGTTGAAAAACCACTTTTCGCACTTGTGTTGGTGCAGGAAACCACTTTTGCACTTGTATTAGTGTGGAAAAAACACTTTTTGCACTTGTGATAGTATTGAAAAACCACTTTTCACACTTGTATTAGTGTTGAAAAACCACTTTTCGCACTTGTGTTGGTGCAGGAAACCACTTTTGCACTTGTATTAGTGTGGAAAAACCACTTTTCGCACTTGTGATAGTGTTGAAAAACCACTTTTCGCACTTGTGTTGGTGCAGGAAACCACTTTTGCACTTGTATTAGTGTGGAAAAACCACTTTTCGCCCTTGTGTTAGTGTTGAAAAACCACTTTTCGCATTTGTGTTGGTGCAGGAAACCACTTTTGCACTTGTATTAGTGTGGAAAAACCACTTTTCGCACTTGTGTTAGTGTTGAAAAACCACCTTTCGCACTTGTGTTAGTGTTGAAAAACCACTTTTCGCACTTGTGTTGGTGCAGGAAACCACTTTTGCACTTGTAATAGTGTGGAAAAAACACTTTTCGCAATTGTGATAGTGTTGAAAAACCACTTTTCGCACTTGTGTTAGTGTTGAAAAACCACTTTTTGCACTTGTGTTAGTGTTGAAAAACCACTTTTCGCACTTGTGATAGTGTTGAAAAACCACTTTTCGCACTTGTCTTAGTGTTGAAAAACCACTTTTCGCCCTTGTGTTAGTGTTGAAAAACCACTTTTCGCACTTGTGTTGGTGCAGGAAACCACTTTTGCACTTGTATTAGTGTGGAAAAACCACTTTTCGCACTTGTGATAGTGTTGAAAAACCACTTTTGGCACTTGTGTTAGTGTTGGAAAACCACTTTTTGCACTTGTGTTGGTGCAGGAAACTGCTTTTGCACTTGTATTAGTGTGGAAAAACCACTTTTCGCACTTGTGATAGTGTTGAAAAACCACTTTTCGCACTTGTGTTAGTGTTGAAAAACCACTTTTCGCACTTGTGTTGGTGCAGCAAACCACTTTTGCACTTGTATTAGTGTGGAAAAACCACTTTTCGCACTTGTGTTAGTGTTGAAAAACCACTTTTCGCACTTGTGTTAGTGTTGAAAAACCACTTTTCGCACTTGTGTTATTGTTGAAAAACCACTTTTCGCACTTGTGTTGGTGCAGGAAACCCCTTTTGCACTTGTCATAGTGTAGAAAAACCACTTTTCGCACTTGTGTTAGTGTTGAAAAACCACTTTTCGCACTTGTGTTGTTGCAGGAAACCACTTTTGCACTTGTAGTAGTGTGGAAAAACCACTTTTCGTACTTGTGTTAGTGTTGAAAAACCACTTTTCGCACTTGTGTTGGTGCAGGAAACCACTTTTTCACTTGTATTAGTGTGGAAAAAACCACTTTTCGCACTTGTGTTAGTGTTGAAAAACTACTTTTCACACTTGTGTTAGTGTTGAAAATCCACTTTTCCCACTTGTGTTGGTGCAGGAAACCACTTTTGCACTTGTATTAGTGTGGAAAAAACACTTTTCGAACTTTGGATAGTGTTGAAAAACCACTTTTCGCACTTGTGATAGTGTTGAAAAACCACTTTTCGCACTTGTGTTTGTGTTGAAAAACCACTTTTCGCACTTGTGTTGGTGCAGGAAACCACTTTTGCACTTGTATTAGTGTGGAAAAACCACTTTTCGCACTTGTGTTAGTGTTGAAAAACCACCTTTCGCACTTGTGTTAGTGTTGAAAAACCACTTTTCGCACTTGTGTTGGTGCAGGAAACCACTTTTGCACTTGTAATAGTGTGGAAAAAACACTTTTTGCACTTGTGATAGTGTTGAAAAACCACTTTTCGCACTTGTGTTAGTGATGAAAAACCACTTTTCGCACTTGTGTTGGTGCAGGAAACCACTTTTGCACTTGTATTAGTGTGGAAAAACCACTTTTCGCACTTGTGATAGTGTTGAAAAACCACTTTTCGCACTCGTGTTAGTGTTGAAAAACCACTTTTCGCACTTGTGATAGTGTTGAAAAACCACTTTTCGCACTTGTGTTAGTGTTGAAAAACCACTTTTCGCACTTGTGTTGGTGCAGGAAACCACTTTTGCACTTGTATTAGTGTGGAAAAACCACTTTTCGCACTTGTGTTAGTGTTGAAAAACCACTTTTTGCACTTGTGTTAGTGTTGAAAAACCACTTTTCGCACTTGTGTTGGTGCAAGAAACCACTTTTGCACTTGTATTAGTGTGGAAAAAACACTTTTTGCACTTGTGATAGTGTTGAAAAACCACTTTTCACACTTGTGTTAGTGTTGAAAAACCACTTTTCGCACTTGTGTTGGTGCAGGAAACCACTTTTGCACTTGTATTAGTGTGGAAAAACCACTTTTCGCACTTGTGATAGTGTTGAAAAACCACTTTTCGCACTTGTGTTGGTGCAGTAAACCACTTTTGCACTTGTATTAGTGTGGAAAAACCACTTTTCGCCCTTGTGTTAGTGTTGAAAAACCACTTTTCGCACTTGTGTTGGTGCAGGAAACCACTTTTGCACTTGTATTAGTGTGGAAAAACCACTTTTCGCACTTGTGTTAGTGTTGAAAAACCACCTTTCGCACTTGTGTTAGTGTTGAAAAACCACTTTTCGCACTTGTGTTGGTGCAGGAAACCACTTTTGCACTTGTAATAGTGTGGAAAAAACACTTTTTGCACTTGTGATAGTGTTGAAAAACCACTTTTCGCACTTGTGTTAGTGATGAAAAACCACTTTTCGCACTTGTGTTGGTGCAGGAAACCACTTTTGCACTTGTATTAGTGTGGAAAAACCACTTTTCGCACTTGTGATAGTGTTGAAAAACCACTTTTCGCACTCGTGTTAGTGTTGAAAAACCACTTTTCGCACTTGTGATAGTGTTGAAAAACCACTTTTCGCACTTGTGTTAGTGTTGAAAAACCACTTTTCGCACTTGTGTTGGTGCAGGAAACCACTTTTGCACTTGTATTAGTGTGGAAAAACCACTTTTCGCACTTGTGTTAGTGTTGAAAAACCACTTTTTGCACTTGTGTTAGTGTTGAAAAACCACTTTTCGCACTTGTGTTGGTGCAGGAAACCACTTTTGCACTTGTATTAGTTTGGAAAAAACACTTTTTGCACTTGTGATAGTATTGAAAAACCACTTTTCACACTTGTATTAGTGTTGAAAAACCACTTTTCGCACTTGTGTTGGTGCAGGAAACCACTTTTGCACTTGTATTAGTGTGGAAAAACCACTTTTCGCACTTGTGATAGTGTTGAAAAACCACTTTTCGCACTTGTGTTGGTGCAGGAAACCACTTTTGCACTTGTATTAGTGTGGAAAACCCACTTTTCGCCCTTGTGTTAGTGTTGAAAAACAACTTTTCGCACTTGTGTTGGTGCAGGAAACCACTTTTGCACTTGTATTAGTGTGGAAAAACCACTTTTCGCACTTGTGTTAGTGTTGAAAAACCACCTTTCGCACTTGTGTTAGTGTTGAAAAACCACTTTTCGCACTTGTGTTGGTGCAGGAAACCACTTTTGCACTTGTAATAGTGTGGAAAAAACACTTTTCGCACTTGTGATAGTGTTGAAAAACCACTTTTCGCACTTGTGTTAGTGTTGAAAAACCACTTTTTGCACTTGTGTTCGTGTTGAAAAACCACTTTTCGCACTTGTGATAGTGTTGAAAAACCACTTTTCGCACTTGTCTTAGTGTTGAAAAACCACTTTTCGCCCTTGTGTTAGTGTTGAAAAACCACTTTTCGCACTTGTGTTGGTGCAGGAAACCCCTTTTGCACTTGTATTAGTGTGGAAAAAACACTTTTTGCACTTGTCATAGTGTTGAAAAACCACTTTTCGCACTTGTGTTAGTGTTGAAAAACCACTTTTCGCACTTGTGTTGTTGCAGGAAACCACTTTTGCACTTGTATTAGTGTGGAAAAACCACTTTTCGTACTTGTGTTAGTGTTGAAAAACCACTTTTCGCACTTGTGTTGGTGCAGGAAACCACTTTTTCACTTGTATTAGTGTGGAAAAAACCACTTTTCGCACTTGTGTTAGTGTTGAAAAACTACTTTTCACACTTGTGTTAGTGTTGAAAATCCACTTTTCCCACTTGTGTTGGTGCAGGAAACCACTTTTGCACTTGTATTAGTGTGGAAAAAACACTTTTCGCACTTGTGTTAGTGTTGAAAAACCACCTTTCGCACTTGTGTTAGTGTTGAAAAACCACTTTTCGCACTTGTGTTGGTGCAGGAAACCACTTTTGCACTTGTAATAGTGTGGAAAAAACACTTTTTGCACTTGTGATAGTGTTGAAAAACCACTTTTCGCACTTGTGTTAGTGATGAAAAACCACTTTTCGCACTTGTGTTGGTGCAGGAAACCACTTTTGCACTTGTATTAGTGTTGAAAAACCACTTTTCGCACTTGTGATAGTGTTGAAAAACCACTTTTCGCACTTGTGTTTGTTGAAAAACCACTTTTCGCACTTGTGTTGGTGCAGGAAACCACTTTTGCACTTGTATTAGTGTGGAAAAACCACTTTTCGCACTTGTGTTAGTGTTGAAAAACCACTTTTTGCACTTGTGTTAGTGTTGAAAAACCACTTTTCGCACTTGTGTTGGTGCAGGAAACCACTTTTGCACTTGTATTAGTGTGGAAAAAACACTTTTTGCACTTGTGATAGTATTGAAAAACCACTTTTCACACTTGTATTAGTGTTGAAAAACCACTTTTCGCACTTGTGTTGGTGCAGGAAACCACTTTTGCACTTGTATTAGTGTGGAAAAACCACTTTTCGCACTTGTGATAGTGTTGAAAAACCACTTTTCGCACTTGTGTTGGTGCAGGAAACCACTTTTGCACTTGTATTAGTGTGGAAAAACCACTTTTCGCCCTTGTGTTAGTGTTGAAAAACCACTTTTCGCATTTGTGTTGGTGCAGGAAACCACTTTTGCACTTGTATTAGTGTGGAAAAACCACTTTTCGCACTTGTGTTAGTGTTGAAAAACCACCTTTCGCACTTGTGTTAGTGTTGAAAAACCACTTTTCGCACTTGTGTTGGTGCAGGAAACCACTTTTGCACTTGTAATAGTGTGGAAAAAACACTTTTCGCAATTGTGATAGTGTTGAAAAACCACTTTTCGCACTTGTGTTAGTGTTGAAAAACCACTTTTTGCACTTGTGTTAGTGTTGAAAAACCACTTTTCGCACTTGTGATAGTGTTGAAAAACCACTTTTCGCACTTGTCTTAGTGTTGAAAAACCACTTTTCGCCCTTGTGTTAGTGTTGAAAAACCACTTTTCGCACTTGTGTTGGTGCAGGAAACCACTTTTGCACTTGTATTAGTGTGGAAAAACCACTTTTCGCACTTGTGATAGTGTTGAAAAACCACTTTTGGCACTTGTGTTAGTGTTGGAAAACCACTTTTTGCACTTGTGTTGGTGCAGGAAACTGCTTTTGCACTTGTATTAGTGTGGAAAAACCACTTTTCGCACTTGTGATAGTGTTGAAAAACCACTTTTCGCACTTGTGTTAGTGTTGAAAAACCACTTTTCGCACTTGTGTTGGTGCAGCAAACCACTTTTGCACTTGTATTAGTGTGGAAAAACCACTTTTCGCACTTGTGTTAGTGTTGAAAAACCACTTTTCGCACTTGTGTTAGTGTTGAAAAACCACTTTTCGCACTTGTGTTATTGTTGAAAAACCACTTTTCGCACTTGTGTTGGTGCAGGAAACCCCTTTTGCACTTGTCATAGTGTAGAAAAACCACTTTTCGCACTTGTGTTAGTGTTGAAAAACCACTTTTCGCACTTGTGTTGTTGCAGGAAACCACTTTTGCACTTGTAGTAGTGTGGAAAAACCACTTTTCGTACTTGTGTTAGTGTTGAAAAACCACTTTTCGCACTTGTGTTGGTGCAGGAAACCACTTTTTCACTTGTATTAGTGTGGAAAAAACCACTTTTCGCACTTGTGTTAGTGTTGAAAAACTACTTTTCACACTTGTGTTAGTGTTGAAAATCCACTTTTCCCACTTGTGTTGGTGCAGGAAACCACTTTTGCACTTGTATTAGTGTGGAAAAAACACTTTTCGAACTTTGGATAGTGTTGAAAAACCACTTTTCGCACTTGTGATAGTGTTGAAAAACCACTTTTCGCACTTGTGTTTGTGTTGAAAAACCACTTTTCGCACTTGTGTTGGTGCAGGAAACCACTTTTGCACTTGTATTAGTGTGGAAAAACCACTTTTCGCACTTGTGTTAGTGTTGAAAAACCACCTTTCGCACTTGTGTTAGTGTTGAAAAACCACTTTTCGCACTTGTGTTGGTGCAGGAAACCACTTTTGCACTTGTAATAGTGTGGAAAAAACACTTTTTGCACTTGTGATAGTGTTGAAAAACCACTTTTCGCACTTGTGTTAGTGATGAAAAACCACTTTTCGCACTTGTGTTGGTGCAGGAAACCACTTTTGCACTTGTATTAGTGTGGAAAAACCACTTTTCGCACTTGTGATAGTGTTGAAAAACCACTTTTCGCACTCGTGTTAGTGTTGAAAAACCACTTTTCGCACTTGTGATAGTGTTGAAAAACCACTTTTCGCACTTGTGTTAGTGTTGAAAAACCACTTTTCGCACTTGTGTTGGTGCAGGAAACCACTTTTGCACTTGTATTAGTGTGGAAAAACCACTTTTCGCACTTGTGTTAGTGTTGAAAAACCACTTTTTGCACTTGTGTTAGTGTTGAAAAACCACTTTTCGCACTTGTGTTGGTGCAAGAAACCACTTTTGCACTTGTATTAGTGTGGAAAAAACACTTTTTGCACTTGTGATAGTGTTGAAAAACCACTTTTCACACTTGTGTTAGTGTTGAAAAACCACTTTTCGCACTTGTGTTGGTGCAGGAAACCACTTTTGCACTTGTATTAGTGTGGAAAAACCACTTTTCGCACTTGTGATAGTGTTGAAAAACCACTTTTCGCACTTGTGTTGGTGCAGTAAACCACTTTTGCACTTGTATTAGTGTGGAAAAACCACTTTTCGCCCTTGTGTTAGTGTTGAAAAACCACTTTTCGCACTTGTGTTGGTGCAGGAAACCACTTTTGCACTTGTATTAGTGTGGAAAAACCACTTTTCGCACTTGTGTTAGTGTTGAAAAACCACCTTTCGCACTTGTGTTAGTGTTGAAAAACCACTTTTCGCACTTGTGTTGGTGCAGGAAACCACTTTTGCACTTGTAATAGTGTGGAAAAAACACTTTTTGCACTTGTGATAGTGTTGAAAAACCACTTTTCGCACTTGTGTTAGTGATGAAAAACCACTTTTCGCACTTGTGTTGGTGCAGGAAACCACTTTTGCACTTGTATTAGTGTGGAAAAACCACTTTTCGCACTTGTGATAGTGTTGAAAAACCACTTTTCGCACTCGTGTTAGTGTTGAAAAACCACTTTTCGCACTTGTGATAGTGTTGAAAAACCACTTTTCGCACTTGTGTTAGTGTTGAAAAACCACTTTTCGCACTTGTGTTGGTGCAGGAAACCACTTTTGCACTTGTATTAGTGTGGAAAAACCACTTTTCGCACTTGTGTTAGTGTTGAAAAACCACTTTTTGCACTTGTGTTAGTGTTGAAAAACCACTTTTCGCACTTGTGTTGGTGCAGGAAACCACTTTTGCACTTGTATTAGTTTGGAAAAAACACTTTTTGCACTTGTGATAGTATTGAAAAACCACTTTTCACACTTGTATTAGTGTTGAAAAACCACTTTTCGCACTTGTGTTGGTGCAGGAAACCACTTTTGCACTTGTATTAGTGTGGAAAAACCACTTTTCGCACTTGTGATAGTGTTGAAAAACCACTTTTCGCACTTGTGTTGGTGCAGGAAACCACTTTTGCACTTGTATTAGTGTGGAAAACCCACTTTTCGCCCTTGTGTTAGTGTTGAAAAACAACTTTTCGCACTTGTGTTGGTGCAGGAAACCACTTTTGCACTTGTATTAGTGTGGAAAAACCACTTTTCGCACTTGTGTTAGTGTTGAAAAACCACCTTTCGCACTTGTGTTAGTGTTGAAAAACCACTTTTCGCACTTGTGTTGGTGCAGGAAACCACTTTTGCACTTGTAATAGTGTGGAAAAAACACTTTTCGCACTTGTGATAGTGTTGAAAAACCACTTTTCGCACTTGTGTTAGTGTTGAAAAACCACTTTTTGCACTTGTGTTCGTGTTGAAAAACCACTTTTCGCACTTGTGATAGTGTTGAAAAACCACTTTTCGCACTTGTCTTAGTGTTGAAAAACCACTTTTCGCCCTTGTGTTAGTGTTGAAAAACCACTTTTCGCACTTGTGTTGGTGCAGGAAACCACTTTTGCACTTGTATTAGTGTGGAAAAACCACTTTTCGCACTTGTGATAGTGTTGAAAAACCACTTTTCGCACTTGTGTTAGTGTTGAAAAACCACTTTTTGCACTTGTGTTAGTGTTGAAAAACCACTTTTCGCACTTGTGATAGTGTTGAAAAACCACTTTTCGCACTTGTCTTAGTGTTGAAAAACCACTTTTCGCCCTTGTGTTAGTGTTGAAAAACCACTTTTCGCACTTGTGTTGGTGCAGGAAACCACTTTTGCACTTGTATTAGTGTGGAAAAACCACTTTTCGCACTTGTGATAGTGTTGAAAAACCACTTTTCGCACTTGTGTTAGTGTTGAAAAACCACTTTTTGCACTTGTGTTGGTGCAGGAAACTACTTTTGCACTTGTATGAGTGTGGAAAAACCACTTTTCGCACTTGTGATAGTGTTGAAAAACCACTTTTCGCACTTGTGTTATTGTTGAAAAACCACTTTTCGCACTTGTGTTGGTGCAGGAAACCCCTTTTGCACTTGTATTAGTGTGGAAAAAACACTTTTTGCACTTGTCATAGTGTTGAAAAACCACTTTTCGCACTTGTGTTAGTGTTGAAAAACCACTTTTCGCACTTGTGTTGTTGCAGGAAACCACTTTTGCACTTGTATTAGTGTGGAAAAACCACTTTTCGTACTTGTGTTAGTGTTGAAAAACCACTTTTCGCACTTGTGTTGGTGCAGGAAACCACTTTTTCACTTGTATTAGTGTGGAAAAAACCACTTTTCGCACTTGTGTTAGTGTTGAAAAACTACTTTTCACACTTGTGTTAGTGTTGAAAATCCACTTTTCCCACTTGTGTTGGTGCAGGAAACCACTTTTGCACTTGTATTAGTGTGGAAAAAACACTTTTCGCACTTGTGTTAGTGTTGAAAAACCACCTTTCGCACTTGTGTTAGTGTTGAAAAACCACTTTTCGCACTTGTGTTGGTGCAGGAAACCACTTTTGCACTTGTAATAGTGTGGAAAAAACACTTTTTGCACTTGTGATAGTGTTGAAAAACCACTTTTCGCACTTGTGTTAGTGATGAAAAACCACTTTTCGCACTTGTGTTGGTGCAGGAAACCACTTTTGCACTTGTATTAGTGTGGAAAAACCACTTTTCGCACTTGTGATAGTGTTGAAAAACCACTTTTCGCACTCGTGTTAGTGTTGAAAAACCACTTTTCGCACTTGTGATAGTGTTGAAAAACCACTTTTCGCACTTGTGTTTGTTGAAAAACCACTTTTCGCACTTGTGTTGGTGCAGGAAACCACTTTTGCACTTGTATTAGTGTGGAAAAACCACTTTTCGCACTTGTGTTAGTGTTGAAAAACCACTTTTCGCACTTGTGTTATTGTTGAAAAACCACTTTTCGCACTTGTGTTGGTGCAGGAAACCCCTTTTGCACTTGTCATAGTGTAGAAAAACCACTTTTCGCACTTGTGTTAGTGTTGAAAAACCACTTTTCGCACTTGTGTTGTTGCAGGAAACCACTTTTGCACTTGTAGTAGTGTGGAAAAACCACTTTTCGTACTTGTGTTAGTGTTGAAAAACCACTTTTCGCACTTGTGTTGGTGCAGGAAACCACTTTTTCACTTGTATTAGTGTGGAAAAAACCACTTTTCGCACTTGTGTTAGTGTTGAAAAACTACTTTTCACACTTGTGTTAGTGTTGAAAATCCACTTTTCCCACTTGTGTTGGTGCAGGAAACCACTTTTGCACTTGTATTAGTGTGGAAAAAACACTTTTCGAACTTTGGATAGTGTTGAAAAACCACTTTTCGCACTTGTGATAGTGTTGAAAAACCACTTTTCGCACTTGTGTTTGTGTTGAAAAACCACTTTTCGCACTTGTGTTGGTGCAGGAAACCACTTTTGCACTTGTATTAGTGTGGAAAAACCACTTTTCGCACTTGTGTTAGTGTTGAAAAACCACCTTTCGCACTTGTGTTAGTGTTGAAAAACCACTTTTCGCACTTGTGTTGGTGCAGGAAACCACTTTTGCACTTGTAATAGTGTGGAAAAAACACTTTTTGCACTTGTGATAGTGTTGAAAAACCACTTTTCGCACTTGTGTTAGTGATGAAAAACCACTTTTCGCACTTGTGTTGGTGCAGGAAACCACTTTTGCACTTGTATTAGTGTGGAAAAACCACTTTTCGCACTTGTGATAGTGTTGAAAAACCACTTTTCGCACTCGTGTTAGTGTTGAAAAACCACTTTTCGCACTTGTGATAGTGTTGAAAAACCACTTTTCGCACTTGTGTTAGTGTTGAAAAACCACTTTTCGCACTTGTGTTGGTGCAGGAAACCACTTTTGCACTTGTATTAGTGTGGAAAAACCACTTTTCGCACTTGTGTTAGTGTTGAAAAACCACTTTTTGCACTTGTGTTAGTGTTGAAAAACCACTTTTCGCACTTGTGTTGGTGCAAGAAACCACTTTTGCACTTGTATTAGTGTGGAAAAAACACTTTTTGCACTTGTGATAGTGTTGAAAAACCACTTTTCACACTTGTGTTAGTGTTGAAAAACCACTTTTCGCACTTGTGTTGGTGCAGGAAACCACTTTTGCACTTGTATTAGTGTGGAAAAACCACTTTTCGCACTTGTGATAGTGTTGAAAAACCACTTTTCGCACTTGTGTTGGTGCAGTAAACCACTTTTGCACTTGTATTAGTGTGGAAAAACCACTTTTCGCCCTTGTGTTAGTGTTGAAAAACCACTTTTCGCACTTGTGTTGGTGCAGGAAACCACTTTTGCACTTGTATTAGTGTGGAAAAACCACTTTTCGCACTTGTGTTAGTGTTGAAAAACCACCTTTCGCACTTGTGTTAGTGTTGAAAAACCACTTTTCGCACTTGTGTTGGTGCAGGAAACCACTTTTGCACTTGTAATAGTGTGGAAAAAACACTTTTTGCACTTGTGATAGTGTTGAAAAACCACTTTTCGCACTTGTGTTAGTGATGAAAAACCACTTTTCGCACTTGTGTTGGTGCAGGAAACCACTTTTGCACTTGTATTAGTGTGGAAAAACCACTTTTCGCACTTGTGATAGTGTTGAAAAACCACTTTTCGCACTCGTGTTAGTGTTGAAAAACCACTTTTCGCACTTGTGATAGTGTTGAAAAACCACTTTTCGCACTTGTGTTAGTGTTGAAAAACCACTTTTCGCACTTGTGTTGGTGCAGGAAACCACTTTTGCACTTGTATTAGTGTGGAAAAACCACTTTTCGCACTTGTGTTAGTGTTGAAAAACCACTTTTTGCACTTGTGTTAGTGTTGAAAAACCACTTTTCGCACTTGTGTTGGTGCAGGAAACCACTTTTGCACTTGTATTAGTTTGGAAAAAACACTTTTTGCACTTGTGATAGTATTGAAAAACCACTTTTCACACTTGTATTAGTGTTGAAAAACCACTTTTCGCACTTGTGTTGGTGCAGGAAACCACTTTTGCACTTGTATTAGTGTGGAAAAACCACTTTTCGCACTTGTGATAGTGTTGAAAAACCACTTTTCGCACTTGTGTTGGTGCAGGAAACCACTTTTGCACTTGTATTAGTGTGGAAAACCCACTTTTCGCCCTTGTGTTAGTGTTGAAAAACAACTTTTCGCACTTGTGTTGGTGCAGGAAACCACTTTTGCACTTGTATTAGTGTGGAAAAACCACTTTTCGCACTTGTGTTAGTGTTGAAAAACCACCTTTCGCACTTGTGTTAGTGTTGAAAAACCACTTTTCGCACTTGTGTTGGTGCAGGAAACCACTTTTGCACTTGTAATAGTGTGGAAAAAACACTTTTCGCACTTGTGATAGTGTTGAAAAACCACTTTTCGCACTTGTGTTAGTGTTGAAAAACCACTTTTTGCACTTGTGTTCGTGTTGAAAAACCACTTTTCGCACTTGTGATAGTGTTGAAAAACCACTTTTCGCACTTGTCTTAGTGTTGAAAAACCACTTTTCGCCCTTGTGTTAGTGTTGAAAAACCACTTTTCGCACTTGTGTTGGTGCAGGAAACCACTTTTGCACTTGTATTAGTGTGGAAAAACCACTTTTCGCACTTGTGATAGTGTTGAAAAACCACTTTTCGCACTTGTGTTAGTGTTGAAAAACCACTTTTTGCACTTGTGTTAGTGTTGAAAAACCACTTTTCGCACTTGTGATAGTGTTGAAAAACCACTTTTCGCACTTGTCTTAGTGTTGAAAAACCACTTTTCGCCCTTGTGTTAGTGTTGAAAAACCACTTTTCGCACTTGTGTTGGTGCAGGAAACCACTTTTGCACTTGTATTAGTGTGGAAAAACCACTTTTCGCACTTGTGATAGTGTTGAAAAACCACTTTTCGCACTTGTGTTAGTGTTGAAAAACCACTTTTTGCACTTGTGTTGGTGCAGGAAACTACTTTTGCACTTGTATGAGTGTGGAAAAACCACTTTTCGCACTTGTGATAGTGTTGAAAAACCACTTTTCGCACTTGTGTTATTGTTGAAAAACCACTTTTCGCACTTGTGTTGGTGCAGGAAACCCCTTTTGCACTTGTATTAGTGTGGAAAAAACACTTTTTGCACTTGTCATAGTGTTGAAAAACCACTTTTCGCACTTGTGTTAGTGTTGAAAAACCACTTTTCGCACTTGTGTTGTTGCAGGAAACCACTTTTGCACTTGTATTAGTGTGGAAAAACCACTTTTCGTACTTGTGTTAGTGTTGAAAAACCACTTTTCGCACTTGTGTTGGTGCAGGAAACCACTTTTTCACTTGTATTAGTGTGGAAAAAACCACTTTTCGCACTTGTGTTAGTGTTGAAAAACTACTTTTCACACTTGTGTTAGTGTTGAAAATCCACTTTTCCCACTTGTGTTGGTGCAGGAAACCACTTTTGCACTTGTATTAGTGTGGAAAAAACACTTTTCGCACTTGTGTTAGTGTTGAAAAACCACCTTTCGCACTTGTGTTAGTGTTGAAAAACCACTTTTCGCACTTGTGTTGGTGCAGGAAACCACTTTTGCACTTGTAATAGTGTGGAAAAAACACTTTTTGCACTTGTGATAGTGTTGAAAAACCACTTTTCGCACTTGTGTTAGTGATGAAAAACCACTTTTCGCACTTGTGTTGGTGCAGGAAACCACTTTTGCACTTGTATTAGTGTGGAAAAACCACTTTTCGCACTTGTGATAGTGTTGAAAAACCACTTTTCGCACTCGTGTTAGTGTTGAAAAACCACTTTTCGCACTTGTGATAGTGTTGAAAAACCACTTTTCGCACTTGTGTTTGTTGAAAAACCACTTTTCGCACTTGTGTTGGTGCAGGAAACCACTTTTGCACTTGTATTAGTGTGGAAAAACCACTTTTCGCACTTGTGTTAGTGTTGAAAAACCACTTTTTGCACTTGTGTTAGTGTTGAAAAACCACTTTTCGCACTTGTGTTGGTGCAGGAAACCACTTTTGCACTTGTATTAGTGTGGAAAAAACACTTTTTGCACTTGTGATAGTATTGAAAAACCACTTTTCACACTTGTATTAGTGTTGAAAAACCACTTTTCGCACTTGTGTTGGTGCAGGAAACCACTTTTGCACTTGTATTAGTGTGGAAAAACCACTTTTCGCACTTGTGATAGTGTTGAAAAACCACTTTTCGCACTTGTGTTGGTGCAGGAAACCACTTTTGCACTTGTATTAGTGTGGAAAAACCACTTTTCGCCCTTGTGTTAGTGTTGAAAAACCACTTTTCGCATTTGTGTTGGTGCAGGAAACCACTTTTGCACTTGTATTAGTGTGGAAAAACCACTTTTCGCACTTGTGTTAGTGTTGAAAAACCACCTTTCGCACTTGTGTTAGTGTTGAAAAACCACTTTTCGCACTTGTGTTGGTGCAGGAAACCACTTTTGCACTTGTAATAGTGTGGAAAAAACACTTTTCGCAATTGTGATAGTGTTGAAAAACCACTTTTCGCACTTGTGTTAGTGTTGAAAAACCACTTTTTGCACTTGTGTTAGTGTTGAAAAACCACTTTTCGCACTTGTGATAGTGTTGAAAAACCACTTTTCGCACTTGTCTTAGTGTTGAAAAACCACTTTTCGCCCTTGTGTTAGTGTTGAAAAACCACTTTTCGCACTTGTGTTGGTGCAGGAAACCACTTTTGCACTTGTATTAGTGTGGAAAAACCACTTTTCGCACTTGTGATAGTGTTGAAAAACCACTTTTCGCACTTGTGTTAGTGTTGGAAAACCACTTTTTGCACTTGTGTTGGTGCAGGAAACTGCTTTTGCACTTGTATTAGTGTGGAAAAACCACTTTTCGCACTTGTGATAGTGTTGAAAAACCACTTTTCGCACTTGTGTTAGTGTTGAAAAACCACTTTTCGCACTTGTGTTGGTGCAGCAAACCACTTTTGCACTTGTATTAGTGTGGAAAAACCACTTTTCGCACTTGTGTTAGTGTTGAAAAACCACTTTTCGCACTTGTGTTAGTGTTGAAAAACCACTTTTCGCACTTGTGTTATTGTTGAAAAACCACTTTTCGCACTTGTGTTGGTGCAGGAAACCCCTTTTGCACTTGTCATAGTGTAGAAAAACCACTTTTCGCACTTGTGTTAGTGTTGAAAAACCACTTTTCGCACTTGTGTTGTTGCAGGAAACCACTTTTGCACTTGTATTAATGTGGAAAAACCACTTTTCGTACTTGTGTTAGTGTTGAAAAACCACTTTTCGCACTTGTGTTGGTGCAGGAAACCACTTTTTCACTTGTATTAGTGTGGAAAAAACCACTTTTCGCACTTGTGTTAGTGTTGAAAAACTACTTTTCACACTTGTGTTAATGTTGAAAATCCACTTTTCCCACTTGTGTTGGTGCAGGAAACCACTTTTGCACTTGTATTAGTGTGGAAAAAACACTTTTCGAACTTTGGATAGTGTTGAAAAACCACTTTTCGCACTTGTGATAGTGTTGAAAAACCACTTTTCGCACTTGTGTTTGTGTTGAAAAACCACTTTTCGCACTTGTGTTGGTGCAGGAAACCACTTTTGCACTTGTATTAGTGTGGAAAAACCACTTTTCGCACTTGTGTTAGTGTTGAAAAACCACCTTTCGCACTTGTGTTAGTGTTGAAAAACCACTTTTCGCACTTGTGTTGGTGCAGGAAACCACTTTTGCACTTGTAATAGTGTGGAAAAAACACTTTTTGCACTTGTGATAGTGTTGAAAAACCACTTTTCGCACTTGTGTTAGTGATGAAAAACCACTTTTCGCACTTGTGTTGGTGCAGGAAACCACTTTTGCACTTGTATTAGTGTGGAAAAACCACTTTTCGCACTTGTGATAGTGTTGAAAAACCACTTTTCGCACTCGTGTTAGTGTTGAAAAACCACTTTTCGCACTTGTGATAGTGTTGAAAAACCACTTTTCGCACTTGTGTTAGTGTTGAAAAACCACTTTTCGCACTTGTGTTGGTGCAGGAAACCACTTTTGCACTTGTATTAGTGTGGAAAAACCACTTTTCGCACTTGTGTTAGTGTTGAAAAACCACTTTTTGCACTTGTGTTAGTGTTGAAAAACCACTTTTCGCACTTGTGTTGGTGCAGGAAACCACTTTTGCACTTGTATTAGTGTGGAAAAAACACTTTTTGCACTTGTGATAGTGTTGAAAAACCACTTTTCACACTTGTGTTAGTGTTGAAAAACCACTTTTCGCACTTGTGTTGGTGCAGGAAACCACTTTTGCACTTGTATTAGTGTGGAAAAACCACTTTTCGCACTTGTGATAGTGTTGAAAAACCACTTTTCGCACTTGTGTTGGTGCAGTAAACCACTTTTGCACTTGTATTAGTGTGGAAAAACCACTTTTCGCCCTTGTGTTAGTGTTGAAAAACCACTTTTCGCACTTGTGTTGGTGCAGGAAACCACTTTTGCACTTGTATTAGTGTGGAAAAACCACTTTTCGCACTTGTGTTAGTGTTGAAAAACCACCTTTCGCACTTGTGTTAGTGTTGAAAAACCACTTTTCGCACTTGTGTTGGTGCAGGAAACCACTTTTGCACTTGTAATAGTGTGGAAAAAACACTTTTTGCACTTGTGATAGTGTTGAAAAACCACTTTTCGCACTTGTGTTAGTGATGAAAAACCACTTTTCGCACTTGTGTTGGTGCAGTAAACCACTTTTGCACTTGTATTAGTGTGGAAAAACCACTTTTCGCACTTGTGATAGTGTTGAAAAACCACTTTTCGCACTCGTGTTAGTGTTGAAAAACCACTTTTCGCACTTGTGATAGTGTTGAAAAACCACTTTTCGCACTTGTGTTAGTGTTGAAAAACCACTTTTCGCACTTGTGTTGGTGCAGGAAACCACTTTTGCACTTGTATTAGTGTGGAAAAACCACTTTTCGCACTTGTGTTAGTGTTGAAAAACCACTTTTTGCACTTGTGTTAGTGTTGAAAAACCACTTTTCGCACTTGTGTTGGTGCAGGAAACCACTTTTGCACTTGTATTAGTTTGGAAAAAACACTTTTTGCACTTGTGATAGTATTGAAAAACCACTTTTCACACTTGTATTAGTGTTGAAAAACCACTTTTCGCACTTGTGTTGGTGCAGGAAACCACTTTTGCACTTGTATTAGTGTGGAAAAACCACTTTTCGCACTTGTGATAGTGTTGAAAAACCACTTTTCGCACTTGTGTTGGTGCAGGAAACCACTTTTGCACTTGTATTAGTGTGGAAAACCCACTTTTCGCCCTTGTGTTAGTGTTGAAAAACCACTTTTCGCACTTGTGTTGGTGCAGGAAACCACTTTTGCACTTGTATTAGTGTGGAAAAACCACTTTTCGCACTTGTGTTAGTGTTGAAAAACCACCTTTCGCACTTGTGTTAGTGTTGAAAAACCACTTTTCGCACTTGTGTTGGTGCAGGAAACCACTTTTGCACTTGTAATAGTGTGGAAAAAACACTTTTCGCACTTGTGATAGTGTTGAAAAACCACTTTTCGCACTTGTGTTAGTGTTGAAAAACCACTTTTTGCACTTGTGTTCGTGTTGAAAAACCACTTTTCGCACTTGTGATAGTGTTGAAAAACCACTTTTCGCACTTGTCTTAGTGTTGAAAAACCACTTTTCGCCCTTGTGTTAGTGTTGAAAAACCACTTTTCGCACTTGTGTTGGTGCAGGAAACCACTTTTGCACTTGTATTAGTGTGGAAAAACCACTTTTCGCACTTGTGATAGTGTTGAAAAACCACTTTTCGCACTTGTGTTAGTGTTGGAAAACCACTTTTTGCACTTGTGTTGGTGCAGGAAACTACTTTTGCACTTGTATTAGTGTGGAAAAACCACTTTTCGCACTTGTGATAGTGTTGAAAAACCACTTTTCGCACTTGTGTTAGTGTTGAAAAACCACTTTTCGCACTTGTGTTGGTCCAGCAAACCACTTTTGCACTTGTATTAGTGTGGAAAAACCACTTTTCGCACTTGTGTTAGTGTTGAAAAACCACTTTTCGCACTTGTGTTATTGTTGAAAAACCACTTTTCGCACTTGTGTTGGTGCAGGAAACCCCTTTTGCACTTGTATTAGTGTGGAAAAAACACTTTTTGCACTTGTCATAGTGTAGAAAAACCACTTTTCGCACTTGTGTTAGTGTTGAAAAACCACTTTTCGCACTTGTGTTGTTGCAGGAAACCACTTTTGCACTTGTATTAGTGTGGAAAAACCACTTTTCGTACTTGTGTTAGTGTTGAAAAACCACTTTTCGCACTTGTGTTGGTGCAGGAAACCACTTTTTCACTTGTATTAGTGTGGAAAAAACCACTTTTCGCACTTGTGTTAGTGTTGAAAAACTACTTTTCACACTTGTGTTAGTGTTGAAAATCCACTTTTCCCACTTGTGTTGGTGCAGGAAACCACTTTTGCACTTGTATTAGTGTGGAAAAAACACTTTTCGAACTTTGGATAGTGTTGAAAAACCACTTTTCGCACTTGTGATAGTGTTGAAAAACCACTTTTCGCACTTGTGTTTGTGTTGAAAAACCACTTTTCGCACTTGTGTTGGTGCAGGAAAGCACTTTTGCACTTGTATTAGTGTGGAAAAACCACTTTTCGCACTTGTGTTAGTGTTGAAAAACCACCTTTCGCACTTGTGTTAGTGTTGAAAAACCACTTTTCGCACTTGTGTTGGTGCAGGAAACCACTTTTGCACTTGTAATAGTGTGGAAAAAACACTTTTTGCACTTGTGATAGTGTTGAAAAAACACTTTTCGCACTTGTGTTAGTGATGAAAACCCACTTTTCGCACTTGTGTTGGTGCAGGAAACCACTTTTGCACTTGTATTAGTGTGGAAAAACCACTTTTCGCACTTGTGATAGTGTTGAAAAACCACTTTTCGCACTCGTGTTAGTGTTGAAAAACCACTTTTCGCACTTGTGATAGTGTTGAAAAACCACTTTTCGCACTTGTGTTAGTGTTGAAAAACCACTTTTCGCACTTGTGTTGGTGCAGGAAACCACTTTTGCACTTGTATTAGTGTGGAAAAACCACTTTTCGCACTTGTGTTAGTGTTGAAAAACCACTTTTTGCACTTGTGTTAGTGTTGAAAAACCACTTTTCGCACTTGTGTTGGTGCAGGAAACCACTTTTGCACTTGTATTAGTGTGGAAAAAACACTTTTTGCACTTGTGATAGTGTTGAAAAACCACTTTTCACACTTGTGTTAGTGTTGAAAAACCACTTTTCGCACTTGTGTTGGTGCAGGAAACCACTTTTGCACTTGTATTAGTGTGGAAAAACCACTTTTCGCACTTGTGATAGTGTTGAAAAACCACTTTTCGCACTTGTGTTGGTGCAGTAAACCACTTTTGCACTTGTATTAGTGTGGAAAAACCACTTTTCGCCCTTGTGTTAGTGTTGAAAAACCACTTTTCGCACTTGTGTTGGTGCAGGAAACCACTTTTGCACTTGTATTAGTGTGGAAAAACCACTTTTCGCACTTGTGTTAGTGTTGAAAAAACACCTTTCGCACTTGTGTTAGTGTTGAAAAACCACTTTTCGCACTTGTGTTGGTGCAGGAAACCACTTTTGCACTTGTAATAGTGTGGAAAAAACACTTTTCGCACTTGTGATAGTGTTGAAAAACCACTTTTCGCACTTGTGTTAGTGTTGAAAAACCACTTTTTGCACTTGTGTTAGTGTTGAAAAACCACTTTTCGCACTTGTGATAGTGTTGAAAAACCACTTTTCGCACTTGTCTTAGTGTTGAAAAACCACTTTTCGCCCTTGTGTTAGTGTTGAAAAACCACTTTTCGCACTTGTGTTTGTGCAGGAAACCACTTTTGCACTTGTATTAGTGTGGAAAAACCACTTTTCGCACTTGTGATAGTGTTGAAAAACCACTTTTCGCACTTGTGTTAGTGTTGAAAAACCACTTTTTGCACTTGTGTTGGTGCAGGAAACTACTTTTGCACTTGTATTAGTGTGGAAAAACCACTTTTCGCACTTGTGATAGTGTTGAAAAACCACTTTTCGCACTTGTGTTAGTGTTGAAAAACCACTTTTCGCACTTGTGTTGGTGCAGCAAACCACTTTTGCACTTGTATTAGTGTGGAAAAACCACTTTTCGCACTTGTGTTGCTGCAGAAACCGCTTTTGCACTTGTATTAGTGTGGAAAAACCACTTTTCGCACTTGTGTTAGTGTTGAAAAACCACTTTTCGCACTTGTGTTAATGTTGAAAAACCACATTTCGCACTTGTGTTGGTGCAGGAAACCACTTTTGCACTTGTATTAGTGTGGAAAAACCACTTTTCGCACTTGTGATAGTGTTGAAAAACCACTTTTCGCACTTGTGTTGGTGTTGAAAAACCACTTTTCACACTTGTGTTGGTGCAGGTAACCACTTTTGCACTTGTATTAGTGTGCAAAAACACTTTTCGCACTTGTGATAGTGTTGAAAAACCACTTTTCGCACTTGTGATAGTGTTGAAAAACCACTTTTCGCACTTGTGTTAGTGTTGAAAAACCACTTTTCGCACTTGTGTTGGTGCAGGAAACCACTTTTGCACTTGTATTAGTGTGGAAAAACCACTTTTGGCACTTGTGTTAGTGTTGAAAAACCACTTTTCGCACTTGTGATAGTGTTGAAAAACCACTTTTTGCACTTGTGTTGATGTTGAAAAACCACTTTTCGCACTCGTGTTGGTGCAGGAAACCACTTTTTCACTTGTATTAGTGTGGAAAAACCACTTTTCGCACTTGTGTTAGTGTTGAAAAACTACTTTTCACACTTGTGTTAGTGTTGAAAATCCACTTTTCCCACTTGTGTTGGTGCAGGAAACCACTTTTGCACTTGTATTAGTGTGGAAAAATCACTTTTCGAACTTTGGATAGTGTTGAAAAACCACTTTTCGCACTTGTGATAGTGTTGAAAAACCACTTTTCGCACTTGTGTTTGTGTTGAAAAACCACTTTTCGCACTTGTGTTGGTGCAGGAAACCACTTTTGCACTTGTATTAGTGTGGAAAAACCACTTTTCGCACTTGTGTTAGTGTTGAAAAACCACCTTTCGCACTTGTGTTAGTGTTGAAAAACCACTTTTCGCACTTGTGTTGGTGCAGGAAACCACTTTTGCACTTGTAATAGTGTGGAAAAACACTTTTTGCACTTGTGATAGTGTTGAAAAACCACTTTTCGCACTTGTGTTAGTGATGAAAAACCACTTTTCGCACTTGTGTTGGTGCAGGAAACCACTTTTGCACTTGTATTAGTGTGGAAAAACCACTTTTCGCACTTGTGATAGTGTTGAAAAACCACTTTTCGCACTCGTGTTAGTGTTGAAAAACCACTTTTCGCACTTGTGATAGTGTTGAAAAACCACTTTTCGCACTTGTGTTAGTGTTGAAAAACCACTTTTCGCACTTGTGTTGGTGCAGGAAACCACTTTTGCACTTGTATTAGTGTGGAAAAACCACTTTTCGCACTTGTGTTAGTGTTGAAAAACCACTTTTTGCACTTGTGTTAGTGTTGAAAAACCACTTTTCGCACTTGTGTTGGTGCAGGAAACCACTTTTGCACTTGTATTAGTGTGGAAAAAACACTTTTTGCACTTGTGATAGTGTTGAAAAACCACTTTTCACACTTGTGTTAGTGTTGAAAAACCACTTTTCGCACTTGTGTTGGTGCAGGAAACCACTTTTGCACTTGTATTAGTGTGGAAAAACCACTTTTCGCACTTGTGATAGTGTTGAAAAACCACTTTTCGCACTTGTGTTGGTGCAGTAAACCACTTTTGCACTTGTATTAGTGTGGAAAAACCACTTTTCGCCCTTGTGTTAGTGTTGAAAAACCACTTTTCGCACTTGTGTTGGTGCAGGAAACCACTTTTGCACTTGTATTAGTGTGGAAAAACCACTTTTCGCACTTGTGTTAGTGTTGAAAAAACACCTTTCGCACTTGTGTTAGTGTTGAAAAACCACTTTTCGCACTTGTGTTGGTGCAGGAAACCACTTTTGCACTTGTAATAGTGTGGAAAAAACACTTTTCGCACTTGTGATAGTGTTGAAAAACCACTTTTCGCACTTGTGTTAGTGTTGAAAAACCACTTTTTGCACTTGTGTTAGTGTTGAAAAACCACTTTTCGCACTTGTGATAGTGTTGAAAAACCACTTTTCGCACTTGTCTTAGTGTTGAAAAACCACTTTTCGCCCTTGTGTTAGTGTTGAAAAACCACTTTTCGCACTTGTGTTTGTGCAGGAAACCACTTTTGCACTTGTATTAGTGTGGAAAAACCACTTTTCGCACTTGTGATAGTGTTGAAAAACCACTTTTCGCACTTGTGTTAGTGTTGAAAAACCACTTTTTGCACTTGTGTTGGTGCAGGAAACTACTTTTGCACTTGTATTAGTGTGGAAAAACCACTTTTCGCACTTGTGATAGTGTTGAAAAACCACTTTTCGCACTTGTGTTAGTGTTGAAAAACCACTTTTCGCACTTGTGTTGGTGCAGCAAACCACTTTTGCACTTGTATTAGTGTGGAAAAACCACTTTTCGCACTTGTGTTGCTGCAGAAACCGCTTTTGCACTTGTATTAGTGTGGAAAAACCACTTTTCGCACTTGTGTTAGTGTTGAAAAACCACTTTTCGCACTTGTGTTAATGTTGAAAAACCACATTTCGCACTTGTGTTGGTGCAGGAAACCACTTTTGCACTTGTATTAGTGTGGAAAAACCACTTTTCGCACTTGTGATAGTGTTGAAAAACCACTTTTCGCACTTGTGTTGGTGTTGAAAAACCACTTTTCACACTTGTGTTGGTGCAGGTAACCACTTTTGCACTTGTATTAGTGTGCAAAAACACTTTTCGCACTTGTGATAGTGTTGAAAAACCACTTTTCGCACTTGTGATAGTGTTGAAAAACCACTTTTCGCACTTGTGTTAGTGTTGAAAAACCACTTTTCGCACTTGTGTTGGTGCAGGAAACCACTTTTGCACTTGTATTAGTGTGGAAAAACCACTTTTGGCACTTGTGTTAGTGTTGAAAAACCACTTTTCGCACTTGTGATAGTGTTGAAAAACCACTTTTTGCACTTGTGTTGATGTTGAAAAACCACTTTTCGCACTCGTGTTGGTGCAGGAAACCACTTTTTCACTTGTATTAGTGTGGAAAAACCACTTTTCGCACTTGTGTTAGTGTTGAAAAACTACTTTTCACACTTGTGTTAGTGTTGAAAATCCACTTTTCCCACTTGTGTTGGTGCAGGAAACCACTTTTGCACTTGTATTAGTGTGGAAAAATCACTTTTCGAACTTTGGATAGTGTTGAAAAACCACTTTTCGCACTTGTGATAGTGTTGAAAAACCACTTTTCGCACTTGTGTTTGTGTTGAAAAACCACTTTTCGCACTTGTGTTGGTGCAGGAAACCACTTTTGCACTTGTATTAGTGTGGAAAAACCACTTTTCGCACTTGTGTTAGTGTTGAAAAACCACCTTTCGCACTTGTGTTAGTGTTGAAAAACCACTTTTCGCACTTGTGTTGGTGCAGGAAACCACTTTTGCACTTGTAATAGTGTGGAAAAACACTTTTTGCACTTGTGATAGTGTTGAAAAACCACTTTTCGCACTTGTGTTAGTGATGAAAAACCACTTTTCGCACTTGTGTTGGTGCAGGAAACCACTTTTGCACTTGTATTAGTGTGGAAAAACCACTTTTCGCACTTGTGATAGTGTTGAAAAACCACTTTTCGCACTCGTGTTAGTGTTGAAAAACCACTTTTCGCACTTGTGATAGTGTTGAAAAACCACTTTTCGCACTTGTGTTAGTGTTGAAAAACCACTTTTCGCACTTGTGTTGGTGCAGGAAACCACTTTTGCACTTGTATTAGTGTGGAAAAACCACTTTTCGCACTTGTGTTAGTGTTGAAAAACCACTTTTTGCACTTGTGTTAGTGTTGAAAAACCACTTTTCGCACTTGTGTTGGTGCAGGAAACCACTTTTGCACTTGTATTAGTGTGGAAAAACCACTTTTCGCACTGTGATAGTGTTGAAAAACCACTTTTCGCACTTGTGTTGGTGCAGGAAACCACTTTTGCACTTGTATTAGTGTGGAAAAAACCACTTTTCGCACTTGTGTTAGTGTTGAAAAACTACTTTTCACACTTGTGTTAGTGTTGAAAATCCACTTTTCCCACTTGTGTTGGTGCAGGAAACCACTTTTGCACTTGTATTAGTGTGGAAAAAACACTTTTCGAACTTTGGATAGTGTTGAAAATCCACTTTTCGCACTTGTGATAGTGTTGAAAAACCACTTTTCGCACTTGTGTTTGTGTTGAAAAACCACTTTTCGCACTTGTGTTGATGCAGGAAACCACTTTTGCACTTGTATTAGTGTGGAAAAACCACTTTTTGCACTTGTGTTAGTGTTGAAAAACCACCTTTCGCACTTGTGTTAGTGTTGAAAAACCACTTTTCGCACTTGTGTTGGTGCAGGAAACCACTTTTGCACTTGTAATAGTGTGGAAAAAACACTTTTTGCACTTGTGATAGTGTTGAAAAACCACTTTTCGCACTTGTGTTAGTGATGAAAAACCACTTTTCGCACTTGTGTTGGTGCAGGAAACCACTTTTGCACTTGTATTAGTGTGGAAAAACCACTTTTCGCACTTGTGATAGTGTTGAAAAACCACTTTTCGCACTCGTGTTAGTGTTGAAAAACCACTTTTCGCACTTGTGATAGTGGTGAAAAACCACTTTTCGCACTTGTGTTAGTGTTGAAAAACCACTTTTCGCACTTGTGTTGGTGCAGGAAACCACTTTTGCACTTGTATTAGTGTGGAAAAACCACTTTTCGCACTTGTGTTAGTGTTGAAAAACCACTTTTTGCACTTGTGTTAGTGTTGAAAAACCACTTTTCGCACTTGTGTTGGTGCAGGAAACCACTTTTGCACTTGTATTAGTGTGGAAAAAACACTTTTTGCACTTGTGATAGTGTTGAAAAACCACTTTTCACACTTGTGTTAGTGTTGAAAAACCACTTTTCGCACTTGTGTTGGTGCAGGAAACCACTTTTGCACTTGTATTAGTGTGGAAAAACCACTTTTCGCACTTGTGATAGTGTTGAAAAACCACTTTTCGCACTTGTGTTGGTGCAGGAAACCACTTTTGCACTTGTATTAGTGTGGAAAAACCACTTTTCGCCCTTGTGTTAGTGTTGAAAAACCACTTTTCGCACTTGTGTTGGTGCAGGAAACCACTTTTGCACTTGTATTAGTGTGGAAAAACCACTTTTCGCACTTGTGTTAGTGTTGAAAAACCACCTTTCGCACTTGTGTTAGTGTTGAAAAACCACTTTTCGCACTTGTGTTGGTGCAGGAAACCACTTTTGCACTTGTAATAGTGTGGAAAAAACACTTTTCGCACTTGTGATAGTGTTGAAAAACCACTTTTCGCACTTGTGTTAGTGTTGAAAAACCACTTTTTGCACTTGTGTTAGTGTTGAAAAACCACTTTTCGCACTTGTGATAGTGTTGAAAAACCACTTTTCGCACTTGTCTTAGTGTTGAAAAACCACTTTTAGCCCTTGTGTTAGTGTTGAAAAACCACTTTTCGCACTTGTGTTGGTGCAGGAAACCACTTTTGCACTTGTATTAGTGTGGAAAAACCACTTTTCGCACTTGTGATAGTGTTGAAAAACCACTTTTCGCACTTGTGTTAGTGTTGAAAAACCACTTTTTGCACTTGTGTTGGTGCAGGAAACTACTTTTGCACTTGTATTAGTGTGGAAAAACCACTTTTCGCACTTGTGATAGTGTTGAAAAACCACTTTTCGCACTTGTGTTAGTGTTGAAAAACCACTTTTCGCACTTGTGTTGGTGCAGCAAACCACTTTTGCACTTGTATTAGTGTGGAAAAACCACTTTTCGCACTTGTGTTGCTGCAGAAACCGCTTTTGCACTTGTATTAGTGTGGAAAAACCACTTTTCGCACTTGTGTTAGTGTTGAAAAACCACTTTTCGCACTTGTGTTAATGTTGAAAAACCACATTTCGCACTTGTGTTGGTGCAGGAAACCACTTTTGCACTTGTATTAGTGTGGAAAAACCACTTTTCGCACTTGTGATAGTGTTGAAAAACCACTTTTCGCACTTGTGTTGGTGTTGAAAAACCACTTTTCACACTTGTGTTGGTGCAGGTAACCACTTTTGCACTTGTATTAGTGTGCAAAAAACACTTTTCGCACTTGTGATAGTGTTGAAAAACCACTTTTCGCACTTGTGTTAGTGTTGAAAAACCACTTTTTGCACTTGTGTTGGTGCAGGAAACTACTTTTGCACTTGTATTAGTGTGGAAAAACCACTTTTCGCACTTGTGATAGTGTTGAAAAACCACTTTTCGCACTTGTGTTAGTGTTGAAAAACCACTTTTCGCACTTGTGTTGGTGCAGCAAACCACTTTTGCACTTGTATTAGTGTGGAAAAACCACTTTTCGCACTTGTGTTAGTGTTGAAAAACCACTTTTCGCACTTGTGTTATTGTTGAAAAACCACTTTTCGCACTTGTGTTGGTGCAGGAAACCCCTTTTGCACTTGTATTAGTGTGGAAAAAACACTTTTTGCACTTGTCATAGTGTTGAAAAACCACTTTTCGCACTTGTGTTAGTGTTGAAAAACCACTTTTCGCACTTGTGTTGTTGCAGGAAACCACTTTTGCACTTGTATTAGTGTGGAAAAACCACTTTTCGTACTTGTGTTAGTGTTGAAAAACCACTTTTCGCACTTGTGTTGGTGCAGGAAACCACTTTTTCACTTGTATTAGTGTGGAAAAAACCACTTTTCGCACTTGTGTTAGTGTTGAAAAACTACTTTTCACACTTGTGTTAGTGTTGAAAATCCACTTTTCCCACTTGTGTTGGTGCAGGAAACCACTTTTGCACTTGTATTAGTGTGGAAAAAACACTTTTCGAACTTTGGATAGTGTTGAAAAACCACTTTTCGCACTTGTGATAGTGTTGAAAAACCACTTTTCGCACTTGTGTTTGTGTTGAAAAACCACTTTTCGCACTTGTGTTGGTGCAGGAAACCACTTTTGCACTTGTATTAGTGTGGAAAAACCACTTTTCGCACTTGTGTTAGTGTTGAAAAACCACCTTTCGCACTTGTGTTAGTGTTGAAAAACCACTTTTCGCACTTGTGTTGGTGCAGGAAACCACTTTTGCACTTGTAATAGTGTGGAAAAAACACTTTTTGCACTTGTGATAGTGTTGAAAAACCACTTTTCGCACTTGTGTTAGTGATGAAAAACCACTTTTCGCACTTGTGATAGTGTTGAAAAACCACTTTTCGCACTTGTGTTAGTGTTGAAAAACCACTTTTCGCACTTGTGTTGGTGCAGGAAACCACTTTTGCACTTGTATTAGTGTGGAAAAACCACTTTTCGCACTTGTGATAGTGTTGAAAAACCACTTTTCGCACTCGTGTTAGTGTTGAAAAACCACTTTTCGCACTTGTGATAGTGTTGAAAAACCACTTTTCGCACTTGTGTTAGTGTTGAAAAACCACTTTTCGCACTTGTGTTGGTGCAGGAAACCACTTTTGCACTTGTATTAGTGTGGAAAAACCACTTTTCGCACTTGTGTTAGTGTTGAAAAACCACTTTTTGCACTTGTGTTAGTGTTGAAAAACCACTTTTCGCACTTGTGTTGGTGCAGGAAACCACTTTTGCACTTGTATTAGTGTGGAAAAAACACTTTTTGCACTTGTGATAGTGTTGAAAAACCACTTTTCACACTTGTGTTAGTGTTGAAAAACCACTTTTCGCACTTGTGTTGGTGCAGGAAACCACTTTTGCACTTGTATTAGTGTGGAAAAACCACTTTTCGCACTTGTGATAGTGTTGAAAAACCACTTTTCGCACTTGTGTTGGTGCAGTAAACCACTTTTGCACTTGTATTAGTGTGGAAAAACCACTTTTCGCCCTTGTGTTAGTGTTGAAAAACCACTTTTCGCACTTGTGTTGGTGCAGGAAACCACTTTTGCACTTGTATTAGTGTGGAAAAACCACTTTTCGCACTTGTGTTAGTGTTGAAAAACCACCTTTCGCACTTGTGTTAGTGTTGAAAAACCACTTTTCGCACTTGTGTTGGTGCAGGAAACCACTTTTGCACTTGTAATAGTGTGGAAAAAACACTTTTCGCACTTGTGATAGTGTTGAAAAACCACTTTTCGCACTTGTGTTAGTGTTGAAAAACCACTTTTTGCACTTGTGTTAGTGTTGAAAAACCACTTTTCGCACTTGTGATAGTGTTGAAAAACCACTTTTCGCACTTGTCTTAGTGTTGAAAAACCACTTTTCGCACTTGTGTTGGTGCAGGAAACCACTTTTGCACTTGTATTAGTGTGGAAAAACCACTTTTCGCACTTGTGATAGTGTTGAAAAACCACTTTTCGCACTTGTGTTAGTGCTGAAAAACCACTTTTTGCACTTGTGTTGGTGCAGGAAACTACTTTTGCACTTGTATTAGTGTGGAAAAACCACTTTTCGCACTTGTGATAGTGTTGAAAAACCACTTTTCGCACTTGTGTTAGTGTTGAAAAACCACTTTTCGCACTTGTGTTGGTGCAGCAAACCACTTTTGCACTTGTATTAGTGTGGAAAAACCACTTTTCGCACTTGTGTTGCTGCAGAAACCGCTTTTGCACTTGTATTAGTGTGGAAAAACCACTTTTCGCACTTGTGTTAGTGTTGAAAATCCACTTTTCCCACTTGTGTTGGTGCAGGAAACCACTTTTGCACTTGTATTGGTGTGGAAAAAACACTTTTTGCACTTGTGATAGTGTTGAAAAACCACTTTTCACACTTGTGTTAGTGTTGAAAAACCACTTTTCGCACTTGTGTTGGTGCAGGAAATCACTTTTGCACTTGTATTAGTGTGGAAAAACCACTTTTCGCACTGTGATAGTGTTGAAAAACCACTTTTCGCACTTGTGTTGGTGCAGGAAACCACTTTTGCACTTGTATTAGTGTGGAAAAAACCACTTTTCGCACTTGTGTTAGTGTTGAAAAACTACTTTTCACACTTGTGTTAGTGTTGAAAATCCACTTTTCCCACTTGTGTTGGTGCAGGAAACCACTTTTGCACTTGTATTAGTGTGGAAAAAACACTTTTCGAACTTTGGATAGTGTTGAAAAACCACTTTTCGCACTTGTGATAGTGTTGAAAAACCACTTTTCGCATTTGTGTTTGTGTTGAAAAACCACTTTTCGCACTTGTGTTGGTGCAGGAAACCACTTTTGCACTTGTATTAGTGTGGAAAAACCACTTTTCGCACTTGTGTTAGTGTTGAAAAACCACCTTTCGCACTTGTGTTAGTGTTGAAAAACCACTTTTCGCACTTGTGTTGGTGCAGGAAACCACTTTTGCACTTGTAATAGTGTGGAAAAAACACTTTTTGCACTTGTGATAGTGTTGAAAAACCACTTTTCGCACTTGTGTTAGTGATGAAAAACCACTTTTCGCACTTGTGTTGGTGCAGGAAACCACTTTTGCACTTGTATTAGTGTGGAAAAACCACTTTTCGCACTTGTGATAGTGTTGAAAAACCACTTTTCGCACTCGTGTTAGTGTTGAAAAACCACTTTTCGCACTTGTGATAGTGTTGAAAAACCACTTTTCGCACTTGTGTTAGTGTTGAAAAACCACTTTTCGCACTTGTGTTGGTGCAGGAAACCACTTTTGCACTTGTATTAGTGTGGAAAAACCACTTTTCGCACTTGTGTTAGTGTTGAAAAACCACTTTTTGCACTTGTGTTAGTGTTGAAAAACCACTTTTCGCACTTGTGTTGGTGCAGGAAACCACTTTTGCACTTGTATTAGTGTGGAAAAAACACTTTTTGCACTTGTGATAGTGTTGAAAAACCACTTTTCACACTTGTGTTAGTGTTGAAAAACCACTTTTCGCACTTGTGTTGGTGCAGGAAACCACTTTTGCACTTGTATTAGTGTGGAAAAACCACTTTTCGCACTTGTGATAGTGTTGAAAAACCACTTTTCGCACTTGTGTTGGTGCAGGAAACCACTTTTGCACTTGTATTAGTGTGGAAAAACCACTTTTCGCCCTTGTGTTAGTGTTGAAAAACCACTTTTCGCACTTGTGTTGGTGCAGGAAACCACTTTTGCACTTGTATTAGTGTGGAAAAACCACTTTTCGCACTTGTGTTAGTGTTGAAAAACCACCTTTCGCACTTGTGTTAGTGTTGAAAAACCACTTTTCGCACTTGTGTTGGTGCAGGAAACCACTTTTGCACTTGTAATAGTGTGGAAAAAACACTTTTCGCACTTGTGATAGTGTTGAAAAACCACTTTTCGCACTTGTGTTAGTGTTGAAAAACCTCTTTTTGCACTTGTGTTAGTGTTGAAAAACCACTTTTCGCACTTGTGATAGTGTTGAAAAACCACTTTTCGCACTTGTCTTAGTGTTGAAAAACCACTTTTCGCCCTTGTGTTAGTGTTGAAAAACCACTTTTCGCACTTGTGTTGGTGCAGGAAACCACTTTTGCACTTGTATTAGTGTGGAAAAACCACTTTTCGCACTTGTGATAGTGTTGAAAAACCACTTTTCGCACTTGTGTTAGTGTTGAAAAACCACTTTTTGCACTTGTGTTGGTGCAGGAAACTACTTTTGCACTTGTATTAGTGTGGAAAAACCACTTTTCGCACTTGTGATAGTGTTGAAAAACCACTTTTCGCACTTGTGTTAGTGTTGAAAAACCACTTTTCGCACTTGTGTTGGTGCAGCAAACCACTTTTGCACTTGTATTAGTGTGGAAAAACCACTTTTCGCACTTGTGTTGCTGCAGAAACCGCTTTTGCACTTGTATTAGTGTGGAAAAACCACTTTTCGCACTTGTGTTAGTGTTGAAAAACCACTTTTCGCACTTGTGTTAATGTTGAAAAACCACATTTCGCACTTGTGTTGGTGCAGGAAACCACTTTTGCACTTGTATTAGTGTGGAAAAACCACTCTTCGCACTTGTGATAGTGTTGAAAAACCACTTTTCGCACTTGTGTTGGTGTTGAAAAACCACTTTTCACACTTGTGTTGGTGCAGGTAACCACTTTTGCACTTGTATTAGTGTGCAAAAAACACTTTTCGCACTTGTGATAGTGTTGAAAAACCACTTTTCGCACTTGTGATAGTGTTGAAAAACCACTTTTCGCACTTGTGTTAGTGTTGAAAAACCACTTTTCGCACTTGTGTTGGTGCAGGAAACCACTTTTGCACTTGTATTAGTGTGGAAAAACCACTTTTGGCACTTGTGTTAGTGTTGAAAAACCACTTTTCGCTCTTGTGATAGTGTTGAAAAACCACTTTTTGCACTTGTGTTGATGTTGAAAAACCACTTTTCGCACTCGTGTTGGTGCAGGAAACCACTTTTTCACTTGTATTAGTGTGGAAAAACCACTTTTCGCACTTGTGTTAGTGTTGAAAAACTACTTTTCACACTTGTGTTAGTGTTGAAAATCCACTTTTCCCACTTGTGTTGGTGCAGGAAACCACTTTTGCACTTGTATTAATGTGGAAAAATAACTTTTCGAACTTTGGATAGTGTTGAAAAACCACTTTTCGCACTTGTGATAGTGTTGAAAAACCACTTTTCGCACTTGTGTTTGTGTTGAAAAACCACTTTTCGCACTTGTGTTGGTGCAGGAAACCACTTTTGCACTTGTATTAGTGTGGAAAAACCACTTTTCGCACTTGTGTTAGTGTTGAAAAACCACCTTTCGCACTTGTGTTAGTGTTGAAAAACCACTTTTCGCACTTGTGTTGGTGCAGGAAACCACTTTTGCACTTGTAATAGTGTGGAAAAAAACACTTTTTGCACTTGTGATAGTGTTGAAAAACCACTTTTCGCACTTGTGTTAGTGATGAAAAACCACTTTTCGCACTTGTGTTGGTGCAGGAAACCACTTTTGCACTTGTATTAGTGTGGAAAAACCACTTTTCGCACTTGTGATAGTGTTGAAAAACCACTTTTCGCACTCGTGTTAGTGTTGAAAAACCACTTTTCGCACTTGTGATAGTGTTGAAAAACCACTTTTCGCACTTGTGTTAGTGTTGAAAAACCACTTTTCGCACTTGTGTTGGTGCAGGAAACCACTTTTGCACTTGTATTAGTGTGGAAAAACCACTTTTTGCACTTGTGTTAGTGTTGAAAAACCACTTTTTGCACTTGTGTTAGTGTTGAAAAACCACTTTTCGCACTTTTGTTGGTGCAGGAAACCACTTTTGCACTTGTATTAGTGTGGAAAAACCACTTTTCGCACTTGTGATAGTGTTGAAAAACCACTTTTCGCACTTGTGTTAGTGTTGAAAAACCACTTTTTGCACTTGTGTTGGTGCAGGAAACTACTTTTGCACTTGTATTAGTGTGGAAAAACCACTTTTCGCACTTGTGATAGTGTTGAAAAACCACTTTTCGCACTTGTGTTAGTGTTGAAAAACCACTTTTCGCACTTGTGTTGGTGCAGCAAACCACTTTTGCACTTGTATTAGTGTGGAAAAACCACTTTTCGCACTTGTGTTGCTGCAGAAACCGCTTTTGCACTTGTATTAGTGTGGAAAAACCACTTTTCGCACTTGTGTTAGTGTTGAAAAACCACTTTTCGCACTTGTGTTAATGTTGAAAAACCACATTTCGCACTTGTGTTGGTGCAGGAAACCACTTTTGCACTTGTATTAGTGTGGAAAAACCACTTTTCGCACTTGTGATAGTGTTGAAAAACCACTTTTCGCACTTGTGTTGGTGTTGAAAAACCACTTTTCACACTTGTGTTGGTGCAGGTAACCACTTTTGCACTTGTATTAGTGTGCAAAAAACACTTTTCGCACTTGTGATAGTGTTGAAAAACCACTTTTCGCACTTGTGTTAGTGTTGAAAAACCACTTTTTGCACTTGTGTTGGTGCAGGAAACTACTTTTGCACTTGTATTAGTGTGGAAAAACCACTTTCGCACTTGTGATAGTGTTGAAAAACCACTTTTCGCACTTGTGTTAGTGTTGAAAAACCACTTTTCGCACTTGTGTTGGTGCAGCAAACCACTTTTGCACTTGTATTAGTGTGGAAAAACCACTTTTCGCACTTGTGTTAGTGTTGAAAAACCACTTTTCGCACTTGTGTTATTGTTGAAAAACCACTTTTCGCACTTGTGTTGGTGCAGGAAACCCCTTTTGCACTTGTATTAGTGTGGAAAAAACACTTTTTGCACTTGTCATAGTGTTGAAAAACCACTTTTCGCACTTGTGTTAGTGTTGAAAAACCACTTTTCGCACTTGTGTTGTTGCAGGAAACCACTTTTGCACTTGTATTAGTGTGGAAAAACCACTTTTCGTACTTGTGTTAGTGTTGAAAAACCACTTTTCGCACTTGTGTTGGTGCAGGAAACCACTTTTTCACTTGTATTAGTGTGGAAAAAACCACTTTTCGCACTTGTGTTAGTGTTGAAAAACTACTTTTCACACTTGTGTTAGTGTTGAAAATCCACTTTTCCCACTTGTGTTGGTGCAGGAAACCACTTTTGCACTTGTATTAGTGTGGAAAAAACACTTTTCGAACTTTGGATAGTGTTGAAAAACCACTTTTCGCACTTGTGATAGTGTTGAAAAACCACTTTTCGCACTTGTGTTTGTGTTGAAAAACCACTTTTCGCACTTGTGTTGGTGCAGGAAACCACTTTTGCACTTGTATTAGTGTGGAAAAACCACTTTTCGCACTTGTGTTAGTGTTGAAAAACCACCTTTCGCACTTGTGTTAGTGTTGAAAAACCACTTTTCGCACTTGTGTTGGTGCAGGAAACCACTTTTGCACTTGTAATAGTGTGGAAAAAACACTTTTTGCACTTGTGATAGTGTTGAAAAACCACTTTTCGCACTTGTGTTAGTGATGAAAAACCACTTTTCGCACTTGTGATAGTGTTGAAAAACCACTTTTCGCACTTGTGTTAGTGTTGAAAAACCACTTTTCGCACTTGTGTTGGTGCAGGAAACCACTTTTGCACTTGTATTAGTGTGGAAAAACCACTTTTCGCACTTGTGATAGTGTTGAAAAACCACTTTTCGCACTCGTGTTAGTGTTGAAAAACCACTTTTCGCACTTGTGATAGTGTTGAAAAACCACTTTTCGCACTTGTGTTAGTGTTGAAAAACCACTTTTCGCACTTGTGTTGGTGCAGGAAACCACTTTTGCACTTGTATTAGTGTGGAAAAACCACTTTTCGCACTTGTGTTAGTGTTGAAAAACCACTTTTTGCACTTGTGTTAGTGTTGAAAAACCACTTTTCGCACTTGTGTTGGTGCAGGAAACCACTTTTGCACTTGTATTAGTGTGGAAAAAACACTTTTTGCACTTGTGATAGTGTTGAAAAACCACTTTTCACACTTGTGTTAGTGTTGAAAAACCACTTTTCGCACTTGTGTTGGTGCAGGAAACCACTTTTGCACTTGTATTAGTGTGGAAAAACCACTTTTCGCACTTGTGATAGTGTTGAAAAACCACTTTTCGCACTTGTGTTGGTGCAGTAAACCACTTTTGCACTTGTATTAGTGTGGAAAAACCACTTTTCGCCCTTGTGTTAGTGTTGAAAAACCACTTTTCGCACTTGTGTTGGTGCAGGAAACCACTTTTGCACTTGTATTAGTGTGGAAAAACCACTTTTCGCACTTGTGTTAGTGTTGAAAAACCACCTTTCGCACTTGTGTTAGTGTTGAAAAACCACTTTTCGCACTTGTGTTGGTGCAGGAAACCACTTTTGCACTTGTAATAGTGTGGAAAAAACACTTTTCGCACTTGTGATAGTGTTGAAAAACCACTTTTCGCACTTGTGTTAGTGTTGAAAAACCACTTTTTGCACTTGTGTTAGTGTTGAAAAACCACTTTTCGCACTTGTGATAGTGTTGAAAAACCACTTTTCGCACTTGTCTTAGTGTTGAAAAACCACTTTTCGCACTTGTGTTGGTGCAGGAAACCACTTTTGCACTTGTATTAGTGTGGAAAAACCACTTTTCGCACTTGTGATAGTGTTGAAAAACCACTTTTCGCACTTGTGTTAGTGCTGAAAAACCACTTTTTGCACTTGTGTTGGTGCAGGAAACTACTTTTGCACTTGTATTAGTGTGGAAAAACCACTTTTCGCACTTGTGATAGTGTTGAAAAACCACTTTTCGCACTTGTGTTAGTGTTGAAAAACCACTTTTCGCACTTGTGTTGGTGCAGCAAACCACTTTTGCACTTGTATTAGTGTGGAAAAACCACTTTTCGCACTTGTGTTGCTGCAGAAACCGCTTTTGCACTTGTATTAGTGTGGAAAAACCACTTTTCGCACTTGTGTTAGTGTTGAAAATCCACTTTTCCCACTTGTGTTGGTGCAGGAAACCACTTTTGCACTTGTATTGGTGTGGAAAAAACACTTTTTGCACTTGTGATAGTGTTGAAAAACCACTTTTCACACTTGTGTTAGTGTTGAAAAACCACTTTTCGCACTTGTGTTGGTGCAGGAAATCACTTTTGCACTTGTATTAGTGTGGAAAAACCACTTTTCGCACTGTGATAGTGTTGAAAAACCACTTTTCGCACTTGTGTTGGTGCAGGAAACCACTTTTGCACTTGTATTAGTGTGGAAAAAACCACTTTTCGCACTTGTGTTAGTGTTGAAAAACTACTTTTCACACTTGTGTTAGTGTTGAAAATCCACTTTTCCCACTTGTGTTGGTGCAGGAAACCACTTTTGCACTTGTATTAGTGTGGAAAAAACACTTTTCGAACTTTGGATAGTGTTGAAAAACCACTTTTCGCACTTGTGATAGTGTTGAAAAACCACTTTTCGCATTTGTGTTTGTGTTGAAAAACCACTTTTCGCACTTGTGTTGGTGCAGGAAACCACTTTTGCACTTGTATTAGTGTGGAAAAACCACTTTTCGCACTTGTGTTAGTGTTGAAAAACCACCTTTCGCACTTGTGTTAGTGTTGAAAAACCACTTTTCGCACTTGTGTTGGTGCAGGAAACCACTTTTGCACTTGTAATAGTGTGGAAAAAACACTTTTTGCACTTGTGATAGTGTTGAAAAACCACTTTTCGCACTTGTGTTAGTGATGAAAAACCACTTTTCGCACTTGTGTTGGTGCAGGAAACCACTTTTGCACTTGTATTAGTGTGGAAAAACCACTTTTCGCACTTGTGATAGTGTTGAAAAACCACTTTTCGCACTCGTGTTAGTGTTGAAAAACCACTTTTCGCACTTGTGATAGTGTTGAAAAACCACTTTTCGCACTTGTGTTAGTGTTGAAAAACCACTTTTCGCACTTGTGTTGGTGCAGGAAACCACTTTTGCACTTGTATTAGTGTGGAAAAACCACTTTTCGCACTTGTGTTAGTGTTGAAAAACCACTTTTTGCACTTGTGTTAGTGTTGAAAAACCACTTTTCGCACTTGTGTTGGTGCAGGAAACCACTTTTGCACTTGTATTAGTGTGGAAAAAACACTTTTTGCACTTGTGATAGTGTTGAAAAACCACTTTTCACACTTGTGTTAGTGTTGAAAAACCACTTTTCGCACTTGTGTTGGTGCAGGAAACCACTTTTGCACTTGTATTAGTGTGGAAAAACCACTTTTCGCACTTGTGATAGTGTTGAAAAACCACTTTTCGCACTTGTGTTGGTGCAGGAAACCACTTTTGCACTTGTATTAGTGTGGAAAAACCACTTTTCGCCCTTGTGTTAGTGTTGAAAAACCACTTTTCGCACTTGTGTTGGTGCAGGAAACCACTTTTGCACTTGTATTAGTGTGGAAAAACCACTTTTCGCACTTGTGTTAGTGTTGAAAAACCACCTTTCGCACTTGTGTTAGTGTTGAAAAACCACTTTTCGCACTTGTGTTGGTGCAGGAAACCACTTTTGCACTTGTAATAGTGTGGAAAAAACACTTTTCGCACTTGTGATAGTGTTGAAAAACCACTTTTCGCACTTGTGTTAGTGTTGAAAAACCTCTTTTTGCACTTGTGTTAGTGTTGAAAAACCACTTTTCGCACTTGTGATAGTGTTGAAAAACCACTTTTCGCACTTGTCTTAGTGTTGAAAAACCACTTTTCGCCCTTGTGTTAGTGTTGAAAAACCACTTTTCGCACTTGTGTTGGTGCAGGAAACCACTTTTGCACTTGTATTAGTGTGGAAAAACCACTTTTCGCACTTGTGATAGTGTTGAAAAACCACTTTTCGCACTTGTGTTAGTGTTGAAAAACCACTTTTTGCACTTGTGTTGGTGCAGGAAACTACTTTTGCACTTGTATTAGTGTGGAAAAACCACTTTTCGCACTTGTGATAGTGTTGAAAAACCACTTTTCGCACTTGTGTTAGTGTTGAAAAACCACTTTTCGCACTTGTGTTGGTGCAGCAAACCACTTTTGCACTTGTATTAGTGTGGAAAAACCACTTTTCGCACTTGTGTTGCTGCAGAAACCGCTTTTGCACTTGTATTAGTGTGGAAAAACCACTTTTCGCACTTGTGTTAGTGTTGAAAAACCACTTTTCGCACTTGTGTTAATGTTGAAAAACCACATTTCGCACTTGTGTTGGTGCAGGAAACCACTTTTGCACTTGTATTAGTGTGGAAAAACCACTCTTCGCACTTGTGATAGTGTTGAAAAACCACTTTTCGCACTTGTGTTGGTGTTGAAAAACCACTTTTCACACTTGTGTTGGTGCAGGTAACCACTTTTGCACTTGTATTAGTGTGCAAAAAACACTTTTCGCACTTGTGATAGTGTTGAAAAACCACTTTTCGCACTTGTGATAGTGTTGAAAAACCACTTTTCGCACTTGTGTTAGTGTTGAAAAACCACTTTTCGCACTTGTGTTGGTGCAGGAAACCACTTTTGCACTTGTATTAGTGTGGAAAAACCACTTTTGGCACTTGTGTTAGTGTTGAAAAACCACTTTTCGCTCTTGTGATAGTGTTGAAAAACCACTTTTTGCACTTGTGTTGATGTTGAAAAACCACTTTTCGCACTCGTGTTGGTGCAGGAAACCACTTTTTCACTTGTATTAGTGTGGAAAAACCACTTTTCGCACTTGTGTTAGTGTTGAAAAACTACTTTTCACACTTGTGTTAGTGTTGAAAATCCACTTTTCCCACTTGTGTTGGTGCAGGAAACCACTTTTGCACTTGTATTAATGTGGAAAAATAACTTTTCGAACTTTGGATAGTGTTGAAAAACCACTTTTCGCACTTGTGATAGTGTTGAAAAACCACTTTTCGCACTTGTGTTTGTGTTGAAAAACCACTTTTCGCACTTGTGTTGGTGCAGGAAACCACTTTTGCACTTGTATTAGTGTGGAAAAACCACTTTTCGCACTTGTGTTAGTGTTGAAAAACCACCTTTCGCACTTGTGTTAGTGTTGAAAAACCACTTTTCGCACTTGTGTTGGTGCAGGAAACCACTTTTGCACTTGTAATAGTGTGGAAAAAAACACTTTTTGCACTTGTGATAGTGTTGAAAAACCACTTTTCGCACTTGTGTTAGTGATGAAAAACCACTTTTCGCACTTGTGTTGGTGCAGGAAACCACTTTTGCACTTGTATTAGTGTGGAAAAACCACTTTTCGCACTTGTGATAGTGTTGAAAAACCACTTTTCGCACTCGTGTTAGTGTTGAAAAACCACTTTTCGCACTTGTGATAGTGTTGAAAAACCACTTTTCGCACTTGTGTTAGTGTTGAAAAACCACTTTTCGCACTTGTGTTGGTGCAGGAAACCACTTTTGCACTTGTATTAGTGTGGAAAAACCACTTTTTGCACTTGTGTTAGTGTTGAAAAACCACTTTTTGCACTTGTGTTAGTGTTGAAAAACCACTTTTCGCACTTTTGTTGGTGCAGGAAACCACTTTTGCACTTGTATTAGTGTGGAAAAAACACTTTTTGCACTTGTGATAGTGTTGAAAAACCACTTTTCATACTTGTGTTAGTGTTGAAAAACCACTTTTCGCACTTGTGTTGGTGCAGGAAACCACTTTTGCACTTGTATTAGTGTGGAAAAACCACTTTTCGCACTGTGATAGTGTTGAAAAACCACTTTTCGCACTTGTGTTGGTGCAGGAAACCACTTTTGCACTTGTATTAGTGTGGAAAAACCACTTTTCGCCCTTGTGTTAGTGTTGAAAAACCACTTTTCGCACTTGTGTTGGTGCAGGAAACCACTTTTGCACTTGTATTAGTGTGGAAAAACCACTTTTCGCACTTGTGTTAGTGTTGAAAAACCACCTTTCGCACTTGTGTTAGTGTTGAAAAACCACTTTTCGCACTTGTGTTGGTGCAGGAAACCACTTTTGCACTTGTAATAGTGTGGAAAAAACACTTTTTGCACTTGTGATAGTGTTGAAAATCCACTTTTCGCACTTGTGTTAGTGTTGAAAAACAACTTTTAGCACTTGTGTTTGTGCAGGAAACCACTTTTGCACTTGTATTAGTGTTGAAAAACCACTTTTCGCACTTGTGTTAGTGTTGAAAATCCACTTTTCCCACTTGTGTTGGTGCAGGAAACCACTTTTGCACTTGTATTAGTGTGGAAAAAACACTTTTCGCACTTGTGATAGTGTTGAAAAACCACTTTTCGTACTTGTGTTAGTGTTGAAAATCCACTTTTCCCACTTGTGTTGGTGCAGGAAACCACTTTTGCACTTGTATTAGTGTGGAAAAAACACTTTTCGCACTTGTGATAGTGTTGAAAAACCACTTTTCGTACTTGTGTTAGTGTTGAAAATCCACTTTTCCCACTTGTGTTGGTGCAGGAAACCACTTTTGCACTTGTATTAGTGTTGAAAAACCACTTTTCGCACTTGTGTTAGTGTTGAAAATCCACTTTTCCCACTTGTGTTGGTGCAGGAAACCACTTTTGCACTTGTATTAGTGTGGAAAAAACACTTTTCGCACTTGTGATAGTGTTGAAAAACCACTTTTCGTACTTGTGTTAGTGTTGAAAATCCACTTTTCCCACTTGTGTTGGTGCAGGAAACCACTTTTGCACTTGTAATAGTGTGGAAAAAACACTTTTTGCACTTGTGATAGTGTTGAAAATCCACTTTTCGCACTTGTGTTAGTGTTGAAAAACAACTTTTAGCACTTGTGTTTGTGCAGGAAACCACTTTTGCACTTGTATTAGTGTTGAAAACCACTTTTCGCACTTGTGTTAGTGTTGAAAATCCACTTTTCCCACTTGTGTTGGTGCAGGAAACCACTTTTGCACTTGTATTAGTGTGGAAAAAACACTTTTCGCACTTGTGATAGTGTTGAAAAACCACTTTTCGTACTTGTGTTAGTGTTGAAAATCCACTTTTCCCACTTGTGTTGGTGCAGGAAACCACTTTTGCACTTGTATTAGTGTGGAAAAACCACTTTTCGCACTTGTGTTAGTGTTGAAAAACCACCTTTCGCACTTGTGTTAGTGTTGAAAAACCACTTTTCGCACTTGTGTTGTTGCAGGAAACCACTTTTGCACTTGTAATAGTGTGGAAAAAACACTTTTTGCACTTGTGATAGTGTTGAAAAACCACTTTTCGCACTTGTGTTAGTGTTGAAAAACCACTTTTCGCACTTGTGTTGGTGCAGGAAACCACTTTTGCACTTGTATTAGTGTGGAAAAACCACTTTTCGCACTTGTGATAGTGTTGAAAAACCACTTTTCGCACTTGTGATAGTGTTGAAAAACCACGTTTCGCACTTGTGTTAGTGTTAAAAAACCACTTTTCGCACTTGTGTTGGTGCAGGAAACCACTTTTGCACTTGTATTAGTGTGGAAAAACCACTTTTGGCACTTGTGATAGTGTTGAAAAACGACTTTTTGCACTTGTGTTAGTGTTGAAAAACCACTTTTCGCACTCGTGTTGGTGCAGGAAACCACTTTTGCACTTGTATTTGTGTGGAAAAACCACTTTTCGCACTTGTGTTAGTGTTGAAAAACTACTTTTCGCACTTGTGTTAGTGTTGAAAAACCACTTTTCGCACTTGTGTTGGTGCAGGAAACCACTTTTGCACTTGTATTAGTGTGGAAAAAACACTTTTTGCACTTGTGATAGTGTTGAAAAACCACTTTTTGCACTTGTGTTATTGTTGAAAACCCACTTTTCGCACTTGTGTTGGTGCAGGAAACCACTTTTGCACTTGTATTAGTGTGGGAAAACCACTTTTCGCACTTGTGATAGTGTTGAAAAACCACTTTTCGCACTTGTGTTAGTGTTGAAAAACCACTTTTCGCACTTGTGTTGGTGCAGGAAACCACTTTTGCACTTGTATTAGTGTGGAAAAACCACTTTTCGCACTTGTGTTAGTGTTGAAAAACCACCTTTCGCACTTGTGTTAGTGTTGAAAAACCACTTTTCGCACTTGTGTTGGTGCAGGAAACCACTTTTGCACTTGTAATAGTGTGGAAAAAACACTTTTCGCACTTGTGATAGTGTTGAAAAACCACTTTTCGCACTTGTGTTAGTGTTGAAAAACCTCTTTTTGCACTTGTGTTAGTGTTGAAAAACCACTTTTCGCACTTGTGATAGTGTTGAAAAACCACTTTTCGCACTTGTCTTAGTGTTGAAAAACCACTTTTCGCCCTTGTGTTAGTGTTGAAAAACCACTTTTCGCACTTGTGTTGGTGCAGGAAACCACTTTTGCACTTGTATTAGTGTGGAAAAACCACTTTTCGCACTTGTGATAGTGTTGAAAAACCACTTTTCGCACTTGTGTTAGTGTTGAAAAACCACTTTTTGCACTTGTGTTGGTGCAGGAAACTACTTTTGCACTTGTATTAGTGTGGAAAAACCACTTTTCGCACTTGTGATAGTGTTGAAAAACCACTTTTCGCACTTGTGTTAGTGTTGAAAAACCACTTTTCGCACTTGTGTTGGTGCAGCAAACCACTTTTGCACTTGTATTAGTGTGGAAAAACCACTTTTCGCACTTGTGTTGCTGCAGAAACCGCTTTTGCACTTGTATTAGTGTGGAAAAACCACTTTTCGCACTTGTGTTAGTGTTGAAAAACCACTTTTCGCACTTGTGTTAATGTTGAAAAACCACATTTCGCACTTGTGTTGGTGCAGGAAACCACTTTTGCACTTGTATTAGTGTGGAAAAACCACTCTTCGCACTTGTGATAGTGTTGAAAAACCACTTTTCGCACTTGTGTTGGTGTTGAAAAACCACTTTTCACACTTGTGTTGGTGCAGGTAACCACTTTTGCACTTGTATTAGTGTGCAAAAAACACTTTTCGCACTTGTGATAGTGTTGAAAAACCACTTTTCGCACTTGTGATAGTGTTGAAAAACCACTTTTCGCACTTGTGTTAGTGTTGAAAAACCACTTTTCGCACTTGTGTTGGTGCAGGAAACCACTTTTGCACTTGTATTAGTGTGGAAAAACCACTTTTGGCACTTGTGTTAGTGTTGAAAAACCACTTTTCGCACTTGTGATAGTGTTGAAAAACCACTTTTTGCACTTGTGTTGATGTTGAAAAACCACTTTTCGCACTCGTGTTGGTGCAGGAAACCACTTTTTCACTTGTATTAGTGTGGAAAAACCACTTTTCGCACTTGTGTTAGTGTTGAAAAACTACTTTTCACACTTGTGTTAGTGTTGAAAATCCACTTTTCCCACTTGTGTTGGTGCAGGAAACCACTTTTGCACTTGTATTAATGTGGAAAAATAACTTTTCGAACTTTGGATAGTGTTGAAAAACCACTTTTCGCACTTGTGATAGTGTTGAAAAACCACTTTTCGCACTTGTGTTTGTGTTGAAAAACCACTTTTCGCACTTGTGTTGGTGCAGGAAACCACTTTTGCACTTGTATTAGTGTGGAAAAACCACTTTTCGCACTTGTGTTAGTGTTGAAAAACCACCTTTCGCACTTGTGTTAGTGTTGAAAAACCACTTTTCGCACTTGTGTTGGTGCAGGAAACCACTTTTGCACTTGTAATAGTGTGGAAAAAAACACTTTTTGCACTTGTGATAGTGTTGAAAAACCACTTTTCGCACTTGTGTTAGTGATGAAAAACCACTTTTCGCACTTGTGTTGGTGCAGGAAACCACTTTTGCACTTGTATTAGTGTGGAAAAACCACTTTTCGCACTTGTGATAGTGTTGAAAAACCACTTTTCGCACTCGTGTTAGTGTTGAAAAACCACTTTTCGCACTTGTGATAGTGTTGAAAAACCACTTTTCGCACTTGTGTTAGTGTTGAAAAACCACTTTTCGCACTTGTGTTGGTGCAGGAAACCACTTTTGCACTTGTATTAGTGTGGAAAAACCACTTTTTGCACTTGTGTTAGTGTTGAAAAACCACTTTTTGCACTTGTGTTAGTGTTGAAAAACCACTTTTCGCACTTTTGTTGGTGCAGGAAACCACTTTTGCACTTGTATTAGTGTGGAAATAACACTTTTTGCACTTGTGATAGTGTTGAAAAACCACTTTTCACACTTGTGTTAGTGTTGAAAAACCACTTTTCGCACTTGTGTTGGTGCAGGAAACCACTTTTGCACTTGTATTAGTGTGGAAAAACCACTTTTCGCACTGTGATAGTGTTGAAAAACCACTTTTCGCACTTGTGTTGGTGCAGGAAACCACTTTTGCACTTGTATTAGTGTGGAAAAACCACTTTTCGCCCTTGTGTTAGTGTTGAAAAACCACTTTTTGCACTTGTGTTGGTGCAGGAAACTACTTTTGCACTTGTATTAGTGTTGAAAAACCACTTTTCGCACTTGTGTTAGTGTTGAAAATCCACTTTTCCCACTTGTGTTGGTGCAGGAAACCACTTTTGCACTTGTATTAGTGTGGAAAAAACACTTTTCGCACTTGTGATAGTGTTGAAAAACCACTTTTCGTACTTGTGTTAGTGTTGAAAATCCACTTTTCCCACTTGTGTTGGTGCAGGAAACCACTTTTGCACTTGTATTAGTGTGGAAAAAACACTTTTCGCACTTGTGATAGTGTTGAAAAACCACTTTTCGTACTTGTGTTAGTGTTGAAAATCCACTTTTCCCACTTGTGTTGGTGCAGGAAACCACTTTTGCACTTGTATTAGTGTTGAAAAACCACTTTTCGCACTTGTGTTAGTGTTGAAAATCCACTTTTCCCACTTGTGTTGGTGCAGGAAACCACTTTTGCACTTGTATTAGTGTGGAAAAAACACTTTTCGCACTTGTGATAGTGTTGAAAAACCACTTTTCGTACTTGTGTTAGTGTTGAAAATCCACTTTTCCCACTTGTGTTGGTGCAGGAAACCACTTTTGCACTTGTAATAGTGTGGAAAAAACACTTTTTGCACTTGTGATAGTGTTGAAAATCCACTTTTCGCACTTGTGTTAGTGTTGAAAAACAACTTTTAGCACTTGTGTTTGTGCAGGAAACCACTTTTGCACTTGTATTAGTGTTGAAAACCACTTTTCGCACTTGTGTTAGTGTTGAAAATCCACTTTTCCCACTTGTGTTGGTGCAGGAAACCACTTTTGCACTTGTATTAGTGTGGAAAAAACACTTTTCGCACTTGTGATAGTGTTGAAAAACCACTTTTCGTACTTGTGTTAGTGTTGAAAATCCACTTTTCCCACTTGTGTTGGTGCAGGAAACCACTTTTGCACTTGTATTAGTGTGGAAAAACCACTTTTCGCACTTGTGTTAGTGTTGAAAAACCACCTTTCGCACTTGTGTTAGTGTTGAAAAACCACTTTTCGCACTTGTGTTGTTGCAGGAAACCACTTTTGCACTTGTAATAGTGTGGAAAAAACACTTTTTGCACTTGTGATAGTGTTGAAAAACCACTTTTCGCACTTGTGTTAGTGTTGAGAAACCACTTTTCGCACTTGTGTTGGTGCAGGAAACCACTTTTGCACTTGTATTAGTGTGGAAAAACCACTTTTCGCACTTGTGATAGTGTTGAAAAACCACTTTTCGCACTTGTGATAGTGTTGAAAAACCACTTTTCGCACTTGTGTTAGTGTTAAAAAACCACTTTTCGCACTTGTGTTGGTGCAGGAAACCACTTTTGCACTTGTATTAGTGTGGAAAAACCACTTTTGGCACTTGTGATAGTGTTGAAAAACGACTTTTTGCACTTGTGTTAGTGTTGAAAAACCACTTTTCGCACTCGTGTTGGTGCAGGAAACCACTTTTGCACTTGTATTTGTGTGGAAAACCACTTTTCGCACTTGTGTTAGTGTTGAAAAACTACTTTTCGCACTTGTGTTAGTGTTGAAAAACCACTTTTCGCACTTGTGTTGGTGCAGGAAACCACTTTTGCACTTGTATTAGTGTGGAAAAAACACTTTTTGCACTTGTGATAGTGTTGAAAAACCACTTTTCGCACTTGTGTTATTGTTGAAAACCCACTTTTCGCACTTGTGTTGGTGCAGGAAACCACTTTTGCACTTGTATTAGTGTGGGAAAACCACTTTTCGCACTTGTGATAGTGTTGAAAAACCACTTTTCGCACTTGTGTTAGTGTTGAAAAACCACTTTTCGCACTTGTGTTGGTGCAGGAAACCACTTTTGCACTTGTATTAGTGTGGAAAAACCACTTTTCGCACTTGTGTTAGTGTTGAAAAACCACCTTTCGCACTTGTGTTAGTGTTGAAAAACCACTTTTCGCACTTGTGTTGGTGCAGGAAACCACTTTTGCACTTGTAATAGTGTGGAAAAAACACTTTTCGCACTTGTGATAGTGTTGAAAAACCACTTTTCGCACTTGTGTTAGTGTTGAAAAACCTCTTTTTGCACTTGTGTTAGTGTTGAAAAACCACTTTTCGCACTTGTGATAGTGTTGAAAAACCACTTTTCGCACTTGTCTTAGTGTTGAAAAACCACTTTTCGCCCTTGTGTTAGTGTTGAAAAACCACTTTTCGCACTTGTGTTGGTGCAGGAAACCACTTTTGCACTTGTATTAGTGTGGAAAAACCACTTTTCGCACTTGTGATAGTGTTGAAAAACCACTTTTCGCACTTGTGTTAGTGTTGAAAAACCACTTTTTGCACTTGTGTTGGTGCAGGAAACTACTTTTGCACTTGTATTAGTGTGGAAAAACCACTTTTCGCACTTGTGATAGTGTTGAAAAACCACTTTTCGCACTTGTGTTAGTGTTGAAAAACCACTTTTCGCACTTGTGTTGGTGCAGCAAACCACTTTTGCACTTGTATTAGTGTGGAAAAACCACTTTTCGCACTTGTGTTGCTGCAGAAACCGCTTTTGCACTTGTATTAGTGTGGAAAAACCACTTTTCGCACTTGTGTTAGTGTTGAAAAACCACTTTTCGCACTTGTGTTAATGTTGAAAAACCACATTTCGCACTTGTGTTGGTGCAGGAAACCACTTTTGCACTTGTATTAGTGTGGAAAAACCACTCTTCGCACTTGTGATAGTGTTGAAAAACCACTTTTCGCACTTGTGTTGGTGTTGAAAAACCACTTTTCACACTTGTGTTGGTGCAGGTAACCACTTTTGCACTTGTATTAGTGTGCAAAAAACACTTTTCGCACTTGTGATAGTGTTGAAAAACCACTTTTCGCACTTGTGATAGTGTTGAAAAACCACTTTTCGCACTTGTGTTAGTGTTGAAAAACCACTTTTCGCACTTGTGTTGGTGCAGGAAACCACTTTTGCACTTGTATTAGTGTGGAAAAACCACTTTTGGCACTTGTGTTAGTGTTGAAAAACCACTTTTCGCACTTGTGATAGTGTTGAAAAACCACTTTTTGCACTTGTGTTGATGTTGAAAAACCACTTTTCGCACTCGTGTTGGTGCAGGAAACCACTTTTTCACTTGTATTAGTGTGGAAAAACCACTTTTCGCACTTGTGTTAGTGTTGAAAAACTACTTTTCACACTTGTGTTAGTGTTGAAAATCCACTTTTCCCACTTGTGTTGGTGCAGGAAACCACTTTTGCACTTGTATTAATGTGGAAAAATAACTTGTCGAACTTTGGATAGTGTTGAAAAACCACTTTTCGCACTTGTGATAGTGTTGAAAAACCACTTTTCGCACTTGTGTTTGTGTTGAAAAACCACTTTTCGCACTTGTGTTGGTGCAGGAAACCACTTTTGCACTTGTATTAGTGTGGAAAAACCACTTTTCGCACTTGTGTTAGTGTTGAAAAACCACCTTTCGCACTTGTGTTAGTGTTGAAAAACCACTTTTCGCACTTGTGTTGGTGCAGGAAACCACTTTTGCACTTGTAATAGTGTGGAAAAAAACACTTTTTGCACTTGTGATAGTGTTGAAAAACCACTTTTCGCACTTGTGTTAGTGATGAAAAACCACTTTTCGCACTTGTGTTGGTGCAGGAAACCACTTTTGCACTTGTATTAGTGTGGAAAAACCACTTTTCGCACTTGTGATAGTGTTGAAAAACCACTTTTCGCACTCGTGTTAGTGTTGAAAAACCACTTTTCGCACTTGTGATAGTGTTGAAAAACCACTTTTCGCACTTGTGTTAGTGTTGAAAAACCACTTTTCGCACTTGTGTTGGTGCAGGAAACCACTTTTGCACTTGTATTAGTGTGGAAAAACCACTTTTTGCACTTGTGTTAGTGTTGAAAAACCACTTTTTGCACTTGTGTTAGTGTTGAAAAACCACTTTTCGCACTTTTGTTGGTGCAGGAAACCACTTTTGCACTTGTATTAGTGTGGAAATAACACTTTTTGCACTTGTGATAGTGTTGAAAAACCACTTTTCACACTTGTGTTAGTGTTGAAAAACCACTTTTCGCACTTGTGTTGGTGCAGGAAACCACTTTTGCACTTGTATTAGTGTGGAAAAACCACTTTTCGCACTGTGATAGTGTTGAAAAACCACTTTTCGCACTTGTGTTGGTGCAGGAAACCACTTTTGCACTTGTATTAGTGTGGAAAAACCACTTTTCGCCCTTGTGTTAGTGTTGAAAAACCACTTTTCGCACTTGTGTTGGTGCAGGAAACCACTTCTGCACTTGTATTAGTGTGGAAAAACCACTTTTCGCACTTGTGTTAGTGTTGAAAAACCACCTTTCGCACTTGTGTTAGTGTTGAAAAACCACTTTTCGCACTTGTGTTGGTGCAGGAAACCACTTTTGCACTTGTAATAGTGTGGAAAAAACACTTTTTGCACTTGTGATAGTGTTGAAAATCCACTTTTCGCACTTGTGTTAGTGTTGAAAAACAACTTTTAGCACTTGTGTTTGTGCAGGAAACCACTTTTGCACTTGTATTAGTGTTGAAAAACCACTTTTCGCACTTGTGTTAGTGTTGAAAATCCACTTTTCCCACTTGTGTTGGTGCAGGAAACCACTTTTGCACTTGTATTAGTGTGGAAAAAACACTTTTCGCACTTGTGATAGTGTTGAAAAACCACTTTTCGTACTTGTGTTAGTGTTGAAAATCCACTTTTCCCACTTGTGTTGGTGCAGGAAACCACTTTTGCACTTGTATTAGTGTGGAAAAAACACTTTTCGCACTTGTGATAGTGTTGAAAAACCACTTTTCGTACTTGTGTTAGTGTTGAAAATCCACTTTTCCCACTTGTGTTGGTGCAGGAAACCACTTTTGCACTTGTATTAGTGTTGAAAAACCACTTTTCGCACTTGTGTTAGTGTTGAAAATCCACTTTTCCCACTTGTGTTGGTGCAGGAAACCACTTTTGCACTTGTATTAGTGTGGAAAAAACACTTTTCGCACTTGTGATAGTGTTGAAAAACCACTTTTCGTACTTGTGTTAGTGTTGAAAATCCACTTTTCCCACTTGTGTTGGTGCAGGAAACCACTTTTGCACTTGTAATAGTGTGGAAAAAACACTTTTTGCACTTGTGATAGTGTTGAAAATCCACTTTTCGCACTTGTGTTAGTGTTGAAAAACAACTTTTAGCACTTGTGTTTGTGCAGGAAACCACTTTTGCACTTGTATTAGTGTTGAAAAACCACTTTTCGCACTTGTGTTAGTGTTGAAAATCCACTTTTCCCACTTGTGTTGGTGCAGGAAACCACTTTTGCACTTGTATTAGTGTGGAAAAAACACTTTTCGCACTTGTGATAGTGTTGAAAAACCACTTTTCGTACTTGTGTTAGTGTTGAAAATCCACTTTTCCCACTTGTGTTGGTGCAGGAAACCACTTTTGCACTTGTATTAGTGTGGAAAAACCACTTTTCGCACTTGTGTTAGTGTTGAAAAACCACCTTTCGCACTTGTGTTAGTGTTGAAAAACCACTTTTCGCACTTGTGTTGTTGCAGGAAACCACTTTTGCACTTGTAATAGTGTGGAAAAAACACTTTTTGCACTTGTGATAGTGTTGAAAAACCACTTTTCGCACTTGTGTTAGTGTTGAAAAACCACTTTTCGCACTTGTGTTGGTGCAGGAAACCACTTTTGCACTTGTATTAGTGTGGAAAAACCACTTTTCGCACTTGTGATAGTGTTGAAAAACCACTTTTCGCACTTGTGATAGTGTTGAAAAACCACTTTTCGCACTTCTGTTAGTGTTAAAAAACCACTTTTCGCACTTGTGTTGGTGCAGGAAACCACTTTTGCACTTGTATTAGTGTGGAAAAACCACTTTTGGCACTTGTGATAGTGTTGAAAAACGACTTTTTGCACTTGTGTTAGTGTTGAAAAACCACTTTTCGCACTCGTGTTGGTGCAGGAAACCACTTTTGCACTTGTATTTGTGTGGAAAAACCACTTTTCGCACTTGTGTTAGTGTTGAAAAACTACTTTTCGCACTTGTGTTAGTGTTGAAAAACCACTTTTCGCACTTGTGTTGGTGCAGGAAACCACTTTTGCACTTGTATTAGTGTGGAAAAAACACTTTTTGCACTTGTGATAGTGTTGAAAAACCACTTTTCGCACTTGTGTTATTGTTGAAAACCCACTTTTCGCACTTGTGTTGGTGCAGGAAACCACTTTTGCACTTGTATTAGTGTGGGAAAACCACTTTTCGCACTTGTGATAGTGTTGAAAACCACTTTTCGCACTTGTGTTAGTGTTGAAAAACCACTTTTCGCACTTGTGTTGGTGCAGGAAACCACTTTTGCACTTGTATTAGTGTGGAAAAAACACTTTTTGCACTTGTGATAGTGTTTAAAAACCACTTTTCGCACTTGTGTTAGTGTTGAAAATCCACTTTTCCCACTTGTGTTGGTGCAGGAAACCACTTTTGCACTTGTATTAGTGTGGAAAAAACACTTTTCGCACTTGTGATAGTGTTGAAAAACCACTTTTCGCACTTGTGATAGTGTTGAAAAACCACTTTTCACACTTGTGTTAATGTTGAAAAACCACTTTTCGCACTTGTGTTGGTGCAGGAAACCACTTTTGCACTTGTATTAGTGTGGAAAAACCACTTTTCGCACTTGTGATAGTGTTGAAAAACCACTTTTCGCACTTGCGTTCGTGTTGAAAAACCACTTTTCACACTTGTGTTGGTGTAGGAAACCACTTTTGCACTTGTATTAGTGTGGAAAAAACACTTTTTGCACTTGTATTCGTGTGGAAAAACCACTTTTCGCACTTGTGATAGTGTTGAAAAACCACTTTTCGCACTTGTGTTAGTGTTGAAAATCCACTTTTCCCACTTGTGTTTTTTTTTTTGTATAAAACATCGAGGCTCGTGAAAGAGCGAACATTTATCACACAGAAAGACAAACCGACAAACCGACACATAACCGACAAACCGACACATAGAACAAATAACATCGGGAGCGGTAGACAAGATGGGGAGAGAGGGGGAAGGACACAAACACAACACAACACAACACAACATTTTAGAGCAGGAACCGAGAGACATGGAGACATCGAGAGATCTGTGGGAGGGAGAGGGCTTTGGGGGGGAGGCATGGGAAAGGGGGTGGGAGAGGCATAAAACATATGGACACTGCCAGGACTACCAGGAAAGAAGTTGGAATTACAAACAAGGTGGATCTGGGGTGAATTAGTGGGGGTAGAAAAGATCAAGGTTTTGGATGGGGGAAGATAAGAGATGGTGGTGAACAGCTGTTTTAAAGACCTGGAGGGAGGAGTGGGATTGAAGGGAGTGTGGGAGTTTGTTCCAGAGGCGGGAGAAAAGAGGAATGAAGGAGTGAAGGTGAGCAGAGAGCCGAGATTTCGGCAGTTTAACCATCAGAGGCTTGCTGGCAGATCTTGTGCGACCTGTAGGAATATTTGGGGGACAGAGCACAGAGAGAGCTGGGGGAGCAAGGCCGGAGAGGAGTCGGTAGAAGACGGAAAGACCACCAACCTGCCTGTGGTGAGTGAGTGAGAGGCCCTTGGAGTTAGCTTCATCACGGGAGATTCCAATGATTCTGAATGCTTTGCTTTCAACAGCGTGAAGACGAGATAGGTGTGAGGCAGGAGCACCAGCCCAGAGGGGAGAGCAGTATTCCATTGAGCTGCGGATGAAAGCCTTGTACGTGGTGAGGAGCTCAGGTGTGCCAAGGAAGGACTTCGCACGACGGAGGATGCCCAGTCGGCGACTGGCTTTGCAGGCCAGCTTGGAAATGTGGTTTTCCCAAGAAAGATCATGGCAGATAGTGAGACCCAAAAGCTGCAGCGACAGAACTTCTTGGAGAGGATTGTTGAGAAAGTAGATGGGAGGGTTGTCCAGTCGATCTTTTCGGAGAGACATAGTAAGAGTGTGAGATTTGTCAGGATTGAAAGACATGTTCCACTTGTTTGACCAGTCTGTGATTTTGTCCAGGTCTTCAGAGAGTGAGGAGGCTGCAGACTGCCGATCTGAGGGAAGAGGAATGGAGCGGCAGAGAGTGGAGTCATCAGCAAAGAGATAGAGAGGATTTTCCAGAGAGTCGGAGAGATCATTGATAAAGACCAGAAAAAGCACAGGGCCCAGCACACTGCCTTGGGGAACTCCAGCCTGAACAGGAAGGGGAGATGAGAGAAATCCATTCAGGGCCACACGTTGACTACGACCAGAGAGGAAGTCCGCAAGCCATGCATGGAGATTTCCATGGATACCATAGGAGTAGAGTTTGGTGAGCAGAGCTGGGTGCCAGACCGTATCGAAGGCACGTGATATGTCGAGGGAGACAGCTCTGATTTCCTGTTTGGCATTGAGGACCTCCATCCATTGTTGAGACAGGAGAAGCAGCATGTCCAGAGTAGAGTGACCTGGTCTGAATCCAAATTGATGATCAGAGATCAAGCCATTGGAGAAGAGGAAAGATTTCATATCCGAAGCAATGATGGATTCCATGACTTTGCTGATAATTGGGAGCAGGCTGATTGGTCTGTAGTTAAAAGGATCTGTTTTTGCACCTTTTTTGTGTAAAGCGGTAATGTTTGCTGATTTCCAGGATGCTGGCAGATGACCTTGAGCAAAAGATAGGGTGAAAAGAACAGAGAGAGGGTGAGATAGAGCGGCAGAGCAGGATTTTAGGACCCGTGGGCTGATGCCGTCTGGTCCAGTTGCAGAATCAGAGTCGAGGTTAGACAAAAACTCCTCCACCTTGTCAGGAGAGAAGGACACAGAGTCCAGGAGCAGTTGGGTTTGACTGGGAAAGGTGGGAACGGAGAGAGATGGGTTTGGGACTAAAGATTTTGAGGCAAACACAGAGTTGAGGCATTCGGCTTTGTCACGTGCGATGTCAACTGTGTGGCCATTTGAGGTAAGGGAGGGGATGGAGGGGGAACAAACACCAGAAACGGATTTGACCAGACGCCACCAGGATTTGGAGGAAGGAGACAGGTTTGAGAGTTCGTTCTTGAGTGAGGAGAGATAGTGCTTCCTGGCACTCCTGAGGGTAGACACACACTTGTTCCGAGCTTGGTGGAAGGAACTGAGATTGCCTTCAGTTGGATTAGCCTTCCAAGAGGCAAAGGCAAGTTGTTTCAGGGCAACTGCCTCACCACAAGATTCGGTGTACCATGGACGGGAGGAAGGGTAAGACAACTGAAGACGAGATGGGATAAATCTGTGCATGAGAGAGATCAGTTTGCTTTGGAAGAATTCCCAGGAAGAATTGATGTCAGAGGCAGTGGAGATGGGAGACCAATCCAGACGATTGATGGCTGCTTGAAGCCCGTCCCAGTCGGCCTGAGTGAAATGCCAGACTCTTCGACGCTGAGGAGGCTCTCTGAGAATGGCCAGAGAGATGTCCACTTTGACAAGCACATGATCAGAAGAACCGATTGGAGCAGAAGAAGAGCAGCAGACATTAGCAGGGAAGTTTGTCATAACCAAATCTAGAAGAGAAGAAACTCCATTGGCTGAGATCCGGGTCGGGAAATTGACAGATTGTGTCAATCCCAGTGAGTCACAGAAGTCCTTTGCTGAGGTTCCATGACTGGTGAGAGAGGAACCCACACCCAACCAGGTGGCATGATGACAGTTGAAGTCACCACATATGAGGAAGAGAGAGTTGGGATGAGTGGATAGAAGTTGGTCCATGTTGTCAGAGAGTGAAATGTAAATTGAGTCATCACTGTTTGGGGGACGGTACAGAACACATATGAACAAAAGGTGGGAGCGGAGAGGAACCCGTAGCCAGAGGTACTCCTGGGGGTGAGGAGGAGAGAGGGCAGTGCAAGGAGAATGAGGAAGAGAGTTTTTGATAAAGATAGCCACCCCACCACCAGGACGAGGCTCAGGTCTATCATACCGGAAGAGGGAGTAACCAGGAAGAGATATTGAGGAATCAGAGACATCTTGAAGGAGGAAAGTCTCTGTTAAGCAGATCAAGTCTGGATTGTCAGAAGCAACCTGTATGGAGAGATCAGTCAGGTTTGAGCGAAGGCCCCGGATGTTTGAGGTCCATACCGTTAAAGAAGAGAGAGGGGGAGCATCGGGTACAGGACAGGGGAGGGGAGGAGTAGGGTAAGATGAAGGATGAGAGGGGGAGGTAGGGAGAGCAGTTGATAGTGTGTCAGAGATTACAGAAGAGTTCCAAAAAAGGGAAGGATGAGGAGGATGAAAGGTTTGGTGGTGAAGGGATGAGGCAGAGTGAGGGGTTGTTTGAGGGGGGGCATGGGACAGTAGAAGGTTGGGGGGGGGTGGAGGCATGAGATAGAAGGGAGACGAGGTGGGGAGGAGGCAACTTTGAGAAGGGGGGAGGAGGGAGAATTTGAGAGGAATGGTATGGGGGGAGATTTGAATGGGAGGAGTTGGGGGGGAGTTTTGAAGGGGAGGAGTGAGGCGGGAGTTTAGGAGGGGAGGAGCAAGGGGGAAGTTTAAGAGGGGAGGGGCAAGGGGGGAGTCTAGTAGTGGAGGGGCAAGGGGGGAGTTTAGGAGTGTAGGGGCAAGGGGGGGGATTTGGAGGGGAGGGGCAAGGGAGGAGTTTATGAGGGGAAGGGCAAGGGGGGAGTTCAGGAGTGGAGGGGCAAGGGGGGGGATTTGGAGGGGAGGGGCAAGGGGGGAGTTCAGGAGTGGAGGGGCAAGGGGGGAGTTTAAGAGTGGAGGGGAAAGGGGGTAGTTTAGGAGTGTAGGTGCAAGGGGGGGGATTTGGAGGGGAGGGGCAAGAGGGGAGTTTAGAAAGTGGATGATTAATGAAAGACGAACATTGATAACAAATTGGGTTTGTTGTGATTTTCAAGTTAGCAATCCGATTCAGAACGATGGAGGAGGGATGGAATGAATGTGAATTTAGACCATGTAGTGAGGGAGACGTATAAGATATTGAATTTCTTTTTTTTGACGTGGAATGAGTTGGAGAGGAAATTGAGAAAAGCCTTTTAAATAGGAAGAAAAACAGCGTGTTGTAATATACCACTGAATAAACCACTGAAGGGGAAAGGGTAAACATATTTAAAATAATATTTAAACAGAACCGTGAACAATCTTATATGCACAAAATACCAACGGGGGGAGGACCGAGAGGGACCACCATGAGCACAGGGCAAAAGGTGGATGGCAAGGAGATAATGGGGGCGGGGCGAAAAGCACCGCGATACACCTGGACAGAAAGTACAGGATAAGACAACGGCACACGTGGAGAAAGGAAAAATAAATGTTTTTTTTTTTTTTTTTTTTGGGGGGGGGGGGGGTGGTGGGGTGGGGTGGGGTGTGGATTCAAAACGTTAGACAGAGAGTATTACGTTCGGTGTAGAAGGGAAAAACTGAGAGCCAAGCAAAACACGATGTAGGGGACTTTAGTTAACAAACACCGACAAGGGTACAAGGCCGCACACGAGGCGCAGAACAGGATTAATTAATTACGAGTTACAGGAAATTCAAACCAAAACTAACTATAAACAAACAATAAAGCATGGACGATAAAGTAACGAGTTGAAATTTGACAAACACACGAATGAAAAAATAACCACTTTGGATGCCCGGAGAGAAACCAAGCCTCCAGGTCGGAAGCTTCAACAACTAGGCCGCGTGGTCCGCGCGCGGCACGAGATACTCGACTATTTTTTACAGGTATGAAAGATTAACCCCGATAAAATTTCCGAGGGACACTTAAAAGGTACACACACGTAAGATAAACAGTTTAGACAAGAATACAAATGTGACAATGACTTAGCTTCGAGCGTGCGTGAAGATCGATCTTCACGTACTTCACGTAATTCTTCCTGATCGCGCATGCGCAGAGAGGAGTCAGTCAGAGTCAGAGAGTCAGAGAGGATGCGCAGAGTGTTGGTGCAGGAAACCACTTTTGCACTTGTATTAGTGTGGAAAACCACTTTTCGCACTTGTACTAGTGTTGAAAAACCACTTTTCGTACTTTTGTTAGTGTTGAAAATCCACTTTTCCCACTTGTGTTGGTGCAGGAAACCACTTTTGCACTTGTATTAGTGTGGAAAAAACACTTTTCGCACTTGTGATAGTGTTGAAAAACCACTTTTCGCACTTGTGTTAGTGTTGAAAATCCACTTTTCCCACTTGTGTTGGTGCAGGAAACCACTTTTGCACTTGTATTAGTGTGGAAAAAACACTTTTCGCACTTGTGATAGTGTTGAAAAACCACTTTTCGCACTCGTGTTAGTGTTGAAAAACCACTTTTCGCACTTGTGTTAGTGTAGAAAAACTACTTTTCGCACTTGTGTTGGTGCAGGAAACCACTTTTGCACTTGTATTAGTGTGGAAAAAACACTTTTTGCACTTGTGATAGTGTTGAAAAACCACTTTTCGCACTTGTGTTGGTGCAGGAAACCACTTTTGCACTTGTATTAGTGTGGAAAAACCACTTTTCGCACTTGTGATAGTGTTGAAAAACCATTTTTCGCGCTTGTGTTAGTGTTGAAAAACCACTTTTCGCACTTGTGTTCGTGCAGGAAACCACTTTTGCACTTGTATTAGTGTGGAAAAACCACTTTTTGCACTTGTGTTATTGTTCCAAAAACCACTTTCCGCACTCGTACTGGTGTTGAAAACCACTTATCGCACTTGTGTTAGTGTTGCAAAACCACTTTCCACACTTGAGCTAGTGTTGAAGAACCACTTTCTTCTTGCATTGACCACTTTCTTGACCACTTGACCATTGACAACTTGCATTGACATTGACCACTTTCTTGCATTGCAACCACATTGCATTCTTTCTTGCATTGTGCTTGCATTGAAAACCTCTTTACACACTTGTGTTAGTGTTGCAGAACCACATTCCGCACTTGTGCTGGCATTGATTACCACTTTTTGCACTTGTGTTGGTGTTGAAAATCCACTTTTCCCACTTGCGTTGGTGCAGGAAACCACTTTTGCACTTGTATTAGTGTGGAAAAACCACTTTTCGTACTTGTGTTAGTGTTGAAAAACCACTTTTCGCACTTGTGTTAGTGTTGAAAAACCACTTTTCGCACTTGTGTTGGTGCAGGAAACCACTTTTGCACTTGTATTAGTGTGGAAAAACACTTTTTGCACTTGTCATAGTGTTGAAAAACCACTTTTCGCACTTGTGTTAGTGTTGAAAAACCACTTTTCGCACTTGTGTTGGTGCAGGAAACCACTTTTGCACTTGTATTAGTGTGGAAAAACCACTTTTCGTACTTGTGTTAGTGTTGAAAAACCACTTTTCGCACTTGTGTTAGTGTTGAAAAACCACTTTTCGCACTTGTGTTGGTGCAGGAAACCACTTTTGCACTTGTATTAGTGTGGAAAAACCACTTTTCGCACTTGTGATAGTGTTGAAAAACCACTTTTCGCACTTGTCTTAGTGTTGAAAAACCACTTTTCACCCTTGTGTTGGTGCAGGAAACCACGTTTGCATTGTATTAGTGTGGAAAAACCACTTTTCGTACTTGTGTTAGTGTTGAAAAACCACTTTTCGCACTTGTGTTAGTGTTGAAAAACCACTTTTCGCACTTGTGTTGGTGCAGGAAACCACTTTTGCACTTGTATTAGTGTGGAAAAAACACTTTTTGCACTTGTCATAGTGTTGAAAAACCACTTTTCGCACTCGTGTTAGTGTTGAAAAACCACTTTTCGCACTTGTATTGGTGCAGGAAACCACTTTTGCACTTGTATTAGTGTGGAAAAACCACTTTTCGCACTTGTGTTAGTGTTGAAAAACCACTTTTCGCACTTGTGTTAGTGTAGAAAAACCACTTTTCGCACTTGTGTTGGTGCAGGAAACCACTTTTGCACTTGTATTAGTGTGGAAAAACCACTTTTCGCACTTGTGATAGTGTTGAAAAACCACTTTTTGCACTTGTGTTAGTGTTGAAAAACCACTTTTCGCACTTGTGTTGGTGCAGGAAACCACTTTTGCACTTGTATTAGTGTGGAAAAAACACTTTTCGCACTTGTGATAGCGTTGAAAAACCACTTTTCGCACTTGTGATAGTGTTGAAAAACCACTTTTCGCACTTGTGTTAGTGTTGAAAACCCACTTTTCGCACTTGTGTTGGTGCAGGAAACCACTTTTGCACTTGTATTAGTGTGGAAAAACCACTTTTTGCACTTGTGTTATTGTTGCAAAAACCACTTTCCGCACTCGTACTGGTGTTGAAAACCACTTATCGCACTTGTGTTAGTGTTGCAAAACCATTTTCCACACTTGAGCTAGTGTTGAAGAACCACTTTCCCACTTGTGCTGGCATTGAAAACCTCTTTACACACTTGTGTTAGTGTTACAGAACCACAATCCGCACTTGTGCTGGCATTGATTATCACTTTTTGCACTTGTGTTGGTGTTGAAAATCCACTTTTCCCACTTGCGTTGGTGCAGGAAACCACTTTTGCAATTGTATTAGTGTGGAAAAAACACTTTTTGCACTTGTCATAGTGTTGAAAAACCACTTTTCGCACTCGTGTTAGTGTTGAAAAACCACTTTTCGCACTTGTGTTGGTGCAGGAAACCACTTTTGCACTTGTATTAGTGTGGAAAAAACACTTTTCGCACTTGTGATAGCGTTGAAAAACCACTTTTCGCACTTGTGATAGTGTTGAAAAACCACTTTTCGCACTTGTGTTAGTGTTGAAAACCCACTTTTCGCACTTGTGTTGGTGCAGGAAACCACTTTTGCACTTGTATTAGTGTGGAAAAACCACTTTTTGCACTTGTGTTATTGTTGCAAAAACCACTTTCCGCACTCGTACTGGTGTTGAAAACCACTTATCGCACTTGTGTTAGTGTTGCAAAACCACTTTCCACACTTGAGCTAGTGTTGAAGAACCACTTTCCCACTTGTGCTGGCATTGAAAACCTCTTTACACACTTGTGTTAGTGTTGCAGAACCACAATCTGCACTTGTGCTGGCATTGATTATCACTTTTTGCACTTGTGTTGGTGTTGAAAATCCACTTTTCCCACTTGCGTTGGTGCAGGAAACCACTTTTGTATTTGTATTAGTGTGGAAAAAACACTTTTCGCACTTGTGATAGTGTTGAAAAACCACTTTTCGCACTTGTGATAGTGTTGAAAAACCACTTTTCGCACTTGTCTTAGTGTTGAAAAACCACTTTTCGCACTTGTGATAGTTTTGAAAAACCACTTTTCGCACTTGTGATAGTGTTGAAAAACCACTTTTCGCACTTGTCTTAGTGTTGAAAAACCACTTTTCACCCTTGTGTTGGTGCAGGAAACCACTTTTGCACTTGTATTAGTGTGGAAAAACCACTTTTCGTACTTGTGTTAGTGTTGAAAAACCACTTTTCGCACTTGTGTTATTGTTGAAAAACCACTTTTCGCACTTGTGTAGGTGCAGGAAACCCCTTTTGCACTTGTATTAGTGTGGAAAAAACACTTTTTGCACTTGTCATAGTGTTGAAAAACCACTTTTCGCACTTGTGTTAGTGTTGAAAAACCACTTTTCGCACTTGTGTTGTTGCAGGAAACCACTTTTGCACTTGTATTAGTGTGGAAAAACCACTTTTCGTACTTGTGTTAGTGTTGAAAAACCACTTTTCGCACTTGTGTTGGTGCAGGAAACCACTTTTTCACTTGTATTAGTGTGGAAAAAACCACTTTTTGCACTTGTGTTAGTGTTGAAAAACTACTTTTCACACTTGTGTTAGTGTTGAAAATCCACTTTTCCCACTTGTGTTGGTGCAGGAAACCACTTTTGCACTTGTATTAGTGTGGAAAAAACACTTTTCGAACTTTGGATAGTGTTGAAAAACCACTTTTCGCACTTGTGATAGTGTTGAAAAACCACTTTTCGCACTTGTGTTTGTGTTGAAAAACCACTTTTCGCACTTGTGTTGGTGCAGGAAACCACTTTTGCACTTGTATTAGTGTGGAAAAACCACTTTTCGCACTTGTGTTAGTGTTGAAAAACCACCTTTCGCACTTGTGTTAGTGTTGAAAAACCACTTTTCGCACTTGTGTTGGTGCAGGAAACCACTTTTGCACTTGTAATAGTGTGGAAAAAACACTTTTTGCACTTGTGATAGTGTTGAAAAACCACTTTTCGCACTTGTGTTAGTGATGAAAAACCACTTTTCGCACTTGTGTTGGTGCAGGAAACCACTTTTGCACTTGTATTAGTGTGGAAAAACCACTTTTCGCACTTGTGATAGTGTTGAAAAACCACTTTTCGCACTCGTGTTACTGTTGAAAAACCACTTTTCGCACTTGTGATAGTGTTGAAAAACCACTTTTCGCACTTGTGTTAGTGTTGAAAAACCACTTTTCGCACTTGTGTTGGTGCACGAAACCACTTTTGCACTTGTATTAGTGTGGAAAAACCACTTTTCGCACTTGTGTTAGTGTTGAAAAACCACTTTTTGCACTTGTGTTAGTGTTGAAAAACCACTTTTCGCACTTGTGTTGGTGCAGGAAACCACTTTTGCACTTGTATTAGTGTGGAAAAAACACTTTTTGCACTTGTGATAGTGTTGAAAAACCACTTTTCACACTTGTATTAGTGTTGAAAAACCACTTTTCGCACTTGTGTTGGTGCACGAAACCACTTTTGCACTTGTATTAGTGTGGAAAAACCACTTTTCGCACTTGTGTTAGTGTTGAAAAACCACTTTTTGCACTTGTGTTAGTGTTGAAAAACCACTTTTCGCACTTGTGTTGGTGCAGGAAACCACTTTTTCACTTGTATTAGTGTGGAAAAAACCACTTTTCGCACTTGTGTTAGTGTTGAAAAACTACTTTTCACACTTGTGTTGGTGTTGAAAATCCACTTTTCCCACTTGTGTTGGTGCAGGAAACCACTTTTGCACTTGTATTAGTGTGGAAAAAACACTTTTCGAACTTTGGATAGTGTTGAAAAACCACTTTTCGCACTTGTGATAGTGTTGAAAAACCACTTTTCGCACTTGTGTTTGTGTTGAAAAACCACTTTTCGCACTTGTGTTGGTGCAGGAAACCACTTTTGCACTTGTATTAGTGTGGAAAAACCACTTTTCGCACTTGTGTTAGTGTTGAAAAACCACCTTTCGCACTTGTGTTAGTGTTGAAAAACCACTTTTCGCACTTGTGTTGGTGCAGGAAACCACTTTTGCACTTGTAATAGTGTGGAAAAAACACTTTTTGCACTTGTGATAGTGTTGAAAAACCACTTTTCGCACTTGTGTTAGTGATGAAAAACCACTTTTCGCACTTGTGTTGGTGCAGGAAACCACTTTTGCACTTGTATTAGTGTGGAAAAACCACTTTTCGCACTTGTGATAGTGTTGAAAAACCACTTTTCGCACTCGTGTTACTGTTGAAAAACCACTTTTCGCACTTGTGATAGTGTTGAAAAACCACTTTTCGCACTTGTGTTAGTGTTGAAAAACCACTTTTCGCACTTGTGTTGGTGCACGAAACCACTTTTGCACTTGTATTAGTGTGGAAAAACCACTTTTCGCACTTGTGTTAGTGTTGAAAAACCACTTTTTGCACTTGTGTTAGTGTTGAAAAACCACTTTTCGCACTTGTGTTGGTGCAGGAAACCACTTTTGCACTTGTATTAGTGTGGAAAAAACACTTTTTGCACTTGTGATAGTGTTGAAAAACCACTTTTCACACTTGTATTAGTGTTGAAAAACCACTTTTCGCACTTGTGTTGGTGCACGAAACCACTTTTGCACTTGTATTAGTGTGGAAAAACCACTTTTCGCACTTGTGTTAGTGTTGAAAAACCACTTTTTGCACTTGTGTTAGTGTTGAAAAACCACTTTTCGCACTTGTGTTGGTGCAGGAAACCACTTTTTCACTTGTATTAGTGTGGAAAAAACCACTTTTCGCACTTGTGTTAGTGTTGAAAAACTACTTTTCACACTTGTGTTGGTGTTGAAAATCCACTTTTCCCACTTGTGTTGGTGCAGGAAACCACTTTTGCACTTGTATTAGTGTGGAAAAAACACTTTTCGAACTTTGGATAGTGTTGAAAAACCACTTTTCGCACTTGTGATAGTGTTGAAAAACCACTTTTCGCACTTGTGTTTGTGTTGAAAAACCACTTTTCGCACTTGTGTTGGTGCAGGAAACCACTTTTGCACTTGTATTAGTGTGGAAAAACCACTTTTCGCACTTGTGTTAGTGTTGAAAAACCACCTTTCGCACTTGTGTTAGTGTTGAAAAACCACTTTTCGCACTTGTGTTGGTGCAGGAAACCACTTTTGCACTTGTAATAGTGTGGAAAAAACACTTTTTGCACTTGTGATAGTGTTGAAAAACCACTTTTCGCACTTGTGTTAGTGATGAAAAACCACCTTTCGCACTTGTGTTGGTGCAGGAAACCACTTTTGCACTTGTATTAGTGTGGAAAAACCACTTTTCGCACTTGTGATAGTGTTGAAAAACCACTTTTCCCACTCGTGTTAGTGTTGAAAAACCACTTTTCGCACTTGTGATAGTGTTGAAAAACCACTTTTCGCACTTGTGTTAGTGTTGAAAAACCACTTTTCGCACTTGTGTTGGTGCACGAAACCACTTTTGCACTTGTAGTAGTGTGGAAAAACCACTTTTCGCACTTGTGTTAGTGTTGAAAAACCACTTTTTGCACTTGTGTTAGTGTTGAAAAACCACTTTTCGCACTTGTGTTGGTGCAGGAAACCACTTTTGCACTTGTATTAGTGTGGAAAAAACACTTTTTGCACTTGTGATAGTGTTGAAAAACCACTTTTCACACTTGTATTAGTGTTGAAAAACCACTTTTCGCACTTGTGTTGGTGCAGGAAACCACTTTTGCACTTGTATTAGTGTGGAAAAACCACTTTTCGCACTTGTGATAGTGTTGAAAAACCACTTTTCGCACTTGTGTTGGTGCAGGAAACCACTTTTGCACTTGTATTAGTGTGGAAAAACCACTTTTCGCCCTTGTGTTAGTGTTGAAAAACCACTTTTCGCACTTGTGTTGGTGCAGGAAACCACTTTTGCACTTGTATTAGTGTGGAAAAACCACTTTTCGCACTTGTGTTAGTGTTGAAAAACCACCTTTCGCACTTGTGTTAGTGTTGAAAAACCACTTTTCGCACTTGTGTTGGTGCAGGAAACCACTTTTGCACTTGTAATAGTGTGGAAAAAACACTTTTCGCACTTGTGATAGTGTTGAAAAACCACTTTTCACACTTGTGTTAGTGTTGAAAAACCACTTTTTGCCCTTGTGTTAGTGTTGAAAAACCACTTTTCGCACTTGTGATAGTGTTGAAAAACCACTTTTCGCACTTGTCTTAGTGTTGAAAAACCACTTTTCGCCCTTGTGTTAGTGTTGAAAAACCACTTTTCGCACTTGTGTTGGTGCAGGAAACCACTTTTGCACTTGTATTAGTGTGGAAAAACCACTTTTCGCACTTGTGATAGTGTTGAAAAACCACTTTTCGCACTTGTGTTAGTGTTGAAAAACCACTTTTTGCACTTGTGTTGGTGCAGGAAACTACTTTTGCACTTGTATTAGTGTGGAAAAACCACTTTTCGCACTTGTGATAGTGTTGAAAAACCACTTTTCGCACTTGTGTTAGTGTTGAAAAACCACTTTTCGCACTTGTGTTATTGTTGAAAAACCACTTTTCGCACTTGTGTTGGTGCAGGAAACCCCTTTTGCACTTGTATTAGTGTGGAAAAAACACTTTTTGCACTTGTGTTAGTGTTGAAAAACCACTTTTTGCACTTGTGTTGGTGCAGGAAACTACTTTTCGCACTTGTGTTGGTGCAGCAAACCACTTTTGCACTTGTATTAGTGTGGAAAAACCACTTTTCGCACTTGTGTTAGTGTTGAAAAACCACTTTTCGCACTTGTGTTATTGTTGAAAAACCACTTTTCGCACTTGTGTTAGTGTTGAAAAACCACTTTTTGCACTTGTGTTGGTGCAGGAAACTACTTTTCGCACTTGTGTTGGTGCAGCAAACCACTTTTGCACTTGTATTAGTGTGGAAAAACCACTTTTCGCACTTGTGTTAGTGTTGAAAAACCACTTTTCGCACTTGTGTTATTGTTGAAAAACCACTTTTCGCACTTGTGTTGGTGCAGGAAACCCCTTTTGCACTTGTATTAGTGTGGAAAAAACACTTTTTGCACTTGTCATAGTGTTGAAAAACCACTTTTCGCACTTGTGTTAGTGTTGAAAAACCACTTTTCGCACTTGTGTTGTTGCAGGAAACCACTTTTGCACTTGTATTAGTGTGGAAAAACCACTTTTCGTACTTGTGTTAGTGTTGAAAAACCACTTTTCGCACTTGTGTTGGTGCAGGAAACCACTTTTTCACTTGTATTAGTGTGGAAAAAACCACTTTTCGCACTTGTGTTAGTGTTGAAAAACTACTTTTCACACTTGTGTTAGTGTTGAAAATCCACTTTTCCCACTTGTGTTGGTGCAGGAAACCACTTTTGCACTTGTATTAGTGTGGAAAAAACACTTTTCGAACTTTGGATAGTGTTGAAAAACCACTTTTCGCACTTGTGATAGTGTTGAAAAACCACTTTTCACAATTGTGTTTGTGTTGAAAAACCACTTTTCGCACTTGTGTTGGTGCAGGAAACCACTTTTGCACTTGTATTAGTGTGGAAAAACCACTTTTCGCACTTGTGTTAGTGTTGAAAAACCACCTTTCGCACTTGTGTTAGTGTTGAAAAACCACTTTTCGCACTTGTGTTGGTGCAGGAAACCACTTTTGCACTTGTAATAGTGTGGAAAAAACACTTTTTGCACTTGTGATAGTGTTGAAAAACCACTTTTCGCACTTGTGTTAGTGATGAAAAACCACTTTTCGCACTTGTGATAGTGTTGAAAAACCACTTTTCGCACTTGTGTTAGTGTTGAAAAACCACTTTTCGCACTTGTGTTGGTGCAGGAAACCACTTTTGCACTTGTATTAGTGTGGAAAAACCACTTTTCGCACTTGTGATAGTGTTGAAAAACCACTTTTCGCACTCGTGTTAGTGTTGAAAAACCACTTTTCGCACTTGTGATAGTGTTGAAAAACCACTTTTCGCACTTGTGTTAGTGTTGAAAAACCACTTTTCGCACTTGTGTTGGTGCAGGAAACCACTTTTGCACTTGTATTAGTGTGGAAAAACCACTTTTCGCACTTGTGTTAGTGTTGAAAAACCACTTTTTGCACTTGTGTTAGTGTTGAAAAACCACTTTTCGCACTTGTGTTGGTGCAGGAAACCACTTTTGCACTTGTATTAGTGTGGAAAAAACACTTTTTGCACTTGTGATAGTGTTGAAAAACCACTTTTCACACTTGTGTTAGTGTTGAAAAACCACTTTTCGCACTTGTGTTGGTGCAGGAAACCACTTTTGCACTTGTATTAGTGTGGAAAAACCACTTTTCGCACTTGTGATAGTGTTGAAAAACCACTTTTCGCACTTGTGTTGGTGCAGTAAACCACTTTTGCACTTGTATTAGTGTGGAAAAACCACTTTTCGCCCTTGTGTTAGTGTTGAAAAACCACTTTTCGCACTTGTGTTGGTGCAGGAAACCACTTTTGCACTTGTATTAGTGTGGAAAAACCACTTTTCGCACTTGTGTTAGTGTTGAAAAACCACCTTTCGCACTTGTGTTAGTGTTGAAAAACCACTTTTCGCACTTGTGTTGGTGCAGGAAACCACTTTTGCACTTGTAATAGTGTGGAAAAAACACTTTTCGCACTTGTGATAGTGTTGAAAAACCACTTTTCGCACTTGTGTTAGTGTTGAAAAACCACTTTTTGCACTTGTGTTAGTGTTGAAAAACCACTTTTCGCACTTGTGATAGTGTTGAAAAACCACTTTTCGCACTTGTCTTAGTGTTGAAAAACCACTTTTCGCACTTGTGTTGGTGCAGGAAACCACTTTTGCACTTGTATTAGTGTGGAAAAACCACTTTTCGCACTTGTGATAGTGTTGAAAAACCACTTTTCGCACTTGTGTTAGTGTTGAAAAACCACTTTTTGCACTTGTGTTGGTGCAGGAAACTACTTTTGCACTTGTATTAATGTGGAAAAACCACTTTTCGCACTTGTGATAGTGTTGAAAAACCACTTTTCGCACTTGTGTTAGTGTTGAAAAACCACTTTTCGCACTTGTGTTTTTTTTTTTTTTTTTTTTTTTTTTTTTTTTTGTATACAATATCGAGGCTCGTGAAAGAGCGAACATTAATCACACAGAAAGACAAACCGACACATAAAACATATAACATAGGGAGCGGTAGACAAGATGGGGAGAGAGGGGGAAGGACACAAACACAACATTTGAGAGCAGGGACCGAGAGACATGGAGACATCGAGAGATCTGAGAGAGGGCGAGGGCTTTGGGGGGGGGGCGTGGGAAGGGGGCAGTGGGAGAGGTATAAAACATATGGACACTGCCAGGACTTCCAGGAAAGAAGTTGGAATTTCAAACAAGGTGGATCTGGGGTGAATTAGCGGGGGTAGAAAAGATCAAGGTTTTGGATGGGGGAAGATAAGAGATGGTGGTGAACAGCTGTTTTAAAGACCTGGAGGGAGGAGTGGGATTGAAGGGAGTGAGGGAGTTTGTTCCAGAGGCGGGAGAAAAGAGGAATGAAAGAGTGAAGGTGAGCGGAGAGCCGAGATTTCGGCAGTTTAACCATCAGAGGGTTGCTGGCAGATCTTGTGCGACCTGTAGGAATATTTGGGGGACAGAGCACAGAGAGAGCTGGGGGTGCAAAGCCGGAGAGGAGTCGGTAGAAGACAGAAAGACCACCTACCTGCCTGCGGTGAGTGAGTGAAAGGCCCTCAGAGATAGCTTCATCGCGGGAGATTCCAATAATTCTGAAAGCTTTGGTTTCAACAGCGTGAAGCCGAGCTAGGTGTGAGGCAGGAGCACCGGCCCATAGGGGAGAACAGTATTCCATTGAGCTGCGGATGAAAGCCTTGTATGTGGTGAGGAGCTCAGGTGTGCCGAGGAAGGACTTCGCACGACGGAGGATGCCCAGTCGGCGACTGGCTTTGGAGGCCAGCTTGGAAATGTGGTTTTCCCAAGAAAGATCATGGCAGATAGTGAGACCCAAAATCTTGAGCGACAGAACTTCTTGGAGAGGATTGTTGAGAAAGTAGATGGGAGGGTTGTCCAGTCGATCTTTTCGGAGAGACATAGTAAGAGTGTGAGATTTGTCAGGATTGAAAGACATGTTCCACTTGTTTGACCAGTCTGTGATTTTGTCCAGGTCTTCAGAGAGTGAGGAGGCAGCAGACTGCCGATCTGAGGGAAGAGGAATGGAGCGGCAGAGAGTGGAGTCATCAGCAAAGAGATAGAGAGGATTTTCGAGAGAGTCAGAGAGATCATTGATGAAGACCAGAAAAAGCACGGGGCCCAGAACACTGCCTTGGGGAACTCCAGCCTGAACAGGAAGAGGAGATGAGAGAAACCCATTCAGGGCCACACGTTGACGACGACTAGAGAGGAAGTCCGCCAGCCATGCGTGGAGATTTCCATGGATACCAAAGGAGGAGAGTTTGGTGAGCAGAGCGGGGTGCCAGACCGTGTCGAAGGCACGTGATATGTCGAGGGAGACAGCTCTAATTTCCTGTTTGGCATTGAGGACCTCCATCCATTGTTGAGACAGCAGAAGCAGCATGTCCAGAGTAGAGTGACCTGGTCTGAAACCAAATTGATGATCAGAGATCAAGCCATTGGAGAAGAGGAAAGATTTCATATCAGAAGCAATGATGGATTCCATGACTTTGCTGATAATTGGGAGAAGGCTGATTGGTCTGTAGTTGCTAGGATCTGTTTTTGCACCTTTTTTGTGCAAAGCGGTGATGTTGGCTGATTTCCAAGCAGATGGCAGTTGACCTTGAGCAAAAGAGAGGGTGAAGAGAACAGAGAGAGGGTGAGATAGAGCAGCAGAGCAGGATTTTAGGACCCGTGGGCTGATGCCGTCGGGTCCAGTTGCAGAATCAGAGTCGAGGGTTGACAGAAACTTTTCCACCTTGTCAGGAGGAAAGGACACGGAGTCCAGGAGCAGCAGGGTACGACTGGGTATGGTGGGTACAGAGAGGGATGGGTTTGGGACACAAGATTTAGAGGCAAACACAGAGTTGAGGCATTCAGCTTTTTCACGTGCGGAGTCAGCTGTGTAGCCGTTTGAGGTAAGGGAGGGGATGGAGGGGGAACAAACACCAGAAACGGATTTGACCAGACGCCACCAGGATTTGGAAGAGGGAGACAGATAAGAGAGTTCGGTCTTGAGAACGGAGAGATATTGTTTCCTGGCTCTCCTGAGGGTGGACACACACTTGTTTCGGGCTTTGTGAAAGGAAATGAGATTTCCTTCCGTTGGATTTGCTTTCCAGGAGACGAAGGCAAGTTGTTTCTGGGCAACAGCCTCACCACAAGATTCCGTGTACCATGGACGGGAGGAAGGGTATGACAACTGAAGACGAGATGGGATAAATCTGTGCATGAGAGAGAGCAATTTACTTTGGAAGAATTCCCAGGATGAGTTGATGTCAGAGGTGGTAGAGATGGGAGACCAGTCCAGATGATTGATGGCTGCTTGAAGACCGTGCCAGTTGGCCTGAGTGAAATGCCAGACTCGTCGACGCTGAGCAGGCTCCCTGAGGATGGTCAGAGAGATGTCCACTTTAACAAGGACATGATCAGATGTTCCGATCGGAGCAGAAGAAGAGCAGCAGACATTTTCAGGGAAGTTAGTCATAACCAAGTCCAGAAGAGAAGATGTTCCGTTGACTGAGATCCGGGTCGGGAAATTGACAGATTGTGTCAGTCCCAGTGAGTCGCAGAAGTCCTTTGCTGAGGAGCCATGGCTGGTGAGAGAGGTACCCACACCCAGCCAACTGGCATGATGACAGTTGAAATCACCACATATGAGGAAGAGAGAGTTGGGATGAGTAGATAGAAGTTGGTCCATATCATCAGACAGCGAGATGTAGATGGAGTCATCACTGTTTGGTGGACGGTACAACACACATATGAACAAGAGGTGGGAGCGAAGGGGAAGCCGTAGCCAGAGGTATTCCTGGGGGTGAGGTGGAGAGAGTGCAGTGCAGGGCGAGTGAGGAAGAGAGTTTTTGATAAAGATAGCAACCCCGCCTCCAGGACGAGGCTCAGGTCTATCATACCGGAGGAGGGAGTAGCCCGGGAGAGATACTATGGAATCAGAGACATCATAAAGGAGGAAAGTTTCTGTTAAGCAGATCACGTCTGGTTTGACAGAAGCAACCTGTATGGAGAGATCGGTTAAGTTTGAACGAAGGCCCCGGATGTTTGAGGTCCATACCGTTAATGAAGAGGAAGGGGGAGCATCAGATACAGAACAGGGGGGAGGAGGGGTAGGGTAAGATGTGGAAGAGGTGGAAGAGGTAGGGAGAGCTGTTGAAGGTGTGTCAGAGATTTCAGAATAGCTCGGAGAAAGGGAAGGATGGGGCGGACAAAAGGTTTGATGGTGATTGGGTGAGCCACAATGAGGTGTTATTTGAGGAGGGGGAAGAGCGAGGCAGAAGGTTGGGGGAGATGGAGGTGAGAGTTTGAAGGGGGAAGAAGCGGGGAGGACGCTTTGAGGAGGGGGAGTGAGCGGGGGGAAATTGAGAAGCAATGAGGGTGGGGAGATTTGAAGGGGAGGGGTGAGGGGGGAGTTTGGGAGGGAAGGGACAAGGGGAGGGATTTGAAAGGGATGGGATATGGGGGAGATTTGGAGGGGAGGGGTGAGGCAGGATTCTAGGAGGGGAGGGGCGAGGGGGCGTCTTGGCGGGGAGGGATGAGGGGGTAGTTTAGGAGGGAGGGGGCAAGGGGGGAGATTTGAAAGGGATGGGTGATGGGGAAGATTTGGAGTCGAGGGGTGATGGGGAAGATTTGGAGGGGAGGGGTTATGGGGAAGATTTGGAGGGGAGGGGTGAGATTGGATTTTTGAAAGTGTACGATTTATGGGAAACGAACATTTATTGCAAAATGAGTTTCTTGTGACCTTCGAGTTAAAAATACGTTTAAGGACGCTGGATGGAGGATGGAGTGCAGGAGAGTTTAGGGAATGTAGAACAAAGGCACTATAGGAGATGGATATTTTTTTTGGGATGAATTGATTTGGTGAGCAAGTCGAAAGCAGCCTTTTAAAGAAGAAGAAGAAAAAGGTGTTATAAAATATGACGGAATACATAACTTGAGGGGAAAGTGTAAACATTGAAGGTTAATGAGTGAAAACTATCTGGGGAAATGGGGGAGAAACACGTGGTCGAAGAACGAACGAACGAATAAGAATGAATAAACGAATGAGAACAGAGAAGGAAATGTTTTTTTTTTTTTTTTTTTTGAGTTGAGATTTACACAAGGAAGTAGGCTATGGGTGAAAAGACTGGGAATACAGAGAACGAAAGTTATTGGATCACAAACGACGGACCACTGAGAGAAAAACAAAGCCTCAAGGTTGTACAGTGCACACTGTACAAGGCCTTGCTCGCGACACGGCAAACAGACGATCAATTTATGAAAGATAAACACCGAGAAACAACCAAAGTTGCACACAATAACTTCACACACCGAAAGATAAATACAGTTTCGACAAAATACAATTGTGAACAGACGTAACTTCGAAAAACGTGGAGACCGTGTGGAGCTTCGAAAATCCCTGCCGCCGTCTCCAAGATCTCGCGAGATCTCTGTGTTGGTTCAGCAAACCACTTTTGCACTTGTATTAGTGTGGAAAAACCACTTTTCGCACTTGTGTTGCTGCAGAAACCGCTTTTGCACTTGTATTAGTGTGGAAAAACCACTTTTCGCACTTGTGTTAGTGTTGAAAAACCACTTTTCGCACTTGTGTTAGTGTTGAAAAACCACTTTTCGCACTTGTGTTAATGTTGAAAAACCACATTTCGCACTTGTGTTGGTGCAGGAAACCACTTTTGCACTTGTATTAGTGTGGAAAAACCACTTTTCGCACTTGTGATAGTGTTGAAAAACCACTTTTCGCACTTGTGTTGGTGTTGAAAAACCACTTTTCACACTTGTGTTGGTGCAGGTAACCACTTTTGCACTTGTATTAGTGTGCAAAAAACACTTTTCGCACTTGTGATAGTGTTGAAAAACCACTTTTCGCACTTGTGATAGTGTTGAAAAACCACTTTTCGCACTTGTGTTAGTGTTGAAAAACCACTTTTCGCACTTGTGTTGGTGCAGGAAACCACTTTTGCACTTGTATTAGTGTGGAAAAACCACTTTTGGCACTTGTGTTAGTGTTGAAAAACCACTTTTCGCACTTGTGATAGTGTTGAAAAACCACTTTTTGCACTTGTGTTGATGTTGAAAAACCACTTTTCGCACTCGTGTTGGTGCAGGAAACCACTTTTTCACTTGTATTAGTGTGGAAAAACCACTTTTCGCACTTGTGTTAGTGTTGAAAAACTACTTTTCACACTTGTGTTAGTGTTGAAAATCCACTTTTCCCACTTGTGTTGGTGCAGGAAACCACTTTTGCACTTGTATTAGTGTGGAAAAATCACTTTTCGAACTTTGGATAGTGTTGAAAAACCACTTTTCGCACTTGTGATAGTGTTGAAAAACCACTTTTCGCACTTGTGTTTGTGTTGAAAAACCACTTTTCGCACTTGTGTTGGTGCAGGAAACCACTTTTGCACTAGTATTAGTGTGGAAAAACCACTTTTCGCACTTGTGTTAGTGTTGAAAAACCACCTTTCGCACTTGTGTTAGTGTTGAAAAACCACTTTTCGCACTTGTGTTGGTGCAGGAAACCACTTTTGCACTTGTATTAGTGTGGAAAAACCACTTTTCGCACTTGTGTTAGTGTTGAAAAACCACTTTTCGCACTTGTGTTAGTGTAGAAAAACCACTTTTCGCACTTGTGTTGGTGCAGGAAACCACTTTTGCACTTGTATTAGTGTGGAAAAACCACTTTTCGCACTTGTGATAGTGTTGAAAAACCACTTTTTGCACTTGTATTAGTGTTGAAAAACCACTTTTCGCACTTGTGTTGGTGCAGGAAACCACTTTTGCACTTGTATTAGTGTGGAAAAAACACTTTTCGCACTTGTGATAGCGTTGAAAAACCACTTTTCGCACTTGTGATAGTGTTGAAAAACCACTTTTCGCACTTGTGTTAGTGTTGAAAACCCACTTTTCGCACTTGTGTTGGTGCAGGAAACCACTTTTGCACTTGTATTAGTGTGGAAAAACCACTTTTTGCACTTGTGTTATTGTTGCAAAAACCACTTTCCGCACTCGTACTGGTGTTGAAAACCACTTATCGCACTTGTGTTAGTGTTGCAAAACCATTTTCCACACTTGAGCTAGTGTTGAAGAACCACTTTCCCACTTGTGCTGGCATTGAAAACCTCTTTACACACTTGTGTTAGTGTTGCAGAACCACAATCCGCACTTGTGCTGGCATTGATTATCACTTTTTGCACTTGTGTTGGTGTTGAAAATCCACTTTTCCCACTTGCGTTGGTGCAGGAAACCACTTTTGCAATTGTATTAGTGTGGAAAAAACACTTTTTGCACTTGTCATAGTGTTGAAAAACCACTTTTCGCACTCGTGTTAGTGTTGAAAAACCACTTTTCGCACTTGTGTTGGTTCAGGAAACCACTTTTGCACTTGTATTAGTGTGGAAAAAACACTTTTCGCACTTGTGATAGCGTTGAAAAACCACTTTTCGCACTTGTGATAGTGTTGAAAAACCACTTTTCGCACTTGTGTTAGTGTTGAAAACCCACTTTTCGCAATTGTGTTGGTGCAGGAAACCACTTTTGCACTTGTATTAGTGTGGAAAAACCACTTTTTGCACTTGTGTTATTGTTGCAAAAACCACTTTCCGCACTCGTACTGGTGTTGAAAACCACTTATCGCACTTGTGTTAGTGTTGCAAAACCACTTTCCACACTTGAGCTAGTGTTGAAGAACCACTTTCCCACTTCTGCTGGCATTGAAAACCTCTTTACACACTTGTGTTAGTGTTGCAGAACCACAATCCGCACTTGTGCTGGCATTGATTATCACTTTTTGCACTTGTGTTGGTGTTGAAAATCCACTTTTCCCACTTGCGTTGGTGCAGGAAACCACTTTTGCACTTGTATTAGTGTGGAAAAAACACTTTTCGCACTTGTGATAGTGTTGAAAAACCACTTTTCGCACTTGTGATAGTGTTGAAAAACCACTTTTCGCACTTGTCTTAGTGTTGAAAAACCACTTTTCGCACTTGTGATAGTTTTGAAAAACCACTTTTCGCACTTGTGATAGTGTTGAAAAACCACTTTTCGCACTTGTCTTAGTGTTGAAAAACCACTTTTCACCCTTGTGTTGGTGCAGGAAACCACTTTTGCACTTGTATTAGTGTGGAAAAAACCACTTTTCGTACTTGTGTTAGTGTTGAAAAACCACTTTTCGCACTTGTGTTATTGTTGAAAAACCACTTTTCGCACTTGTGTTGGTGCAGGAAACCCCTTTTGCACTTGTATTAGTGTGGAAAAAACACTTTTTGCACTTGTCATAGTGTTGAAAAACCACTTTTCGCACTTGTGTTAGTGTTGAAAAACCACTTTTCGCACTTGTGTTGTTGCAGGAAACCACTTTTGCACTTGTATTAGTGTGGAAAAACCACTTTTCGTACTTGTGTTAGTGTTGAAAAACCACTTTTCGCACTTGTGTTGGTGCAGGAAACCACTTTTTCACTTGTATTAGTGTGGAAAAAACCACTTTTCGCACTTGTGTTAGTGTTGAAAAACTACTTTTCACACTTGTGTTAGTGTTGAAAATCCACTTTTCCCACTTGTGTTGGTGCAGGAAACCACTTTTGCACTTGTATTAGTGTGGAAAAAACACTTTTCGCACTTGTGTTAGTGTTGAAAAACCACCTTTCGCACTTGTGTTAGTGTTGAAAAACCACTTTTCGCACTTGTGTTGGTGCAGGAAACCACTTTTGCACTTGTAATAGTGTGGAAAAAACACTTTTTGCACTTGTGATAGTGTTGAAAAACCACTTTTCGCACTTGTGTTAGTGATGAAAAACCACTTTTCGCACTTGTGTTGGTGCAGGAAACCACTTTTGCACTTGTATTAGTGTGGAAAAACCACTTTTCGCACTTGTGATAGTGTTGAAAAACCACTTTTCGCACTCGTGTTAGTGTTGAAAAACCACTTTTCGCACTTGTGATAGTGTTGAAAAACCACTTTTCGCACTTGTGTTTGTTGAAAAACCACTTTTCGCACTTGTGTTGGTGCAGGAAACCACTTTTGCACTTGTATTAGTGTGGAAAAACCACTTTTCGCACTTGTGTTAGTGTTGAAAAACCACTTTTTGCACTTGTGTTAGTGTTGAAAAACCACTTTTCGCACTTGTGTTGGTGCAGGAAACCACTTTTGCACTTGTATTAGTGTGGAAAAAACACTTTTTGCACTTGTGATAGTATTGAAAAACCACTTTTCACACTTGTATTAGTGTTGAAAAACCACTTTTCGCACTTGTGTTGGTGCAGGAAACCACTTTTGCACTTGTATTAGTGTGGAAAAACCACTTTTCGCACTTGTGATAGTGTTGAAAAACCACTTTTCGCACTTGTGTTGGTGCAGGAAACCACTTTTGCACTTGTATTAATGTGGAAAAACCACTTTTCGCCCTTGTGTTAGTGTTGAAAAACCACTTTTCGCATTTGTGTTGGTGCAGGAAACCACTTTTGCACTTGTATTAGTGTGGAAAAACCACTTTTCGCACTTGTGTTAGTGTTGAAAAACCACCTTTCGCACTTGTGTTAGTGTTGAAAAACCACTTTTCGCACTTGTGTTGGTGCAGGAAACCACTTTTGCACTTGTAATAGTGTGGAAAAAACACTTTTCGCAATTGTGATAGTGTTGAAAAACCACTTTTCGCACTTGTGTTAGTGTTGAAAAACCACTTTTTGCACTTGTGTTAGTGTTGAAAAACCACTTTTCGCACTTGTGATAGTGTTGAAAAACCACTTTTCGCACTTGTCTTAGTGTTGAAAAACCACTTTTCGCCCTTGTGTTGGTGCAGGAAACCACTTTTTCACTTGTATTAGTGTGGAAAAAACCACTTTTCGCACTTGTGTTAGTGTTGAAAATCCACTTTTCCCACTTGTGTTGGTGCAGGAAACCACTTTTGCACTTGTATTAGTGTGGAAAAAACACTTTTCGAACTTTGGATAGTGTTGAAAAACCACTTTTCGCACTTGTGATAGTGTTGAAAAACCACTTTTCGCACTTGTGTTTGTGTTGAAAAACCACTTTTCGCACTTGTGTTGGTGCAGGAAACCACTTTTGCACTTGTATTAGTGTGGAAAAACCACTTTTCGCACTTGTGTTAGTGTTGAAAAACCACCTTTCGCACTTGTGTTAGTGTTGAAAAACCACTTTTCGCACTTGTGTTGGTGCAGGAAACCACTTTTGCACTTGTAATAGTGTGGAAAAAACACTTTTTGCACTTGTGATAGTGTTGAAAAACCACTTTTCGCACTTGTGTTAGTGATGAAAAACCACTTTTCGAACTTTGGATAGTGTTGAAAAACCACTTTTCGCACTTGTGATAGTGTTGAAAAACCACTTTTCGCACTTGTGTTTGTGTTGAAAAACCACTTTTCGCACTTGTGTTGGTGCAGGAAACCACTTTTGCACTTGTATTAGTGTGGAAAAACCACTTTTCGCACTTGTGTTAGTGTTGAAAAACCACCTTTCGCACTTGTGTTAGTGTTGAAAAACCACTTTTCGCACTTGTGTTGGTGCAGGAAACCACTTTTGCACTTGTAATAGTGTGGAAAAAACACTTTTTGCACTTGTGATAGTGTTGAAAAACCACTTTTCGCACTTGTGTTAGTGATGAAAAACCACTTTTCGCACTTGTGTTGGTGCAGGAAACCACTTTTGCACTTGTATTAGTGTGGAAAAACCACTTTTCGCACTTGTGATAGTGTTGAAAAACCACTTTTCGCACTCGTGTTAGTGTTGAAAAACCACTTTTCGCACTTGTGATAGTGTTGAAAAACCACTTTTCGCACTTGTGTTAGTGTTGAAAAACCACTTTTCGCACTTGTGTTGGTGCAGGAAACCACTTTTGCACTTGTAATAGTGTGGAAAAAACACTTTTTGCACTTGTGATAGTGTTGAAAAACCACTTTTGCACTTGTATTAGTGTGGAAAAAACACTTTTCGAACTTTGGATAGTGTTGAAAAACCACTTTTCGCACTTGTGATAGTGTTGAAAAACCACTTTTCGCACTTGTGTTTGTGTTGAAAAACCACTTTTCGCACTTGTGTTGGTGCAGGAAACCACTTTTGCACTTGTATTAGTGTGGAAAAACCACTTTTCGCACTTGTGTTAGTGTTGAAAAACCACCTTTCGCACTTGTGTTAGTGTTGAAAAACCACTTTTCGCACTTGTGTTGGTGCAGGAAACCACTTTTGCACTTGTAATAGTGTGGAAAAAACACTTTTTGCACTTGTGATAGTGTTGAAAAACCACTTTTCGCACTTGTGTTAGTGATGAAAAACCACTTTTCGCACTTGTGTTGGTGCAGGAAACCACTTTTGCACTTGTATTAGTGTGGAAAAACCACTTTTCGCACTTGTGATAGTGTTGAAAAACCACTTTTCGCACTCGTGTTAGTGTTGAAAAACCACTTTTCGCACTTGTGATAGTGTTGAAAAACCACTTTTCGCACTTGTGTTAGTGTTGAAAAACCACTTTTCGCACTTGTGTTGGTGCAGGAAACCACTTTTGCACTTGTATTAGTGTGGAAAAACCACTTTTCGCACTTGTGTTAGTGTTGAAAAACCACTTTTTGCACTTGTGTTAGTGTTGAAAAACCACTTTTCGCACTTGTGTTGGTGCAGGAAACCACTTTTGCACTTGTATTAGTGTGGAAAAAACACTTTTTGCACTTGTGATAGTGTTGAAAAACCACTTTTCACACTTGTGTTAGTGTTGAAAAACCACTTTTCGCACTTGTGTTGGTGCAGGAAACCACTTTTGCACTTGTATTAGTGTGGAAAAACCACTTTTCGCACTTGTGATAGTGTTGAAAAACCACTTTTCGCACTTGTGTTGGTGCAGTAAACCACTTTTGCACTTGTATTAGTGTGGAAAAACCACTTTTCGCCCTTGTGTTAGTGTTGAAAAACCACTTTTCGCACTTGTGTTGGTGCAGGAAACCACTTTTGCACTTGTATTAGTGTGGAAAAACCACTTTTCGCACTTGTGTTAGTGTTGAAAAACCACCTTTCGCACTTGTGTTAGTGTTGAAAAACCACTTTTCGCACTTGTGTTGGTGCAGGAAACCACTTTTGCACTTGTAATAGTGTGGAAAAAACACTTTTTGCACTTGTGATAGTGTTGAAAAACCACTTTTCGCACTTGTGTTAGTGATGAAAAACCACTTTTCGCACTTGTGTTGGTGCAGGAAACCACTTTTGCACTTGTATTAGTGTGGAAAAACCACTTTTCGCACTTGTGATAGTGTTGAAAAACCACTTTTCGCACTCGTGTTAGTGTTGAAAAACCACTTTTCGCACTTGTGATAGTGTTGAAAAACCACTTTTCGCACTTGTGTTAGTGTTGAAAAACCACTTTTCGCACTTGTGTTGGTGCAGGAAACCACTTTTGCACTTGTATTAGTGTGGAAAAACCACTTTTCGCACTTGTGTTAGTGTTGAAAAACCACTTTTTGCACTTGTGTTAGTGTTGAAAAACCACTTTTCGCACTTGTGTTGGTGCAGGAAACCACTTTTGCACTTGTATTAGTTTGGAAAAAACACTTTTTGCACTTGTGATAGTATTGAAAAACCACTTTTCACACTTGTATTAGTGTTGAAAAACCACTTTTCGCACTTGTGTTGGTGCAGGAAACCACTTTTGCACTTATATTAGTGTGGAAAAACCACTTTTCGCACTTGTGATAGTGTTGAAAAACCACTTTTCGCACTTGTGTTGGTGCAGGAAACCACTTTTGCACTTGTATTAGTGTGGAAAACCCACTTTTCGCCCTTGTGTTAGTGTTGAAAAACCACTTTTCGCACTTGTGTTGGTGCAGGAAACCACTTTTGCACTTGTATTAGTGTGGAAAAACCACTTTTCGCACTTGTGTTAGTGTTGAAAAACCACCTTTCGCACTTGTGTTAGTGTTGAAAAACCACTTTTCGCACTTGTGTTGGTGCAGGAAACCACTTTTGCACTTGTAATAGTGTGGAAAAAACACTTTTCGCACTTGTGATAGTGTTGAAAAACCACTTTTCGCACTTGTGATAGTGTTGAAAAACCACTTTTTGCACTTGTGTTCGTGTTGAAAAACCACTTTTCGCACTTGTGATAGTGTTGAAAAACCACTTTTCGCACTTGTCTTAGTGTTGAAAAACCACTTTTCGCCCTTGTGTTAGTGTTGAAAAACCACTTTTCGCACTTGTGTTGGTGCAGGAAACCACTTTTGCACTTGTATTAGTGTGGAAAAACCACTTTTCGCACTTGTGATAGTGTTGAAAAACCACTTTTCGCACTTGTGTTAGTGTTGAAAAACCACTTTTTGCACTTGTGTTAGTGTTGAAAAACCACTTTTCGCACTTGTGATAGTGTTGAAAAACCACTTTTCGCACTTGTCTTAGTGTTGAAAAACCACTTTTCGCCCTTGTGTTAGTGTTGAAAAACCACTTTTCGCACTTGTGTTGGTGCAGGAAACCACTTTTGCACTTGTATTAGTGTGGAAAAACCACTTTTCGCACTTGTGATAGTGTTGAAAAACCACTTTTCGCACTTGTGTTAGTGTTGAAAAACCACTTTTTGCACTTGTGTTGGTGCAGGAAACTACTTTTGCACTTGTATTAGTGTGGAAAAACCACTTTTCGCACTTGTGATAGTGTTGAAAAACCACTTTTCGCACTTGTGTTATTGTTGAAAAACCACTTTTCGCACTTGTGTTGGTGCAGGAAACCCCTTTTGCACTTGTATTAGTGTGGAAAAAACACTTTTTGCACTTGTCATAGTGTTGAAAAACCACTTTTCGCACTTGTGTTAGTGTTGAAAAACCACTTTTCGCACTTGTGTTGTTGCAGGAAACCACTTTTGCACTTGTATTAGTGTGGAAAAACCACTTTTCGTACTTGTGTTAGTGTTGAAAAACCACTTTTCGCACTTGTGTTGGTGCAGGAAACCACTTTTTCACTTGTATTAGTGTGGAAAAAACCACTTTTCGCACTTGTGTTAGTGTTGAAAAACTACTTTTCACACTTGTGTTAGTGTTGAAAATCCACTTTTCCCACTTGTGTTGGTGCAGGAAACCACTTTTGCACTTGTATTAGTGTGGAAAAAACACTTTTCGCACTTGTGTTAGTGTTGAAAAACCACCTTTCGCACTTGTGTTAGTGTTGAAAAACCACTTTTCGCACTTGTGTTGGTGCAGGAAACCACTTTTGCACTTGTAATAGTGTGGAAAAAACACTTTTTGCACTTGTGATAGTGTTGAAAAACCACTTTTCGCACTTGTGTTAGTGATGAAAAACCACTTTTCGCACTTGTGTTGGTGCAGGAAACCACTTTTGCACTTGTATTAGTGTGGAAAAACCACTTTTCGCACTTGTGATAGTGTTGAAAAACCACTTTCCGCACTCGTGTTAGTGTTGAAAAACCACTTTTCGCACTTGTGATAGTGTTGAAAAACCACTTTTCGCACTTGTGTTTGTTGAAAAACCAGTTTTCGCACTTGTGTTGGTGCAGGAAACCACTTTTGCACTTGTATTAGTGTGGAAAAACCACTTTTCGCACTTGTGTTAGTGTTGAAAAACCACTTTTTGCACTTGTGTTAGTGTTGAAAAACCACTTTTCGCACTTGTGTTGGTGCAGGAAACCACTTTTGCACTTGTATTAGTGTGGAAAAAACACTTTTTGCACTTGTGATAGTATTGAAAAACCACTTTTCACACTTGTATTAGTGTTGAAAAACCACTTTTCGCACTTGTGTTGGTGCAGGAAACCACTTTTGCACTTGTATTAGTGTGGAAAAACCACTTTTCGCACTTGTGATAGTGTTGAAAAACCACTTTTCGCACTTGTGTTGGTGCAGGAAACCACTTTTGCACTTGTATTAGTGTGGAAAAACCACTTTTCGCCCTTGTGTTAGTGTTGAAAAACCACTTTTCGCATTTGTGTTGGTGCAGGAAACCACTTTTGCACTTGTATTAGTGTGGAAAAACCACTTTTCGCACTTGTGTTAGTGTTGAAAAACCACCTTTCGCACTTGTGTTAGTGTTGAAAAACCACTTTTCGCACTTGTGTTGGTGCAGGAAACCACTTTTGCACTTGTAATAGTGTGGAAAAAACACTTTTCGCAATTGTGATAGTGTTGAAAAACCACTTTTCGCACTTGTGTTAGTGTTGAAAAACCACTTTTTGCACTTGTGTTAGTGTTGAAAAACCACTTTTCGCACTTGTGTTAGTGTTGAAAATCCACTTTTCCCACTTGTGTTGGTGCAGGAAACCACTTTTGCACTTGTATTAGTGTGGAAAAAACACTTTTCGAACTTTGGATAGTGTTGAAAAACCACTTTTCGCACTTGTGATAGTGTTGAAAAACCACTTTTCGCACTTGTGTTTGTGTTGAAAAACCACTTTTCGCACTTGTGTTGGTGCAGGAAACCACTTTTGCACTTGTATTAGTGTGGAAAAACCACTTTTCGCACTTGTGTTAGTGTTGAAAAACCACCTTTCGCACTTGTGTTAGTGTTGAAAAACCACTTTTCGCACTTGTGTTGGTGCAGGAAACCACTTTTGCACTTGTAATAGTGTGGAAAAAACACTTTTTGCACTTGTGATAGTGTTGAAAAACCACTTTTCGCACTTGTGTTAGTGATGAAAAACCACTTTTCGCACTTGTGTTGGTGCAGGAAACCACTTTTGCACTTGTATTAGTGTGGAAAAACCACTTTTCGCACTTGTGATAGTGTTGAAAAACCACTTTTCGCACTCGTGTTAGTGTTGAAAAACCACTTTTCGCACTTGTGATAGTGTTGAAAAACCACTTTTCGCACTTGTGTTAGTGTTGAAAAACCACTTTTCGCACTTGTGTTGGTGCAGGAAACCACTTTTGCACTTGTATTAGTGTGGAAAAACCACTTTTCGCACTTGTGTTAGTGTTGAAAAACCACTTTTTGCACTTGTGTTAGTGTTGAAAAACCACTTTTCGCACTTGTGTTGGTGCAGGAAACCACTTTTGCACTTGTATTAGTGTGGAAAAAACACTTTTTGCACTTGTGATAGTGTTGAAAAACCACTTTTCACACTTGTGTTAGTGTTGAAAAACCACTTTTCGCACTTGTGTTGGTGCAGGAAACCACTTTTGCACTTGTATTAGTGTGGAAAAACCACTTTTCGCACTTGTGATAGTGTTGAAAAACCACTTTTCGCACTTGTGTTGGTGCAGTAAACCACTTTTGCACTTGTATTAGTGTGGAAAAACCACTTTTCGCCCTTGTGTTAGTGTTGAAAAACCACTTTTCGCACTTGTGTTGGTGCAGGAAACCACTTTTGCACTTGTATTAGTGTGGAAAAACCACTTTTCGCACTTGTGTTAGTGTTGAAAAACCACCTTTCGCACTTGTGTTAGTGTTGAAAAACCACTTTTCGCACTTGTGTTGGTGCAGGAAACCACTTTTGCACTTGTAATAGTGTGGAAAAAACACTTTTTGCACTTGTGATAGTGTTGAAAAACCACTTTTCGCACTTGTGTTAGTGATGAAAAACCACTTTTCGCACTTGTGTTGGTGCAGGAAACCACTTTTGCACTTGTATTAGTGTGGAAAAACCACTTTTCGCACTTGTGATAGTGTTGAAAAACCACTTTTCGCACTCGTGTTAGTGTTGAAAAACCACTTTTCGCACTTGTGATAGTGTTGAAAAACCACTTTTCGCACTTGTGTTAGTGTTGAAAAACCACTTTTCGCACTTGTGTTGGTGCAGGAAACCACTTTTGCACTTGTATTAGTGTGGAAAAACCACTTTTCGCACTTGTGTTAGTGTTGAAAAACCACTTTTTGCACTTGTGTTAGTGTTGAAAAACCACTTTTCGCACTTGTGTTGGTGCAGGAAACCACTTTTGCACTTGTATTAGTTTGGAAAAAACACTTTTTGCACATGTGATAGTATTGAAAAACCACTTTTCACACTTGTATTAGTGTTGAAAAACCACTTTTCGCACTTGTGTTGGTGCAGGAAACCACTTTTGCACTTATATTAGTGTGGAAAAACCACTTTTCGCACTTGTGATAGTGTTGAAAAACCACTTTTCGCACTTGTGTTGGTGCAGGAAACCACTTTTGCACTTGTATTAGTGTGGAAAACCCACTTTTCGCCCTTGTGTTAGTGTTGAAAAACCACTTTTCGCACTTGTGTTGGTGCAGGAAACCACTTTTGCACTTGTATTAGTGTGGAAAAACCACTTTTCGCACTTGTGTTAGTGTTGAAAAACCACCTTTCGCACTTGTGTTAGTGTTGAAAAACCACTTTTCGCACTTGTGTTGGTGCAGGAAACCACTTTTGCACTTGTAATAGTGTGGAAAAAACACTTTTTGCACTTGTGATAGTGTTGAAAAACCACTTTTCGCACTTGTGTTAGTGATGAAAAACCACTTTTCGCACTTGTGTTGGTGCAGGAAACCACTTTTGCACTTGTATTAGTGTGGAAAAACCACTTTTCGCACTTGTGATAGTGTTGAAAAACCACTTTTCGCACTCGTGTTAGTGTTGAAAAACCACTTTTCGCACTTGTGATAGTGTTGAAAAACCACTTTTCGCACTTGTGTTAGTGTTGAAAAACCCACTTTTCGCACTTGTGTTGGTGCAGGAAACCACTTTTGCACTTGTATTAGTGTGGAAAAACCACTTTTCGCACTTGTGTTAGTGTTGAAAAACCACTTTTTGCACTTGTGTTAGTGTTGAAAAACCACTTTTCGCACTTGTGTTGGTGCAGGAAACCACTTTTGCACTTGTATTAGTTTGGAAAAAACACTTTTTGCACATGTGATAGTATTGAAAAACCACTTTTCACACTTGTATTAGTGTTGAAAAACCACTTTTCGCACTTGTGTTGGTGCAGGAAACCACTTTTGCACTTATATTAGTGTGGAAAAACCACTTTTCGCACTTGTGATAGTGTTGAAAAACCACTTTTCGCACTTGTGTTGGTGCAGGAAACCACTTTTGCACTTGTATTAGTGTGGAAAACCCACTTTTCGCCCTTGTGTTAGTGTTGAAAAACCACTTTTCGCACTTGTGTTGGTGCAGGAAACCACTTTTGCACTTGTATTAGTGTGGAAAAACCACTTTTCGCACTTGTGTTAGTGTTGAAAAACCACCTTTCGCACTTGTGTTAGTGTTGAAAAACCACTTTTCGCACTTGTGTTGGTGCAGGAAACCACTTTTGCACTTGTAATAGTGTGGAAAAAACACTTTTCGCACTTGTGATAGTGTTGAAAAACCACTTTTCGCACTTGTGTTAGTGTTGAAAAACCACTTTTTGCACTTGTGTTCGTGTTGAAAAACCACTTTTCGCACTTGTGATAGTGTTGAAAAACCACTTTTCGCACTTGTCTTAGTGTTGAAAAACCACTTTTCGCCCTTGTGTTAGTGTTGAAAAACCACTTTTCGCACTTGTGTTGGTGCAGGAAACCACTTTTGCACTTGTATTAGTGTGGAAAAACCACTTTTCGCACTTGTGATAGTGTTGAAAAACCACTTTTCGCACTTGTGTTAGTGTTGAAAAACCACTTTTTGCACTTGTGTTAGTGTTGAAAAACCACTTTTCGCACTTGTGATAGTGTTGAAAAACCACTTTTCGCACTTGTCTTAGTGTTGAAAAACCACTTTTCGCCCTTGTGTTAGTGTTGAAAAACCACTTTTCGCACTTGTGTTGGTGCAGGAAACCACTTTTGCACTTGTATTAGTGTGGAAAAACCACTTTTCGCACTTGTGATAGTGTTGGAAAACCACTTTTCGCACTTGTGTTAGTGTTGAAAAACCACTTTTTGCACTTGTGTTGGTGCAGGAAACTACTTTTGCACTTGTATTAGTGTGGAAAAACCACTTTTCGCACTTGTGATAGTGTTGAAAAACCACTTTTCGCACTTGTGTTATTGTTGAAAAACCACTTTTCGCACTTGTGTTGGTGCAGGAAACCCCTTTTGCACTTGTATTAGTGTGGAAAAAACACTTTTTGCACTTGTCATAGTGTTGAAAAACCACTTTTCGCACTTGTGTTAGTGTTGAAAAACCACTTTTCGCACTTGTGTTGTTGCAGGAAACCACTTTTGCACTTGTATTAGTGTGGAAAAACCACTTTTCGTACTTGTGTTAGTGTTGAAAAACCACTTTTCGCACTTGTGTTGGTGCAGGAAACCACTTTTTCACTTGTATTAGTGTGGAAAAAACCACTTTTCGCACTTGTGTTAGTGTTGAAAAACTACTTTTCACACTTGTGTTAGTGTTGAAAATCCACTTTTCCCACTTGTGTTGGTGCAGGAAACCACTTTTGCACTTGTATTAGTGTGGAAAAAACACTTTTCGCACTTGTGTTAGTGTTGAAAAACCACCTTTCGCACTTGTGTTAGTGTTGAAAAACCACTTTTCGCACTTGTGTTGGTGCAGGAAACCACTTTTGCACTTGTAATAGTGTGGAAAAAACACTTTTTGCACTTGTGATAGTGTTGAAAAACCACTTTTCGCACTTGTGTTAGTGATGAAAAACCACTTTTCGCACTTGTGTTGGTGCAGGAAACCACTTTTGCACTTGTATTAGTGTGGAAAAACCACTTTTCGCACTTGTGATAGTGTTGAAAAACCACTTTCCGCACTCGTGTTAGTGTTGAAAAACCACTTTTCGCACTTGTGATAGTGTTGAAAAACCACTTTTCGCACTTGTGTTTGTTGAAAAACCACTTTTCGCACTTGTGTTGGTGCAGGAAACCACTTTTGCACTTGTATTAGTGTGGAAAAACCACTTTTCGCACTTGTGTTAGTGTTGAAAAACCACTTTTTGCACTTGTGTTAGTGTTGAAAAACCACTTTTCGCACTTGTGTTGGTGCAGGAAACCACTTTTGCACTTGTATTAGTGTGGAAAAAACACTTTTTGCACTTGTGATAGTATTGAAAAACCACTTTTCACACTTGTATTAGTGTTGAAAAACCACTTTTCGCACTTGTGTTGGTGCAGGAAACCACTTTTGCACTTGTATTAGTGTGGAAAAACCACTTTTCGCACTTGTGATAGTGTTGAAAAACCACTTTTCGCACTTGTGTTGGTGCAGGAAACCACTTTTGCACTTGTATTAGTGTGGAAAAACCACTTTTCGCCCTTGTGTTAGTGTTGAAAAACCACTTTTCGCATTTGTGTTGGTGCAGGAAACCACTTTTGCACTTGTATTAGTGTGGAAAAACCACTTTTCGCACTTGTGTTAGTGTTGAAAAACCACCTTTCGCACTTGTGTTAGTGTTGAAAAACCACTTTTCGCACTTGTGTTGGTGCAGGAAACCACTTTTGCACTTGTAATAGTGTGGAAAAAACACTTTTCGCAATTGTGATAGTGTTGAAAAACCACTTTTCGCACTTGTGTTAGTGTTGAAAAACCACTTTTTGCACTTGTGTTAGTGTTGAAAAACCACTTTTCGCACTTGTGATAGTGTTGAAAAACCACTTTTCGCACTTGTCTTAGTGTTGAAAAACCACTTTTCGCCCTTGTGTTAGTGTTGAAAAACCACTTTTCGCACTTGTGTTGGTGCAGGAAACCACTTTTGCACTTGTATTAGTGTGGAAAAACCACTTTTCGCACTTGTGATAGTGTTGAAAAACCACTTTTCGCACTTGTGTTAGTGTTGGAAAACCACTTTTTGCACTTGTGTTGGTGCAGGAAACTGCTTTTGCACTTGTATTAGTGTGGAAAAACCACTTTTCGCACTTGTGATAGTGTTGAAAAACCACTTTTCGCACTTGTGTTAGTGTTGAAAAACCACATTTCGCACTTGTGTTGGTGCAGCAAACCACTTTTGCACTTGTATTAGTGTGGAAAAACCACTTTTCGCACTTGTGTTAGTGTTGAAAAACCACTTTTCGCACTTGTGTTAGTGTTGAAAAACCACTTTTCGCACTTGTGTTATTGTTGAAAAACCACTTTTCGCACTTGTGTTGGTGCAGGAAACCCCTTTTGCACTTGTCATAGTGTAGAAAAACCACTTTTCGCACTTGTGTTAGTGTTGAAAAACCACTTTTCGCACTTGTGTTGTTGCAGGAAACCACTTTTGCACTTGTATTAGTGTGGAAAAACCACTTTTCGTACTTGTGTTAGTGTTGAAAAACCACTTTTCGCACTTGTGTTGGTGCAGGAAACCACTTTTTCACTTGTATTAGTGTGGAAAAAACCACTTTTCGCACTTGTGTTAGTGTTGAAAAACTACTTTTCACACTTGTGTTAGTGTTGAAAATCCACTTTTCCCACTTGTGTTGGTGCAGGAAACCACTTTTGCACTTGTATTAGTGTGGAAAAAACACTTTTCGAACTTTGGATAGTGTTGAAAAACCACTTTTCGCACTTGTGATAGTGTTGAAAAACCACTTTTCGCACTTGTGTTTGTGTTGAAAAACCACTTTTCGCACTTGTGTTGGTGCAGGAAACCACTTTTGCACTTGTATTAGTGTGGAAAAACCACTTTTCGCACTTGTGTTAGTGTTGAAAAACCACCTTTCACACTTGTGTTAGTGTTGAAAAACCACTTTTCGCACTTGTGTTGGTGCAGGAAACCACTTTTGCACTTGTAATAGTGTGGAAAAAACACTTTTTGCACTTGTGATAGTGTTGAAAAACCACTTTTCGCACTTGTGTTAGTGATGAAAAACCACTTTTCGCACTTGTGTTGGTGCAGGAAACCACTTTTGCACTTGTATTAGTGTGGAAAAACCACTTTTCGCACTTGTGATAGTGTTGAAAAACCACTTTTCGCACTCGTGTTAGTGTTGAAAAACCACTTTTCGCACTTGTGATAGTGTTGAAAAACCACTTTTCGCACTTGTGTTAGTGTTGAAAAACCACTTTTCGCACTTGTGTTGGTGCAGGAAACCACTTTTGCACTTGTATTAGTGTGGAAAAACCACTTTTCGCACTTGTGTTAGTGTTGAAAAAACACTTTTTGCACTTGTGTTAGTGTTGAAAAACCACTTTTCGCACTTGTGTTGGTGCAGGAAACCACTTTTGCACTTGTATTAGTGTGGAAAAAACACTTTTTGCACTTGTGATAGTGTTGAAAAACCACTTTTCACACTTGTGTTAGTGTTGAAAAACCACTTTTCGCACTTGTGTTGGTGCAGGAAACCACTTTTGCACTTGTATTAGTGTGGAAAAACCACTTTTCGCACTTGTGATAGTGTTGAAAAACCACTTTTCGCACTTGTGTTGGTGCAGTAAACCACTTTTGCACTTGTATTAGTGTGGAAAAACCACTTTTCGCCCTTGTGTTAGTGTTGAAAAACCACTTTTCGCACTTGTGTTGGTGCAGGAAACCACTTTTGCACTTGTATTAGTGTGGAAAAACCACTTTTCGCACTTGTGTTAGTGTTGAAAAACCACCTTTCGCACTTGTGTTAGTGTTGAAAAACCACTTTTCGCACTTGTGTTGGTGCAGGAAACCACTTTTGCACTTGTAATAGTGTGGAAAAAACACTTTTTGCACTTGTGATAGTGTTGAAAAACCACTTTTCGCACTTGTGTTAGTGATGAAAAACCACTTTTCGCACTTGTGTTGGTGCAGGAAACCACTTTTGCACTTGTATTAGTGTGGAAAAACCACTTTTCGCACTTGTGATAGTGTTGAAAAACCACTTTTCGCACTCGTGTTAGTGTTGAAAAACCACTTTTCGCACTTGTGATAGTGTTGAAAAACCACTTTTCGCACTTGTGTTAGTGTTGAAAAACCACTTTTCGCACTTGTGTTGGTGCAGGAAACCACTTTTGCACTTGTATTAGTGTGGAAAAACCACTTTTCGCACTTGTGTTAGTGTTGAAAAACCACTTTTTGCACTTGTGTTAGTGTTGAAAAACCACTTTTCGCACTTGTGTTGGTGCAGGAAACCACTTTTGCACTTGTATTAGTTTGGAAAAAACACTTTTTGCACTTGTGATAGTATTGAAAAACCACTTTTCACACTTGTATTAGTGTTGAAAAACCACTTTTCGCACTTGTGTTGGTGCAGGAAACCACTTTTGCACTTGTATTAGTGTGGAAAAACCACTTTTCGCACTTGTGATAGTGTTGAAAAACCACTTTTCGCACTTGTGTTGGTGCAGGAAACCACTTTTGCACTTGTATTAGTGTGGAAAACCCACTTTTCGCACTTGTGTTAGTGTTGAAAAACCACCTTTCGCACTTGTGTTAGTGTTGAAAAACCACTTTTCGCACTTGTGTTGGTGCAGGAAACCACTTTTGCACTTGTAATAGTGTGGAAAAAACACTTTTCGCACTTGTGATAGTGTTGAAAAACCACTTTTCGCACTTGTGTTAGTGTTGAAAAACCACTTTTTGCACTTGTGTTCGTGTTGAAAAACCACTTTTCGCACTTGTGATAGTGTTGAAAAACCACTTTTCGCACTTGTCTTAGTGTTGAAAAACCACTTTTCGCCCTTGTGTTAGTGTTGAAAAACCACTTTTCGCACTTGTGTTGGTGCAGGAAACCACTTTTGCACTTGTATTAGTGTGGAAAACCACTTTTCGCACTTGTGATAGTGTTGAAAAACCACTTTTCGCACTTGTGTTAGTGTTGGAAAACCACTTTTTGCACTTGTGTTGGTGCAGGAAACCACTTTTGCACTTGTATTAGTGTGGAAAAACCACTTTTCGCACTTGTGATAGTGTTGAAAAACCACTTTTCGCACTTGTGTTAGTGTTGGAAAACCACTTTTTGCACTTGTGTTGGTGCAGGAAACTACTTTTGCACTTGTATTAGTGTGGAAAAACCACTTTTCGCACTTGTGATAGTGTTGAAAAACCACTTTTCGCACTTGTGTTAGTGTTGAAAAACCACTTTTCGCACTTGTGTTGGTCCAGCAAACCACTTTTGCACTTGTATTAGTGTGGAAAAACCACTTTTCGCACTTGTGTTAGTGTTGAAAAACCACTTTTCGCACTTGTGTTATTGTTGAAAAACCACTTTTCGCACTTGTGTTGGTGCAGGAAACCCCTTTTGCACTTGTATTAGTGTGGAAAAAACACTTTTTGCACTTGTCATAGTGTAGAAAAACCACTTTTCGCACTTGTGTTAGTGTTGAAAAACCACTTTTCGCACTTGTGTTGTTGCAGGAAACCACTTTTGCACTTGTATTAGTGTGGAAAAACCACTTTTCGTACTTGTGTTAGTGTTGAAAAACCACTTTTCGCACTTGTGTTGGTGCAGGAAACCACTTTTTCACTTGTATTAGTGTGGAAAAAACCACTTTTCGCACTTGTGTTAGTGTTGAAAAACTACTTTTCACACTTGTGTTAGTGTTGAAAATCCACTTTTCCCACTTGTGTTGGTGCAGGAAACCACTTTTGCACTTGTATTAGTGTGGAAAAAACACTTTTCGAACTTTGGATAGTGTTGAAAAACCACTTTTCGCACTTGTGATAGTGTTGAAAAACCACTTTTCGCACTTGTGTTTGTGTTGAAAAACCACTTTTCGCACTTGTGTTGGTGCAGGAAACCACTTTTGCACTTGTATTAGTGTGGAAAAACCACTTTTCGCACTTGTGTTAGTGTTGAAAAACCACCTTTCGCACTTGTGTTAGTGTTGAAAAACCACTTTTCGCACTTGTGTTGGTGCAGGAAACCACTTTTGCACTTGTAATAGTGTGGAAAAAACACTTTTTGCACTTGTGATAGTGTTGAAAAACCACTTTTCGCACTTGTGTTAGTGATGAAAAACCACTTTTCGCACTTGTGTTGGTGCAGGAAACCACTTTTGCACTTGTATTAGTGTGGAAAAACCACTTTTCGCACTTGTGATAGTGTTGAAAAACCACTTTTCGCACTCGTGTTAGTGTTGAAAAACCACTTTTCGCACTTGTGATAGTGTTGAAAAACCACTTTTCGCACTTGTGTTAGTGTTGAAAAACCACTTTTCGCACTTGTGTTGGTGCAGGAAACCACTTTTGCACTTGTATTAGTGTGGAAAAACCACTTTTCGCACTTGTGTTAGTGTTGAAAAACCACTTTTTGCACTTGTGTTAGTGTTGAAAAACCACTTTTCGCACTTGTGTTGGTGCAGGAAACCACTTTTGCACTTGTATTAGTGTGGAAAAAACACTTTTTGCACTTGTGATAGTGTTGAAAAACCACTTTTCACACTTGTGTTAGTGTTGAAAAACCACTTTTCGCACTTGTGTTGGTGCAGGAAACCACTTTTGCACTTGTATTAGTGTGGAAAAACCACTTTTCGCACTTGTGATAGTGTTGAAAAACCACTTTTCGCACTTGTGTTGGTGCAGTAAACCACTTTTGCACTTGTATTAGTGTGGAAAAACCACTTTTCGCCCTTGTGTTAGTGTTGAAAAACCACTTTTCGCACTTGTGTTGGTGCAGGAAACCACTTTTGCACTTGTATTAGTGTGGAAAAACCACTTTTCGCACTTGTGTTAGTGTTGAAAAAACACCTTTCGCACTTGTGTTAGTGTTGAAAAACCACTTTTCGCACTTGTGTTGGTGCAGGAAACCACTTTTGCACTTGAAATAGTGTGGAAAAAACACTTTTCGCACTTGTGATAGTGTTGAAAAACCACTTTTCGCACTTGTGTTAGTGTTGAAAAACCACTTTTTGCACTTGTGTTAGTGTTGAAAAACCACTTTTCGCACTTGTGATAGTGTTGAAAAACCACTTTTCGCACTTGTCTTAGTGTTGAAAAACTACTTTTCGCCCTTGTGTTAGTGTTGAAAAACCACTTTTCGCACTTGTGTTTGTGCAGGAAACCACTTTTGCACTTGTATTAGTGTGGAAAAACCACTTTTCGCACTTGTGATAGTGTTGAAAAACCACTTTTCGCACTTGTGTTAGTGTTGAAAAACCACTTTTTGCACTTGTGTTGGTGCAGGAAACTACTTTTGCACTTGTATTAGTGTGGAAAAACCACTTTTCGCACTTGTGATAGTGTTGAAAAACCACTTTTCGCACTTGTGTTAGTGTTGAAAAACCACTTTTCGCACTTGTGTTGGTGCAGCAAACCACTTTTGCACTTGTATTAGTGTGGAAAAACCACTTTTCGCACTTGTGTTGCTGCAGAAACCGCTTTTGCACTTGTATTAGTGTGGAAAAACCACTTTTCGCACTTGTGTTAGTGTTGAAAAACCACTTTTCGCACTTGTGTTAATGTTGAAAAACCACATTTCGCACTTGTGTTGGTGCAGGAAACCACTTTTGCACTTGTATTAGTGTGGAAAAACCACTTTTCGCACTTGTGATAGTGTTGAAAAACCACTTTTCGCACTTGTGTTGGTGTTGAAAAACCACTTTTCACACTTGTGTTGGTGCAGGTAACCACTTTTGCACTTGTATTAGTGTGCAAAAACACTTTTCGCACTTGTGATAGTGTTGAAAAACCACTTTTCGCACTTGTGATAGTGTTGAAAAACCACTTTTCGCACTTGTGTTAGTGTTGAAAAACCACTTTTCGCACTTGTGTTGGTGCAGGAAACCACTTTTGCACTTGTATTAGTGTGGACAAACCACTTTTGGCACTTGTGTTAGTGTTGAAAAACCACTTTTCGCACTTGTGATAGTGTTGAAAAACCACTTTTTGCACTTGTGTTGATGTTGAAAAACCACTTTTCGCACTCGTGTTGGTGCAGGAAACCACTTTTTCACTTGTATTAGTGTGGAAAAACCACTTTTCGCACTTGTGTTAGTGTTGAAAAACTACTTTTCACACTTGTGTTAGTGTTGAAAATCCACTTTTCCCACTTGTGTTGGTGCAGGAAACCACTTTTGCACTTGTATTAGTGTGGAAAAATCACTTTTCGAACTTTGGATAGTGTTGAAAAACCACTTTTCGCACTTGTGATAGTGTTGAAAAACCACTTTTCGCACTTGTGTTTGTGTTGAAAAACCACTTTTCGCACTTGTGTTGGTGCAGGAAACCACTTTTGCACTTGTATTAGTGTGGAAAAACCACTTTTCGCACTTGTGTTAGTGTTGAAAAACCACCTTTCGCACTTGTGTTAGTGTTGAAAAACCACTTTTCGCACTTGTGTTGGTGCAGGAAACCACTTTTGCACTTGTAATAGTGTGGAAAAACACTTTTTGCACTTGTGATAGTGTTGAAAAACCACTTTTCGCACTTGTGTTAGTGATGAAAAACCACTTTTCGCACTTGTGTTGGTGCAGGAAACCACTTTTGCACTTGTATTAGTGTGGAAAAACCACTTTTCGCACTTGTGATAGTGTTGAAAAACCACTTTTCGCACTCGTGTTAGTGTTGAAAAACCACTTTTCGCACTTGTGATAGTGTTGAAAAACCACTTTTCGCACTTGTGTTAGTGTTGAAAAACCACTTTTCGCACTTGTGTTGGTGCAGGAAACCACTTTTGCACTTGTATTAGTGTGGCAAAACCACTTTTCGCACTTGTGTTAGTGTTGAAAAACCACTTTTTGCACTTGTGTTAGTGTTGAAAAACCACTTTTCGCACTTGTGTTGGTGCAGGAAACCACTTTTGCACTTGTATTAGTGTGGAAAAAACACTTTTTGCACTTGTGATAGTGTTGAAAAACCACTTTTCACACTTGTGTTAGTGTTGAAAAACCACTTTTCGCACTTGTGTTGGTGCAGGAAACCACTTTTGCACTTGTATTAGTGTGGAAAAACCACTTTTCGCACTTGTGATAGTGTTGAAAAACCACTTTTCGCACTTGTGTTGGTGCAGTAAACCACTTTTGCACTTGTATTAGTGTGGAAAAACCACTTTTCGCCCTTGTGTTAGTGTTGAAAAACCACTTTTCGCACTTGTGATAGTGTTGAAAAACCACTTTTCGCACTTGTGTTGGTGCAGGAAACCACTTTTGCACTTGTATTAGTGTGGAAAAAACACTTTTTGCACTTGTGATAGTGTTGAAAAACCACTTTTCACACTTGTGTTAGTGTTGAAAAACCACTTTTCGCACTTGTGTTGGTGCAGGAAACCACTTTTGCACTTGTATTAGTGTGGAAAAACCACTTTTCGCACTTGTGATAGTGTTGAAAAACCACTTTTCGCACTTGTGTTGGTGCAGTAAACCACTTTTGCACTTGTATTAGTGTGGAAAAACCACTTTTCGCCCTTGTGTTAGTGTTGAAAAACCACTTTTCGCACTTGTGATAGTGTTGAAAAACCACTTTTCGCACTTGTGTTGGTGCAGGAAACCACTTTTGCACTTGTATTAGTGTGGAAAAACCACTTTTCGCACTTGTGTTAGTGTTGAAAAAACACCTTTCGCACTTGTGTTAGTGTTGAAAAACCACTTTTCGCACTTGTGTTGGTGCAGGAAACCACTTTTGCACTTGTAATAGTGTGGAAAAAACACTTTTCGCACTTGTGATAGTGTTGAAAAACCACTTTTCGCACTTGTGTTAGTGTTGAAAAACCACTTTTTGCACTTGTGTTAGTGTTGAAAAACCACTTTTCGCACTTGTGATAGTGTTGAAAAACCACTTTTCGCACTTGTCTTAGTGTTGAAAAACCACTTTTCGCCCTTGTGTTAGTGTTGAAAAACCACTTTTCGCACTTGTGTTTGTGCAGGAAACCACTTTTGCACTTGTATTAGTGTGGAAAAACCACTTTTCGCACTTGTGATAGTGTTGAAAAACCACTTTTCGCACTTGTGTTAGTGTTGAAAAACCACTTTTTGCACTTGTGTTGGTGCAGGAAACTACTTTTGCACTTGTATTAGTGTGGAAAAACCACTTTTCGCACTTGTGATAGTGTTGAAAAACCACTTTTCGCACTTGTGTTAGTGTTGAAAAACCACTTTTCGCACTTGTGTTGGTGCAGCAAACCACTTTTGCACTTGTATTAGTGTGGAAAAACCACTTTTCGCACTTGTGTTGCTGCAGAAACCGCTTTTGCACTTGTATTAGTGTGGAAAAACCACTTTTCACACTTGTGTTAGTGTTGAAAAACCACTTTTCGCACTTGTGTTAATGTTGAAAAACCACATTTCGCACTTGTGTTGGTGCAGGAAACCACTTTTGCACTTGTATTAGTGTGGAAAAACCACTTTTCGCACTTGTGATAGTGTTGAAAAACCACTTTTCGCACTTGTGTTGGTGTTGAAAAACCACTTTTCACACTTGTGTTGGTGCAGGTAACCACTTTTGCACTTGTATTAGTGTGCAAAAACACTTTTCGCACTTGTGATAGTGTTGAAAAACCACTTTTCGCACTTGTGATAGTGTTGAAAAACCACTTTTCGCACTTGTGTTAGTGTTGAAAAACCACTTTTCGCACTTGTGTTGGTGCAGGAAACCACTTTTGCACTTGTATTAGTGTGGAAAAACCACTTTTGGCACTTGTGTTAGTGTTGAAAAACCACTTTTCGCACTTGTGATAGTGTTGAAAAACCACTTTTTGCACTTGTGTTGATGTTGAAAAACCACTTTTCGCACTCGTGTTGGTGCAGGAAACCACTTTTTCACTTGTATTAGTGTGGAAAAACCACTTTTCGCACTTGTGTTAGTGTTGAAAAACTACTTTTCACACTTGTGTTAGTGTTGAAAATCCACTTTTCCCACTTGTGTTGGTGCAGGAAACCACTTTTGCACTTGTATTAGTGTGGAAAAATCACTTTTCGAACTTTGGATAGTGTTGAAAAACCACTTTTCGCACTTGTGATAGTGTTGAAAAACCACTTTTCGCACTTGTGTTTGTGTTGAAAAACCTCTTTTCGCACTTGTGTTGGTGCAGGAAACCACTTTTGCACTTGTATTAGTGTGGAAAAACCACTTTTCGCACTTGTGTTAGTGTTGAAAAACCACCTTTCGCACTTGTGTTAGTGTTGAAAAACCACTTTTCGCACTTGTGTTGGTGCAGGAAACCACTTTTGCACTTGTAATAGTGTGGAAAAACACTTTTTGCACTTGTGATAGTGTTGAAAAACCACTTTTCGCACTTGTGTTAGTGATGAAAAACCACTTTTCGCACTTGTGTTGGTGCAGGAAACCACTTTTGCACTTGTATTAGTGTGGAAAAACCACTTTTCGCACTTGTGATAGTGTTGAAAAACCACTTTTCGCACTCGTGTTAGTGTTGAAAAACCACTTTTCGCACTTGTGATAGTGTTGAAAAACCACTTTTCGCACTTGTCTTAGTGTTGAAAAACTACTTTTCGCCCTTGTGTTAGTGTTGAAAAACCACTTTTCGCACTTGTGTTTGTGCAGGAAACCACTTTTGCACTTGTATTAGTGTGGAAAAACCACTTTTCGCACTTGTGATAGTGTTGAAAAACCACTTTTCGCACTTGTGTTAGTGTTGAAAAACCACTTTTTGCACTTGTGTTGGTGCAGGAAACTACTTTTGCACTTGTATTAGTGTGGAAAAACCACTTTTCGCACTTGTGATAGTGTTGAAAAACCACTTTTCGCACTTGTGTTAGTGTTGAAAAACCACTTTTCGCACTTGTGTTGGTGCAGCAAACCACTTTTGCACTTGTATTAGTGTGGAAAAACCACTTTTCGCACTTGTGTTGCTGCAGAAACCGCTTTTGCACTTGTATTAGTGTGGAAAAACCACTTTTCGCACTTGTGTTAGTGTTGAAAAACCACTTTTCGCACTTGTGTTAATGTTGAAAAACCACATTTCGCACTTGTGTTGGTGCAGGAAACCACTTTTGCACTTGTATTAGTGTGGAAAAACCACTTTTCGCACTTGTGATAGTGTTGAAAAACCACTTTTCGCACTTGTGTTGGTGTTGAAAAACCACTTTTCACACTTGTGTTGGTGCAGGTAACCACTTTTGCACTTGTATTAGTGTGCAAAAACACTTTTCGCACTTGTGATAGTGTTGAAAAACCACTTTTCGCACTTGTGATAGTGTTGAAAAACCACTTTTCGCACTTGTGTTAGTGTTGAAAAACCACTTTTCGCACTTGTGTTGGTGCAGGAAACCACTTTTGCACTTGTATTAGTGTGGACAAACCACTTTTGGCACTTGTGTTAGTGTTGAAAAACCACTTTTCGCACTTGTGATAGTGTTGAAAAACCACTTTTTGCACTTGTGTTGATGTTGAAAAACCACTTTTCGCACTCGTGTTGGTGCAGGAAACCACTTTTTCACTTGTATTAGTGTGGAAAAACCACTTTTCGCACTTGTGTTAGTGTTGAAAAACTACTTTTCACACTTGTGTTAGTGTTGAAAATCCACTTTTCCCACTTGTGTTGGTGCAGGAAACCACTTTTGCACTTGTATTAGTGTGGAAAAATCACTTTTCGAACTTTGGATAGTGTTGAAAAACCACTTTTCGCACTTGTGATAGTGTTGAAAAACCACTTTTCGCACTTGTGTTTGTGTTGAAAAACCACTTTTCGCACTTGTGTTGGTGCAGGAAACCACTTTTGCACTTGTATTAGTGTGGAAAAACCACTTTTCGCACTTGTGTTAGTGTTGAAAAACCACCTTTCGCACTTGTGTTAGTGTTGAAAAACCACTTTTCGCACTTGTGTTGGTGCAGGAAACCACTTTTGCACTTGTAATAGTGTGGAAAAACACTTTTTGCACTTGTGATAGTGTTGAAAAACCACTTTTCGCACTTGTGTTAGTGATGAAAAACCACTTTTCGCACTTGTGTTGGTGCAGGAAACCACTTTTGCACTTGTATTAGTGTGGAAAAACCACTTTTCGCACTTGTGATAGTGTTGAAAAACCACTTTTCGCACTCGTGTTAGTGTTGAAAAACCACTTTTCGCACTTGTGATAGTGTTGAAAAACCACTTTTCGCACTTGTGTTCGTGTTGAAAAACCACTTTTCGCACTTGTGTTGGTGCAGGAAACCACTTTTGCACTTGTATTAGTGTGGCAAAACCACTTTTCGCACTTGTGTTAGTGTTGAAAAACCACTTTTTGCACTTGTGTTAGTGTTGAAAAACCACTTTTCGCACTTGTGTTGGTGCAGGAAACCACTTTTGCACTTGTATTAGTGTGGAAAAAACACTTTTTGCACTTGTGATAGTGTTGAAAAACCACTTTTCACACTTGTGTTAGTGTTGAAAAACCACTTTTCGCACTTGTGTTGGTGCAGGAAACCACTTTTGCACTTGTATTAGTGTGGAAAAACCACTTTTCGCACTTGTGATAGTGTTGAAAAACCACTTTTCGCACTTGTGTTGGTGCAGTAAACCACTTTTGCACTTGTATTAGTGTGGAAAAACCACTTTTCGCCCTTGTGTTAGTGTTGAAAAACCACTTTTCGCACTTGTGATAGTGTTGAAAAACCACTTTTCGCACTTGTGTTGGTGCAGGAAACCACTTTTGCACTTGTATTAGTGTGGAAAAAACACTTTTTGCACTTGTGATAGTGTTGAAAAACCACTTTTCACACTTGTGTTAGTGTTGAAAAACCACTTTTCGCACTTGTGTTTGTGTTGAAAAACCACTTTTCGCACTTGTGTTGGTGCAGGAAACCACTTTTGCACTTGTCTTAGTGTTGAAAAACCACTTTTCGCCCTTGTGTTAGTGTTGAAAAACCACTTTTCGCACTTGTGTTGGTGCAGGAAACCACTTTTGCACTTGTATTAGTGTGGAAAAACCACTTTTCGCACTTGTGATAGTGTTGAAAAACCACTTTTCGCACTTGTGTTAGTGTTGGAAAACCACTTTTTGCACTTGTGTTGGTGCAGGAAACTGCTTTTGCACTTGTATTAGTGTGGAAAAACCACTTTTCGCACTTGTGATAGTGTTGAAAAACCACTTTTCGCACTTGTGTTAGTGTTGAAAAACCACATTTCGCACTTGTGTTGGTGCAGCAAACCACTTTTGCACTTGTATTAGTGTGGAAAAACCACTTTTCGCACTTGTGTTAGTGTTGAAAAACCACTTTTCGCACTTGTGTTAGTGTTGAAAAACCACTTTTCGCACTTGTGTTATTGTTGAAAAACCACTTTTCGCACTTGTGTTGGTGCAGGAAACCCCTTTTGCACTTGTCATAGTGTAGAAAAACCACTTTTCGCACTTGTGTTAGTGTTGAAAAACCACTTTTCGCACTTGTGTTGTTGCAGGAAACCACTTTTGCACTTGTATTAGTGTGGAAAAACCACTTTTCGTACTTGTGTTAGTGTTGAAAAACCACTTTTCGCACTTGTGTTGGTGCAGGAAACCACTTTTTCACTTGTATTAGTGTGGAAAAAACCACTTTTCGCACTTGTGTTAGTGTTGAAAAACTACTTTTCACACTTGTGTTAGTGTTGAAAATCCACTTTTCCCACTTGTGTTGGTGCAGGAAACCACTTTTGCACTTGTATTAGTGTGGAAAAAACACTTTTCGAACTTTGGATAGTGTTGAAAAACCACTTTTCGCACTTGTGATAGTGTTGAAAAACCACTTTTCGCACTTGTGTTTGTGTTGAAAAACCACTTTTCGCACTTGTGTTGGTGCAGGAAACCACTTTTGCACTTGTATTAGTGTGGAAAAACCACTTTTCGCACTTGTGTTAGTGTTGAAAAACCACCTTTCACACTTGTGTTAGTGTTGAAAAACCACTTTTCGCACTTGTGTTGGTGCAGGAAACCACTTTTGCACTTGTAATAGTGTGGAAAAAACACTTTTTGCACTTGTGATAGTGTTGAAAAACCACTTTTCGCACTTGTGTTAGTGATGAAAAACCACTTTTCGCACTTGTGTTGGTGCAGGAAACCACTTTTGCACTTGTATTAGTGTGGAAAAACCACTTTTCGCACTTGTGATAGTGTTGAAAAACCACTTTTCGCACTCGTGTTAGTGTTGAAAAACCACTTTTCGCACTTGTGATAGTGTTGAAAAACCACTTTTCGCACTTGTGTTAGTGTTGAAAAACCACTTTTCGCACTTGTGTTGGTGCAGGAAACCACTTTTGCACTTGTATTAGTGTGGAAAAACCACTTTTCGCACTTGTGTTAGTGTTGAAAAAACACTTTTTGCACTTGTGTTAGTGTTGAAAAACCACTTTTCGCACTTGTGTTGGTGCAGGAAACCACTTTTGCACTTGTATTAGTGTGGAAAAAACACTTTTTGCACTTGTGATAGTGTTGAAAAACCACTTTTCACACTTGTGTTAGTGTTGAAAAACCACTTTTCGCACTTGTGTTGGTGCAGGAAACCACTTTTGCACTTGTATTAGTGTGGAAAAACCACTTTTCGCACTTGTGATAGTGTTGAAAAACCACTTTTCGCTCTTGTGTTGGTGCAGTAAACCACTTTTGCACTTGTATTAGTGTGGAAAAACCACTTTTCGCCCTTGTGTTAGTGTTGAAAAACCACTTTTCGCACTTGTGTTGGTGCAGGAAACCACTTTTGCACTTGTATTAGTGTGGAAAAACCACTTTTCGCACTTGTGTTAGTGTTGAAAAACCACCTTTCGCACTTGTGTTAGTGTTGAAAAACCACTTTTCGCACTTGTGTTGGTGCAGGAAACCACTTTTGCACTTGTAATAGTGTGGAAAAAACACTTTTTGCACTTGTGATAGTGTTGAAAAACCACTTTTCGCACTTGTGTTAGTGATGAAAAACCACTTTTCGCACTTGTGTTGGTGCAGGAAACCACTTTTGCACTTGTATTAGTGTGGAAAAACCACTTTTCGCACTTGTGATAGTGTTGAAAAACCACTTTTCGCACTCGTGTTAGTGTTGAAAAACCACTTTTCGCACTTGTGATAGTGTTGAAAAACCACTTTTCGCACTTGTGTTAGTGTTGAAAAACCACTTTTCGCACTTGTGTTGGTGCAGGAAACCACTTTTGCACTTGTATTAGTGTGGAAAAACCACTTTTCGCACTTGTGTTAGTGTTGAAAAACCACTTTTTGCACTTGTGTTAGTGTTGAAAAACCACTTTTCGCACTTGTGTTGGTGCAGGAAACCACTTTTGCACTTGTATTAGTTTGGAAAAAACACTTTTTGCACTTGTGATAGTATTGAAAAACCACTTTTCACACTTGTATTAGTGTTGAAAAACCACTTTTCGCACTTGTGTTGGTGCAGGAAACCACTTTTGCACTTGTATTAGTGTGGAAAAACCACTTTTCGCACTTGTGATAGTGTTGAAAAACCACTTTTCGCACTTGTGTTGGTGCAGGAAACCACTTTTGCACTTGTATTAGTGTGGAAAACCCACTTTTCGCACTTGTGTTAGTGTTGAAAAACCACCTTTCGCACTTGTGTTAGTGTTGAAAAACCACTTTTCGCACTTGTGTTGGTGCAGGAAACCACTTTTGCACTTGTAATAGTGTGGAAAAAACACTTTTCGCACTTGTGATAGTGTTGAAAAACCACTTTTCGCACTTGTGTTAGTGTTGAAAAACCACTTTTTGCACTTGTGTTCGTGTTGAAAAACCACTTTTCGCACTTGTGATAGTGTTGAAAAACCACTTTTCGCACTTGTCTTAGTGTTGAAAAACCACTTTTCGCCCTTGTGTTAGTGTTGAAAAACCACTTTTCGCACTTGTGTTGGTGCAGGAAACCACTTTTGCACTTGTATTAGTGTGGAAAACCACTTTTCGCACTTGTGATAGTGTTGAAAAACCACTTTTCGCACTTGTGTTAGTGTTGGAAAACCACTTTTTGCACTTGTGTTGGTGCAGGAAACCACTTTTGCACTTGTATTAGTGTGGAAAAACCACTTTTCGCACTTGTGATAGTGTTGAAAAACCACTTTTCGCACTTGTGTTAGTGTTGGAAAACCACTTTTTGCACTTGTGTTGGTGCAGGAAACTACTTTTGCACTTGTATTAGTGTGGAAAAACCACTTTTCGCACTTGTGATAGTGTTGAAAAACCACTTTTCGCACTTGTGTTAGTGTTGAAAAACCACTTTTCGCACTTGTGTTGGTCCAGCAAACCACTTTTGCACTTGTATTAGTGTGGAAAAACCACTTTTCGCACTTGTGTTAGTGTTGAAAAACCACTTTTCGCACTTGTGTTATTGTTGAAAAACCACTTTTCGCACTTGTGTTGGTGCAGGAAACCCCTTTTGCACTTGTATTAGTGTGGAAAAAACACTTTTTGCACTTGTCATAGTGTAGAAAAACCACTTTTCGCACTTGTGTTAGTGTTGAAAAACCACTTTTCGCACTTGTGTTGTTGCAGGAAACCACTTTTGCACTTGTATTAGTGTGGAAAAACCACTTTTCGTACTTGTGTTAGTGTTGAAAAACCACTTTTCGCACTTGTGTTGGTGCAGGAAACCACTTTTTCACTTGTATTAGTGTGGAAAAAACCACTTTTCGCACTTGTGTTAGTGTTGAAAAACTACTTTTCACACTTGTGTTAGTGTTGAAAATCCACTTTTCCCACTTGTGTTGGTGCAGGAAACCACTTTTGCACTTGTATTAGTGTGGAAAAAACACTTTTCGAACTTTGGATAGTGTTGAAAAACCACTTTTCGCACTTGTGATAGTGTTGAAAAACCACTTTTCGCACTTGTGTTTGTGTTGAAAAACCACTTTTCGCACTTGTGTTGGTGCAGGAAACCACTTTTGCACTTGTATTAGTGTGGAAAAACCACTTTTCGCACTTGTGTTAGTGTTGAAAAACCACCTTTCGCACTTGTGTTAGTGTTGAAAAACCACTTTTCGCACTTGTGTTGGTGCAGGAAACCACTTTTGCACTTGTAATAGTGTGGAAAAAACACTTTTTGCACTTGTGATAGTGTTGAAAAACCACTTTTCGCACTTGTGTTAGTGATGAAAAACCACTTTTCGCACTTGTGTTGGTGCAGGAAACCACTTTTGCACTTGTATTAGTGTGGAAAAACCACTTTTCGCACTTGTGATAGTGTTGAAAAACCACTTTTCGCACTCGTGTTAGTGTTGAAAAACCACTTTTCGCACTTGTGATAGTGTTGAAAAACCACTTTTCGCACTTGTGTTAGTGTTGAAAAACCACTTTTCGCACTTGTGTTGGTGCAGGAAACCACTTTTGCACTTGTATTAGTGTGGAAAAACCACTTTTCGCACTTGTGTTAGTGTTGAAAAACCACTTTTTGCACTTGTGTTAGTGTTGAAAAACCACTTTTCGCACTTGTGTTGGTGCAGGAAACCACTTTTGCACTTGTATTAGTGTGGAAAAAACACTTTTTGCACTTGTGATAGTGTTGAAAAACCACTTTTCACACTTGTGTTAGTGTTGAAAAACCACTTTTCGCACTTGTGTTGGTGCAGGAAACCACTTTTGCACTTGTATTAGTGTGGAAAAACCACTTTTCGCACTTGTGATAGTGTTGAAAAACCACTTTTCGCACTTGTGTTGGTGCAGTAAACCACTTTTGCACTTGTATTAGTGTGGAAAAACCACTTTTCGCCCTTGTGTTAGTGTTGAAAAACCACTTTTCGCACTTGTGTTGGTGCAGGAAACCACTTTTGCACTTGTATTAGTGTGGAAAAACCACTTTTCGCACTTGTGTTAGTGTTGAAAAAACACCTTTCGCACTTGTGTTAGTGTTGAAAAACCACTTTTCGCACTTGTGTTGGTGCAGGAAACCACTTTTGCACTTGTAATAGTGTGGAAAAAACACTTTTCGCACTTGTGATAGTGTTGAAAAACCACTTTTCGCACTTGTGTTAGTGTTGAAAAACCACTTTTTGCACTTGTGTTAGTGTTGAAAAACCACTTTTCGCACTTGTGATAGTGTTGAAAAACCACTTTTCGCACTTGTCTTAGTGTTGAAAAACTACTTTTCGCCCTTGTGTTAGTGTTGAAAAACCACTTTTCGCACTTGTGTTTGTGCAGGAAACCACTTTTGCACTTGTATTAGTGTGGAAAAACCACTTTTCGCACTTGTGATAGTGTTGAAAAACCACTTTTCGCACTTGTGTTAGTGTTGAAAAACCACTTTTTGCACTTGTGTTGGTGCAGGAAACTACTTTTGCACTTGTATTAGTGTGGAAAAACCACTTTTCGCACTTGTGATAGTGTTGAAAAACCACTTTTCGCACTTGTGTTAGTGTTGAAAAACCACTTTTCGCACTTGTGTTGGTGCAGCAAACCACTTTTGCACTTGTATTAGTGTGGAAAAACCACTTTTCGCACTTGTGTTGCTGCAGAAACCGCTTTTGCACTTGTATTAGTGTGGAAAAACCACTTTTCGCACTTGTGTTAGTGTTGAAAAACCACTTTTCGCACTTGTGTTAATGTTGAAAAACCACATTTCGCACTTGTGTTGGTGCAGGAAACCACTTTTGCACTTGTATTAGTGTGGAAAAACCACTTTTCGCACTTGTGATAGTGTTGAAAAACCACTTTTCGCACTTGTGTTGGTGTTGAAAAACCACTTTTCACACTTGTGTTGGTGCAGGTAACCACTTTTGCACTTGTATTAGTGTGCAAAAACACTTTTCGCACTTGTGATAGTGTTGAAAAACCACTTTTCGCACTTGTGATAGTGTTGAAAAACCACTTTTCGCACTTGTGTTAGTGTTGAAAAACCACTTTTCGCACTTGTGTTGGTGCAGGAAACCACTTTTGCACTTGTATTAGTGTGGACAAACCACTTTTGGCACTTGTGTTAGTGTTGAAAAACCACTTTTCGCACTTGTGATAGTGTTGAAAAACCACTTTTTGCACTTGTGTTGATGTTGAAAAACCACTTTTCGCACTCGTGTTGGTGCAGGAAACCACTTTTTCACTTGTATTAGTGTGGAAAAACCACTTTTCGCACTTGTGTTAGTGTTGAAAAACTACTTTTCACACTTGTGTTAGTGTTGAAAATCCACTTTTCCCACTTGTGTTGGTGCAGGAAACCACTTTTGCACTTGTATTAGTGTGGAAAAATCACTTTTCGAACTTTGGATAGTGTTGAAAAACCACTTTTCGCACTTGTGATAGTGTTGAAAAACCACTTTTCGCACTTGTGTTTGTGTTGAAAAACCACTTTTCGCACTTGTGTTGGTGCAGGAAACCACTTTTGCACTTGTATTAGTGTGGAAAAACCACTTTTCGCACTTGTGTTAGTGTTGAAAAACCACCTTTCGCACTTGTGTTAGTGTTGAAAAACCACTTTTCGCACTTGTGTTGGTGCAGGAAACCACTTTTGCACTTGTAATAGTGTGGAAAAACACTTTTTGCACTTGTGATAGTGTTGAAAAACCACTTTTCGCCCTTGTGTTAGTGATGAAAAACCACTTTTCGCACTTGTGTTGGTGCAGGAAACCACTTTTGCACTTGTATTAGTGTGGAAAAACCACTTTTCGCACTTGTGATAGTGTTGAAAAACCACTTTTCGCACTCGTGTTAGTGTTGAAAAACCACTTTTCGCACTTGTGATAGTGTTGAAAAACCACTTTTCGCACTTGTGTTAGTGTTGAAAAACCACTTTTCGCACTTGTGTTGGTGCAGGAAACCACTTTTGCACTTGTATTAGTGTGGCAAAACCACTTTTCGCACTTGTGTTAGTGTTGAAAAACCACTTTTTGCACTTGTGTTAGTGTTGAAAAACCACTTTTCGCACTTGTGTTGGTGCAGGAAACCACTTTTGCACTTGTATTAGTGTGGAAAAAACACTTTTTGCACTTGTGATAGTGTTGAAAAACCACTTTTCACACTTGTGTTAGTGTTGAAAAACCACTTTTCGCACTTGTGTTGGTGCAGGAAACCACTTTTGCACTTGTATTAGTGTGGAAAAACCACTTTTCGCACTTGTGATAGTGTTGAAAAACCACTTTTCGCACTTGTGTTGGTGCAGTAAACCACTTTTGCACTTGTATTAGTGTGGAAAAACCACTTTTCGCCCTTGTGTTAGTGTTGAAAAACCACTTTTCGCACTTGTGATAGTGTTGAAAAACCACTTTTCGCACTTGTGTTGGTGCAGGAAACCACTTTTGCACTTGTATTAGTGTGGAAAAAACACTTTTTGCACTTGTGATAGTGTTGAAAAACCACTTTTCACACTTGTGTTAGTGTTGAAAAACCACTTTTCGCACTTGTGTTGGTGCAGGAAACCACTTTTGCACTTGTATTAGTGTGGAAAAACCACTTTTCGCACTTGTGATAGTGTTGAAAAACCACTTTTCGCACTTGTGTTGGTGCAGTAAACTACTTTTGCACTTGTATTAGTGTGGAAAAACCACTTTTCGCCCTTGTGTTAGTGTTGAAAAACCACTTTTCGCACTTGTGATAGTGTTGAAAAACCACTTTTCGCACTTGTGTTGGTGCAGGAAACCACTTTTGCACTTGTATTAGTGTGGAAAAACCACTTTTCGCACTTGTGTTAGTGTTGAAAAAACACCTTTCGCACTTGTGTTAGTGTTGAAAAACCACTTTTCGCACTTGTGTTGGTGCAGGAAACCACTTTTGCACTTGTAATAGTGTGGAAAAAACACTTTTCGCACTTGTGATAGTGTTGAAAAACCACTTTTCGCACTTGTGTTAGTGTTGAAAAACCACTTTTTGCACTTGTGTTAGTGTTGAAAAACCACTTTTCGCACTTGTGATAGTGTTGAAAAACCACTTTTCGCACTTGTCTTAGTGTTGAAAAACCACTTTTCGCCCTTGTGTTAGTGTTGAAAAACCACTTTTCGCACTTGTGTTTGTGCAGGAAACCACTTTTGCACTTGTATTAGTGTGGAAAAACCACTTTTCGCACTTGTGATAGTGTTGAAAAACCACTTTTCGCACTTGTGTTAGTGTTGAAAAACCACTTTTTGCACTTGTGTTGGTGCAGGAAACTACTTTTGCACTTGTATTAGTGTGGAAAAACCACTTTTCGCACTTGTGATAGTGTTGAAAAACCACTTTTCGAACTTGTGTTAGTGTTGAAAAACCACTTTTCGCACTTGTGTTGGTGCAGCAAACCACTTTTGCACTTGTATTAGTGTGGAAAAACCACTTTTCGCACTTGTGTTGCTGCAGAAACCGCTTTTGCACTTGTATTAGTGTGGAAAAACCACTTTTCACACTTGTGTTCGTGTTGAAAAACCACTTTTCGCACTTGTGTTAATGTTGAAAAACCACATTTCGCACTTGTGTTGGTGCAGGAAACCACTTTTGCACTTGTATTAGTGTGGAAAAACCACTTTTCGCACTTGTGATAGTGTTGAAAAACCACTTTTCGCACTTGTGTTGGTGTTGAAAAACCACTTTTCACACTTGTGTTGGTGCAGGTAACCACTTTTGCACTTGTATTAGTGTGCAAAAACACTTTTCGCACTTGTGATAGTGTTGAAAAACCACTTTTCGCACTTGTGATAGTGTTGAAAAACCACTTTTCGCACTTGTGTTAGTGTTGAAAAACCACTTTTCGCACTTGTGTTGGTGCAGGAAACCACTTTTGCACTTGTATTAGTGTGGAAAAACCACTTTTGGCACTTGTGTTAGTGTTGAAAAACCACTTTTCGCACTTGTGATAGTGTTGAAAAACCACTTTTTGCACTTGTGTTGATGTTGAAAAACCACTTTTCGCACTCGTGTTGGTGCAGGAAACCACTTTTTCACTTGTATTAGTGTGGAAAAACCACTTTTCGCACTTGTGTTAGTGTTGAAAAACTACTTTTCACACTTGTGTTAGTGTTGAAAATCCACTTTTCCCACTTGTGTTGGTGCAGGAAACCACTTTTGCACTTGTATTAGTGTGGAAAAATCACTTTTCGAACTTTGGATAGTGTTGAAAAACCACTTTTCGCACTTGTGATAGTGTTGAAAAACCACTTTTCGCACTTGTGTTTGTGTTGAAAAACCTCTTTTCGCACTTGTGTTGGTGCAGGAAACCACTTTTGCACTTGTATTAGTGTGGAAAAACCACTTTTCGCACTTGTGTTAGTGTTGAAAAACCACCTTTCGCACTTGTGTTAGTGTTGAAAAACCACTTTTCGCACTTGTGTTGGTGCAGGAAACCACTTTTGCACTTGTAATAGTGTGGAAAAACACTTTTTGCACTTGTGATAGTGTTGAAAAACCACTTTTCGCACTTGTGTTAGTGATGAAAAACCACTTTTCGCACTTGTGTTGGTGCAGGAAACCACTTTTGCACTTGTATTAGTGTGGAAAAACCACTTTTCGCACTTGTGATAGTGTTGAAAAACCACTTTTCGCACTCGTGTTAGTGTTGAAAAACCACTTTTCGCACTTGTGATAGTGTTGAAAAACCACTTTTCGCACTTGTCTTAGTGTTGAAAAACTACTTTTCGCCCTTGTGTTAGTGTTGAAAAACCACTTTTCGCACTTGTGTTTGTGCAGGAAACCACTTTTGCACTTGTATTAGTGTGGAAAAACCACTTTTCGCACTTGTGATAGTGTTGAAAAACCACTTTTCGCACTTGTGTTAGTGTTGAAAAACCACTTTTTGCACTTGTGTTGGTGCAGGAAACTACTTTTGCACTTGTATTAGTGTGGAAAAACCACTTTTCGCACTTGTGATAGTGTTGAAAAACCACTTTTCGCACTTGTGTTAGTGTTGAAAAACCACTTTTCGCACTTGTGTTGGTGCAGCAAACCACTTTTGCACTTGTATTAGTGTGGAAAAACCACTTTTCGCACTTGTGTTGCTGCAGAAACCGCTTTTGCACTTGTATTAGTGTGGAAAAACCACTTTTCGCACTTGTGTTAGTGTTGAAAAACCACTTTTCGCACTTGTGTTAATGTTGAAAAACCACATTTCGCACTTGTGTTGGTGCAGGAAACCACTTTTGCACTTGTATTAGTGTGGAAAAACCACTTTTCGCACTTGTGATAGTGTTGAAAAACCACTTTTCGCACTTGTGTTGGTGTTGAAAAACCACTTTTCACACTTGTGTTGGTGCAGGTAACCACTTTTGCACTTGTATTAGTGTGCAAAAACACTTTTCGCACTTGTGATAGTGTTGAAAAACCACTTTTCGCACTTGTGATAGTGTTGAAAAACCACTTTTCGCACTTGTGTTAGTGTTGAAAAACCACTTTTCGCACTTGTGTTGGTGCAGGAAACCACTTTTGCACTTGTATTAGTGTGGACAAACCACTTTTGGCACTTGTGTTAGTGTTGAAAAACCACTTTTCGCACTTGTGATAGTGTTGAAAAACCACTTTTTGCACTTGTGTTGATGTTGAAAAACCACTTTTCGCACTCGTGTTGGTGCAGGAAACCACTTTTTCACTTGTATTAGTGTGGAAAAACCACTTTTCGCACTTGTGTTAGTGTTGAAAAACTACTTTTCACACTTGTGTTAGTGTTGAAAATCCACTTTTCCCACTTGTGTTGGTGCAGGAAACCACTTTTGCACTTGTATTAGTGTGGAAAAATCACTTTTCGAACTTTGGATAGTGTTGAAAAACCACTTTTCGCACTTGTGATAGTGTTGAAAAACCACTTTTCGCACTTGTGTTTGTGTTGAAAAACCACTTTTCGCACTTGTGTTGGTGCAGGAAACCACTTTTGCACTTGTATTAGTGTGGAAAAACCACTTTTCGCACTTGTGTTAGTGTTGAAAAACCACCTTTCGCACTTGTGTTAGTGTTAAAAAACCACTTTTCGCACTTGTGTTGGTGCAGGAAACCACTTTTGCACTTGTAATAGTGTGGAAAAACACTTTTTGCACTTGTGATAGTGTTGAAAAACCACTTTTCGCACTTGTGTTAGTGATGAAAAACCACTTTTCGCACTTGTGTTGGTGCAGGAAACCACTTTTGCACTTGTATTAGTGTGGAAAAACCACTTTTCGCACTTGTGATAGTGTTGAAAAACCACTTTTCGCACTCGTGTTAGTGTTGAAAAACCACTTTTCGCACTTGTGATAGTGTTGAAAAACCACTTTTCGCACTTGTGTTAGTGTTGAAAAACCACTTTTCGCACTTGTGTTGGTGCAGGAAACCACTTTTGCACTTGTATTAGTGTGGCAAAACCACTTTTCGCACTTGTGTTAGTGTTGAAAAACCACTTTTTGCACTTGTGTTAGTGTTGAAAAACCACTTTTCGCACTTGTGTTGGTGCAGGAAACCACTTTTGCACTTGTATTAGTGTGGAAAAAACACTTTTTGCACTTGTGATAGTGTTGAAAAACCACTTTTCACACTTGTGTTAGTGTTGAAAAACCACTTTTCGCACTTGTGTTGGTGCAGGAAACCACTTTTGCACTTGTATTAGTGGGGTAAAAACCACTTTTCGCACTTGTGATAGTGTTGAAAAACCACTTTTCGCACTTGTGTTGGTGCAGTAAACCACTTTTGCACTTGTATTAGTGTGGAAAAACCACTTTTCGCCCTTGTGTTAGTGTTGAAAAACCACTTTTCGCACTTGTGATAGTGTTGAAAAACCACTTTTCGCACTTGTGTTGGTGCAGGAAACCACTTTTGCACTTGTATTAGTGTGGAAAAAACACTTTTTGCACTTGTGATAGTGTTGAAAAACCACTTTTCACACTTGTGTTAGTGTTGAAAAACCACTTTTCGCACTTGTGTTGGTGCAGGAAACCACTTTTGCACTTGTATTAGTGTGGAAAAACCACTTTTCGCACTTGTGATAGTGTTGAAAAACCACTTTTCGCACTTGTGTTGGTGCAGTAAACCACTTTTGCACTTGTATTAGTGTGGAAAAACCACTTTTCGCCCTTGTGTTAGTGTTGAAAAACCACTTTTCGCACTTGTGATAGTGTTGAAAAACCACTTTTCGCACTTGTGTTGGTGCAGGAAACCACTTTTGCACTTGTATTAGTGTGGAAAAACCACTTTTCGCACTTGTGTTAGTGTTGAAAAAACACCTTTCGCACTTGTGTTAGTGTTGAAAAACCACTTTTCGCACTTGTGTTGGTGCAGGAAACCACTTTTGCACTTGTAATAGTGTGGAAAAAACACTTTTCGCACTTGTGATAGTGTTGAAAAACCACTTTTCGCACTTGTGTTAGTGTTGAAAAACCACTTTTTGCACTTGTGTTAGTGTTGAAAAACCACTTTTCGCACTTGTGATAGTGTTGAAAAACCACTTTTCGCACTTGTCTTAGTGTTGAAAAACCACTTTTCGCCCTTGTGTTAGTGTTGAAAAACCACTTTTCGCACTTGTGTTTGTGCAGGAAACCACTTTTGCACTTGTATTAGTGTGGAAAAACCACTTTTCGCACTTGTGATAGTGTTGAAAAACCACTTTTCGCACTTGTGTTAGTGTTGAAAAACCACTTTTTGCACTTGTGTTGGTGCAGGAAACTACTTTTGCACTTGTATTAGTGTGGAAAAACCACTTTTCGCACTTGTGATAGTGTTGAAAAACCACTTTTCGCACTTGTGTTAGTGTTGAAAAACCACTTTTCGCACTTGTGTTGGTGCAGCAAACCACTTTTGCACTTGTATTAGTGTGGAAAAACCACTTTTCGCACTTGTGTTGCTGCAGAAACCGCTTTTGCACTTGTATTAGTGTGGAAAAACCACTTTTCACACTTGTGTTAGTGTTGAAAAACCACTTTTCGCACTTGTGTTAATGTTGAAAAACCACATTTCGCACTTGTGTTGGTGCAGGAAACCACTTTTGCACTTGTATTAGTGTGGAAAAACCACTTTTCGCACTTGTGATAGTGTTGAAAAACCACTTTTCGCACTTGTGTTGGTGTTGAAAAACCACTTTTCACACTTGTGTTGGTGCAGGTAACCACTTTTGCACTTGTATTAGTGTGCAAAAACACTTTTCGCACTTGTGATAGTGTTGAAAAACCACTTTTCGCACTTGTGATAGTGTTGAAAAACCACTTTTCGCACTTGTGTTAGTGTTGAAAAACCACTTTTCGCACTTGTGTTGGTGCAGGAAACCACTTTTGCACTTGTATTAGTGTGGAAAAACCACTTTTGGCACTTGTGTTAGTGTTGAAAAACCACTTTTCGCACTTGTGATAGTGTTGAAAAACCACTTTTTGCACTTGTGTTGATGTTGAAAAACCACTTTTCGCACTCGTGTTGGTGCAGGAAACCACTTTTTCACTTGTATTAGTGTGGAAAAACCACTTTTCGCACTTGTGTTAGTGTTGAAAAACTACTTTTCACACTTGTGTTAGTGTTGAAAATCCACTTTTCCCACTTGTGTTGGTGCAGGAAACCACTTTTGCACTTGTATTAGTGTGGAAAAATCACTTTTCGAACTTTGGATAGTGTTGAAAAACCACTTTTCGCACTTGTGATAGTGTTGAAAAACCACTTTTCGCACTTGTGTTTGTGTTGAAAAACCTCTTTTCGCACTTGTGTTGGTGCAGGAAACCACTTTTGCACTTGCATTAGTGTGGAAAAACCACTTTTCGCACTTGTGTTAGTGTTGAAAAACCACCTTTCGCACTTGTGTTAGTGTTGAAAAACCACTTTTCGCACTTGTGTTGGTGCAGGAAACCACTTTTGCACTTGTAATAGTGTGGAAAAACACTTTTTGCACTTGTGATAGTGTTGAAAAACCACTTTTCGCACTTGTGTTAGTGATGAAAAACCACTTTTCGCACTTGTGTTGGTGCAGGAAACCACTTTTGCACTTGTATTAGTGTGGAAAAACCACTTTTCGCACTTGTGATAGTGTTGAAAAACCACTTTTCGCACTCGTGTTAGTGTTGAAAAACCACTTTTCGCACTTGTGATAGTGTTGAAAAACCACTTTTCGCACTTGTGTTAGTGTTGAAAAACCACTTTTCGCACTTGTGTTGGTGCAGGAAACCACTTTTGCACTTGTATTAGTGTGGAAAAACCACTTTTCGCACTTGTGTTAGTGTTGAAAAACCACTTTTTGCACTTGTGTTAGTGTTGAAAAACCACTTTTCGCACTTGTGTTGGTGCAGGAAACCACTTTTGCACTTGTATTAGTGTGGAAAAACCACTTTTCGCACTGTGATAGTGTTGAAAAACCACTTTTCGCACTTGTGTTGATGCAGGAAACCACTTTTGCACTTGTATTAGTGTGGAAAAAACCACTTTTCGCACTTGTGTTAGTGTTGAAAAACTACTTTTCACACTTGTGTTAGTGTTGAAAATCCACTTTTCCCACTTGTGTTGGTGCAGGAAACCACTTTTGCACTTGTATTAGTGTGGAAAAAACACTTTTCGAACTTTGGATAGTGTTGAAAATCCACTTTTCGCACTTGTGATAGTGTTGAAAAACCACTTTTCGCACTTGTGTTTGTGTTGAAAAACCACTTTTCGCACTTGTGTTGGTGCAGGAAACCACTTTTGCACTTGTATTAGTGTGGAAAAACCACTTTTCGCACTTGTGTTAGTGTTGAAAAACCACCTTTTGCACTTGTGTTAGTGTTGAAAAACCACTTTTCGCACTTGTGTTGGTGCAGGAAACCACTTTTGCACTTGTAATAGTGTGGAAAAAACACTTTTTGCACTTGTGATAGTGTTGAAAAACCACTTTTCGCACTTGTGTTAGTGATGAAAAACCACTTTTCGCACTTGTGTTGGTGCAGGAAACCACTTTTGCACTTGTATTAGTGTGGAAAAACCACTTTTCGCACTTGTGATAGTGTTGAAAAACCACTTTTCGCACTCGTGTTAGTGTTGAAAAACCACTTTTCGCACTTGTGATAGTGTTGAAAAACCACTTTTCGCACTTGTGTTAGTGTTGAAAAACCACTTTTCGCACTTGTGTTGGTGCAGGAAACCACTTTTGCACTTGTATTAGTGTGGAAAAACCACTTTTCGCACTTGTGTTAGTGTTGAAAAACCACTTTTTGCACTTGTGTTAGTGTTGAAAAACCACTTTTCGCACTTGTGTTGGTGCAGGAAACCACTTTTGCACTTGTATTAGTGTGGAAAAAACACTTTTTGCACTTGTGATAGTGTTGAAAAACCACTTTTCACACTTGTGTTAGTGTTGAAAAACCACTTTTCGCACTTGTGTTGGTGCAGGAAACCACTTTTGCACTTGTATTAGTGTGGAAAAACCACTTTTCGCACTTGTGATAGTGTTGAAAAACCACTTTTCGCACTTGTGTTGGTGCAGGAAACCACTTTTGCACTTGTATTAGTGTGGAAAAACCACTTTTCGCCCTTGTGTTAGTGTTGAAAAACCACTTTTCGCACTTGTGTTGGTGCAGGAAACCACTTTTGCACTTGTATTAGTGTGGAAAAACCACTTTTCGCACTTGTGTTAGTGTTGAAAAACCACCTTTCGCACTTGTGTTAGTGTTGAAAAACCACTTTTCGCACTTGTGTTGGTGCAGGAAACCACTTTTGCACTTGTAATAGTGTGGAAAAAACACTTTTCGCACTTGTGATAGTGTTGAAAAACCACTTTTCGCACTTGTGTTAGTGTTGAAAAACCACTTTTTGCACTTGTGTTAGTGTTGAAAAACCACTTTTCGCACTTGTGATAGTGTTGAAAAACCACTTTTCGCACTTGTCTTAGTGTTGAAAAACCACTTTTCGCCCTTGTGTTAGTGTTGAAAAACCACTTTTCGCACTTGTGTTGGTGCAGGAAACCACTTTTGCACTTGTATTAGTGTGGAAAAACCACTTTTCGCACTTGTGATAGTGTTGAAAAACCACTTTTCGCACTTGTGTTAGTGTTGAAAAACCACTTTTTGCACTTGTGTTGGTGCAGGAAACTACTTTTGCACTTGTATTAGTGTGGAAAAACCACTTTTCGCACTTGTGATAGTGTTGAAAAACCACTTTTCGCACTTGTGTTAGTGTTGAAAAACCACTTTTCGCACTTGTGTTGGTGCAGCAAACCACTTTTGCACTTGTATTAGTGTGGAAAAACCACTTTTCGCACTTGTGTTGCTGCAGAAACCGCTTTTGCACTTGTATTAGTGTGGAAAAACCACTTTTCGCACTTGTGTTAGTGTTGAAAAACCACTTTTCGCACTTGTGTTAATGTTGAAAAACCACATTTCGCACTTGTGTTGGTGCAGGAAACCACTTTTGCACTTGTATTAGTGTGGAAAAACCACTTTTCGCACTTGTGATAGTGTTGAAAAACCACTTTTCGCACTTGTGTTGGTGTTGAAAAACCACTTTTCACACTTGTGTTGGTGCAGGTAACCACTTTTGCACTTGTATTAGTGTGCAAAAAACACTTTTCGCACTTGTGATAGTGTTGAAAAACCACTTTTCGCACTTGTGTTAGTGTTGAAAAACCACTTTTTGCACTTGTGTTGGTGCAGGAAACTACTTTTGCACTTGTATTAGTGTGGAAAAACCACTTTTCGCACTTGTGATAGTGTTGAAAAACCACTTTTCGCACTTGTGTTAGTGTTGAAAAACCACTTTTCGCACTTGTGTTGGTGCAGCAAACCACTTTTGCACTTGTATTAGTGTGGAAAAACCACTTTTCGCACTTGTGTTAGTGTTGAAAAACCACTTTTCGCACTTGTGTTATTGTTGAAAAACCACTTTTCGCACTTGTGTTGGTGCAGGAAACCCCTTTTGCACTTGTATTAGTGTGGAAAAAACACTTTTTGCACTTGTCATAGTGTTGAAAAACCACTTTTCGCACTTGTGTTAGTGTTGAAAAACCACTTTTCGCACTTGTGTTGTTGCAGGAAACCACTTTTGCACTTGTATTAGTGTGGAAAAACCACTTTTCGTACTTGTGTTAGTGTTGAAAAACCACTTTTCGCACTTGTGTTGGTGCAGGAAACCACTTTTTCACTTGTATTAGTGTGGAAAAAACCACTTTTCGCACTTGTGTTAGTGTTGAAAAACTACTTTTCACACTTGTGTTAGTGTTGAAAATCCACTTTTCCCACTTGTGTTGGTGCAGGAAACCACTTTTGCACTTGTATTAGTGTGGAAAAAACACTTTTCGAACTTTGGATAGTGTTGAAAAACCACTTTTCGCACTTGTGATAGTGTTGAAAAACCACTTTTCGCACTTGTGTTTGTGTTGAAAAACCACTTTTCGCACTTGTGTTGGTGCAGGAAACCACTTTTGCACTTGTATTAGTGTGGAAAAACCACTTTTCGCACTTGTGTTAGTGTTGAAAAACCACCTTTTGCACTTGTGTTAGTGTTGAAAAACCACTTTTCGCACTTGTGTTGGTGCAGGAAACCACTTTTGCACTTGTAATAGTGTGGAAAAAACACTTTTTGCACTTGTGATAGTGTTGAAAAACCACTTTTCGCACTTGTGTTAGTGATGAAAAACCACTTTTCGCACTTGTGATAGTGTTGAAAAACCACTTTTCGCACTTGTGTTAGTGTTGAAAAACCACTTTTCGCACTTGTGTTGGTGCAGGAAACCACTTTTGCACTTGTATTAGTGTGGAAAAACCACTTTTCGCACTTGTGATAGTGTTGAAAAACCACTTTTCGCACTCGTGTTAGTGTTGAAAAACCACTTTTCGCACTTGTGATAGTGTTGAAAAACCACTTTTCGCACTTGTGTTAGTGTTGAAAAACCACTTTTCGCACTTGTGTTGGTGCAGGAAACCACTTTTGCACTTGTATTAGTGTGGAAAAACCACTTTTCGCACTTGTGTTAGTGTTGAAAAACCACTTTTTGCACTTGTGTTAGTGTTGAAAAACCACTTTTCGCACTTGTGTTGGTGCAGGAAACCACTTTTGCACTTGTATTAGTGTGGAAAATACACTTTTTGCACTTGTGATAGTGTTGAAAAACCACTTTTCACACTTGTGTTAGTGTTGAAAAACCACTTTTCGCACTTGTGTTGGTGCAGGAAACCACTTTTGCACTTGTATTAGTGTGGAAAAACCACTTTTCGCACTTGTGATAGTGTTGAAAAACCACTTTTCGCACTTGTGTTGGTGCAGTAAACCACTTTTGCACTTGTATTAGTGTGGAAAAACCACTTTTCGCCCTTGTGTTAGTGTTGAAAAACCACTTTTCGCACTTGTGTTGGTGCAGGAAACCACTTTTGCACTTGTATTAGTGTGGAAAAACCACTTTTCGCACTTGTGTTAGTGTTGAAAAACCACCTTTCGCACTTGTGTTAGTGTTGAAAAACCACTTTTCGCACTTGTGTTGGTGCAGGAAACCACTTTTGCACTTGTAATAGTGTGGAAAAAACACTTTTCGCACTTGTGATAGTGTTGAAAAACCACTTTTCGCACTTGTGTTAGTGTTGAAAAACCACTTTTTGCACTTGTGTTAGTGTTGAAAAATCACTTTTCGCACTTGTGATACTGTTGAAAAACCACTTTTCGCACTTGTCTTAGTGTTGAAAAACCACTTTTCGCACTTGTGTTGGTGCAGGAAACCACTTTTGCACTTGTATTAGTGTGGAAAAACCACTTTTCGCACTTGTGATAGTGTTGAAAAACCACTTTTCGCACTTGTGTTAGTGTTGAAAAACCACTTTTTGCACTTGTGTTGGTGCAGGAAACTACTTTTGCACTTGTATTAGTGTGGAAAAACCACTTTTCGCACTTGTGATAGTGTTGAAAAACCACTTTTCGCACTTGTGTTAGTGTTGAAAAACCACTTTTCGCACTTGTGTTGGTGCAGCAAACCACTTTTGCACTTGTATTAGTGTGGAAAAACCACTTTTCGCACTTGTGTTGCTGCAGAAACCGCTTTTGCACTTGTATTAGTGTGGAAAAACCACTTTTCGCACTTGTGTTAGTGTTGAAAAACCACTTTTCGCACTTGTGTTAATGTTGAAAAACCACATTTCGCACTTGTGTTGGTGCAGGAAACCACTTTTGCACTTGTATTAGTGTGGAAAAACCACTTTTCGCACTTGTGATAGTGTTGAAAAACCACTTTTCGCACTTGTGTTGGTGTTGAAAAACCACTTTTCACACTTGTGTTGGTGCAGGTAACCACTTTTGCACTTGTATTAGTGTGCAAAAAACACTTTTCGCACTTGTGATAGTGTTGAAAAACCACTTTTCGCACTTGTGATAGTGTTGAAAAACCACTTTTCGCACTTGTGTTAGTGTTGAAAAACCACTTTTCGCACTTGTGTTGGTGCAGGAAACCACTTTTGCACTTGTATTAGTGTGGAAAAACCACTTTTGGCACTTGTGTTAGTGTTGAAAAACCACTTTTCGCACTTGTGATAGTGTTGAAAAACCACTTTTTGCACTTGTGTTGATGTTGAAAAACCACTTTTCGCACTCGTGTTGGTGCAGGAAACCACTTTTTCACTTGTATTAGTGTGGAAAAACCACTTTTCACACTTGTGTTAGTGTTGAAAAACTACTTTTCACACTTGTGTTAGTGTTGAAAATCCACTTTTCCCACTTGTGTTGGTGCAGGAAACCACTTTTGCACTTGTATTAGTGTGGAAAAATCACTTTTCGAACTTTGGATAGTGTTGAAAAACCACTTTTCGCACTTGTGATAGTGTTGAAAAACCACTTTTCGCACTTGTGTTTGTGTTGAAAAACCACTTTTCGCACTTGTGTTGGTGCAGGAAACCACTTTTGCACTTGTATTAGTGTGGAAAAACCACTTTTCGCACTTGTGTTAGTGTTGAAAAACCACCTTTCACACTTGTGTTAGTGTTGAAAAACCACTTTTCGCACTTGTGTTGGTGCAGGAAACCACTTTTGCACTTGTATTAGTGTGGAAAAACCACTTTTCGCACTTGTGTTAGTGTTGAAAAACCACTTTTCGCACTTGTGTTAGTGTAGAAAAACCACTTTTCGCACTTGTGTTGGTGCAGGAAACCACTTTTGCACTTGTATTAGTGTGGAAAAACCACTTTTCGCACTTGTGATAGTGTTGAAAAACCACTTTTTGCACTTGTGTTAGTGTTGAAAAACCACTTTTCGCACTTGTGTTGGTGCAGGAAACCACTTTTGCACTTGTATTAGTGTGGAAAAAACACTTTTCGCACTTGTGATAGCGTTGAAAAACCACTTTTCGCACTTGTGATAGTGTTGAAAAACCACTTTTCGCACTTGTGTTAGTGTTGAAAACCCACTTTTCGCACTTGTGTTGGTGCAGGAAACCACTTTTGCCCTTGTATTAGTGTGGAAAAACCACTTTTTGCACTTGTGTTATTGTTGCAAAAACCACTTTCCGCACTCGTACTGGTGTTGAAAACCACTTATCGCACTTGTGTTAGTGTTGCAAAACCATTTTCCACACTTGAGCTAGTGTTGAAGAACCACTTTCCCACTTGTGCTGGCATTGAAAACCTCTTTACACACTTGTGTTAGTGTTGCAGAACCACAATCCGCACTTGTGCTGGCATTGATTATCACTTTTTGCACTTGTGTTGGTGTTGAAAATCCACTTTTCCCACTTGCGTTGGTGCAGGAAACCACTTTTGCAATTGTATTAGTGTGGAAAAACCACTTTTCGCACTTGTGTTAGTGTTGAAAAACCACCTTTTGCACTTGTGTTAGTGTTGAAAAACCACTTTTCGCACTTGTGTTGGTGCAGGAAACCACTTTTGCACTTGTAATAGTGTGGAAAAAACACTTTTTGCACTTGTGATAGTGTTGAAAAACCACTTTTCGCACTTGTGTTAGTGATGAAAAACCACTTTTCGCACTTGTGATAGTGTTGAAAAACCACTTTTCGCACTTGTGTTAGTGTTGAAAAACCACTTTTCGCACTTGTGTTGGTGCAGGAAACCACTTTTGCACTTGTATTAGTGTGGAAAAACCACTTTTCGCACTTGTGATAGTGTTGAAAAACCACTTTTCGCACTCGTGTTAGTGTTGAAAAACCACTTTTCGCACTTGTGATAGTGTTGAAAAACCACTTTTCGCACTTGTGTTAGTGTTGAAAAACCACTTTTCGCACTTGTGTTGGTGCAGGAAACCACTTTTGCACTTGTATTAGTGCGGAAAAACCACTTTTCGCACTTGTGTTAGTGTTGAAAAACCACTTTTTGCACTTGTGTTAGTGTTGAAAAACCACTTTTCGCACTTGTGTTGGTGCAGGAAACCACTTTTGCACTTGTATTAGTGTGGAAAATACACTTTTTGCACTTGTGATAGTGTTGAAAAACCACTTTTCACACTTGTGTTAGTGTTGAAAAACCACTTTTTGCACTTGTGTTGGTGCAGGAAACCACTTTTGCACTTGTATTAGTGTGGAAAAACCACTTTTCGCACTTGTGATAGTGTTGAAAAACCACTTTTCGCACTTGTGTTGGTGCAGTAAACCACTTTTGCACTTGTATTAGTGTGGAAAAACCACTTTTCGCCCTTGTGTTAGTGTTGAAAAACCACTTTTCGCACTTGTGTTGGTGCAGGAAACCACTTTTGCACTTGTATTAGTGTGGAAAAACCACTTTTCGCACTTGTGTTAGTGTTGAAAAACCACCTTTCGCACTTGTGTTAGTGTTGAAAAACCACTTTTCGCACTTGTGTTGGTGCAGGAAACCACTTTTGCACTTGTAATAGTGTGGAAAAAACACTTTTCGCACTTGTGATAGTGTTGAAAAACCACTTTTCGCACTTGTGTTAGTGTTGAAAAACCACTTTTTGCACTTGTGTTAGTGTTGAAAAATCACTTTTCGCACTTGTGATACTGTTGAAAAACCACTTTTCGCACTTGTCTTAGTGTTGAAAAACCACTTTTCGCACTTGTGTTGGTGCAGGAAACCACTTTTGCACTTGTATTAGTGTGGAAAAACCACTTTTCGCACTTGTGATAGTGTTGAAAAACCACTTTTCGCACTTGTGTTAGTGTTGAAAAACCACTTTTTGCACTTGTGTTGGTGCAGGAAACCACTTTTGCACTTGTATTAGTGTGGAAAAACCACTTTTCGCACTTGTGATAGTGTTGAAAAACCACTTTTCGCACTTGTGTTGGTGTTGAAAAACCACTTTTCACACTTGTGTTGGTGCAGGTAACCACTTTTGCACTTGTATTAGTGTGGAAAAACCACTTTTCGCACTTGTGATAGTGTTGAAAAACCACTTTTCGCACTTGTGTTAGTGTTGAAAAACCACTTTTTGCACTTGTGTTGGTGCAGGAAACCACTTTTGCACTTGTATTAGTGTGGAAAAACCACTTTTCGCACTTGTGATAGTGTTGAAAAACCACTTTTCGCACTTGTGTTGGTGTTGAAAAACCACTTTTCACACTTGTGTTGGTGCAGGTAACCACTTTTGCACTTGTATTAGTGTGCAAAAAACACTTTTCGCACTTGTGATAGTGTTGAAAAATCACTTTTCGCACTTGTGATAGTGTTGAAAAACCACTTTTCGCACTTGTGTTAGTGTTGAAAAACCACTTTTCGCACTTGTGTTGGTGCAGGAAACCACTTTTGCACTTGTATTAGTGTGGAAAAACCACTTTTGGCACTTGTGTTAGTGTTGAAAAACCACTTTTCGCACTTGTGATAGTGTTGAAAAACCACTTTTTGCACTTGTGTTGATGTTGAAAAACCACTTTTCGCACTCGTGTTGGTGCAGGAAACCACTTTTTCACTTGTATTAGTGTGGAAAAACCACTTTTCGCACTTGTGTTAGTGTTGAAAAACTACTTTTCACACTTGTGTTAGTGTTGAAAATCCACTTTTCCCACTTGTGTTGGTGCAGGAAACCACTTTTGCACTTGTATTAGTGTGGAAAAATCACTTTTCGAACTTTGGATAGTGTTGAAAAACCACTTTTCGCACTTGTGATAGTGTTGAAAAACCACTTTTCGCACTTGTGTTTGTGTTGAAAAACCACTTTTCGCACTTGTGTTGGTGCAGGAAACCACTTTTGCACTTGTATTAGTGTGGAAAAACCACTTTTCGCACTTGTGTTAGTGTTGAAAAACCACCTTTCACACTTGTGTTAGTGTTGAAAAACCACTTTTCGCACTTGTGTTGGTGCAGGAAACCACTTTTGCACTTGTATTAGTGTGGAAAAACCACTTTTCGCACTTGTGTTAGTGTTGAAAAACCACTTTTCGCACTTGTGTTAGTGTAGAAAAACCACTTTTCGCACTTGTGTTGGTGCAGGAAACCACTTTTGCACTTGTATTAGTGTGGAAAAACCACTTTTCGCACTTGTGATAGTGTTGAAAAACCACTTTTTGCACTTGTGTTAGTGTTGAAAAACCACTTTTCGCACTTGTGTTGGTGCAGGAAACCACTTTTGCACTTGTATTAGTGTGGAAAAAACACTTTTCGCACTTGTGATAGCGTTGAAAAACCACTTTTCGCACTTGTGATAGTGTTGAAAAACCACTTTTCGCACTTGTGTTAGTGTTGAAAACCCACTTTTCGCACTTGTGTTGGTGCAGGAAACCACTTTTGCCCTTGTATTAGTGTGGAAAAACCACTTTTTGCACTTGTGTTATTGTTGCAAAAACCACTTTCCGCACTCGTACTGGTGTTGAAAACCACTTATCGCACTTGTGTTAGTGTTGCAAAACCATTTTCCACACTTGAGCTAGTGTTGAAGAACCACTTTCCCACTTGTGCTGGCATTGAAAACCTCTTTACACACTTGTGTTAGTGTTGCAGAACCACAATCCGCACTTGTGCTGGCATTGATTATCACTTTTTGCACTTGTGTTGGTGTTGAAAATCCACTTTTCCCACTTGCGTTGGTGCAGGAAACCACTTTTGCAATTGTATTAGTGTGGAAAAAACACTTTTTGCACTTGTCATAGTGTTGAAAAACCACTTTTCGCACTCGTGTTAGTGTTGAAAAACCACTTTTCGCACTTGTGTTGGTGCAGGAAACCACTTTTGCACTTGTATTAGTGTGGAAAAACCACTTTTCGCACTTGTGATAGTGTTGAAAAACCACTTTTCGCACTCGTGTTAGTGTTGAAAAACCACTTTTCGCACTTGTGATAGTGTTGAAAAACCACTTTTCGCACTTGTGTTAGTGTTGAAAAACCACTTTTCGCACTTGTGTTGGTGCAGGAAACCACTTTTGCACTTGTATTAGTGTGGAAAAACCACTTTTCGCACTTGTGTTAGTGTTGAAAAACCACTTTTTGCACTTGTGTTAGTGTTGAAAAACCACTTTTCGCACTTGTGTTGGTGCAGGAAACCACTTTTGCACTTGTATTAGTGTGGAAAAAACACTTTTTGCACTTGTGATAGTGTTGAAAAACCACTTTTCACACTTGTGTTAGTGTTGAAAAACCACTTTTCGCACTTGTGTTGGTGCAGGAAACCACTTTTGCACTTGTATTAGTGTGGAAAAACCACTTTTCGCACTTGTGATAGTGTTGAAAAACCACTTTTCGCACTTGTGTTGGTGCAGGAAACCACTTTTGCACTTGTATTAGTGTGGAAAAACCACTTTTCGCCCTTGTGTTAGTGTTGAAAAACCACTTTTCGCACTTGTGTTGGTGCAGGAAACCACTTTTGCACTTGTATTAGTGTGGAAAAACCACTTTTCGCACTTGTGTTAGTGTTGAAAAACCACCTTTCGCACTTGTGTTAGTGTTGAAAAACCACTTTTCGCACTTGTGTTGGTGCAGGAAACCACTTTTGCACTTGTAATAGTGTGGAAAAAACACTTTTCGCACTTGTGATAGTGTTGAAAAACCACTTTTCGCACTTGTGTTAGTGTTGAAAAACCACTTTTTGCACTTGTGTTAGTGTTGAAAAACCACTTTTCGCACTTGTGATAGTGTTGAAAAACCACTTTTCGCACTTGTCTTAGTGTTGAAAAACCACTTTTCGCCCTTGTGTTAGTGTTGAAAAACCACTTTTCGCACTTGTGTTGGTGCAGGAAACCACTTTTGCACTTGTATTAGTGTGGAAAAACCACTTTTCGCACTTGTGATAGTGTTGAAAAACCACTTTTCGCACTTGTGTTAGTGTTGAAAAACCACTTTTTGCACTTGTGTTGGTGCAGGAAACTACTTTTGCACTTGTATTAGTGTGGAAAAACCACTTTTCGCACTTGTGATAGTGTTGAAAAACCACTTTTCGCACTTGTGTTAGTGTTGAAAAACCACTTTTCGCACTTGTGTTGGTGCAGCAAACCACTTTTGCACTTGTATTAGTGTGGAAAAACCACTTTTCGCACTTGTGATAGTGTTGAAAAACCACTTTTCGCACTTGTGTTGGTGCAGTAAACCACTTTTGCACTTGTATTAGTGTGGAAAAACCACTTTTCGCCCTTGTGTTAGTGTTGAAAAACCACTTTTCGCACTTGTGTTGGTGCAGGAAACCACTTTTGCACTTGTATTAGTGTGGAAAAACCACTTTTCGCACTTGTGTTAGTGTTGAAAAACCACCTTTCGCACTTGTGTTAGTGTTGAAAAACCACTTTTCGCACTTGTGTTGGTGCAGGAAACCACTTTTGCACTTGTAATAGTGTGGAAAAAACACTTTTCGCACTTGTGATAGTGTTGAAAAACCACTTTTCGCACTTGTGTTAGTGTTGAAAAACCACTTTTTGCACTTGTGTTAGTGTTGAAAAACCACTTTTCGCACTTGTGATAGTGTTGAAAAACCACTTTTCGCACTTGTCTTAGTGTTGAAAAACCACTTTTCGCACTTGTGTTGGTGCAGGAAACCACTTTTGCACTTGTATTAGTGTGGAAAAACCACTTTTCGCACTTGTGATAGTGTTGAAAAACCACTTTTCGCACTTGTGTTAGTGTTGAAAAACCACTTTTTGCACTTGTGTTGGTGCAGGAAACTACTTTTGCACTTGTATTAGTGTGGAAAAACCACTTTTCGCACTTGTGATAGTGTTGAAAAACCACTTTTCGCACTTGTGTTAGTGTTGAAAAACCACTTTTCGCACTTGTGTTGGTGCAGCAAACCACTTTTGCACTTGTATTAGTGTGGAAAAACCACTTTTCGCACTTGTGTTGCTGCAGAAACCGCTTTTGCACTTGTATTAGTGTGGAAAAACCACTGTTCGCACTTGTGTTAGTGTTGAAAAACCACTTTTCGCACTTGTGTTAATGTTGAAAAACCACATTTCGCACTTGTGTTGGTGCAGGAAACCACTTTTGCACTTGTATTAGTGTGGAAAAACCACTTTTCGCACTTGTGATAGTGTTGAAAAACCACTTTTCGCACTTGTGTTGGTGTTGAAAAACCACTTTTCACACTTGTGTTGGTGCAGGTAACCACTTTTGCACTTGTATTAGTGTGCAAAAAACACTTTTCGCACTTGTGATAGTGTTGAAAAACCACTTTTCGCACTTGTGATAGTGTTGAAAAACCACTTTTCGCACTTGTGTTAGTGTTGAAAAACCACTTTTCGCACTTGTGTTGGTGCAGGAAACCACTTTTGCACTTGTATTAGTGTGGAAAAACCACTTTTGGCACTTGTGTTAGTGTTGAAAAACCACTTTTCGCACTTGTGATAGTGTTGAAAAACCACTTTTTGCACTTGTGTTGATGTTGAAAAACCACTTTTCGCACTCGTGTTGGTGCAGGAAACCACTTTTTCACTTGTATTAGTGTGGAAAAACCACTTTTCGCACTTGTGTTAGTGTTGAAAAACTACTTTTCACACTTGTGTTAGTGTTGAAAATCCACTTTTCCCACTTGTGTTGGTGCAGGAAACCACTTTTGCACTTGTATTAGTGTGGAAAAATCACTTTTCGAACTTTGGATAGTGTTGAAAAACCACTTTTCGCACTTGTGATAGTGTTGAAAAACCACTTTTCGCACTTGTGTTTGTGTTGAAAAACCACTTTTCGCACTTGTGTTGGTGCAGGAAACCACTTTTGCACTTGTATTAGTGTGGAAAAACCACTTTTCGCACTTGTGTTAGTGTTGAAAAACCACCTTTCACACTTGTGTTAGTGTTGAAAAACCACTTTTCGCACTTGTGTTGGTGCAGGAAACCACTTTTGCACTTGTATTAGTGTGGAAAAACCACTTTTCGCACTTGTGTTAGTGTTGAAAAACCACTTTTCGCACTTGTGTTAGTGTAGAAAAACCACTTTTCGCACTTGTGTTGGTGCAGGAAACCACTTTTGCACTTGTATTAGTGTGGAAAAACCACTTTTCGCACTTGTGATAGTGTTGAAAAACCACTTTTTGCACTTGTGTTAGTGTTGAAAAACCACTTTTCGCACTTGTGTTGGTGCAGGAAACCACTTTTGCACTTGTATTAGTGTGGAAAAAACACTTTTCGCACTTGTGATAGCGTTGAAAAACCACTTTTCGCACTTGTGATAGTGTTGAAAAACCACTTTTCGCACTTGTGTTAGTGTTGAAAACCCACTTTTCGCACTTGTGTTGGTGCAGGAAACCACTTTTGCCCTTGTATTAGTGTGGAAAAACCACTTTTTGCACTTGTGTTATTGTTGCAAAAACCACTTTCCGCACTCGTACTGGTGTTGAAAACCACTTATCGCACTTGTGTTAGTGTTGCAAAACCATTTTCCACACTTGAGCTAGTGTTGAAGAACCACTTTCCCACTTGTGCTGGCATTGAAAACCTCTTTACACACTTGTGTTAGTGTTGCAGAACCACAATCCGCACTTGTGCTGGCATTGATTATCACTTTTTGCACTTGTGTTGGTGTTGAAAATCCACTTTTCCCACTTGCGTTGGTGCAGGAAACCACTTTTGCAATTGTATTAGTGTGGAAAAAACACTTTTTGCACTTGTCATAGTGTTGAAAAACCACTTTTCGCACTCGTGTTAGTGTTGAAAAACCACTTTTCGCACTTGTGTTGGTGCAGGAAACCACTTTTGCACTTGTATTAGTGTGGAAAAACCACTTTTCGCACTTGTGATAGTGTTGAAAAACCACTTTTCGCACTCGTGTTAGTGTTGAAAAACCACTTTTCGCACTTGTGATAGTGTTGAAAAACCACTTTTCGCACTTGTGTTAGTGTTGAAAAACCACTTTTCGCACTTGTGTTGGTGCAGGAAACCACTTTTGCACTTGTATTAGTGTGGAAAAACCACTTTTCGCACTTGTGTTAGTGTTGAAAAACCACTTTTTGCACTTGTGTTAGTGTTGAAAAACCACTTTTCGCACTTGTGTTGGTGCAGGAAACCACTTTTGCACTTGTGTTAGTGTTGAAAAACCACTTTTCGCACTTGTGTTGGTGCAGGAAACCACTTTTGCACTTGTGTTAGTGTTGAAAAACCACTTTTCGCACTTGTGTTGGTGCAGGAAACCACTTTTGCACTTGTATTAGTGTGGAAAAACCACTTTTCGCACTTGTGATAGTGTTGAAAAACCACTTTTCGCACTTGTGTTGGTGCAGGAAACCACTTTTGCACTTGTATTAGTGTGGAAAAACCACTTTTCGCACTTGTGTTAGTGTTGAAAAACCACCTTTCACACTTGTGTTAGTGTTGAAAAACCACTTTTCGCACTTGTGTTGGTGCAGGAAACCACTTTTGCACTTGTATTAGTGTGGAAAAACCACTTTTCGCACTTGTGTTAGTGTTGAAAAACCACTTTTCGCACTTGTGTTAGTGTAGAAAAACCACTTTTCGCACTTGTGTTGGTGCAGGAAACCACTTTTGCACTTGTATTAGTGTGGAAAAACCACTTTTCGCACTTGTGATAGTGTTGAAAAACCACTTTTTGCACTTGTGTTAGTGTTGAAAAACCACTTTTCGCACTTGTGTTGGTGCAGGAAACCACTTTTGCACTTGTATTAGTGTGGAAAAAACACTTTTCGCACTTGTGATAGCGTTGAAAAACCACTTTTCGCACTTGTGATAGTGTTGAAAAACCACTTTTCGCACTTGTGTTAGTGTTGAAAACCCACTTTTCGCACTTGTGTTGGTGCAGGAAACCACTTTTGCCCTTGTATTAGTGTGGAAAAACCACTTTTTGCACTTGTGTTATTGTTGCAAAAACCACTTTCCGCACTCGTACTGGTGTTGAAAACCACTTATCGCACTTGTGTTAGTGTTGCAAAACCATTTTCCACACTTGAGCTAGTGTTGAAGAACCACTTTCCCACTTGTGCTGGCATTGAAAACCTCTTTACACACTTGTGTTAGTGTTGCAGAACCACAATCCGCACTTGTGCTGGCATTGATTATCACTTTTTGCACTTGTGTTGGTGTTGAAAATCCACTTTTCCCACTTGCGTTGGTGCAGGAAACCACTTTTGCAATTGTATTAGTGTGGAAAAAACACTTTTTGCACTTGTCATAGTGTTGAAAAACCACTTTTCGCACTCGTGTTAGTGTTGAAAAACCACTTTTCGCACTTGTGTTGGTGCAGGAAACCACTTTTGCACTTGTATTAGTGTGGAAAAACCACTTTTCGCACTTGTGATAGTGTTGAAAAACCACTTTTCGCACTCGTGTTAGTGTTGAAAAACCACTTTTCGCACTTGTGATAGTGTTGAAAAACCACTTTTCGCACTTGTGTTAGTGTTGAAAAACCACTTTTCGCACTTGTGTTGGTGCAGGAAACCACTTTTGCACTTGTATTAGTGTGGAAAAACCACTTTTCGCACTTGTGTTAGTGTTGAAAAACCACTTTTTGCACTTGTGTTAGTGTTGAAAAACCACTTTTCGCACTTGTGTTGGTGCAGGAAACCACTTTTGCACTTGTGTTAGTGTTGAAAAACCACTTTTCGCACTTGTGTTGGTGCAGGAAACCACTTTTGCACTTGTGTTAGTGTTGAAAAACCACTTTTCGCACTTGTGTTGGTGCAGGAAACCACTTTTGCACTTGTATTAGTGTGGAAAAACCACTTTTCGCACTTGTGATAGTGTTGAAAAACCACTTTTCGCACTTGTGTTGGTGCAGGAAACCACTTTTGCACTTGTATTAGTGTGGAAAAACCACTTTTCGCACTTGTGTTAGTGTTGAAAAACCACCTTTCGCACTTGTGTTAGTGTTGAAAAACCACTTTTCGCACTTGTGTTGGTGCAGGAAACCACTTTTGCACTTGTAATAGTGTGGAAAAAACACTTTTCGCACTTGTGATAGTGTTGAAAAACCACTTTTCGCACTTGTGTTAGTGTTGAAAAACCACTTTTTGCACTTGTGTTAGTGTTGAAAAACCACTTTTCGCACTTGTGATAGTGTTGAAAAACCACTTTTCGCACTTGTCTTAGTGTTGAAAAACCACTTTTCGCCCTTGTGTTAGTGTTGAAAAACCACTTTTCGCACTTGTGTTGGTGCAGGAAACCACTTTTGCACTTGTATTAGTGTGGAAAAACCACTTTTCGCACTTGTGATAGTGTTGAAAAACCACTTTTCGCACTTGTGTTAGTGTTGAAAAACCACTTTTTGCACTTGTGTTGGTGCAGGAAACTACTTTTGCACTTGTATTAGTGTGGAAAAACCACTTTTCGCACTTGTGATAGTGTTGAAAAACCACTTTTCGCACTTGTGTTAGTGTTGAAAAACCACTTTTCGCACTTGTGTTGGTGCAGCAAACCACTTTTGCACTTGTATTAGTGTGGAAAAACCACTTTTCGCACTTGTGTTGCTGCAGAAACCGCTTTTGCACTTGTATTAGTGTGGAAAAACCACTTTTCGCACTTGTGTTAGTGTTGAAAAACCACTTTTCGCACTTGTGTTAATGTTGAAAAACCACATTTCGCACTTGTGTTGGTGCAGGAAACCACTTTTGCACTTGTATTAGTGTGGAAAAACCACTTTTCGCACTTGTGATAGTGTTGAAAAACCACTTTTCGCACTTGTGTTGGTGTTGAAAAACCACTTTTCACACTTGTGTTGGTGCAGGTAACCACTTTTGCACTTGTATTAGTGTGCAAAAAACACTTTTCGCACTTGTGATAGTGTTGAAAAACCACTTTTCGCACTTGTGTTAGTGTTGAAAAACCACTTTTTGCACTTGTGTTGGTGCAGGAAACTACTTTTGCACTTGTATTAGTGTGGAAAAACCACTTTTCGCACTTGTGATAGTGTTGAAAAACCACTTTTCGCACTTGTGTTAGTGTTGAAAAACCACTTTTCGCACTTGTGTTGGTGCAGCAAACCACTTTTGCACTTGTATTAGTGTGGAAAAACCACTTTTCGCACTTGTGTTAGTGTTGAAAAACCACTTTTCGCACTTGTGTTATTGTTGAAAAACCACTTTTCGCACTTGTGTTGGTGCAGGAAACCCCTTTTGCACTTGTATTAGTGTGGAAAAAACACTTTTTGCACTTGTCATAGTGTTGAAAAACCACTTTTCGCACTTGTGTTAGTGTTGAAAAACCACTTTTCGCACTTGTGTTGTTGCAGGAAACCACTTTTGCACTTGTATTAGTGTGGAAAAACCACTTTTCGTACTTGTGTTAGTGTTGAAAAACCACTTTTCGCACTTGTGTTGTTGCAGGAAACCACTTTTGCACTTGTATTAGTGTGGAAAAACCACTTTTCGTACTTGTGTTAGTGTTGAAAAACCACTTTTCGCACTTGTGTTGTTGCAGGAAACCACTTTTGCACTTGTATTAGTGTGGAAAAAACACTTTTCGAACTTTGGATAGTGTTGAAAAACCACTTTTCGCACTTGTGATAGTGTTGAAAAACCACTTTTCGCACTTGTGTTTGTGTTGAAAAACCACTTTTCGCACTTGTGTTGGTGCAGGAAACCACTTTTGCACTTGTATTAGTGTGGAAAAACCACTTTTCGCACTTGTGTTAGTGTTGAAAAACCACCTTTCGCACTTGTGTTAGTGTTGAAAAACCACTTTTCGCACTTGTGTTGGTGCAGGAAACCACTTTTGCACTTGTAATAGTGTGGAAAAAACACTTTTTGCACTTGTGATAGTGTTGAAAAACCACTTTTCGCACTTGTGTTAGTGATGTAAAAACCACTTTTCGCACTTGTGATAGTGTTGAAAAACCACTTTTCGCACTTGTGTTAGTGTTGAAAAACCACTTTTCGCACTTGTGTTGGTGCAGGAAACCACTTTTGCACTTGTATTAGTGTGGAAAAACCACTTTTCGCACTTGTGATAGTGTTGAAAAACCACTTTTCGCACTCGTGTTAGTGTTGAAAAACCACTTTTCGCACTTGTGATAGTGTTGAAAAACCACTTTTCGCACTTGTGTTAGTGTTGAAAAACCACTTTTCGCACTTGTGTTGGTGCAGGAAACCACTTTTGCACTTGTATTAGTGTGGAAAAACCACTTTTCGCACTTGTGTTAGTGTTGAAAAACCACTTTTTGCACTTGTGTTAGTGTTGAAAAACCACTTTTCGCACTTGTGTTGGTGCAGGAAACCACTTTTGCACTTGTATTAGTGTGGAAAAAACACTTTTTGCACTTGTGATAGTGTTGAAAAACTACTTTTCACACTTGTGTTAGTGTTGAAAAACCACTTTTCGCACTTGTGTTGGTGCAGGAAACCACTTTTGCACTTGTATTAGTGTGGAAAACCACTTTTCGCACTTGTGATAGTGTTGAAAAACCACTTTTCGCACTTGTGTTGGTGCAGTAAACCACTTTTGCACTTGTATTAGTGTGGAAAAACCACTTTTCGCCCTTGTGTTAGTGTTGAAAAACCACTTTTCGCACTTGTGTTGGTGCAGGAAACCACTTTTGCACTTGTATTAGTGTGGAAAAACCACTTTTCGCACTTGTGTTAGTGTTGAAAAACCACCTTTCGCACTTGTGTTAGTGTTGAAAAACCACTTTTCGCACTTGTGTTGGTGCAGGAAACCACTTTTGCACTTGTAATAGTGTGGAAAAAACACTTTTCGCACTTGTGATAGTGTTGAAAAACCACTTTTCGCACTTGTGTTAGTGTTGAAAAACCACTTTTTGCACTTGTGTTAGTGTTGAAAAACCACTTTTCGCACTTGTGATAGTGTTGAAAAACCACTTTTCGCACTTGTCTTAGTGTTGAAAAACCACTTTTCGCACTTGTGTTGGTGCAGGAAACCACTTTTGCACTTGTATTAGTGTGGAAAAACCACTTTTCGCACTTGTGATAGTGTTGAAAAACCACTTTTCGCACTTGTGTTAGTGTTGAAAAACCACTTTTTGCACTTGTGTTGGTGCAGGAAACTACTTTTGCACTTGTATTAGTGTGGAAAAACCACTTTTCGCACTTGTGATAGTGTTGAAAAACCACTTTTCGCACTTGTGTTGGTGCAGCAAACCACTTTTGCACTTGTATTAGTGTGGAAAAACAACTTTTCGCACTTGTGTTGCTGCAGAAACCGCTTTTGCACTTGTATTAGTGTGGAAAAACCACTTTTCGCACTTGTGTTAGTGTTGAAAAACCACTTTTCGCACTTGTGTTAATGTTGAAAAACCACATTTCGCACTTGTGTTGGTGCAGGAAACCACTTTTGCACTTGTATTAGTGTGGAAAAACCACTTTTCGCACTTGTGATAGTGTTGAAAAACCACTTTTCGCACTTGTGTTGGTGTTGAAAAACCACTTTTCACACTTGTGTTGGTGCAGGTAACCACTTTTGCACTTGTATTAGTGTGCAAAAAACACTTTTCGCACTTGTGATAGTGTTGAAAAACCACTTTTCGCACTTGTGATAGTGTTGAAAAACCACTTTTCGCACTTGTGTTAGTGTTGAAAAACCACTTTTCGCACTTGTGTTGGTGCAGGAAACCACTTTTGCACTTGTATTAGTGTGGAAAAACCACTTTTGGCACTTGTGTTAGTGTTGAAAAACCACTTTTCGCACTTGTGATAGTGTTGAAAAACCACTTTTTGCACTTGTGTTGATGTTGAAAAACCACTTTTCGCACTCGTGTTGGTGCAGGAAACCACTTTTTCACTTGTATTAGTGTGGAAAAACCACTTTTCGCACTTGTGTTAGTGTTGAAAAACTACTTTTCACACTTGTGTTAGTGTTGAAAATCCACTTTTCCCACTTGTGTTGGTGCAGGAAACCACTTTTGCACTTGTATTAGTGTGGAAAAATCACTTTTCGAACTTTGGATAGTGTTGAAAAACCACTTTTCGCACTTGTGATAGTGTTGAAAAACCACTTTTCGCACTTGTGTTTGTGTTGAAAAACCACTTTTCGCACTTGTGTTGGTGCAGGAAACCACTTTTGCACTTGTATTAGTGTGGAAAAACCACTTTTCGCACTTGTGTTAGTGTTGAAAAACCACCTTTCACACTTGTGTTAGTGTTGAAAAACCACTTTTCGCACTTGTGTTGGTGCAGGAAACCACTTTTGCACTTGTATTAGTGTGGAAAAACCACTTTTCGCACTTGTGTTAGTGTTGAAAAACCACTTTTCGCACTTGTGTTAGTGTAGAAAAACCACTTTTCGCACTTGTGTTGGTGCAGGAAACCACTTTTGCACTTGTATTAGTGTGGAAAAACCACTTTTCGCACTTGTGATAGTGTTGAAAAACCACTTTTTGCACTTGTGTTAGTGTTGAAAAACCACTTTTCGCACTTGTGTTGGTGCAGGAAACCACTTTTGCCCTTGTATTAGTGTGGAAAAACCACTTTTTGCACTTGTGTTATTGTTGCAAAAACCACTTTCCGCACTCGTACTGGTGTTGAAAACCACTTATCGCACTTGTGTTAGTGTTGCAAAACCATTTTCCACACTTGAGCTAGTGTTGAAGAACCACTTTCCCACTTGTGCTGGCATTGAAAACCTCTTTACACACTTGTGTTAGTGTTGCAGAACCACAATCCGCACTTGTGCTGGCATTGATTATCACTTTTTGCACTTGTGTTGGTGTTGAAAATCCACTTTTCCCACTTGCGTTGGTGCAGGAAACCACTTTTGCAATTGTATTAGTGTGGAAAAAACACTTTTTGCACTTGTCATAGTGTTGAAAAACCACTTTTCGCACTCGTGTTAGTGTTGAAAAACCACTTTTCGCACTTGTGTTGGTGCAGGAAACCACTTTTGCACTTGTATTAGTTTGGAAAAAACACTTTTCGCACTTGTGATAGCGTTGAAAAACCACTTTTCGCACTTGTGTTAGTGTTGAAAACCCACTTTTCGCAATTGTGTTGGTGCAGGAAACCACTTTTGCACTTGTATTAGTGTGGAAAAACCACTTTTCGCACTTGTGTTGGTGCAGGAAACCACTTTTGCACTTGTATTAGTTTGGAAAAAACACTTTTCGCACTTGTGATAGTGTTGAAAAACCACTTTTCGCACTTGTGTTAGTGTTGAAAACCCACTTTTCGCAATTGTGTTGGTGCAGGAAACCACTTTTGCACTTGTATTAGTGTGGAAAAACCACTTTTTGCACTTGTGTTATTGTTGCAAAAACCACTTTCCGCACTCGTACTGGTGTTGAAAACCACTTATCGCACTTGTGTTAGTGTTGCAAAACCACTTTCCACACTTGAGCTAGTGTTGAAGAACCACTTTCCCACTTGTGCTGGCATTGAAAACCTCTTTACACACTTGTGTTAGTGTTGCAGAACCACAATCCGCACTTGTGCTGGCATTGATTATCACTTTTTGCACTTGTGTTGGTGTTGAAAATCCACTTTTCCCACTTGCGTTGGTGCAGGAAACCACTTTTGCACTTGTATTAGTGTGGAAAAAACACTTTTCGCACTTGTGATAGTGTTGAAAAACCACTTTTCGCACTTGTGATAGTGTTGAAAAACCACTTTTCGCACTTGTCTTAGTGTTGAAAAACCACTTTTCGCACTTGTGATAGTTTTGAAAAACCACTTTTCGCACTTGTGATAGTGTTGAAAAACCACTTTTCGCACTTGTCTTAGTGTTGAAAAACCACTTTTCACCCTTGTGTTGGTGCAGGAAACCACTTTTGCACTTGTATTAGTGTGGAAAAACCACTTTTCGTACTTGTGTTAGTGTTGAAAAACCACTTTTCGCACTTGTGTTATTGTTGAAAAACCACTTTTCGCACTTGTGTTGGTGCAGGAAACCCCTTTTGCACTTGTATTAGTGTGGAAAAAACACTTTTTGCACTTGTCATAGTGTTGAAAAACCACTTTTCGCACTTTTTTCGAGTGTTGAAAAACCACTTTTCGCACTTGTGTTGTTGCAGGAAACCACTTTTGCACTTGTATTAGTGTGGAAAAACCACTTTTCGTACTTGTGTTAGTGTTGAAAAACCACTTTTCGCACTTGTGTTGGTGCAGGAAACCACTTTTTCACTTGTATTAGTGTGGAAAAAACCACTTTTCGCACTTGTGTTAGTGTTGAAAAACTACTTTTCGCACTTGTGTTAGTGTTGAAAAACCACTTTTCGCACTTGTGTTGGTGCAGGAAACCACTTTTGCACTTGTAATAGTGTGGAAAAAACACTTTTTGCACTTGTGATAGTGTTGAAAAACCACTTTTCGCACTTGTGTTAGTTATGAAAAACCACTTTTCGCACTTGTGTTGGTGCAGGAAACCACTTTTGCACTTGTATTAGTGTGGAAAAACCACTTTTCGCACTTGTGATAGTGTTGAAAAACCACTTTTCGCACTCGTGTTAGTGTTGAAAAACCACTTTTCGCACTTGTGATAGTGTTGAAAAACCACTTTTCGCACTTGTGTTAGTGTTGAAAAACCACTTTTTGCACTTGTGTTAGTGTTGAAAAACCACTTTTCGCACTTGTGTTGGTGCAGGAAACCACTTTTGCACTTGTATTAGTGTGGAAAAAACACTTTTTGCACTTGTGATAGTGTTGAAAAACCACTTTTCACACTTGTGTTAGTGTTGAAAAACCACTTTTCGCACTTGTGTTGGTGCAGGAAACCACTTTTGCACTTGTATTAGTGTGGAAAAACCACTTTTCGCACTTGTGATAGTGTTGAAAAACCACTTTTCGCACTTGTGTTGGTGCAGGAAACCACTTTTGCACTTGTATTAGTGTGGAAAAACCACTTTTCGCCCTTGTGTTAGTGTTGAAAAACCACTTTTCACACTTGTGTTGGTGCAGGAAACCACTTTTGCACTTGTATTAGTGTGGAAAAACCACTTTTCGCACTTGTGTTAGTGTTGAAAAACCACCTTTCGCACTTGTGTTAGTGTTGAAAAACCACTTTTCGCACTTGTGTTGGTGCAGGAAACCACTTTTGCACTTGTAATAGTGTGGAAAAAACACTTTTCGCACTTGTGATAGTGTTGAAAAACCACTTTTCGCACTTGTGTTAGTGTTGAAAAACCACTTTTTGCACTTGTGTTAGTGTTGAAAAACCACTTTTCGCACTTGTGATAGTGTTGAAAAACCACTTTTCGCACTTGTCTTAGTGTTGAAAAACCACTTTTCGCCCTTGTGTTAGTGTTGAAAAACCACTTTTCGCACTTGTGTTGGTGCAGGAAACCACTTTTGCACTTGTATTAGTGTGGAAAAACCACTTTTCGCACTTGTGATAGTGTTGAAAAACCACTTTTCGCACTTGTGTTAGTGTTGAAAAACCACTTTTTGCACTTGTGTTGGTGCAGGAAACTACTTTTGCACTTGTATTAGTGTGCAAAAACCACTTTTCGCACTTGTGATAGTGTTGAAAAACCACTTTTCGCACTTGTGTTAGTGTTGAAAAACCACTTTTCACACTTGTGTTGGTGCAGCAAACCACTTTTGCACTTGTATTAGTGTGGAAAAACCACTTTTCGCACTTGTGTTGCTGCAGAAACCGCTTTTGCACTTGTATTAGTGTGGAAAAACCACTTTTCGCACTTGTGTTAGTGTTGAAAAACCACTTTTCGCACTTGTGTTAATGTTGAAAAACCACATTTCGCACTTGTGTTGGTGCAGGAAACCACTTTTGCACTTGTATTAGTGTGGAAAAACCACTTTTCGCACTTGTGATAGTGTTGAAAAACCACTTTTCGCACTTGTGTTGGTGTTGAAAAACCACTTTTCACACTTGTGTTGGTGCAGGTAACCACTTTTGCACTTGTATTAGTGTGCAAAAAACACTTTTCGCACTTGTGATAGTGTTGAAAAACCACTTTTCGCACTTGTGTTAGTGTTGAAAAACCACTTTTTGCACTTGTGTTGGTGCAGGAAACTACTTTTGCACTTGTATTAGTGTGGAAAAACCACTTTTCGCACTTGTGATAGTGTTGAAAAACCACTTTTCGCACTTGTGTTAGTGTTGAAAAACCACTTTTCGCACTTGTGTTGGTGCAGCAAACCACTTTTGCACTTGTATTAGTGTGGAAAAACCACTTTTCGCACTTGTGTTAGTGTTGAAAAACCACTTTTCGCACTTGTGTTATTGTTGAAAAACCACTTTTCGCACTTGTGTTGGTGCAGGAAACCCCTTTTGCACTTGTATTAGTGTGGAAAAAACACTTTTTGCACTTGTGTTATTGTTGCAAAAACCACTTTCCGCACTCGTACTGGTGTTGAAAACCACTTATCGCACTTGTGTTAGTGTTGCAAAACCACTTTCCACACTTGAGCTAGTGTTGAAGAACCACTTTCCCACTTGTGCTGGCATTGAAAACCTCTTTACACACTTGTGTTAGTGTTGCAGAACCACAATCCGCACTTGTGCTGGCATTGATTATCACTTTTTGCACTTGTGTTGGTGTTGAAAATCCACTTTTCCCACTTGCGTTGGTGCAGGAAACCACTTTTGCACTTGTATTAGTGTGGAAAAAACACTTTTCGCACTTGTGATAGTGTTGAAAAACCACTTTTCGCACTTGTGATAGTGTTGAAAAACCACTTTTCGCACTTGTCTTAGTGTTGAAAAACCACTTTTCGCACTTGTGATAGTTTTGAAAAACCACTTTTCGCACTTGTGATAGTGTTGAAAAACCACTTTTCGCACTTGTCTTAGTGTTGAAAAACCACTTTTCACCCTTGTGTTGGTGCAGGAAACCACTTTTGCACTTGTATTAGTGTGGAAAAACCACTTTTCGTACTTGTGTTAGTGTTGAAAAACCACTTTTCGCACTTGTGTTATTGTTGAAAAACCACTTTTCGCACTTGTGTTGGTGCAGGAAACCCCTTTTGCACTTGTATTAGTGTGGAAAAAACACTTTTTGCACTTGTCATAGTGTTGAAAAACCACTTTTCGCACTTTTTTCGAGTGTTGAAAAACCACTTTTCGCACTTGTGTTGTTGCAGGAAACCACTTTTGCACTTGTATTAGTGTGGAAAAACCACTTTTCGTACTTGTGTTAGTGTTGAAAAACCACTTTTCGCACTTGTGTTGGTGCAGGAAACCACTTTTTCACTTGTATTAGTGTGGAAAAAACCACTTTTCGCACTTGTGTTAGTGTTGAAAAACTACTTTTCGCACTTGTGTTAGTGTTGAAAAACCACTTTTCGCACTTGTGTTGGTGCAGGAAACCACTTTTGCACTTGTAATAGTGTGGAAAAAACACTTTTTGCACTTGTGATAGTGTTGAAAAACCACTTTTCGCACTTGTGTTAGTTATGAAAAACCACTTTTCGCACTTGTGTTGGTGCAGGAAACCACTTTTGCACTTGTATTAGTGTGGAAAAACCACTTTTCGCACTTGTGATAGTGTTGAAAAACCACTTTTCGCACTCGTGTTAGTGTTGAAAAACCACTTTTCGCACTTGTGATAGTGTTGAAAAACCACTTTTCGCACTTGTGTTAGTGTTGAAAAACCACTTTTTGCACTTGTGTTAGTGTTGAAAAACCACTTTTCGCACTTGTGTTGGTGCAGGAAACCACTTTTGCACTTGTATTAGTGTGGAAAAAACACTTTTTGCACTTGTGATAGTGTTGAAAAACCACTTTTCACACTTGTGTTAGTGTTGAAAAACCACTTTTCGCACTTGTGTTGGTGCAGGAAACCACTTTTGCACTTGTATTAGTGTGGAAAAACCACTTTTCGCACTTGTGATAGTGTTGAAAAACCACTTTTCGCACTTGTGTTGGTGCAGGAAACCACTTTTGCACTTGTATTAGTGTGGAAAAACCACTTTTCGCCCTTGTGTTAGTGTTGAAAAACCACTTTTCACACTTGTGTTGGTGCAGGAAACCACTTTTGCACTTGTATTAGTGTGGAAAAACCACTTTTCGCACTTGTGTTAGTGTTGAAAAACCACCTTTCGCACTTGTGTTAGTGTTGAAAAACCACTTTTCGCACTTGTGTTGGTGCAGGAAACCACTTTTGCACTTGTAATAGTGTGGAAAAAACACTTTTCGCACTTGTGATAGTGTTGAAAAACCACTTTTCGCACTTGTGTTAGTGTTGAAAAACCACTTTTTGCACTTGTGTTAGTGTTGAAAAACCACTTTTCGCACTTGTGATAGTGTTGAAAAACCACTTTTCGCACTTGTCTTAGTGTTGAAAAACCACTTTTCGCCCTTGTGTTAGTGTTGAAAAACCACTTTTCGCACTTGTGTTGGTGCAGGAAACCACTTTTGCACTTGTATTAGTGTGGAAAAACCACTTTTCGCACTTGTGATAGTGTTGAAAAACCACTTTTCGCACTTGTGTTAGTGTTGAAAAACCACTTTTTGCACTTGTGTTGGTGCAGGAAACTACTTTTGCACTTGTATTAGTGTGCAAAAACCACTTTTCGCACTTGTGATAGTGTTGAAAAACCACTTTTCGCACTTGTGTTAGTGTTGAAAAACCACTTTTCACACTTGTGTTGGTGCAGCAAACCACTTTTGCACTTGTATTAGTGTGGAAAAACCACTTTTCGCACTTGTGTTGCTGCAGAAACCGCTTTTGCACTTGTATTAGTGTGGAAAAACCACTTTTCGCACTTGTGTTAGTGTTGAAAAACCACTTTTCGCACTTGTGTTAATGTTGAAAAACCACATTTCGCACTTGTGTTGGTGCAGGAAACCACTTTTGCACTTGTATTAGTGTGGAAAAACCACTTTTCGCACTTGTGATAGTGTTGAAAAACCACTTTTCGCACTTGTGTTGGTGTTGAAAAACCACTTTTCACACTTGTGTTGGTGCAGGTAACCACTTTTGCACTTGTATTAGTGTGCAAAAAACACTTTTCGCACTTGTGATAGTGTTGAAAAACCACTTTTCGCACTTGTGTTAGTGTTGAAAAACCACTTTTTGCACTTGTGTTGGTGCAGGAAACTACTTTTGCACTTGTATTAGTGTGGAAAAACCACTTTTCGCACTTGTGATAGTGTTGAAAAACCACTTTTCGCACTTGTGTTAGTGTTGAAAAACCACTTTTCGCACTTGTGTTGGTGCAGCAAACCACTTTTGCACTTGTATTAGTGTGGAAAAACCACTTTTCGCACTTGTGTTAGTGTTGAAAAACCACTTTTCGCACTTGTGTTATTGTTGAAAAACCACTTTTCGCACTTGTGTTGGTGCAGGAAACCCCTTTTGCACTTGTATTAGTGTGGAAAAAACACTTTTTGCACTTGTCATAGTGTTGAAAAACCACTTTTCGCACTTGTGTTAGTGTTGAAAAACCACTTTTCGCACTTGTGTTGTTGCAGGAAACCACTTTTGCACTTGTATTAGTGTGGAAAAACCACTTTTCGTACTTGTGTTAGTGTTGAAAAACCACTTTTCGCACTTGTGTTGGTGCAGGAAACCACTTTTTCACTTGTATTAGTGTGGAAATAACCACTTTTCGCACTTGTGTTAGTGTTGAAAAACTACTTTTCACACTTGTGTTAGTGTTGAAAATCCACTTTTCCCACTTGTGTTGGTGCAGGAAACCACTTTTGCACTTGTATTAGTGTGGAAAAAACACTTTTCGAACTTTGGATAGTGTTGAAAAACCACTTTTCGCACTTGTGATAGTGTTGAAAAACAACTTTTCGCACTTGTGTTTGTGTTGAAAAACCACTTTTCGCACTTGTGTTGGTGCAGGAAACCACTTTTGCACTTGTAATAGTGTGGAAAAAACACTTTTTGCACTTGTGATAGTGTTGAAAAACCACTTTTCGCACTTGTGTTAGTGATGAAAAACCACTTTTCGCACTTGTGATAGTGTTGAAAAACCACTTTTCGCACTTGTGTTAGTGTTGAAAAACCACTTTTCGCACTTGTGTTGGTGCAGGAAACCACTTTTGCACTTGTATTAGTGTGGAAAAACCACTTTTCGCACTTGTGATAGTGTTGAAAAACCACTTTTCGCACTCGTGTTAGTGTTGAAAAACCACTTTTCGCACTTGTGATAGTGTTGAAAAACCACTTTTCGCACTTGTGTTAGTGTTGAAAAACCACTTTTCGCACTTGTGTTGGTGCAGGAAACCACTTTTGCACTTGTATTAGTGTGGAAAAACCACTTTTCGCACTTGTGTTAGTGTTGAAAAACCACTTTTTGCACTTGTGTTAGTGTTGAAAAACCACTTTTCGCACTTGTGTTGGTGCAGGAAACCACTTTTGCACTTGTATTAGTGTGGAAAAAACACTTTTTGCACTTGTGATAGTGTTGAAAAACCACTTTTCACACTTGTGTTAGTGTTGAAAAACCACTTTTCGCACTTGTGTTGGTGCAGGAAACCACTTTTGCACTTGTATTAGTGTGGAAAAACCACTTTTCGCACTTGTGATAGTGTTGAAAAACCACTTTTCGCACTTGTGTTGGTGCAGTAAACCACTTTTGCACTTGTATTAGTGTGGAAAAACCACTTTTCGCCCTTCTGTTAGTGTTGAAAAACCACTTTTCGCACTTGTGTTGGTGCAGGAAACCACTTTTGCACTTGTATTAGTGTGGAAAAACCACTTTTCGCACTTGTGTTAGTGTTGAAAAACCACCTTTCGCACTTGTGTTAGTGTTGAAAAACCACTTTTCGCACTTGTGTTGGTGCAGGAAACCACTTTTGCACTTGTAATAGTGTGGAAAAAACACTTTTCGCACTTGTGATAGTGTTGAAAAACCACTTTTCGCACTTGTGTTAGTGTTGAAAAACCACTTTTTGCACTTGTGTTAGTGTTGAAAAACCACTTTTCGCACTTGTGATAGTGTTGAAAAACCACTTTTCGCACTTGTCTTAGTGTTGAAAAACCACTTTTCGCACTTGTGTTGGTGCAGAAAACCACTTTTGCACTTGTATTAGTGTGGAAAAACCACTTTTCGCACTTGTGATAGTGTTGAAAAACCACTTTTCGCACTTGTGTTAGTGTTGAAAAACCACTTTTTGCACTTGTGTTGGTGCAGGAAACTACTTTTGCACTTGTATTAGTGTGGAAAAACCACTTTTCGCACTTGTGATAGTGTTGAAAAACCACTTTTCGCACTTGTGTTAGTGTTGAAAAACCACTTTTCGCACTTGTGTTGGTGCAGCAAACCACTTTTGCACTTGTATTAGTGTGGAAAAACCACTTTTCGCACTTGTGTTGCTGCAGAAACCGCTTTTGCACTTGTATTAGTGTGGCAAAACCACTTTTCGCACTTGTGTTAGTGTTGAAAAACCACTTTTCGCACTTGTGTTAATGTTGAAAAACCACATTTCGCACTTGTGTTGGTGCAGGAAACCACTTTTGCACTTGTATTAGTGTGGAAAAACCACTTTTCGCACTTGTGATAGTGTTGAAAAACCACTTTTCGCACTTGTGTTGGTGTTGAAAAACCACTTTTCACACTTGTGTTGGTGCAGGTAACCACTTTTGCACTTGTATTAGTGTGCAAAAAACACTTTTCGCACTTGTGATAGTGTTGAAAAACCACTTTTCGCACTTGTGATAGTGTTGAAAAACCACTTTTCGCACTTGTGTTAGTGTTGAAAAACCACTTTTCGCACTTGTGTTGGTGCAGGAAACCACTTTTGCACTTGTATTAGTGTGGAAAAACCACTTTTGGCACTTGTGTTAGTGTTGAAAAACCACTTTTCGCACTTGTGATAGTGTTGAAAAACCACTTTTTGCACTTGTGTTGATGTTGAAAAACCACTTTTCGCACTCGTGTTGGTGCAGGAAACCACTTTTTCACTTGTATTAGTGTGGAAAAACCACTTTTCGCACTTGTGTTAGTGTTGAAAAACTACTTTTCACACTTGTGTTAGTGTTGAAAATCCACTTTTCCCACTTGTGTTGGTGCAGGAAACCACTTTTGCACTTGTATTAGTGTGGAAAAATCACTTTTCGAACTTTGGATAGTGTTGAAAAACCACTTTTCGCACTTGTGATAGTGTTGAAAAACCACTTTTCGCACTTGTGTTTGTGTTGAAAAACCACTTTTCGCACTTGTGTTGGTGCAGGAAACCACTTTTGCACTTGTATTAGTGTGGAAAAACCACTTTTCGCACTTGTGTTAGTGTTGAAAAACCACCTTTCGCACTTGTGTTAGTGTTGAAAAACCACTTTTCGCACTTGTGTTGGTGCAGGAAACCACTTTTGCACTTGTATTAGTGTGGAAAAACCACTTTTCGCACTTGTGTTAGTGTTGAAAAACCACTTTTCGCACTTGTGTTAGTGTAGAAAAACCACTTTTCGCACTTGTGTTGGTGCAGGAAACCACTTTTGCACTTGTGTTAGTGTTGAAAAACCACTTTTCGCACTTGTGATAGTGTTGAAAAACCACTTTTCGCACTTGTCTTAGTGTTGAAAAACCACTTTTCGCACTTGTGTTGGTGCAGGAAACCACTTTTGCACTTGTATTAGTGTGGAAAAACCACTTTTCGCACTTGTGATAGTGTTGAAAAACCACTTTTCGCACTTGTGTTAGTGTTGAAAAACCACTTTTCGCACTTGTGTTGGTGCAGCAAACCACTTTTGCACTTGTATTAGTGTGGAAAAACCACTTTTCGCACTTGTGTTGCTGCAGAAACCGCTTTTGCACTTGTATTAGTGTGGCAAAACCACTTTTCGCACTTGCGTTAGTGTTGAAAAACCACTTTTCGCACTTGTGTTAATGTTGAAAAACCACATTTCGCACTTGTGTTGGTGCAGGAAACCACTTTTGCACTTGTATTAGTGTGGAAAAACCACTTTTCGCACTTGTGATAGTGTTGAAAAACCACTTTTCGCACTTGTGTTGGTGTTGAAAAACCACTTTTCACACTTGTGTTAGTGCAGGTAACCACTTTTGCACTTGTATTAGTGTGCAAAAAACACTTTTCGCACTTGTGATAGTGTTGAAAAACCACTTTTCGCACTTGTGATAGTGTTGAAAAACCACTTTTCGTACTTGTGTTAGTGTTGAAAAACCACTTTTCGCACTTGTGTTGGTGCAGGAAACCACTTTTGCACTTGTATTAGTGTGGAAAAACCACTTTTGGCACTTGTGTTAGTGTTGAAAAACCACTTTTCGCACTTGTGATAGTGTTGAAAAACCACTTTTTGCACTTGTGTTGATGTTGAAAAACCACTTTTCGCACTCGTGTTGGTGCAGGAAACCACTTTTTCACTTGTATTAGTGTGGAAAAACCACTTTTCGCACTTGTGTTAGTGTTGAAAAACTACTTTTCACACTTGTGTTAGTGTTGAAAATCCACTTTTCCCACTTGTGTTGGTGCAGGAAACCACTTTTGCACTTGTATTAGTGTGGAAAAATCACTTTTCGAACTTTGGATAGTGTTGAAAAACCACTTTTCGCACTTGTGATAGTGTTGAAAAACCACTTTTCGCACTTGTGTTTGTGTTGAAAAACCACTTTTCGCACTTGTGTTGGTGCAGGAAACCACTTTTGCACTTGTATTAGTGTGGAAAACCACTTTTCGCACTTGTGTTAGTGTTGAAAACCCACCTTTCGCACTTGTGTTAGTGTTGAAAAACCACTTTTCGCACTTGTGTTGGTGCAGGAAACCACTTTTGCACTTGTATTAGTGTGGAAAAACCACTTTTCGCACTTGTGTTAGTGTTGAAAAACCACTTTTCGCACTTGTGTTAGTGTAGAAAAACCACTTTTCGCACTTGTGTTGGTGCAGGAAACCACTTTTGCACTTGTATTAGTGTGGAAAAACCACTTTTCGCACTTGTGATAGTGTTGAAAAACCACTTTTTGCACTTGTGTTAGTGTTGAAAAACCACTTTTCGCACTTGTGTTGGTGCAGGAAACCACTTTTGCACTTGTATTAGTGTGGAAAAAACACTTTTCGCACTTGTGCTAGCGTTGAAAAACCACTTTTCGCACTTGTGATAGTGTTGAAAAACCACTTTTCGCACTTGTGTTAGTGTTGAAAACCCACTTTTCGCACTTGTGTTGGTGCAGGAAACCACTTTTGCACTTGTATTAGTGTGGAAAAACCACTTTTTGCACTTGTGTTATTGTTGCAAAAACCACTTTCCGCACTCGTACTGGTGTTGAAAACCACTTATCGCACTTGTGTTAGTGTTGCAAAACCATTTTCCACACTTGAGCTAGTGTTGAAGAACCACTTTCCCACTTGTGCTGGCATTGAAAACCTCTTTACACACTTGTGTTAGTGTTGCAGAACCACAATCCGCACTTGTGCTGGCATTGATTATCACTTTTTGCACTTGTGTTGGTGTTGAAAATCCACTTTTCCCACTTGCGTTGGTGCAGGAAACCACTTTTGCAATTGTATTAGTGTGGAAAAAACACTTTTTGCACTTGTCATAGTGTTGAAAAACCACTTTTCGCACTCGTGTTAGTGTTGAAAAACCTCTTTTCGCACTTGTGTTGGTGCAGGAAACCACTTTTGCACTTGTATTAGTGTGGAAAAAACACTTTTCGCACTTGTGATAGCGTTGAAAAACCACTTTTCGCACTTGTGATAGTGTTGAAAAACCACTTTTCGCACTTGTGTTAGTGTTGAAAACCCACTTTTCGCAATTGTGTTGGTGCAGGAAACCACTTTTGCACTTGTATTAGTGTGGAAAAACCACTTTTTGCACTTGTGTTATTGTTGCAAAAACCACTTTCCGCACTCGTACTGGTGTTGAAAACCACTTATCGCACTTGTGTTAGTGTTGCAAAACCACTTTCCACACTTGAGCTAGTGTTGAAGAACCACTTTCCCACTTGTGCTGGCATTGAAAACCTCTTTACACACTTGTGTTAGTGTTGCAGAACCACAATCCGCACTTGTGCTGGCATTGATTATCACTTTTTGCACTTGTGTTGGTGTTGAAAATCCACTTTTCCCACTTGCGTTGGTGCAGGAAACCACTTTTGCACTTGTATTAGTGTGGAAAAAACACTTTTCGCACTTGTGATAGTGTTGAAAAACCACTTTTCGCACTTGTGATAGTGTTGAAAAACCACTTTTCGCACTTGTCTTAGTGTTGAAAAACCACTTTTCGCACTTGTGATAGTTTTGAAAAACCACTTTTCGCACTTGTGATAGTGTTGAAAAACCACTTTTCGCACTTGTCTTAGTGTTGAAAAACCACTTTTCACCCTTGTGTTGGTGCAGGAAACCACTTTTGCACTTGTATTAGTGTGGAAAAACCACTTTTCGTACATGTGTTAGTGTTGAAAAACCACCTTTCGCACTTGTGTTAGTGTTGAAAAACCACTTTTCGCACTTGTGTTGGTGCAGGAAACCACTTTTGCACTTGTATTAGTGTGGAAAAACCACTTTTCGCACTTGTGTTAGTGTTGAAAAACCACTTTTCGCACTTGTGTTAGTGTAGAAAAACCACTTTTCGCACTTGTGTTGGTGCAGGAAACCACTTTTGCACTTGTATTAGTGTGGAAAAACCACTTTTCGCACTTGTGATAGTGTTGAAAAACCACTTTTTGCACTTGTGTTAGTGTTGAAAAACCACTTTTCGCACTTGTGTTGGTGCAGGAAACCACTTTTGCACTTGTATTAGTGTGGAAAAAACACTTTTCGCACTTGTGCTAGCGTTGAAAAACCACTTTTCGCACTTGTGATAGTGTTGAAAAACCACTTTTCGCACTTGTGTTAGTGTTGAAAACCCACTTTTCGCACTTGTGTTGGTGCAGGAAACCACTTTTGCACTTGTATTAGTGTGGAAAAACCACTTTTTGCACTTGTGTTATTGTTGCAAAAACCACTTTCCGCACTCGTACTGGTGTTGAAAACCACTTATCGCACTTGTGTTAGTGTTGCAAAACCATTTTCCACACTTGAGCTAGTGTTGAAGAACCACTTTCCCACTTGTGCTGGCATTGAAAACCTCTTTACACACTTGTGTTAGTGTTGCAGAACCACAATCCGCACTTGTGCTGGCATTGATTATCACTTTTTGCACTTGTGTTGGTGTTGAAAATCCACTTTTCCCACTTGCGTTGGTGCAGGAAACCACTTTTGCAATTGTATTAGTGTGGAAAAAACACTTTTTGCACTTGTCATAGTGTTGAAAAACCACTTTTCGCACTCGTGTTAGTGTTGAAAAACCACTTTTCGCACTTGTGTTGGTGCAGGAAACCACTTTTGCACTTGTATTAGTGTGGAAAAAACACTTTTCGCACTTGTGATAGCGTTGAAAAACCACTTTTCGCACTTGTGATAGTGTTGAAAAACCACTTTTCGCACTTGTGTTAGTGTTGAAAACCCACTTTTCGCAATTGTGTTGGTGCAGGAAACCACTTTTGCACTTGTATTAGTGTGGAAAAACCACTTTTTGCACTTGTGTTATTGTTGCAAAAACCACTTTCCGCACTCGTACTGGTGTTGAAAACCACTTATCGCACTTGTGTTAGTGTTGCAAAACCACTTTCCACACTTGAGCTAGTGTTGAAGAACCACTTTCCCACTTGTGCTGGCATTGAAAACCTCTTTACACACTTGTGTTAGTGTTGCAGAACCACAATCCGCACTTGTGCTGGCATTGATTATCACTTTTTGCACTTGTGTTGGTGTTGAAAATCCACTTTTCCCACTTGCGTTGGTGCAGGAAACCACTTTTGCACTTGTATTAGTGTGGAAAAAACACTTTTCGCACTTGTGATAGTGTTGAAAAACCACTTTTCGCACTTGTGATAGTGTTGAAAAACCACTTTTCGCACTTGTCTTAGTGTTGAAAAACCACTTTTCGCACTTGTGATAGTTTTGAAAAACCACTTTTCGCACTTGTGATAGTGTTGAAAAACCACTTTTCGCACTTGTCTTAGTGTTGAAAAACCACTTTTCACCCTTGTGTTGGTGCAGGAAACCACTTTTGCACTTGTATTAGTGTGGAAAAACCACTTTTCGTACATGTGTTAGTGTTGAAAAACCACCTTTCGCACTTGTGTTAGTGTTGAAAAACCACTTTTCGCACTTGTGTTGGTGCAGGAAACCACTTTTGCACTTGTATTAGTGTGGAAAAACCACTTTTCGCACTTGTGTTAGTGTTGAAAAACCACTTTTCGCACTTGTGTTAGTGTAGAAAAACCACTTTTCGCACTTGTGTTGGTGCAGGAAACCACTTTTGCACTTGTATTAGTGTGGAAAAACCACTTTTCGCACTTGTGATAGTGTTGAAAAACCACTTTTTGCACTTGTGTTAGTGTTGAAAAACCACTTTTCGCACTTGTGTTGGTGCAGGAAACCACTTTTGCACTTGTATTAGTGTGGAAAAAACACTTTTCGCACTTGTGCTAGCGTTGAAAAACCACTTTTCGCACTTGTGATAGTGTTGAAAAACCACTTTTCGCACTTGTGTTAGTGTTGAAAACCCACTTTTCGCACTTGTGTTGGTGCAGGAAACCACTTTTGCACTTGTATTAGTGTGGAAAAACCACTTTTTGCACTTGTGTTATTGTTGCAAAAACCACTTTCCGCACTCGTACTGGTGTTGAAAACCACTTATCGCACTTGTGTTAGTGTTGCAAAACCATTTTCCACACTTGAGCTAGTGTTGAAGAACCACTTTCCCACTTGTGCTGGCATTGAAAACCTCTTTACACACTTGTGTTAGTGTTGCAGAACCACAATCCGCACTTGTGCTGGCATTGATTATCACTTTTTGCACTTGTGTTGGTGTTGAAAATCCACTTTTCCCACTTGCGTTGGTGCAGGAAACCACTTTTGCAATTGTATTAGTGTGGAAAAAACACTTTTTGCACTTGTCATAGTGTTGAAAAACCACTTTTCGCACTCGTGTTAGTGTTGAAAAACCACTTTTCGCACTTGTGTTGGTGCAGGAAACCACTTTTGCACTTGTATTAGTGTGGAAAAAACACTTTTCGCACTTGTGATAGCGTTGAAAAACCACTTTTCGCACTTGTGATAGTGTTGAAAAACCACTTTTCGCACTTGTGTTAGTGTTGAAAACCCACTTTTCGCAATTGTGTTGGTGCAGGAAACCACTTTTGCACTTGTATTAGTGTGGAAAAACCACTTTTTGCACTTGTGTTATTGTTGCAAAAACCACTTTCCGCACTCGTACTGGTGTTGAAAACCACTTATCGCACTTGTGTTAGTGTTGCAAAACCACTTTCCACACTTGAGCTAGTGTTGAAGAACCACTTTCCCACTTGTGCTGGCATTGAAAACCTCTTTACACACTTGTGTTAGTGTTGCAGAACCACAATCCGCACTTGTGCTGGCATTGATTATCACTTTTTGCACTTGTGTTGGTGTTGAAAATCCACTTTTCCCACTTGCGTTGGTGCAGGAAACCACTTTTGCACTTGTATTAGTGTGGAAAAAACACTTTTCGCACTTGTGATAGTGTTGAAAAACCACTTTTCGCACTTGTGATAGTGTTGAAAAACCACTTTTCGCACTTGTCTTAGTGTTGAAAAACCACTTTTCGCACTTGTGATAGTTTTGAAAAACCACTTTTCGCACTTGTGATAGTGTTGAAAAACCACTTTTCGCACTTGTCTTAGTGTTGAAAAACCACTTTTCACCCTTGTGTTGGTGCAGGAAACCACTTTTGCACTTGTATTAGTGTGGAAAAACCACTTTTCGTACTTGTGTTAGTGTTGAAAAACCACTTTTCGCACTTGTGTTATTGTTGAAAAACCACTTTTCGCACTTGTGTTGGTGCAGGAAACCCCTTTTGCACTTGTATTAGTGTGGAAAAAACACTTTTTGCACTTGTCATAGTGTTGAAAAACCACTTTTCGCACTTGTGTTAGTGTTGAAAAACCACTTTTCGCACTTGTGTTGTTGCAGGAAACCACTTTTGCACTTGTATTAGTGTGGAAAAACCACTTTTCGTACTTGTGTTAGTGTTGAAAAACCACTTTTCGCACTTGTGTTGGTGCAGGAAACCACTTTTTCACTTGTATTAGTGTGGAAAAAACCACTTTTCGCACTTGTGTTAGTGTTGAAAAACTACTTTTCACACTTGTGTTAGTGTTGAAAATCCACTTTTCCCACTTGTGTTGGTGCAGGAAACCACTTTTGCACTTGTATTAGTGTGGAAAAAACACTTTTCGCACTTGTGTTAGTGTTGAAAAACCACCTTTCGCACTTGTGTTAGTGTTGAAAAACCACTTTTCGCACTTGTGTTGGTGCAGGAAACCACTTTTGCACTTGTAATAGTGTGGAAAAAACACTTTTTGCACTTGTGATAGTGTTGAAAAACCACTTTTCGCACTTGTGTTAGTGATGAAAAACCACTTTTCGCACTTGTGTTGGTGCAGGAAACCACTTTTGCACTTGTATTAGTGTGGAAAAACCACTTTTCGCACTTGTGATAGTGTTGAAAAACCACTTTTCGCACTCGTGTTAGTGTTGAAAAACCACTTTTCGCACTTGTGATAGTGTTGAAAAACCACTTTTCGCACTTGTGTTAGTGTTGAAAAACCACTTTTCGCACTTGTGTTGGTGCAGGAAACCACTTTTGCACTTGTATTAGTGTGGAAAAACCACTTTTCGCACTTGTGTTAGTGTTGAAAAACCACTTTTTGCACTTGTGTTAGTGTTGAAAAACCACTTTTCGCACTTGTGTTGGTGCAGGAAACCACTTTTGCACTTGTATTAGTGTGGAAAAAACACTTTTTGCACTTGTGATAGTATTGAAAAACCACTTTTCACACTTGTATTAGTGTTGAAAAACCACTTTTCGCACTTGTGTTGGTGCAGGAAACCACTTTTGCACTTGTATTAGTGTGGAAAAACCACTTTTCGCACTTGTGATAGTGTTGAAAAACCACTTTTCGCACTTGTGTTGGTGCAGGAAACCACTTTTGCACTTGTATTAGTGTGGAAAAACCACTTTTCGCCCTTGTGTTAGTGTTGAAAAACCACTTTTCGCACTTGTGTTGGTGCAGGAAACCACTTTTGCACTTGTATTAGTGTGGAAAAACCACTTTTCGCACTTGTGTTAGTGTTGAAAAACCACCTTTCGCACTTGTGTTAGTGTTGAAAAACCACTTTTCGCACTTGTGTTGGTGCAGGAAACCACTTTTGCACTTGTAATAGTGTGGAAAAAACACTTTTCGCACTTGTGATAGTGTTGAAAAACCACTTTTCGCACTTGTGTTAGTGTTGGAAAACCACTTTTTGCACTTGTGTTAGTGTTGAAAAACCACTTTTCGCACTTGTGATAGTGTTGAAAAACCACTTTTCGCACTTGTCTTAGTGTTGAAAAACTACTTTTCGCCCTTGTGTTAGTGTTGAAAAACCACTTTTCGCACTTGTGTTGGTGCAGGAAACCACTTTTGCACTTGTATTAGTGTGGAAAAACCACTTTTCGCACTTGTGATAGTGTTGAAAAACCACTTTTCGCACTTGTGTTAGTGTTGGAAAACCACTTTTTGCACTTGTGTTGGTGCAGGAAACTACTTTTGCACTTGTATTAGTGTGGAAAAACCACTTTTCGCACTTGTGATAGTGTTGAAAAACCACTTTTCGCACTTGTGTTAGTGTTGAAAAACCACTTTTCGCACTTGTGTTGGTGCAGCAAACCACTTTTGCACTTGTATTAGTGTGGAAAAACCACTTTTCGCACTTGTGTTAGTGTTGAAAAACGACTTTTCGCACTTGTGTTATTGTTGAAAAACCACTTTTCGCACTTGTGTTGGTGCAGGAAACCCCTTTTGCACTTGTATTAGTGTGGAAAAAACACTTTTTGCACTTGTCATAGTGTAGAAAAACCACTTTTCGCACTTGTGTTAGTGTTGAAAAACCACTTTTCGCACTTGTGTTGTTGCAGGAAACCACTTTTGCACTTGTATTAGTGTGGAAAAACCACTTTTCGTACTTGTGTTAGTGTTGAAAAACCACTTTTCGCACTTGTGTTGGTGCAGGAAACCACTTTTTCACTTGTATTAGTGTGGAAAAAACCACTTTTCGCACTTGTGTTAGTGTTGAAAAACTACTTTTCACACTTGTGTTAGTGTTGAAAATCCACTTTTCCCACTTGTGTTGGTGCAGGAAACCACTTTTGCACTTGTATTAGTGTGGAAAAAACACTTTTCGAACTTTGGATAGTGTTGAAAAACCACTTTTCGCACTTGTGATAGTGTTGAAAAACCACTTTTCGCACTTGTGTTTGTGTTGAAAAACCACTTTTCGCACTTGTGTTGGTGCAGGAAACCACTTTTGCACTTGTATTAGTGTGGAAAAAACACTTTTCGCACTTGTGTTAGTGTTGAAAAACCACCTTTCGCACTTGTGTTAGTGTTGAAAAACCACTTTTCGCACTTGTGTTGGTGCAGGAAACCACTTTTGCACTTGTAATAGTGTGGAAAAAACACTTTTTGCACTTGTGATAGTGTTGAAAAACCACTTTTCGCACTTGTGTTAGTGATGAAAAACCACTTTTCGCACTTGTGTTGGTGCATGAAACCACTTTTGCACTTGTATTAGTGTGGAAAAACCACTTTTCGCACTTGTGATAGTGTTGAAAAACCACTTTTCGCACTCGTGTTAGTGTTGAAAAACCACTTTTCGCACTTGTGATAGTGTTGAAAAACCACTTTTCGCACTTGTGTTAGTGTTGAAAAACCACTTTTCGCACTTGTGTTGGTGCAGGAAACCACTTTTGCACTTGTATTAGTGTGGAAAAACCACTTTTCGCACTTGTGTTAGTGTTGAAAAACCACTTTTTGCACTTGTGTTAGTGTTGAAAAACCACTTTTCGCACTTGTGTTGGTGCAGGAAACCACTTTTGCACTTGTATTAGTGTGGAAAAAACACTTTTTGCACTTGTGATAGTGTTGAAAAACCACTTTTCACACTTGTGTTAGTGTTGAAAAACCACTTTTCGCACTTGTGTTGGTGCAGGAAACCACTTTTGCACTTGTATTAGTGTGGAAAAACCACTTTTCGCACTTGTGATAGTGTTGAAAAACCACTTTTCGCACTTGTGTTGGTGCAGTAAACCACTTTTGCACTTGTATTAGTGTGGAAAAACCACTTTTCGCCCTTGTGTTAGTGTTGAAAAACCACTTTTCGCACTTGTGTTGGTGCAGGAAACCACTTTTGCACTTGTATTAGTGTGGAAAAACCACTTTTCGCACTTGTGTTAGTGTTGAAAAACCACCTTTCGCACTTGTGTTAGTGTTGAAAAACCACTTTTCGCACTTGTGTTGGTGCAGGAAACCACTTTTGCACTTGTAATAGTGTGGGAAAAACACTTTTCGCACTTGTGATAGTGTTGAAAAACCACTTTTCGCACTTGTGTTAGTGTTGAAAAACCACTTTTTGCACTTGTGTTAGTGTTGAAAAACCACTTTTCGCACTTGTGATAGTGTTGAAAAACCACTTTTCGCACTTGTCTTAGTGTTGAAAAACCACTTTTCGCCCTTGTGTTAGTGTTGAAAAACCACTTTTCGCACTTGTGTTGGTGCAGGAAACCACTTTTGCACTTGTATTAGTGTGGAAAAACCACTTTTCGCACTTGTGATAGTGTTGAAAAACCACTTTTCGCACTTGTGTTAGTGTTGAAAAACCACTTTTTGCACTTGTGTTGGTGCAGGAAACTACTTTTGCACTTGTATTAGTGTGGAAAAACCACTTTTCGCACTTGTGATAGTGTTGAAAAACCACTTTTCGCACTTGTGTTAGTGTTGAAAAACCACTTTTCGCACTTGTGTTGGTGCAGCAAACCACTTTTGCACTTGTATTAGTGTGGAAAAACCACTTTTCGCACTTGTGTTGCTGCAGAAACCGCTTTTGCACTTGTATTAGTGTGGAAAAACCACTTTTCGCACTTGTGTTAGTGTTGAAAAACCACTTTTCGCACTTGTGTTAATGTTGAAAAACCACATTTCGCACTTGTGTTGGTGCAGGAAACCACTTTTGCACTTGTATTAGTGTGGAAAAACCACTTTTCGCACTTGTGATAGTGTTGAAAAACCACTTTTCGCACTTGTGTTGGTGTTGAAAAACCACTTTTCACACTTGTGTTGGTGCAGGTAACCACATTTGCACTTGTATTAGTGTGCAAAAAACACTTTTCGCACTTGTGATAGTGTTGAAAAACCACTTTTCGCACTTGTGATAGTGTTGAAAAACCACTTTTCGCACTTGTGTTAGTGTTGAAAAACCACTTTTCGCACTTGTGTTGGTGCAGGAAACCACTTTTGCACTTGTATTAGTGTGGAAAAACCACTTTTGGCACTTGTGTTAGTGTTGAAAAACCACTTTTCGCACTTGTGATAGTGTTGAAAAACCACTTTTTGCACTTGTGTTGATGTTGAAAAACCACTTTTCGCACTCGTGTTGGTGCAGGAAACCACTTTTTCACTTGTATTAGTGTGGAAAAACCACTTTTCGCACTTGTGTTAGTGTTGAAAAACTACTTTTCACACTTGTGTTAGTGTTGAAAATCCACTTTTCCCACTTGTGTTGGTGCAGGAAACCACTTTTGCACTTGTATTAGTGTGGAAAAATCACTTTTCGAACTTTGGATAGTGTTGAAAAACCACTTTTCGCACTTGTGATAGTGTTGAAAAACCACTTTTCGCACTTGTGTTTGTGTTGAAAAACCACTTTTCGCACTTGTGTTGGTGCAGGAAACCACTTTTGCACTTGTATTAGTGTGGAAAAAACCACTTTTCGCACTTGTGTTAGTGTTGAAAAACCACCTTTCGCACTTGTGTTAGTGTTGAAAAACCACTTTTCGCACTTGTGTTGGTGCAGGAAACCACTTTTGCACTTGTAATAGTGTGGAAAAACACTTTTTGCACTTGTGATAGTGTTGAAAAACCACTTTTCGCACTTGTGTTAGTGATGAAAAACCACTTTTCGCACTTGTGTTGGTGCAGGAAACCACTTTTGCACTTGTATTAGTGTGGAAAAACCACTTTTCGCACTTGTGATAGTGTTGAAAAACCACTTTTCGCACTCGTGTTAGTGTTGAAAAACCACTTTTCGCACTTGTGATAGTGTTGAAAAACCACTTTTCGCACTTGTGTTAGTGTTGAAAAACCACTTTTCGCACTTGTGTTGGTGCAGGAAACCACTTTTGCACTTGTATTAGTGTGGAAAAACCACTTTTCGTACTTGTGTTAGTGTTGAAAAACCACTTTTTGCACTTGTGTTAGTGTTGAAAAACCACTTTTCGCACTTGTGTTGGTGCAGGAAACCACTTTTGCACTTGTATTAGTGTGGAAAAAACACTTTTTGCACTTGTGATAGTGTTGAAAAACCACTTTTCACACTTGTGTTAGTGTTGAAAAACCACTTTTCGCACTTGTGTTGGTGCAGGAAACCACTTTTGCACTTGTATTAGTGTGGAAAAACCACTTTTCGCACTGTGATAGTGTTGAAAAACCACTTTTCGCACTTGTGTTGGTGCAGGAAACCACTTTTGCACTTGTATTAGTGTGGAAAAAACCACTTTTCGCACTTGTGTTAGTGTTGAAAAACTACTTTTCACACTTGTGTTAGTGTTGAAAATCCACTTTTCCCACTTGTATTGGTGCAGGAAACCACTTATGCACTTGTATTAGTGTGGAAAAAACACTTTTCGAACTTTGGATAGTGTTGAAAATCCACTTTTCGCACTTGTGATAGTGTTGAAAAACCACTTTTCGCACTTGTGTTTGTGTTGAAAAACCACTTTTCGCACTTGTGTTGGTGCAGGAAACCACTTTTGCACTTGTATTAGTGTGGAAAAACCACTTTTCGCACTTGTGTTAGTGTTGAAAAACCACCTTTCGCACTTGTGTTAGTGTTGAAAAACCACTTTTCGCACTTGTGTTGGTGCAGGAAACCACTTTTGCACTTGTAATAGTGTGGAAAAAACACTTTTTGCACTTGTGATAGTGTTGAAAAACCACTTTTCGCACTTGTGTTAGTGATGAAAAACCACTTTTCGCACTTGTGTTGGTGCAGGAAACCACTTTTGCACTTGTATTAGTGTGGAAAAACCACTTTTCGCACTTGTGATAGTGTTGAAAAACCACTTTTCGCACTTGTGTTGGTGCAGCAAACCACTTTTGCACTTGTATTAGTGTGGAAAAACCACTTTTCGCACTTGTGTTAGTGTTGAAAAACCACTTTTCGCACTTGTGTTATTGTTGAAAAACCACTTTTCGCACTTGTGTTGGTGCAGGAAACCCCTTTTGCACTTGTATTAGTGTGGAAAAAACACTTTTTGCACTTGTCATAGTGTAGAAAAACCACTTTTCGCACTTGTGTTAGTGTTGAAAAACCACTTTTCGCACTTGTGTTGTTGCAGGAAACCACTTTTGCACTTGTATTAGTGTGGAAAAACCACTTTTCGTACTTGTGTTAGTGTTGAAAAACCACTTTTCGCACTTGTGTTGGTGCAGGAAACCACTTTTTCACTTGTATTAGTGTGGAAAAAACCACTTTTCGCACTTGTGTTAGTGTTGAAAAACTACTTTTCACACTTGTGTTAGTGTTGAAAATCCACTTTTCCCACTTGTGTTGGTGCAGGAAACCACTTTTGCACTTGTATTAGTGTGGAAAAAACACTTTTCGAACTTTGGATAGTGTTGAAAAACCACTTTTCGCACTTGTGATAGTGTTGAAAAACCACTTTTCGCACTTGTGTTTGTGTTGAAAAACCACTTTTCGCACTTGTGTTGGTGCAGGAAACCACTTTTGCACTTGTATTAGTGTGGAAAAAACACTTTTCGCACTTGTGTTAGTGTTGAAAAACCACCTTTCGCACTTGTGTTAGTGTTGAAAAACCACTTTTCGCACTTGTGTTGGTGCAGGAAACCACTTTTGCACTTGTAATAGTGTGGAAAAAACACTTTTTGCACTTGTGATAGTGTTGAAAAACCACTTTTCGCACTTGTGTTAGTGATGAAAAACCACTTTTCGCACTTGTGTTGGTGCATGAAACCACTTTTGCACTTGTATTAGTGTGGAAAAACCACTTTTCGCACTTGTGATAGTGTTGAAAAACCACTTTTCGCACTCGTGTTAGTGTTGAAAAACCACTTTTCGCACTTGTGATAGTGTTGAAAAACCACTTTTCGCACTTGTGTTAGTGTTGAAAAACCACTTTTCGCACTTGTGTTGGTGCAGGAAACCACTTTTGCACTTGTATTAGTGTGGAAAAACCACTTTTCGCACTTGTGTTAGTGTTGAAAAACCACTTTTTGCACTTGTGTTAGTGTTGAAAAACCACTTTTCGCACTTGTGTTGGTGCAGGAAACCACTTTTGCACTTGTATTAGTGTGGAAAAAACACTTTTTGCACTTGTGATAGTGTTGAAAAACCACTTTTCACACTTGTGTTAGTGTTGAAAAACCACTTTTCGCACTTGTGTTGGTGCAGGAAACCACTTTTGCACTTGTATTAGTGTGGAAAAACCACTTTTCGCACTTGTGATAGTGTTGAAAAACCACTTTTCGCACTTGTGTTGGTGCAGTAAACCACTTTTGCACTTGTATTAGTGTGGAAAAACCACTTTTCGCCCTTGTGTTAGTGTTGAAAAACCACTTTTCGCACTTGTGTTGGTGCAGGAAACCACTTTTGCACTTGTATTAGTGTGGAAAAACCACTTTTCGCACTTGTGTTAGTGTTGAAAAACCACCTTTCGCACTTGTGTTAGTGTTGAAAAACCACTTTTCGCACTTGTGTTGGTGCAGGAAACCACTTTTGCACTTGTAATAGTGTGGGAAAAACACTTTTCGCACTTGTGATAGTGTTGAAAAACCACTTTTCGCACTTGTGTTAGTGTTGAAAAACCACTTTTTGCACTTGTGTTAGTGTTGAAAAACCACTTTTCGCACTTGTGATAGTGTTGAAAAACCACTTTTCGCACTTGTCTTAGTGTTGAAAAACCACTTTTCGCCCTTGTGTTAGTGTTGAAAAACCACTTTTCGCACTTGTGTTGGTGCAGGAAACCACTTTTGCACTTGTATTAGTGTGGAAAAACCACTTTTCGCACTTGTGATAGTGTTGAAAAACCACTTTTCGCACTTGTGTTAGTGTTGAAAAACCACTTTTTGCACTTGTGTTGGTGCAGGAAACTACTTTTGCACTTGTATTAGTGTGGAAAAACCACTTTTCGCACTTGTGATAGTGTTGAAAAACCACTTTTCGCACTTGTGTTAGTGTTGAAAAACCACTTTTCGCACTTGTGTTGGTGCAGCAAACCACTTTTGCACTTGTATTAGTGTGGAAAAACCACTTTTCGCACTTGTGTTGCTGCAGAAACCGCTTTTGCACTTGTATTAGTGTGGAAAAACCACTTTTCGCACTTGTGTTAGTGTTGAAAAACCACTTTTCGCACTTGTGTTAATGTTGAAAAACCACATTTCGCACTTGTGTTGGTGCAGGAAACCACTTTTGCACTTGTATTAGTGTGGAAAAACCACTTTTCGCACTTGTGATAGTGTTGAAAAACCACTTTTCGCACTTGTGTTGGTGTTGAAAAACCACTTTTCACACTTGTGTTGGTGCAGGTAACCACATTTGCACTTGTATTAGTGTGCAAAAAACACTTTTCGCACTTGTGATAGTGTTGAAAAACCACTTTTCGCACTTGTGATAGTGTTGAAAAACCACTTTTCGCACTTGTGTTAGTGTTGAAAAACCACTTTTCGCACTTGTGTTGGTGCAGGAAACCACTTTTGCACTTGTATTAGTGTGGAAAAACCACTTTTGGCACTTGTGTTAGTGTTGAAAAACCACTTTTCGCACTTGTGATAGTGTTGAAAAACCACTTTTTGCACTTGTGTTGATGTTGAAAAACCACTTTTCGCACTCGTGTTGGTGCAGGAAACCACTTTTTCACTTGTATTAGTGTGGAAAAACCACTTTTCGCACTTGTGTTAGTGTTGAAAAACTACTTTTCACACTTGTGTTAGTGTTGAAAATCCACTTTTCCCACTTGTGTTGGTGCAGGAAACCACTTTTGCACTTGTATTAGTGTGGAAAAATCACTTTTCGAACTTTGGATAGTGTTGAAAAACCACTTTTCGCACTTGTGATAGTGTTGAAAAACCACTTTTCGCACTTGTGTTTGTGTTGAAAAACCACTTTTCGCACTTGTGTTGGTGCAGGAAACCACTTTTGCACTTGTATTAGTGTGGAAAAAACCACTTTTCGCACTTGTGTTAGTGTTGAAAAACCACCTTTCGCACTTGTGTTAGTGTTGAAAAACCACTTTTCGCACTTGTGTTGGTGCAGGAAACCACTTTTGCACTTGTAATAGTGTGGAAAAACACTTTTTGCACTTGTGATAGTGTTGAAAAACCACTTTTCGCACTTGTGTTAGTGATGAAAAACCACTTTTCGCACTTGTGTTGGTGCAGGAAACCACTTTTGCACTTGTATTAGTGTGGAAAAACCACTTTTCGCACTTGTGATAGTGTTGAAAAACCACTTTTCGCACTCGTGTTAGTGTTGAAAAACCACTTTTCGCACTTGTGATAGTGTTGAAAAACCACTTTTCGCACTTGTGTTAGTGTTGAAAAACCACTTTTCGCACTTGTGTTGGTGCAGGAAACCACTTTTGCACTTGTATTAGTGTGGAAAAACCACTTTTCGTACTTGTGTTAGTGTTGAAAAACCACTTTTTGCACTTGTGTTAGTGTTGAAAAACCACTTTTCGCACTTGTGTTGGTGCAGGAAACCACTTTTGCACTTGTATTAGTGTGGAAAAAACACTTTTTGCACTTGTGATAGTGTTGAAAAACCACTTTTCACACTTGTGTTAGTGTTGAAAAACCACTTTTCGCACTTGTGTTGGTGCAGGAAACCACTTTTGCACTTGTATTAGTGTGGAAAAACCACTTTTCGCACTGTGATAGTGTTGAAAAACCACTTTTCGCACTTGTGTTGGTGCAGGAAACCACTTTTGCACTTGTATTAGTGTGGAAAAAACCACTTTTCGCACTTGTGTTAGTGTTGAAAAACTACTTTTCACACTTGTGTTAGTGTTGAAAATCCACTTTTCCCACTTGTATTGGTGCAGGAAACCACTTATGCACTTGTATTAGTGTGGAAAAAACACTTTTCGAACTTTGGATAGTGTTGAAAATCCACTTTTCGCACTTGTGATAGTGTTGAAAAACCACTTTTCGCACTTGTGTTTGTGTTGAAAAACCACTTTTCGCACTTGTGTTGGTGCAGGAAACCACTTTTGCACTTGTATTAGTGTGGAAAAACCACTTTTCGCACTTGTGTTAGTGTTGAAAAACCACCTTTCGCACTTGTGTTAGTGTTGAAAAACCACTTTTCGCACTTGTGTTGGTGCAGGAAACCACTTTTGCACTTGTAATAGTGTGGAAAAAACACTTTTTGCACTTGTGATAGTGTTGAAAAACCACTTTTCGCACTTGTGTTAGTGATGAAAAACCACTTTTCGCACTTGTGTTGGTGCAGGAAACCACTTTTGCACTTGTATTAGTGTGGAAAAACCACTTTTCGCACTTGTGATAGTGTTGAAAAACCACTTTTCGCACTCGTGTTAGTGTTGAAAAACCACTTTTCGCACTTGTGATAGTGTTGAAAAACCACTTTTCGCACTTGTGTTAGTGTTGAAAAACCACTTTTCGCACTTGTGTTGGTGCAGGAAACCACTTTTGCACTTGTATTAGTGTGGAAAAACCACTTTTCGCACTTGTGTTAGTGTTGAAAAACCACTTTTTGCACTTGTGTTAGTGTTGAAAAACCACTTTTCGCACTTGTGTTGGTGCAGGAAACCACTTTTGCACTTGTATTAGTGTGGAAAAAACACTTTTTGCACTTGTGATAGTGTTGAAAAACCACTTTTCACACTTGTGTTAGTGTTGAAAAACCACTTTTCGCACTTGTGTTGGTGCAGGAAACCACTTTTGCACTTGTATTAGTGTGGAAAAACCACTTTTCGCACTTGTGATAGTGTTGAAAAACCACTTTTCGCACTTGTGTTGGTGCAGGAAACCACTTTTGCACTTGTATTAGTGTGGAAAAACCACTTTTCGCCCTTGTGTTAGTGTTGAAAAACCACTTTTCGCACTTGTGTTGGTGCAGGAAACCACTTTTGCACTTGTATTAGTGTGGAAAAACCACTTTTCGCACTTGTGTTAGTGTTGAAAAACCACCTTTCGCACTTGTGTTAGTGTTGAAAAACCACTTTTCGCACTTGTGTTGGTGCAGGAAACCACTTTTGCACTTGTAATAGTGTGGAAAAAACACTTTTCGCACTTGTGATAGTGTTGAAAAACCACTTTTCGCACTTGTGTTAGTGTTGAAAAACCACTTTTTGCACTTGTGTTAGTGTTGAAAAACCACTTTTTGCACTTGTGATAGTGTTGAAAAACCACTTTTCGCACTTGTCTTAGTGTTGAAAAACCACTTTTCGCCCTTGTGTTAGTGTTGAAAAACCACTTTTCGCACTTGTGTTGGTGCAGGAAACCACTTTTGCACTTGTATTAGTGTGGAAAAACCACTTTTCGCACTTGTGATAGTGTTGAAAAACCACTTTTCGCACTTGTGTTAGTGTTGAAAAACCACTTTTTGCACTTGTGTTGGTGCAGGAAACTACTTTTGCACTTGTATTAGTGTGGAAAAACCACTTTTCGCACTTATGATAGTGTTGAAAAACCACTTTTCGCACTTGTGTTAGTGTTGAAAAACCACTTTTCGCACTTGTGTTGGTGCAGCAAACCACTTTTGCACTTGTATTATTGTGGAAAAACCACTTTTCGCACTTGTGTTGCTGCAGAAACCGCTTTTGCACTTGTATTAGTGTGGAAAAACCACTTTTCGCACTTGTGTTAGTGTTGAAAAACCACTTTTCGCACTTGTGTTAATGTTGAAAAACCACATTTCGCACTTGTGTTGGTGCAGGAAACCACTTTTGCACTTGTATTAGTGTGGAAAAACCACTTTTCGCACTTGTGATAGTGTTGAAAAACCACTTTTCGCACTTGTGTTGGTGTTGAAAAACCACTTTTCACACTTGTGTTGGTGCAGGTAACCACTTTTGCACTTGTATTAGTGTGCAAAAAACACTTTTCGCACTTGTGATAGTGTTGAAAAACCACTTTTCGCACTTGTGATAGTTTTGAAAAACCACTTTTCGCACTTTTGTTAGTGTTGAAAAACCACTTTTTGCACTTGTGTTGGTGCAGGAAACCACTTTTGCACTTGTATTAGTGTTGAAAAACTACTTTTCACACTTGTGTTAGTGTTGAAAATCCACTTTTCCCACTTGTGTTGGTGCAGGAAACCACTTTTGCACTTGTATTAGTGTGGAAAAAACACTTTTCGAACTTTGGATAGTGTTGAAAAACCACTTTTCGCACTTGTGATAGTGTTGAAAAACCACTTTTCGCACTTGTGTTTGTGTTGAAAAACCACTTTTCGCACTAGTGTTGGTGCAGGAAACCACTTTTGCACTTGTATTAGTGTGGAAAAACCACTTTTCGCACTTGTGTTAGTGTTGAAAAACCACCTTTCGCACTTGTGTTAGTGTTGAAAAACCACTTTTCGCACTTGTGTTGGTGCAGGAAACCACTTTTGCACTTGTAATAGTGTGGAAAAAACACTTTTTGCACTTGTGATAGTGTTGAAAAACCACTTTTCGCACTTGTGTTAGTGATGAAAAACCACTTTTCGCACTTGTGTTGGTGCAGGAAACCACTTTTGCACTTGTATTAGTGTGGAAAAACCACTTTTCGCACTTGTGATAGTGTTGAAAAACCACTTTTCGCACTCGTGTTAGTGTTGAAAAACCACTTTCGCACTTGTGATAGTGTTGAAAAACCACTTTTCGCACTTGTGTTAGTGTTGAAAAACCACTTTTCGCACTTGTGTTGGTGCAGGAAACCACTTTTGCACTTGTATTAGTGTGGAAAAACCACTTTTCGCACTTGTGTTAGTGTTGAAAAACCACTTTTTGCACTTGTGTTAGTGTTGAAAAACCACTTTTCGCACTTGTGTTGGTGCAGGAAACCACTTTTGCACTTGTATTAGTGTGGAAAAAACACTTTTTGCACTTGTGATAGTGTTGAAAAACCACTTTTCACACTTGTGTTAGTGTTGAAAAACCACTTTTCGCACTTGTGTTGGTGCAGGAAACCACTTTTGCACTTGTATTAGTGTGGAAAAACCACTTTTCGCACTTGTGATAGTGTTGAAAAACCACTTTTCGCACTTGTGTTGGTGCAGTAAACCACTTTTGCACTTGTATTAGTGTGGAAAAACCACTTTTCGCCCTTGTGTTAGTGTTGAAAAACCACTTTTCGCACTTGTGTTGGTGCAGGAAACCACTTTTGCACTTGTATTAGTGTGGAAAAACCACTTTTCGCACTTGTGTTAGTGTTGAAAAACCACCTTTCGCACTTGTGTTAGTGTTGAAAAACCACTTTTCGCACTTGTGTTGGTGCAGGAAACCACTTTTGCACTTGTAATAGTGTGGGAAAAACACTTTTCGCACTTGTGATAGTGTTGAAAAACCACTTTTCGCACTTGTGTTAGTGTTGAAAAACCACTTTTTGCACTTGTGTTAGTGTTGAAAAACCACTTTTCGCACTTGTGATAGTGTTGAAAAACCACTTTTCGCACTTGTCTTAGTGTTGAAAAACCACTTTTCGCCCTTGTGTTAGTGTTGAAAAACCACTTTTCGCACTTGTGTTGGTGCAGGAAACCACTTTTGCACTTGTATTAGTGTGGAAAAACCACTTTTCGCACTTGTGATAGTGTTGAAAAACCACTTTTTGCACTTGTGTTGGTGCAGGAAACTACTTTTGCACTTGTATTAGTGTGGAAAAACCACTTTTCGCACTTGTGATAGTGTTGAAAAACCACTTTTCGCACTTGTGTTAGTGTTGAAAAACCACTTTTCGCACTTGTGTTGGTGCAGCAAACCACTTTTGCACTTGTATTAGTGTGGAAAAACCACTTTTCGCACTTGTGTTGCTGCAGAAACCGCTTTTGCACTTGTATTAGTGTGGAAAAACCACTTTTCGCACTTGTGTTAGTGTTGAAAAACCACTTTTCGCACTTGTGTTAATGTTGAAAAACCACATTTCGCACTTGTGTTGGTGCAGGAAACCACTTTTGCACTTGTATTAGTGTGGAAAAACCACTTTTCGCACTTGTGATAGTGTTGAAAAACCACTTTTCGCACTTGTGTTGGTGTTGAAAAACCACTTTTCACACTTGTGTTGGTGCAGGTAACCACTTTTGCACTTGTATTAGTGTGCAAAAAACACTTTTCGCACTTGTGATAGTGTTGAAAAACCACTTTTCGCACTTGTGATAGTGTTGAAAAACCACTTTTCGCACTTGTGTTAGTGTTGAAAAACCACTTTTCGCACTTGTGTTGGTGCAGGAAACCACTTTTGCACTTGTATTAGTGTGGAAAAACCACTTTTGGCACTTGTGTTAGTGTTGAAAAACCACTTTTCGCACTTGTGATAGTGTTGAAAAACCACTTTTTGCACTTGTGTTGATGTTGAAAAACCACTTTTCGCACTCGTGTTGGTGCAGGAAACCACTTTTTCACTTGTATTAGTGTGGAAAAACCACTTTTCGCACTTGTGTTAGTGTTGAAAAACTACTTTTCACACTTGTGTTAGTGTTGAAAATCCACTTTTCCCACTTGTGTTGGTGCAGGAAACCACTTTTGCACTTGTATTAGTGTGGAAAAATCACTTTTCGAACTTTGGATAGTGTTGAAAAACCACTTTTCGCACTTGTGATAGTGTTGAAAAACCACTTTTCGCACTTGTGTTTGTGTTGAAAAACCACTTTTCGCACTTGTGTTGGTGCAGGAAACCACTTTTGCACTTGTATTAGTGTGGAAAAAACCACTTTTCGCACTTGTGTTAGTGTTGAAAAACCACCTTTCGCACTTGTGTTAGTGTTGAAAAACCACTTTTCGCACTTGTGTTGGTGCAGGAAACCACTTTTGCACTTGTAATAGTGTGGAAAAACACTTTTTGCACTTGTGATAGTGTTGAAAAACCACTTTTCGCACTTGTGTTAGTGATGAAAAACCACTTTTCGCACTTGTGTTGGTGCAGGAAACCACTTTTGCACTTGTATTAGTGTTGAAAAACCACTTTTTGCACTGTGTTAGTGTTGAAAAACCACTTTTCGCACTTGTGTTGGTGCAGGAAACCACTTTTGCACTTGTATTAGTGTGGAAAAAACACTTTTTGCACTTGTGATAGTGTTGAAAAACCACTTTTCACACTTGTGTTAGTGTTGAAAAACCACTTTTCGCACTTGTGTTGGTGCAGGAAACCACTTTTGCACTTGTATTAGTGTGGAAAAACCACTTTTCGCACTGTGATAGTGTTGAAAAACCACTTTTCGCACTTGTGTTGGTGCAGGAAACCACTTTTGCACTTGTATTAGTGTGGAAAAAACCACTTTTCGCACTTGTGTTAGTGTTGAAAAACTACTTTTCACACTTGTGTTAGTGTTGAAAATCCACTTTTCCCACTTGTATTGGTGCAGGAAACCACTTTTGCACTTGTATTAGTGTGGAAAAAACACTTTTCGAACTTTGGATAGTGTTGAAAATCCACTTTTCGCACTTGTGATAGTGTTGAAAAACCACTTTTCGCACTTGTGTTTGTGTTGAAAAACCACTTTTCGCACTTGTGTTGGTGCAGGAAACCACTTTTGCACTTGTATTAGTGTGGAAAAACCACTTTTCGCACTTGTGTTAGTGTTGAAAAACCACCTTTCGCACTTGTGTTAGTGTTGAAAAACCACTTTTCGCACTTGTGTTGGTGCAGGAAACCACTTTTGCACTTGTAATAGTGTGGAAAAAACACTTTTTGCACTTGTGATAGTGTTGAAAAACCACTTTTCGCACTTGTGTTAGTGATGAAAAACCACTTTTCGCACTTGTGTTGGTGCAGGAAACCACTTTTGCACTTGTATTAGTGTGGAAAAACCACTTTTCGCACTTGTGATAGTGTTGAAAAACCACTTTTCGCACTCGTGTTAGTGTTGAAAAACCACTTTTCGCACTTGTGATAGTGTTGAAAAACCACTTTTCGCACTTGTGTTAGTGTTGAAAAACCACTTTTCGCACTTGTGTTGGTGCAGGAAACCACTTTTGCACTTGTATTAGTGTGGAAAAACCACTTTTCGCACTTGTGTTAGTGTTGAAAAACCACTTTTTGCACTTGTGTTAGTGTTGAAAAACCACTTTTCGCACTTGTGTTGGTGCAGGAAACCACTTTTGCACTTGTATTAGTGTGGAAAAAACACTTTTTGCACTTGTGATAGTGTTGAAAAACCACTTTTCACACTTGTGTTAGTGTTGAAAAACCACTTTTCGCACTTGTGTTGGTGCAGGAAACCACTTTTGCACTTGTATATTAGTGTGGAAAAACCACTTTTCGCACTTGTGATAGTGTTGAAAAACCACTTTTCGCACTTGTGTTGGTGCAGGAAACCACTTTTGCACTTGTATTAGTGTGGAAAAACCACTTTTCGCCCTTGTGTTAGTGTTGAAAAACCACTTTTCGCACTTGTGTTGGTGCAGGAAACCACTTTTGCACTTGTATTAGTGTGGAAAAACCACTTTTCGCACTTGTGTTAGTGTTGAAAAACCACCTTTCGCACTTGTGTTAGTGTTGAAAAACCACTTTTCGCACTTGTGTTGGTGCAGGAAACCACTTTTGCACTTGTAATAGTGTGGAAAAAACACTTTTCGCACTTGTGATAGTGTTGAAAAACCACTTTTCGCACTTGTGTTAGTGTTGAAAAACCACTTTTTGCACTTGTGTTAGTGTTGAAAAACCACTTTTTGCACTTGTGATAGTGTTGAAAAACCACTTTTCGCACTTGTCTTAGTGTTGAAAAACCACTTTTCGCCCTTGTGTTAGTGTTGAAAAACCACTTTTCGCACTTGTGTTGGTGCAGGAAACCACTTTTGCACTTGTATTAGTGTGGAAAAACCACTTTTCGCACTTGTGATAGTGTTGAAAAACCACTTTTCGCACTTGTGTTAGTGTTGAAAAACCACTTTTTGCACTTGTGTTGGTGCAGGAAACTACTTTTGCACTTGTATTAGTGTGGAAAAACCACTTTTCGCACTTATGATAGTGTTGAAAAACCACTTTTCGCACTTGTGTTAGTGTTGAAAAACCACTTTTCGCACTTGTGTTGGTGCAGCAAACCACTTTTGCACTTGTATTATTGTGGAAAAACCACTTTTCGCACTTGTGTTGCTGCAGAAACCGCTTTTGCACTTGTATTAGTGTGGAAAAACCACTTTTCGCACTTGTGTTAGTGTTGAAAAACCACTTTTCGCACTTGTGTTAATGTTGAAAAACCACATTTCGCACTTGTGTTGGTGCAGGAAACCACTTTTGCACTTGTATTAGTGTGGAAAAACCACTTTTCGCACTTGTGATAGTGTTGAAAAACCACTTTTCGCACTTGTGTTGGTGTTGAAAAACCACTTTTCACACTTGTGTTGGTGCAGGTAACCACTTTTGCACTTGTATTAGTGTGCAAAAAACACTTTTCGCACTTGTGATAGTGTTGAAAAACCACTTTTCGCACTTGTGATAGTTTTGAAAAACCACTTTTCGCACTTTTGTTAGTGTTGAAAAACCACTTTTTGCACTTGTGTTGGTGCAGGAAACCACTTTTGCACTTGTATTAGTGTTGAAAAACTACTTTTCACACTTGTGTTAGTGTTGAAAATCCACTTTTCCCACTTGTGTTGGTGCAGGAAACCACTTTTGCACTTGTATTAGTGTGGAAAAAACACTTTTCGAACTTTGGATAGTGTTGAAAAACCACTTTTCGCACTTGTGATAGTGTTGAAAAACCACTTTTCGCACTTGTGTTTGTGTTGAAAAACCACTTTTCGCACTAGTGTTGGTGCAGGAAACCACTTTTGCACTTGTATTAGTGTGGAAAAACCACTTTTCGCACTTGTGTTAGTGTTGAAAAACCACCTTTCGCACTTGTGTTAGTGTTGAAAAACCACTTTTCGCACTTGTGTTGGTGCAGGAAACCACTTTTGCACTTGTAATAGTGTGGAAAAAACACTTTTTGCACTTGTGATAGTGTTGAAAAACCACTTTTCGCACTTGTGTTAGTGATGAAAAACCACTTTTCGCACTTGTGTTGGTGCAGGAAACCACTTTTGCACTTGTATTAGTGTGGAAAAACCACTTTTCGCACTTGTGATAGTGTTGAAAAACCACTTTTCGCACTCGTGTTAGTGTTGAAAAACCACTTTTCGCACTTGTGATAGTGTTGAAAAACCACTTTTCGCACTTGTGTTAGTGTTGAAAAACCACTTTTCGCACTTGTGTTGGTGCAGGAAACCACTTTTGCACTTGTATTAGTGTGGAAAAACCACTTTTCGCACTTGTGTTAGTGTTGAAAAACCACTTTTTGCACTTGTGTTAGTGTTGAAAAACCACTTTTCGCACTTGTGTTGGTGCAGGAAACCACTTTTGCACTTGTATTAGTGTGGAAAAAACACTTTTTGCACTTGTGATAGTGTTGAAAAACCACTTTTCACACTTGTGTTAGTGTTGAAAAACCACTTTTCGCACTTGTGTTGGTGCAGGAAACCACTTTTGCACTTGTATTAGTGTGGAAAAACCACTTTTCGCACTTGTGATAGTGTTGAAAAACCACTTTTCGCACTTGTGTTGGTGCAGTAAACCACTTTTGCACTTGTATTAGTGTGGAAAAACCACTTTTCGCCCTTGTGTTAGTGTTGAAAAACCACTTTTCGCACTTGTGTTGGTGCAGGAAACCACTTTTGCACTTGTATTAGTGTGGAAAAACCACTTTTCGCACTTGTGTTAGTGTTGAAAAACCACCTTTCGCACTTGTGTTAGTGTTGAAAAACCACTTTTCGCACTTGTGTTGGTGCAGGAAACCACTTTTGCACTTGTAATAGTGTGGGAAAAACACTTTTCGCACTTGTGATAGTGTTGAAAAACCACTTTTCGCACTTGTGTTAGTGTTGAAAAACCACTTTTTGCACTTGTGTTAGTGTTGAAAAACCACTTTTCGCACTTGTGATAGTGTTGAAAAACCACTTTTCGCACTTGTCTTAGTGTTGAAAAACCACTTTTCGCCCTTGTGTTAGTGTTGAAAAACCACTTTTCGCACTTGTGTTGGTGCAGGAAACCACTTTTGCACTTGTATTAGTGTGGAAAAACCACTTTTCGCACTTGTGATAGTGTTGAAAAACCACTTTTTGCACTTGTGTTGGTGCAGGAAACTACTTTTGCACTTGTATTAGTGTGGAAAAACCACTTTTCGCACTTGTGATAGTGTTGAAAAACCACTTTTCGCACTTGTGTTAGTGTTGAAAAACCACTTTTCGCACTTGTGTTGGTGCAGCAAACCACTTTTGCACTTGTATTAGTGTGGAAAAACCACTTTTCGCACTTGTGTTGCTGCAGAAACCGCTTTTGCACTTGTATTAGTGTGGAAAAACCACTTTTCGCACTTGTGTTAGTGTTGAAAAACCACTTTTCGCACTTGTGTTAATGTTGAAAAACCACATTTCGCACTTGTGTTGGTGCAGGAAACCACTTTTGCACTTGTATTAGTGTGGAAAAACCACTTTTCGCACTTGTGATAGTGTTGAAAAACCACTTTTCGCACTTGTGTTGGTGTTGAAAAACCACTTTTCACACTTGTGTTGGTGCAGGTAACCACTTTTGCACTTGTATTAGTGTGCAAAAAACACTTTTCGCACTTGTGATAGTGTTGAAAAACCACTTTTCGCACTTGTGATAGTGTTGAAAAACCACTTTTCGCACTTGTGTTAGTGTTGAAAAACCACTTTTCGCACTTGTGTTGGTGCAGGAAACCACTTTTGCACTTGTATTAGTGTGGAAAAACCACTTTTGGCACTTGTGTTAGTGTTGAAAAACCACTTTTCGCACTTGTGATAGTGTTGAAAAACCACTTTTTGCACTTGTGTTGATGTTGAAAAACCACTTTTCGCACTCGTGTTGGTGCAGGAAACCACTTTTTCACTTGTATTAGTGTGGAAAAACCACTTTTCGCACTTGTGTTAGTGTTGAAAAACTACTTTTCACACTTGTGTTAGTGTTGAAAATCCACTTTTCCCACTTGTGTTGGTGCAGGAAACCACTTTTGCACTTGTATTAGTGTGGAAAAATCACTTTTCGAACTTTGGATAGTGTTGAAAAACCACTTTTCGCACTTGTGATAGTGTTGAAAAACCACTTTTCGCACTTGTGTTTGTGTTGAAAAACCACTTTTCGCACTTGTGTTGGTGCAGGAAACCACTTTTGCACTTGTATTAGTGTGGAAAAAACCACTTTTCGCACTTGTGTTAGTGTTGAAAAACCACCTTTCGCACTTGTGTTAGTGTTGAAAAACCACTTTTCGCACTTGTGTTGGTGCAGGAAACCACTTTTGCACTTGTAATAGTGTGGAAAAACACTTTTTGCACTTGTGATAGTGTTGAAAAACCACTTTTCGCACTTGTGTTAGTGATGAAAAACCACTTTTCGCACTTGTGTTGGTGCAGGAAACCACTTTTGCACTTGTATTAGTGTGGAAAAACCACTTTTCGCACTTGTGATAGTGTTGAAAAACCACTTTTCGCACTCGTGTTAGTGTTGAAAAACCACTTTTCGCACTTGTGATAGTGTTGAAAAACCACTTTTCGCACTTGTGTTAGTGTTGAAAAACCACTTTTCGCACTTGTGTTGGTGCAGGAAACCACTTTTGCACTTGTATTAGTGTGGAAAAACCACTTTTCGCACTTGTGTTAGTGTTGAAAAACCACTTTTTGCACTTGTGTTAGTGTTGAAAAACCACTTTTCGCACTTGTGTTGGTGCAGGAAACCACTTTTGCACTTGTATTAGTGTGGAAAAAACACTTTTTGCACTTGTGATAGTGTTGAAAAACCACTTTTCACACTTGTGTTAGTGTTGAAAAAACACTTTTCGCACTTGTGTTGGTGCAGGAAACCACTTTTGCACTTGTATTAGTGTGGAAAAACCACTTTTCGCACTGTGATAGTGTTGAAAAACCACTTTTCGCACTTGTGTTGGTGCAGGAAACCACTTTTGCACTTGTATTAGTGTGGAAAAAACCACTTTTCGCACTTGTGTTAGTGTTGAAAAACTACTTTTCACACTTGTGTTAGTGTTGAAAATCCACTTTTCCCACTTGTATTGGTGCAGGAAACCACTTTTGCACTTGTATTAGTGTGGAAAAAACACTTTTCGAACTTTGGATAGTGTTGAAAATCCACTTTTCGCACTTGTGATAGTGTTGAAAAACCACTTTTCGCACTTGTGTTTGTGTTGAAAAACCACTTTTCGCACTTGTGTTGGTGCAGGAAACCACTTTTGCACTTGTATTAGTGTGGAAAAACCACTTTTCGCACTTGTGTTAGTGTTGAAAAACCACCTTTCGCACTTGTGTTAGTGTTGAAAAACCACTTTTCGCACTTGTGTTGGTGCAGGAAACCACTTTTGCACTTGTAATAGTGTGGAAAAAACACTTTTTGCACTTGTGATAGTGTTGAAAAACCACTTTTCGCACTTGTGTTAGTGATGAAAAACCACTTTTCGCACTTGTGTTGGTGCAGGAAACCACTTTTGCACTTGTATTAGTGTGGAAAAACCACTTTTCGCACTTGTGATAGTGTTGAAAAACCACTTTTCGCACTCGTGTTAGTGTTGAAAAACCACTTTTCGCACTTGTGATAGTGTTGAAAAACCACTTTTCGCACTTGTGTTAGTGTTGAAAAACCACTTTTCGCACTTGTGTTGGTGCAGGAAACCACTTTTGCACTTGTATTAGTGTGGAAAAACCACTTTTCGCACTTGTGTTAGTGTTGAAAAACCACTTTTTGCACTTGTGTTAGTGTTGAAAAACCACTTTTCGCACTTGTGTTGGTGCAGGAAACCACTTTTGCACTTGTATTAGTGTGGAAAAACCACTTTTCGCACTTGTGATAGTGTTGAAAAACCACTTTTCGCACTTGTGTTGGTGCAGGAAACCACTTTTGCACTTGTATTAGTGTGGAAAAACCACTTTTCGCCCTTGTGTTAGTGTTGAAAAACCACTTTTCGCACTTGTGTTGGTGCAGGAAACCACTTTTGCACTTGTATTAGTGTGGAAAAACCACTTTTCGCACTTGTGTTAGTGTTGAAAAACCACCTTTCGCACTTGTGTTAGTGTTGAAAAACCACTTTTCGCACTTGTGTTGGTGCAGGAAACCACTTTTGCACTTGTAATAGTGTGGAAAAAACACTTTTCGCACTTGTGATAGTGTTGAAAAACCACTTTTCGCACTTGTGTTAGTGTTGAAAAACCACTTTTTGCCTTTGTGTTAGTGTTGAAAAACCACTTTTTGCACTTGTGATAGTGTTGAAAAACCACTTTTCGCACTTGTCTTAGTGTTGAAAAACCACTTTTCGCCCTTGTGTTAGTGTTGAAAAACCACTTTTCGCACTTGTGTTGGTGCAGGAAACCACTTTTGCACTTGTATTAGTGTGGAAAAACCACTTTTCGCACTTGTGATAGTGTTGAAAAACCACTTTTCGCACTTGTGTTAGTGTTGAAAAACCACTTTTTGCACTTGTGTTGGTGCAGGAAACTACTTTTGCACTTGTATTAGTGTGGAAAAACCACTTTTCGCACTTATGATAGTGTTGAAAAACCACTTTTCGCACTTGTGTTAGTGTTGAAAAACCACTTTTCGCACTTGTGTTGGTGCAGCAAACCACTTTTGCACTTGTATTATTGTGGAAAAACCACTTTTCGCACTTGTGTTGCTGCAGAAACCGCTTTTGCACTTGTATTAGTGTGGAAAAACCACTTTTCGCACTTGTGTTAGTGTTGAAAAACCACTTTTCGCACTTGTGTTAATGTTGAAAAACCACATTTCGCACTTGTGTTGGTGCAGGAAACCACTTTTGCACTTGTATTAGTGTGGAAAAACCACTTTTCGCACTTGTGATAGTGTTGAAAAACCACTTTTCGCACTTGTGTTGGTGTTGAAAAACCACTTTTCACACTTGTGTTGGTGCAGGTAACCACTTTTGCACTTGTATTAGTGTGCAAAAAACACTTTTCGCACTTGTGATAGTGTTGAAAAACCACTTTTCGCACTTGTGATAGTTTTGAAAAACCACTTTTCGCACTTTTGTTAGTGTTGAAAAACCACTTTTTGCACTTGTGTTGGTGCAGGAAACCACTTTTGCACTTGTATTAGTGTGGAAAAAACACTTTTTGCACTTGTGATAGTGTTGAAAAACCACTTTTCGCACTTGTGTTGGTGCAGGAAACCACTTTTGCACTTGTATTAGTTTGGAAAAACCACTTTTCGCACTTGTGCTAGTGTTGAAAAACCACTTTTCGCACTTGTGTTAGGGTTGAAAAACCACTTTTCGCACTTGTGTTGGTGCAGGAAACCACTTTTGCACTTGTATTAGTGTGGAAAAAACACTTTTTGCACTTGTGATAGTGTTGAAAAACCACTTTTCGCACTTGTGTTAGTGTTGAAAAACCACTTTTCGCACTTGTGTTGGTGCAGGAAACCACTTTTGCACTTGTATTAGTGTGGAAAAAACACTTTTCGCACTTGTGATAGTGTTGAAAAACCACTTTTCGCACTTGTGTTAGTGTTGAAAAACCACTTTTCGCACTTGTGTTGGTGCAGGAAACCACTTGTGCACTTGTATTAGTGTGGAAAAAACACTTTTTGCACTTGTGATAGTGTTGAAAAACCACTTTTCGCACTTGTGTTAGTGTTGAAAATCCACTTTTCCCACTTGCTTTGGTTCAGGAAACCACTTTTGCACTTGTATTAGTGTGGAAAAACCACTTTTCGCACTTGTGATAGTGTTGAAAAACCACTTTTCGCAGTTGTCTTAGTGTTGAAAAACCACTTTTCACCCTTGTGTTAGTGTTGAAAAACCACTTTTCGCACTTGTGTTGGTGCAGGAAACCACTTTTGCACTTGTATTAGTGTGGAAAAACCACTTTTCGCACTTGTGATAGTGTTGAAAAACCACTTTTCACACTTGTGTTAGTGTTGAAAAAACACTTTTTGCACTTGTGTTGGTGCAGGAAACTACTTTTGCACTTGTATTAGTGTGGAAAAACCACTTTTCGCACTTGTGATAGTGTTGAAAAACCACTTTTCGCACTTGTGTTAGTGTTGAAAAACCAATTTTCGCACTTGTGTTGGTGCAGCAAACCACTTTTGCACTTGTATTAGTGTGGAAAAACCAATTTTCGCACTTGTGTTGTTGCAGGAAACCACTTTTGCACTTGAATTAGTGTGGAAAAACCACTTTTCGCACTTGTGTTAATGTTGAAAAACCACATTTCACACTTGTGTTGGTGCAGGAAACCACTTTTGCACTTGTATTAGTGTGGAAAAAACACTTTTCGCACTTGTGATAGTGTTGAAAAACCACTTTTTGCACTTGTGATAGTTTTGAAAAACCACTTTTCGCACTGTGATAGTGTTGAAAAACCACTTTTCGCACTTGTGTTGGTGCAGGAAACCACTTTTGCACTTGTATTAGTGTGGAAAAAACCACTTTTCACACTTGTGTTAGTGTTGAAAAACTACTTTTCACACTTGTGTTAGTGTTGAAAATCCACTTTTCCCACTTGTATTGGTGCAGGAAACCACTTTTGCACTTGTATTAGTGTGGAAAAAACACTTTTCGAACTTTGGATAGTGTTGAAAATGCACTTTTCGCACTTGTGATAGTGTTGAAAAACCACTTTTCGCACTTGTGTTTGTGTTGAAAAACCACTTTTCGCACTTGTGTTGGTGCAGGAAACCACTTTTGCACTTGTATTAGTGTGGAAAAACCACTTTTCGCACTTGTGTTAGTGTTGAAAAACCACCTTTCGCACTTGTGTTAGTGTTGAAAAACCACTTTTCGCACTTGTGTTGGTGCAGGAAACCACTTTTGCACTTGTAATAGTGTGGAAAAAACACTTTTTGCACTTGTGATAGTGTTGAAAAACCACTTTTCGCACTTGTGTTAGTGATGAAAAACCACTTTTCGCACTTGTGTTGGTGCAGGAAACCACTTTTGCACTTGTATTAGTGTGGAAAAACCACTTTTCGCACTTGTGATAGTGTTGAAAAACCACTTTTCGCACTCGTGTTAGTGTTGAAAAACCACTTTTCGCACTTGTGATAGTGTTGAAAAACCACTTTTCGCACTTGTGTTAGTGTTGAAAAACCACTTTTCGCACTTGTGTTGGTGCAGGAAACCACTTTTGCACTTGTATTAGTGTGGAAAAACCACTTTTCGCACTTGTGTTAGTGTTGAAAAACCACTTTTTGCACTTGTGTTAGTGTTGAAAAACCACTTTTCGCACTTGTGTTGGTGCAGGAAACCACTTTTGCACTTGTATTAGTGTGGAAAAAACACTTTTTGCACTTGTGATAGTGTTGAAAAACCACTTTTCACACTTGTGTTAGTGTTGAAAAACCACTTTTCGCACTTGTGTTGGTGCAGGAAACCACTTTTGCACTTGTATTAGTGTGGAAAAACCACTTTTCGCACTTGTGATAGTGTTGAAAAACCACTTTTCGCACTTGTGTTGGTGCAGGAAACCACTTTTGCACTTGTATTAGTGTGGAAAAACCACTTTTCGCCCTTGTGTTAGTGTTGAAAAACCACTTTTCGCACTTGTGTTGGTGCAGGAAACCACTTTTGCACTTGTATTAGTGTGGAAAAACCACTTTTCGCACTTGTGTTAGTGTTGAAAAACCACCTTTCGCACTTGTGTTAGTGTTGAAAAACCACTTTTCGCACTTGTGTTGGTGCAGGAAACCACTTTTGCACTTGTAATAGTGTGGAAAAAACACTTTTCGCACTTGTGATAGTGTTGAAAAACCACTTTTCGCACTTGTGTTAGTGTTGAAAAACCACTTTTTGCACTTGTGTTAGTGTTGAAAAACCACTTTTTGCACTTGTGATAGTGTTGAAAAACCACTTTTCGCACTTGTCTTAGTGTTGAAAAACCACTTTTCGCCCATGTGTTAGTGTTGAAAAACCACTTTTCGCACTTGTGTTGGTGCAGGAAACCACTTTTGCACTTGTATTAGTGTGGAAAAACCACTTTTCGCACTTGTGATAGTGTTGAAAAACCACTTTTCGCACTTGTGTTAGTGTTGAAAAACCACTTTTTGCACTTGTGTTGGTGCAGGAAACTACTTTTGCACTTGTATTAGTGTGGAAAAACCACTTTTCGCACTTATGATAGTGTTGAAAAACCACTTTTCGCACTTGTGTTAGTGTTGAAAAACCACTTTTCGCACTTGTGTTGGTGCAGCAAACCACTTTTGCACTTGTATTATTGTGGAAAAACCACTTTTCGCACTTGTGTTGCTGCAGAAACCGCTTTTGCACTTGTATTAGTGTGGAAAAACCACTTTTCGCACTTGTGTTAGTGTTGAAAAACCACTTTTCGCACTTGTGTTAATGTTGAAAAACCACATTTCGCACTTGTGTTGGTGCAGGAAACCACTTTTGCACTTGTATTAGTGTGGAAAAACCACTTTTCGCACTTGTGATAGTGTTGAAAAACCACTTTTCGCACTTGTGTTGGTGTTGAAAAACCACTTTTCACACTTGTGTTGGTGCAGGTAACCACTTTTGCACTTGTATTAGTGTGCAAAAAACACTTTTCGCACTTGTGATAGTGTTGAAAAACCACTTTTCGCACTTGTGATAGTTTTGAAAAACCACTTTTCGCACTTTTGTTAGTGTTGAAAAACCACTTTTTGCACTTGTGTTGGTGCAGGAAACCACTTTTGCACTTGTATTAGTGTGGAAAAAACACTTTTTGCACTTGTGATAGTGTTGAAAAACCACTTTTCGCACTTGTGTTGGTGCAGGAAACCACTTTTGCACTTGTATTAGTTTGGAAAAACCACTTTTCGCACTTGTGCTAGTGTTGAAAAACCACTTTTCGCACTTGTGTTAGGGTTGAAAAACCACTTTTCGCACTTGTGTTGGTGCAGGAAACCACTTTTGCACTTGTATTAGTGTGGAAAAAACACTTTTTGCACTTGTGATAGTGTTGAAAAACCACTTTTCGCACTTGTGTTAGTGTTGAAAAACCACTTTTCGCACTTGTGTTGGTGCAGGAAACCACTTTTGCACTTGTATTAGTGTGGAAAAAACACTTTTCGCACTTGTGATAGTGTTGAAAAACCACTTTTCGCACTTGTGTTAGTGTTGAAAAACCACTTTTCGCACTTGTGTTGGTGCAGGAAACCACTTGTGCACTTGTATTAGTGTGGAAAAAACACTTTTTGCACTTGTGATAGTGTTGAAAAACCACTTTTCGCACTTGTGTTAGTGTTGAAAATCCACTTTTCCCACTTGCTTTGGTTCAGGAAACCACTTTTGCACTTGTATTAGTGTGGAAAAACCACTTTTCGCACTTGTGATAGTGTTGAAAAACCACTTTTCGCAGTTGTCTTAGTGTTGAAAAACCACTTTTCACCCTTGTGTTAGTGTTGAAAAACCACTTTTCGCACTTGTGTTGGTGCAGGAAACCACTTTTGCACTTGTATTAGTGTGGAAAAACCACTTTTCGCACTTGTGATAGTGTTGAAAAACCACTTTTCGCACTTGTGTTAGTGTTGAAAAAACACTTTTTGCACTTGTGTTGGTGCAGGAAACTACTTTTGCACTTGTATTAGTGTGGAAAAACCACTTTTCGCACTTGTGATAGTGTTGAAAAACCACTTTTCGCACTTGTGTTAGTGTTGAAAAACCAATTTTCGCACTTGTGTTGGTGCAGCAAACCACTTTTGCACTTGTATTAGTGTGGAAAAACCAATTTTCGCACTTGTGTTGTTGCAGGAAACCACTTTTGCACTTGAATTAGTGTGGAAAAACCACTTTTCGCACTTGTGTTAATGTTGAAAAACCACATTTCACACTTGTGTTGGTGCAGGAAACCACTTTTGCACTTGTATTAGTGTGGAAAAAACACTTTTCGCACTTGTGATAGTGTTGAAAAACCACTTTTTGCACTTGTGATAGTTTTGAAAAACCACTTTTCGCACTGTGATAGTGTTGAAAAACCACTTTTCGCACTTGTGTTGGTGCAGGAAACCACTTTTGCACTTGTATTAGTGTGGAAAAAACCACTTTTCACACTTGTGTTAGTGTTGAAAAACTACTTTTCACACTTGTGTTAGTGTTGAAAATCCACTTTTCCCACTTGTATTGGTGCAGGAAACCACTTTTGCACTTGTATTAGTGTGGAAAAAACACTTTTCGAACTTTGGATAGTGTTGAAAATCCACTTTTCGCACTTGTGATAGTGTTGAAAAACCACTTTTCGCACTTGTGTTTGTGTTGAAAAACCACTTTTCGCACTTGTGTTGGTGCAGGAAACCACTTTTGCACTTGTATTAGTGTGGAAAAACCACTTTTCGCACTTGTGTTAGTGTTGAAAAACCACCTTTCGCACTTGTGTTAGTGTTGAAAAACCACTTTTCGCACTTGTGTTGGTGCAGGAAACCACTTTTGCACTTGTAATAGTGTGGAAAAAACACTTTTTGCACTTGTGATAGTGTTGAAAAACCACTTTTCGCACTTGTGTTAGTGATGAAAAACCACTTTTCGCACTTGTGTTGGTGCAGGAAACCACTTTTGCACTTGTATTAGTGTGGAAAACCACTTTTCGCACTTGTGATAGTGTTGAAAAACCACTTTTCGCACTCGTGTTAGTGTTGAAAAACCACTTTTCGCACTTGTGATAGTGTTGAAAAACCACTTTTCGCACTTGTGTTAGTGTTGAAAAACCACTTTTCGCACTTGTGTTGGTGCAGGAAACCACTTTTGCACTTGTATTAGTGTGGAAAAACCACTTTTCGCACTTGTGTTAGTGTTGAAAAACCACTTTTTGCACTTGTATTAGTGTTGAAAAACCACTTTTCGCACTTGTGTTGGTGCAGGAAACCACTTTTGCACTTGTATTAGTGTGGAAAAAACACTTTTTGCACTTGTGATAGTGTTGAAAAACCACTTTTCACACTTGTGTTAGTGTTGAAAAACCACTTTTCGCACTTGTGTTGGTGCAGGAAACCACTTTTGCACTTGTATTAGTGTGGAAAAACCACTTTTCGCACTTGTGATAGTGTTGAAAAACCACTTTTCGCACTTGTGTTGGTGCAGGAAACCACTTTTGCACTTGTATTAGTGTGGAAAACCACTTTTCGCCCTTGTGTTAGTGTTGAAAAACCACTTTTCGCACTTGTGTTGGTGCAGGAAACCACTTTTGCACTTGTATTAGTGTGGAAAAACCACTTTTCGCACTTGTGTTAGTGTTGAAAAACCACCTTTCGCACTTGTGTTAGTGTTGAAAAACCACTTTTCGCACTTGTGTTGGTGCAGGAAACCACTTTTGCACTTGTAATAGTGTGGAAAAACCACTTTTCACACTTGTGTTAGTGTTGAAAAACCACTTTTCGCACTTGTGTTAATGTTGAAAAACCACATTTCGCACTTGTGTTGGTGCAGGAAACCACTTTTGCACTTGTATTAGTGTGGAAAAACCACTTTTCGCACTTGTGATAGTGTTGAAAAACCACTTTTCGCACTTGTGTTGGTGTTGAAAAACCACTTTTCACACTTGTGTTGGTGCAGGTAACCACTTTTGCACTTGTATTAGTGTGCAAAAAACACTTTTCGCACTTGTGATAGTGTTGAAAAACCACTTTTCGCACTTGTGATAGTTTTGAAAAACCACTTTTCGCACTTTTGTTAGTGTTGAAAAACCACTTTTTGCACTTGTGTTGGTGCAGGAAACCACTTTTGCACTTGTATTAGTGTGGAAAAAACACTTTTTGCACTTGTGATAGTGTTGAAAAACCACTTTTCGCACTTGTGTTGGTGCAGGAAACCACTTTTGCACTTGTATTAGTTTGTAAAAACCACTTTTCGCACTTGTGCTAGTGTTGAAAAACCACTTTTCGCACTTGTGTTAGTGTTGAAAATCCACTTTTCCCACTTGTGTTGGTGCAGGAAACCACTTTTGCACTTGTATTAGTGTGGAAAAATCACTTTTCGAACTTTGGATAGTGTTGAAAAACCACTTTTCGCACTTGTGATAGTGTTGAAAAACCACTTTTCGCACTTGTGTTTGTGTTGAAAAACCACTTTTCGCACTTGTGTTGGTGCAGGAAACCACTTTTGCACTTGTATTAGTGTGGAAAAAACCACTTTTCGCACTTGTGTTAGTGTTGAAAAACCACCTTTCGCACTTGTGTTAGTGTTGAAAAACCACTTTTCGCACTTGTGTTGGTGCAGGAAACCACTTTTGCACTTGTAATAGTGTGGAAAAACACTTTTTGCACTTGTGATAGTGTTGAAAAACCACTTTTCGCACTTGTGTTAGTGATGAAAAACCACTTTTCGCACTTGTGTTGGTGCAGGAAACCACTTTTGCACTTGTATTAGTGTGGAAAAACCACTTTTCGCACTTGTGATAGTGTTGAAAAACCACTTTTCGCACTCGTGTTAGTGTTGAAAAACCACTTTTCGCACTTGTGATAGTGTTGAAAAACCACTTTTCGCACTTGTGTTAGTGTTGAAAAACCACTTTTCGCACTTGTGTTGGTGCAGGAAACCACTTTTGCACTTGTATTAGTGTGGAAAAACCACTTTTCGCACTTGTGTTAGTGTTGAAAAACCACTTTTTGCACTTGTGTTAGTGTTGAAAAACCACTTTTCGCACTTGTGTTGGTGCAGGAAACCACTTTTGCACTTGTATTAGTGTGGAAAAAACACTTTTTGCACTTGTGATAGTGTTGAAAAACCACTTTTCACACTTGTGTTAGTGTTGAAAAACCACTTTTCGCACTTGTGTTGGTGCAGGAAACCACTTTTGCACTTGTATTAGTGTGGAAAAACCACTTTTCGCACTGTGATAGTGTTGAAAAACCACTTTTCGCACTTGTGTTGGTGCAGGAAACCACTTTTGCACTTGTATTAGTGTGGAAAAAACCACTTTTCGCACTTGTGTTAGTGTTGAAAAACTACTTTTCACACTTGTGTTAGTGTTGAAAATCCACTTTTCCCACTTGTATTGGTGCAGGAAACCACTTTTGCACTTGTATTAGTGTGGAAAAAACACTTTTCGAACTTTGGATAGTGTTGAAAATCCACTTTTCGCACTTGTGATAGTGTTGAAAAACCACTTTTCGCACTTGTGTTTGTGTTGAAAAACCACTTTTCGCACTTGTGTTGGTGCAGGAAACCACTTTTGCACTTGTATTAGTGTGGAAAAACCACTTTTCGCACTTGTGTTAGTGTTGAAAAACCACCTTTCGCACTTGTGTTAGTGTTGAAAAACCACTTTTCGCACTTGTGTTGGTGCAGGAAACCACTTTTGCACTTGTAATAGTGTGGAAAAAACACTTTTTGCACTTGTGATAGTGTTGAAAAACCACTTTTCGCACTTGTGTTAGTGATGAAAAACCACTTTTCGCACTTGTGTTGGTGCAGGAAACCACTTTTGCACTTGTATTAGTGTGGAAAAACCACTTTTCGCACTTGTGATAGTGTTGAAAAACCACTTTTCGCACTCGTGTTAGTGTTGAAAAACCACTTTTCGCACTTGTGATAGTGTTGAAAAACCACTTTTCGCACTTGTGTTAGTGTTGAAAAACCACTTTTCGCACTTGTGTTGGTGCAGGAAACCACTTTTGCACTTGTATTAGTGTGGAAAAACCACTTTTCGCACTTGTGTTAGTGTTGAAAAACCACTTTTTGCACTTGTGTTAGTGTTGAAAAACCACTTTTCGCACTTGTGTTGGTGCAGGAAACCACTTTTGCACTTGTATTAGTGTGGAAAAAACACTTTTTGCACTTGTGATAGTGTTGAAAAACCACTTTTCACACTTGTGTTAGTGTTGAAAAACCACTTTTCGCACTTGTGTTGGTGCAGGAAACCACTTTTGCACTTGTATTAGTGTGGAAAAACCACTTTTCGCACTTGTGATAGTGTTGAAAAACCACTTTTCGCACTTGTGTTGGTGCAGGAAACCACTTTTGCACTTGTATTAGTGTGGAAAAACCACTTTTCGCCCTTGTGTTAGTGTTGAAAAACCACTTTTCGCACTTGTGTTGGTGCAGGAAACCACTTTTGCACTTGTATTAGTGTGGAAAAACCACTTTTCGCACTTGTGTTAGTGTTGAAAAACCACCTTTCGCACTTGTGTTAGTGTTGAAAAACCACTTTTCGCACTTGTGTTGGTGCAGGAAACCACTTTTGCACTTGTAATAGTGTGGAAAAAACACTTTTCGCACTTGTGATAGTGTTGAAAAACCACTTTTCGCACTTGTGTTAGTGTTGAAAAACCACTTTTTGCACTTGTGTTAGTGTTGAAAAACCACTTTTTGCACTTGTGATAGTGTTGAAAAACCACTTTTCGCACTTGTCTTAGTGTTGAAAAACCACTTTTCGCCCTTGTGTTAGTGTTGAAAAACCACTTTTCGCACTTGTGTTGGTGCAGGAAACCACTTTTGCACTTGTATTAGTGTGGAAAAACCACTTTTCGCACTTGTGATAGTGTTGAAAAACCACTTTTCGCACTTGTGTTAGTGTTGAAAAACCACTTTTTGCACTTGTGTTGGTGCAGGAAACTACTTTTGCACTTGTATTAGTGTGGAAAAACCACTTTTCGCACTTATGATAGTGTTGAAAAACCACTTTTCGCACTTGTGTTAGTGTTGAAAAACCACTTTTCGCACTTGTGTTGGTGCAGCAAACCACTTTTGCACTTGTATTATTGTGGAAAAACCACTTTTCGCACTTGTGTTGCTGCAGAAACCGCTTTTGCACTTGTATTAGTGTGGAAAAACCACTTTTCGCACTTGTGTTAATGTTGAAAAACCACATTTCGCACTTGTGTTGGTGCAGGAAACCACTTTTGCACTTGTATTAGTGTGGAAAAACCACTTTTCGCACTTGTGATAGTGTTGAAAAACCACTTTTCGCACTTGTGTTGGTGTTGAAAAACCACTTTTCGCACTTGTGTTGGTGCAGGAAACCACTTTTGCACTTGTATTAGTGTGGAAAACCACTTTTCGCCCTTGTGTTAGTGTTGAAAAACCACTTTTCGCACTTGTGTTGGTGCAGGAAACCACTTTTGCACTTGTATTAGTGTGGAAAAACCACTTTTCGCACTTGTGTTAGTGTTGAAAAACCACCTTTCGCACTTGTGTTAGTGTTGAAAAACCACTTTTCGCACTTGTGTTGGTGCAGGAAACCACTTTTGCACTTGTAATAGTGTGGAAAAACCACTTTTCACACTTGTGTTAGTGTTGAAAAACCACTTTTCGCACTTGTGTTAATGTTGAAAAACCACATTTCGCACTTGTGTTGGTGCAGGAAACCACTTTTGCACTTGTATTAGTGTGGAAAAACCACTTTTCGCACTTGTGATAGTGTTGAAAAACCACTTTTCGCACTTGTGTTGGTGTTGAAAAACCACTTTTCACACTTGTGTTGGTGCAGGTAACCACTTTTGCACTTGTATTAGTGTGCAAAAAACACTTTTCGCACTTGTGATAGTGTTGAAAAACCACTTTTCGCACTTGTGATAGTTTTGAAAAACCACTTTTCGCACTTTTGTTAGTGTTGAAAAACCACTTTTTGCACTTGTGTTGGTGCAGGAAACCACTTTTGCACTTGTATTAGTGTGGAAAAAACACTTTTTGCACTTGTGATAGTGTTGAAAAACCACTTTTCGCACTTGTGTTGGTGCAGGAAACCACTTTTGCACTTGTATTAGTTTGTAAAAACCACTTTTCGCACTTGTGCTAGTGTTGAAAAACCACTTTTCGCACTTGTGTTAGTGTTGAAAATCCACTTTTCCCACTTGTGTTGGTGCAGGAAACCACTTTTGCACTTGTATTAGTGTGGAAAAATCACTTTTCGAACTTTGGATAGTGTTGAAAAACCACTTTTCGCACTTGTGATAGTGTTGAAAAACCACTTTTCGCACTTGTGTTTGTGTTGAAAAACCACTTTTCGCACTTGTGTTGGTGCAGGAAACCACTTTTGCACTTGTATTAGTGTGGAAAAAACCACTTTTCGCACTTGTGTTAGTGTTGAAAAACCACCTTTCGCACTTGTGTTAGTGTTGAAAAACCACTTTTCGCACTTGTGTTGGTGCAGGAAACCACTTTTGCACTTGTAATAGTGTGGAAAAACACTTTTTGCACTTGTGATAGTGTTGAAAAACCACTTTTCGCACTTGTGTTAGTGATGAAAAACCACTTTTCGCACTTGTGTTGGTGCAGGAAACCACTTTTGCACTTGTATTAGTGTGGAAAAACCACTTTTCGCACTTGTGATAGTGTTGAAAAACCACTTTTCGCACTCGTGTTAGTGTTGAAAAACCACTTTTCGCACTTGTGATAGTGTTGAAAAACCACTTTTCGCACTTGTGTTAGTGTTGAAAAACCACTTTTCGCACTTGTGTTGGTGCAGGAAACCACTTTTGCACTTGTATTAGTGTGGAAAAACCACTTTTCGCACTTGTGTTAGTGTTGAAAAACCACTTTTTGCACTTGTGTTAGTGTTGAAAAACCACTTTTCGCACTTGTGTTGGTGCAGGAAACCACTTTTGCACTTGTATTAGTGTGGAAAAAACACTTTTTGCACTTGTGATAGTGTTGAAAAACCACTTTTCACACTTGTGTTAGTGTTGAAAAACCACTTTTCGCACTTGTGTTGGTGCAGGAAACCACTTTTGCACTTGTATTAGTGTGGAAAAACCACTTTTCGCACTGTGATAGTGTTGAAAAACCACTTTTCGCACTTGTGTTGGTGCAGGAAACCACTTTTGCACTTGTATTAGTGTGGAAAAAACCACTTTTCGCACTTGTGTTAGTGTTGAAAAACTACTTTTCACACTTGTGTTAGTGTTGAAAATCCACTTTTCCCACTTGTATTGGTGCAGGAAACCACTTTTGCACTTGTATTAGTGTGGAAAAAACACTTTTCGAACTTTGGATAGTGTTGAAAATCCACTTTTCGCACTTGTGATAGTGTTGAAAAACCACTTTTCGCACTTGTGTTTGTGTTGAAAAACCACTTTTCGCACTTGTGTTGGTGCAGGAAACCACTTTTGCACTTGTATTAGTGTGGAAAAACCACTTTTCGCACTTGTGTTAGTGTTGAAAAACCACCTTTCGCACTTGTGTTAGTGTTGAAAAACCACTTTTCGCACTTGTGTTGGTGCAGGAAACCACTTTTGCACTTGTAATAGTGTGGAAAAAACACTTTTTGCACTTGTGATAGTGTTGAAAAACCACTTTTCGCACTTGTGTTAGTGATGAAAAACCACTTTTCGCACTTGTGTTGGTGCAGGAAACCACTTTTGCACTTGTATTAGTGTGGAAAAACCACTTTTCGCACTTGTGATAGTGTTGAAAAACCACTTTTCGCACTCGTGTTAGTGTTGAAAAACCACTTTTCGCACTTGTGATAGTGTTGAAAAACCACTTTTCGCACTTGTGTTAGTGTTGAAAAACCACTTTTCGCACTTGTGTTGGTGCAGGAAACCACTTTTGCACTTGTATTAGTGTGGAAAAACCACTTTTCGCACTTGTGTTAGTGTTGAAAAACCACTTTTTGCACTTGTGTTAGTGTTGAAAAACCACTTTTCGCACTTGTGTTGGTGCAGGAAACCACTTTTGCACTTGTATTAGTGTGGAAAAAACACTTTTTGCACTTGTGATAGTGTTGAAAAACCACTTTTCACACTTGTGTTAGTGTTGAAAAACCACTTTTCGCACTTGTGTTGGTGCAGGAAACCACTTTTGCACTTGTATTAGTGTGGAAAAACCACTTTTCGCACTTGTGATAGTGTTGAAAAACCACTTTTCGCACTTGTGTTGGTGCAGGAAACCACTTTTGCACTTGTATTAGTGTGGAAAAACCACTTTTCGCCCTTGTGTTAGTGTTGAAAAACCACTTTTCGCACTTGTGTTGGTGCAGGAAACCACTTTTGCACTTGTATTAGTGTGGAAAAACCACTTTTCGCACTTGTGTTAGTGTTGAAAAACCACCTTTCGCACTTGTGTTAGTGTTGAAAAACCACTTTTCGCACTTGTGTTGGTGCAGGAAACCACTTTTGCACTTGTAATAGTGTGGAAAAAACACTTTTCGCACTTGTGATAGTGTTGAAAAACCACTTTTCGCACTTGTGTTAGTGTTGAAAAACCACTTTTTGCACTTGTGTTAGTGTTGAAAAACCACTTTTTGCACTTGTGATAGTGTTGAAAAACCACTTTTCGCACTTGTCTTAGTGTTGAAAAACCACTTTTCACCCTTGTGTTAGTGTTGAAAAACCACTTTTCGCACTTGTGTTGGTGCAGGAAACCACTTTTGCACTTGTATTAGTGTGGAAAAACCACTTTTCGCACTTGTGATAGTGTTGAAAAACCACTTTTCGCACTTGTGTTAGTGTTGAAAAACCACTTTTTGCACTTGTGTTGGTGCAGGAAACTACTTTTGCACTTGTATTAGTGTGGAAAAACCACTTTTCGCACTTATGATAGTGTTGAAAAACCACTTTTCGCACTTGTGTTAGTGTTGAAAAACCACTTTTCGCACTTGTGTTGGTGCAGCAAACCACTTTTGCACTTGTATTATTGTGGAAAAACCACTTTTCGCACTTGTGTTGCTGCAGAAACCGCTTTTGCACTTGTATTAGTGTGGAAAAACCACTTTTCGCACTTGTGTTAGTGTTGAAAAACCACTTTTCGCACTTGTGTTAATGTTGAAAAACCACATTTCGCACTTGTGTTGGTGCAGGAAACCACTTTTGCACTTGTATTAGTGTGGAAAAACCACTTTTCGCACTTGTGATAGTGTTGAAAAACCACTTTTCGCACTTGTGTTGGTGTTGAAAAACCACTTTTCACACTTGTGTTGGTGCAGGTAACCACTTTTGCACTTGTATTAGTGTGCAAAAAAACACTTTTCGCACTTGTGATAGTGTTGAAAAACCACTTTTCGCACTTGTGATAGTTTTGAAAAACCACTTTTCGCACTTTTGTTAGTGTTGAAAAACCACTTTTTGCACTTGTGTTGGTGCAGGAAACCACTTTTGCACTTGTATTAGTGTGGAAAAAACACTTTTTGCACTTGTGATAGTGTTGAAAAACCACTTTTCGCACTTGTGTTGGTGCAGGAAACCACTTTTGCACTTGTATTAGTTTGGAAAAACCACTTTTCGAACTTGTGCTAGTGTTGAAAAACCACTTTTCGCACTTGTGTTAGGGTTGAAAAACCACTTTTCGCACTTGTGTTGGTGCAGGAAACCACTTTTGCACTTGTATTAGTGTGGAAAAAACACTTTTTGCACTTGTGATAGTGTTGAAAAACCACTTTTCGCACTTGTGTTAGTGTTGAAAAACCACTTTTCGCACTTGTGTTGGTGCAGGAAACCACTTTTGCACTTGTATTAGTGTGGAAAAAACACTTTTCGCACTTGTGATAGTGTTGAAAAACCACTTTTCGCACTTGTGTTAGTGTTGAAAAACCACTTTTCGCACTTGTGTTGGTGCAGGAAACCACTTGTGCACTTGTATTAGTGTGGAAAAAACACTTTTTGCACTTGTGATAGTGTTGAAAAACCACTTTTCGCACTTGTGTTAGTGTTGAAAATCCACTTTTCCCACTTGCTTTGGTTCAGGAAACCACTTTTGCACTTGTATTAGTGTGGAAAAACCACTTTTCGCACTTGTGATAGTGTTGAAAAACCACTTTTCGCAGTTGTCTTAGTGTTGAAAAACCACTTTTCACCCTTGTGTTAGTGTTGAAAAACCACTTTTCGCACTTGTGTTGGTGCAGGAAACCACTTTTGCACTTGTATTAGTGTGGAAAAACCACTTTTCGCACTTGTGATAGTGTTGAAAAACCACTTTTCGCACTTGTGTTAGTGTTGAAAAAACACTTTTTGCACTTGTGTTGGTGCAGGAAACTACTTTTGCACTTGTATTAGTGTGGAAAAACCACTTTTCGCACTTGTGATAGTGTTGAAAAACCACTTTTCGCACTTGTGTTAGTGTTGAAAAACCAATTTTCGCACTTGTGTTGGTGCAGCAAACCACTTTTGCACTTGTATTAGTGTGGAAAAACCAATTTTCGCACTTGTGTTGTTGCAGGAAACCACTTTTGCACTTGAATTAGTGTGGAAAAACCACTTTTCGCACTTGTGTTAATGTTGAAAAACCACATTTCACACTTGTGTTGGTGCAGGAAACCACTTTTGCACTTGTATTAGTGTGGAAAAAACACTTTTCGCACTTGTGATAGTGTTGAAAAACCACTTTTTGCACTTGTGATAGTTTTGAAAAACCACTTTTCGCACTGTGATAGTGTTGAAAAACCACTTTTCGCACTTGTGTTGGTGCAGGAAACCACTTTTGCACTTGTATTAGTGTGGAAAAAACACTTTTCGAACTTTGGATAGTGTTGAAAATCCACTTTTCGCACTTGTGATAGTGTTGAAAAACCACTTTTCGCACTTGTGTTTGTGTTGAAAAACCACTTTTCGCACTTGTGTTGGTGCAGGAAACCACTTTTGCACTTGTATTAGTGTGGAAAAACCACTTTTCGCACTTGTGTTAGTGTTGAAAAACCACCTTTCGCACTTGTGTTAGTGTTGAAAAACCACTTTTCGCACTTGTGTTGGTGCAGGAAACCACTTTTGCACTTGTAATAGTGTGGAAAAAACACTTTTTGCACTTGTGATAGTGTTGAAAAACCACTTTTCGCACTTGTGTTAGTGATGAAAAACCACTTTTCGCACTTGTGTTGGTGCAGGAAACCACTTTTGCACTTGTATTAGTGTGAAAAAACCACTTTTCGCACTTGTGATAGTGTTGAAAAACCACTTTTCGCACTCGTGTTAGTGTTGAAAAACCACTTTTCGCACTTGTGATAGTGTTGAAAAACCACTTTTCGCACTTGTGTTAGTGTTGAAAAACCACTTTTCGCACTTGTGTTGGTGCAGGAAACCACTTTTGCACTTGTATTAGTGTGGAAAAACCACTTTTCGCACTTGTGTTAGTGTTGAAAAACCACTTTTTGCACTTGTATTAGTGTTGAAAAACCACTTTTCGCACTTGTGTTGGTGCAGGAAACCACTTTTGCACTTGTATTAGTGTGGAAAAAACACTTTTTGCACTTGTGATAGTGTTGAAAAACCACTTTTCACACTTGTGTTAGTGTTGAAAAACCACTTTTCGCACTTGTGTTGGTGCAGGAAACCACTTTTGCACTTGTATTAGTGTGGAAAAACCACTTTTCGCACTTGTGATAGTGTTGAAAAACCACTTTTCGCACTTGTGTTGGTGCAGGAAACCACTTTTGCACTTGTATTAGTGTGGAAAAACCACTTTTCGCCCTTGTGTTAGTGTTGAAAAACCACTTTTCGCACTTGTGTTGGTGCAGGAAACCACTTTTGCACTTGTATTAGTGTGGAAAAACCACTTTTCGCACTTGTGTTAGTGTTGAAAAACCACCTTTCGCACTTGTGTTAGTGTTGAAAAACCACTTTTCGCACTTGTGTTGGTGCAGGAAACCACTTTTGCACTTGTAATAGTGTGGAAAAAACACTTTTCGCACTTGTGATAATGTTGAAAAACCACTTTTCGCACTTGTGTTAGTGTTGAAAAACCACTTTTTGCACTTGTGTTAGTGTTGAAAAACCACTTTTCGCACTTGTGATAGTGTTGAAAAACCACTTTTCGCACTTGTCTTAGTGTTGAAAAACCACTTTTCGCCCTTGTGTTAGTGTTGAAAAACCACTTTTCGCACTTGTGTTGGTGCAGGAAACCACTTTTGCACTTGTATTAGTGTGGAAAAACCACTTTTCGCACTTGTGATAGTGTTGAAAAACCACTTTTCGCACTTGTGTTAGTGTTGAAAAACCACTTTTTGCACTTGTGTTGGTGCAGGAAACTACTTTTGCACTTGTATTAGTGTGGAAAAACCACTTTTCGCACTTGTGATAGTGTTGAAAAACCACTTTTCGCACTTGTGTTAGTGTTGAAAAACCACTTTTCGCACTTGTGTTGGTGCAGCAAACCACTTTTGCACTTGTATTATTGTGGAAAAACCACTTTTCGCACTTGTGTTGCTGCAGAAACCGCTTTTGCACTTGTATTAGTGTGGAAAAACCACTTTTCGCACTTGTGTTAGTGTTGAAAAACCACTTTTCGCACTTGTGTTAATGTTGAAAAACCACATTTCGCACTTGTGTTGGTGCAGGAAACCACTTTTGCACTTGTATTAGTGTGGAAAAACCACTTTTCGCACTTGTGATAGTGTTGAAAAACCACTTTTCGCACTTGTGTTGGTGTTGAAAAACCACTTTTCACACTTGTGTTGGTGCAGGTAACCACTTTTGCACTTGTATTAGTGTGCAAAAAACACTTTTCGCACTTGTGATAGTGTTGAAAAACCACTTTTCGCACTTGTGTTGGTGCAGGAAACCACTTTTCGCACTTGTGATAGTGTTGAAAAACCACTTTTCGCACTCGTGTTAGTGTTGAAAAACCACTTTTCGCACTTGTGATAGTGTTGAAAAACCACTTTTCGCACTTGTGTTAGTGTTGAAAAACCACTTTTCGCACTTGTGTTGGTGCAGGAAACCACTTTTGCACTTGTATTAGTGTGGAAAAACCACTTTTCGCACTTGTGTTAGTGTTGAAAAACCACTTTTTGCACTTGTATTAGTGTTGAAAAACCACTTTTCGCACTTGTGTTGGTGCAGGAAACCACTTTTGCACTTGTATTAGTGTGGAAAAAACACTTTTTGCACTTGTGATAGTGTTGAAAAACCACTTTTCACACTTGTGTTAGTGTTGAAAAACCACTTTTCGCACTTGTGTTGGTGCAGGAAACCACTTTTGCACTTGTATTAGTGTGGAAAAACCACTTTTCGCACTTGTGATAGTGTTGAAAAACCACTTTTCGCACTTGTGTTGGTGCAGGAAACCACTTTTGCACTTGTATTAGTGTGGAAAAACCACTTTTCGCCCTTGTGTTAGTGTTGAAAAACCACTTTTCGCACTTGTGTTGGTGCAGGAAACCACTTTTGCACTTGTATTAGTGTGGAAAAACCACTTTTCGCACTTGTGTTAGTGTTGAAAAACCACCTTTCGCACTTGTGTTAGTGTTGAAAAACCACTTTTCGCACTTGTGTTGGTGCAGGAAACCACTTTTGCACTTGTAATAGTGTGGAAAAAACACTTTTCGCACTTGTGATAATGTTGAAAAACCACTTTTCGCACTTGTGTTAGTGTTGAAAAACCACTTTTTGCACTTGTGTTAGTGTTGAAAAACCACTTTTCGCACTTGTGATAGTGTTGAAAAACCACTTTTCGCACTTGTCTTAGTGTTGAAAAACCACTTTTCGCCCTTGTGTTAGTGTTGAAAAACCACTTTTCGCACTTGTGTTGGTGCAGGAAACCACTTTTGCACTTGTATTAGTGTGGAAAAACCACTTTTCGCACTTGTGATAGTGTTGAAAAACCACTTTTCGCACTTGTGTTAGTGTTGAAAAACCACTTTTTGCACTTGTGTTGGTGCAGGAAACTACTTTTGCACTTGTATTAGTGTGGAAAAACCACTTTTCGCACTTGTGATAGTGTTGAAAAACCACTTTTCGCACTTGTGTTAGTGTTGAAAAACCACTTTTCGCACTTGTGTTGGTGCAGCAAACCACTTTTGCACTTGTATTATTGTGGAAAAACCACTTTTCGCACTTGTGTTGCTGCAGAAACCGCTTTTGCACTTGTATTAGTGTGGAAAAACCACTTTTCGCACTTGTGTTAGTGTTGAAAAACCACTTTTCGCACTTGTGTTAATGTTGAAAAACCACATTTCGCACTTGTGTTGGTGCAGGAAACCACTTTTGCACTTGTATTAGTGTGGAAAAACCACTTTTCGCACTTGTGATAGTGTTGAAAAACCACTTTTCGCACTTGTGTTGGTGTTGAAAAACCACTTTTCACACTTGTGTTGGTGCAGGTAACCACTTTTGCACTTGTATTAGTGTGCAAAAAACACTTTTCGCACTTGTGATAGTGTTGAAAAACCACTTTTCGCACTTGTGATAGTTTTGAAAAACCACTTTTCGCACTTTTGTTAGTGTTGAAAAACCACTTTTCGCACTTGTGTTGGTGCAGGAAACCACTTTTGCACTTGTAATAGTGTGGAAAAAACACTTTTTGCACTTGTGATAGTGTTGAAAAACCACTTTTCGCACTTGTGTTAGTGATGAAAAACCACTTTTCGCACTTGTGTTGGTGCAGGAAACCACTTTTGCACTTGTATTAGTGTGGAAAAACCACTTTTCGCACTTGTGATAGTGTTGAAAAACCACTTTTCGCACTCGTGTTAGTGTTGAAAAACCACTTTTCGCACTTGTGATAGTGTTGAAAAACCACTTTTCGCACTTGTGTTAGTGTTGAAAAACCACTTTTCGCACTTGTGTTGGTGCAGGAAACCACTTTTGCACTTGTATTAGTGTGGAAAAACCACTTTTCGCACTTGTGTTAGTGTTGAAAAACCACTTTTTGCACTTGTATTAGTGTTGAAAAACCACTTTTCGCACTTGTGTTGGTGCAGGAAACCACTTTTGCACTTGTATTAGTGTGGAAAAAACACTTTTTGCACTTGTGATAGTGTTGAAAAACCACTTTTCACACTTGTGTTAGTGTTGAAAAACCACTTTTCGCACTTGTGTTGGTGCAGGAAACCACTTTTGCACTTGTATTAGTGTGGAAAAACCACTTTTCGCACTTGTGATAGTGTTGAAAAACCACTTTTCGCACTTGTGTTGGTGCAGGAAACCACTTTTGCACTTGTATTAGTGTGGAAAACCACTTTTCGCCCTTGTGTTAGTGTTGAAAAACCACTTTTCGCACTTGTGTTGGTGCAGGAAACCACTTTTGCACTTGTATTAGTGTGGAAAAACCACTTTTCGCACTTGTGTTAGTGTTGAAAAACCACCTTTCGCACTTGTGTTAGTGTTGAAAAACCACTTTTCGCACTTGTGTTGGTGCAGGAAACCACTTTTGCACTTGTAATAGTGTGGAAAAACCACTTTTCGCACTTGTGTTAGTGTTGAAAAACCACTTTTCGCACTTGTGTTAATGTTGAAAAACCACATTTCGCACTTGTGTTGGTGCAGGAAACCACTTTTGCACTTGTATTAGTGTGGAAAAACCACTTTTCGCACTTGTGATAGTGTTGAAAAACCACTTTTCGCACTTGTGTTGGTGTTGAAAAACCACTTTTCACACTTGTGTTGGTGCAGGTAACCACTTTTGCACTTGTATTAGTGTGCAAAAAACACTTTTCGCACTTGTGATAGTGTTGAAAAACCACTTTTCGCACTTGTGATAGTTTTGAAAAACCACTTTTCGCACTTTTGTTAGTGTTGAAAAACCACTTTTTGCACTTGTGTTGGTGCAGGAAACCACTTTTGCACTTGTATTAGTGTGGAAAAAACACTTTTTGCACTTGTGATAGTGTTGAAAAACCACTTTTCGCACTTGTGTTGGTGCAGGAAACCACTTTTGCACTTGTATTAGTTTGTAAAAACCACTTTTCGCACTTGTGCTAGTGTTGAAAAACCACTTTTCGCACTTGTGTTAGTGTTGAAAAACCACTTTTCGCACTTGTGTTGGTGCAGGAAACCACTTTTGCACTTGTATTAGTGTGGAAAAAACACTTTTTGCACTTGTGATAGTGTTGAAAAACCACTTTTCGCACTTGTGTTAGTGTTGAAAAACCACTTTTCGCACTTGTGTTGGTGCAGGAAACCACTTTTGCACTTGTATTAGTGTGGAAAAAACACTTTTCGCACTTGTGATAGTGTTGAAAAACCACTTTTCGCACTTGTGTTAGTGTTGAAAAACCACTTTTCGCACTTGTGTTGGTGCAGGAAACCACTTGTGCACTTGTATTAGTGTGGAAAAAACACTTTTTGCACTTGTGATAGTGTTGAAAAACCACTTTTCGCACTTGTGTTAGTGTTGAAAATCCACTTTTCCCACTTGCTTTGGTTCAGGAAACCACTTTTGCACTTGTATTAGTGTGGAAAAACCACTTTTCGCACTTGTGATAGTGTTGAAAAACCACTTTTCGCAGTTGTCTTAGTGTTGAAAAACCACTTTTCACCCTTGTGTTAGTGTTGAAAAACCACTTTTCGCACTTGTGTTGGTGCAGGAAACCACTTTTGCACTTGTATTAGTGTGGAAAAACCACTTTTCGCACTTGTGATAGTGTTGAAAAACCACTTTTCGCACTTGTGTTAGTGTTGAAAAAACACTTTTTGCACTTGTGTTGGTGCAGGAAACTACTTTTGCACTTGTATTAGTGTGGAAAAACCACTTTTCGCACTTGTGATAGTGTTGAAAAACCACTTTTCGCACTTGTGTTAGTGTTGAAAAACCAATTTTCGCACTTGTGTTGGTGCAGCAAACCACTTTTGCACTTGTATTAGTGTGGAAAAACCAATTTTCGCACTTGTGTTGTTGCAGGAAACCACTTTTGCACTTGAATTAGTGTGGAAAAACCACTTTTCGCACTTGTGTTAATGTTGAAAAACCACATTTCACACTTGTGTTGGTGCAGGAAACCACTTTTGCACTTGTATTAGTGTGGAAAAAACACTTTTCGCACTTGTGATAGTGTTGAAAAACCACTTTTCGCACTTGTGATAGTTTTGAAAAACCACTTTTCGCACTGTGATAGTGTTGAAAAACCACTTTTCGCACTTGTGTTGGTGCAGGAAACCACTTTTGCACTTGTATTAGTGTGGAAAAACACTTTTCGAACTTTGGATAGTGTTGAAAATCCACTTTTCGCACTTGTGATAGTGTTGAAAAACCACTTTTCGCACTTGTGTTTGTGTTGAAAAACCACTTTTCGCACTTGTGTTGGTGCAGGAAACCACTTTTGCACTTGTATTAGTGTGGAAAAACCACTTTTCGCACTTGTGTTAGTGTTGAAAAACCACCTTTCGCACTTGTGTTAGTGTTGAAAAACCACTTTTCGCACTTGTGTTGGTGCAGGAAACCACTTTTGCACTTGTAATAGTGTGGAAAAAACACTTTTTGCACTTGTGATAGTGTTGAAAAACCACTTTTCGCACTTGTGTTAGTGATGAAAAACCACTTTTCGCACTTGTGTTGGTGCAGGAAACCACTTTTGCACTTGTATTAGTGTGAAAAAACCACTTTTCGCACTTGTGATAGTGTTGAAAAACCACTTTTCGCACTCGTGTTAGTGTTGAAAAACCACTTTTCGCACTTGTGATAGTGTTGAAAAACCACTTTTCGCACTTGTGTTAGTGTTGAAAAACCACTTTTCGCACTTGTGTTGGTGCAGGAAACCACTTTTGCACTTGTATTAGTGTGGAAAAACCACTTTTCGCACTTGTGTTAGTGTTGAAAAACCACTTTTTGCACTTGTATTAGTGTTGAAAAACCACTTTTCGCACTTGTGTTGGTGCAGGAAACCACTTTTGCACTTGTATTAGTGTGGAAAAAACACTTTTTGCACTTGTGATAGTGTTGAAAAACCACTTTTCACACTTGTGTTAGTGTTGAAAAACCACTTTTCGCACTTGTGTTGGTGCAGGAAACCACTTTTGCACTTGTATTAGTGTGGAAAAACCACTTTTCGCACTTGTGATAGTGTTGAAAAACCACTTTTCGCACTTGTGTTGGTGCAGGAAACCACTTTTGCACTTGTATTAGTGTGGAAAAACCACTTTTCGCCCTTGTGTTAGTGTTGAAAAACCACTTTTCGCACTTGTGTTGGTGCAGGAAACCACTTTTGCACTTGTATTAGTGTGGAAAAACCACTTTTCGCACTTGTGTTAGTGTTGAAAAACCACCTTTCGCACTTGTGTTAGTGTTGAAAAACCACTTTTCGCACTTGTGTTGGTGCAGGAAACCACTTTTGCACTTGTAATAGTGTGGAAAAAACACTTTTCGCACTTGTGATAGTGTTGAAAAACCACTTTTCGCACTTGTGTTAGTGTTGAAAAACCACTTTTTGCACTTGTGTTAGTGTTGAAAAACCACTTTTCGCACTTGTGATAGTGTTGAAAAACCACTTTTCGCACTTGTCTTAGTGTTGAAAAACCACTTTTCGCCCTTGTGTTAGTGTTGAAAAACCACTTTTCGCACTTGTGTTGGTGCAGGAAACCACTTTTGCACTTGTATTAGTGTGGAAAAACCACTTTTCGCACTTGTGATAGTGTTGAAAAACCACTTTTCGCACTTGTGTTAGTGTTGAAAAACCACTTTTTGCACTTGTGTTGGTGCAGGAAACTACTTTTGCACTTGTATTAGTGTGGAAAAACCACTTTTCGCACTTGTGATAGTGTTGAAAAACCACTTTTCGCACTTGTGTTAGTGTTGAAAAACCACTTTTCGCACTTGTGTTGGTGCAGCAAACCACTTTTGCACTTGTATTATTGTGGAAAAACCACTTTTCGCACTTGTGTTGCTGCAGAAACCGCTTTTGCACTTGTATTAGTGTGGAAAAACCACTTTTCGCACTTGTGTTAGTGTTGAAAAACCACTTTTCGCACTTGTGTTAATGTTGAAAAACCACATTTCGCACTTGTGTTGGTGCAGGAAACCACTTTTGCACTTGTATTAGTGTGGAAAAACTACTTTTCGCACTTGTGATAGTGTTGAAAAACCACTTTTCGCACTTGTGTTGGTGTTGAAAAACCACTTTTCACACTTGTGTTGGTGCAGGTAACCACTTTTGCACTTGTATTAGTGTGCAAAAAACACTTTTCGCACTTGTGATAGTGTTGAAAAACCACTTTTCGCACTTGTGATAGTTTTGAAAAACCACTTTTCGCACTTTTGTTAGTGTTGAAAAACCACTTTTTGCACTTGTGTTGGTGCAGGAAACCACTTTTGCACTTGTATTAGTGTGGAAAAAACACTTTTTGCACTTGTGATAGTGTTGAAAAACCACTTTTCGCACTTGTGTTGGTGCAGGAAACCACTTTTGCACTTGTATTAGTTTGGAAAAACCACTTTTCGCACTTGTGCTAGTGTTGAAAAACCACTTTTCGCACTTGTGTTAGTGTTGAAAAACCACTTTTCGCACTTGTGTTGGTGCAGGAAACCACTTTTGCACTTGTATTAGTGTGGAAAAAACACTTTTCGCACTTGTGATAGTGTTGAAAAACCACTTTTCGCACTTGTGTTAGTGTTGAAAAACCACTTTTCGCACTTGTGTTGGTGCAGGAAACCACTTGTGCACTTGTATTAGTGTGGAAAAAACACTTTTTGCACTTGTGATAGTGTTGAAAAACCACTTTTCGCACTTGTGTTAGTGTTGAAAATCCACTTTTCCCACTTGCTTTGGTTCAGGAAACCACTTTTGCACTTGTATTAGTGTGGAAAAACCACTTTTCGCACTTGTGTTAGTGTTGAAAATCCACTTTTCCCACTTGCTTTGGTTCAGGAAACCACTTTTGCACTTGTAATAGTGTGGAAAAAACACTTTTCGCACTTGTGATAATGTTGAAAAACCACTTTTCGCACTTGTGTTAGTGTTGAAAAACCACTTTTTGCACTTGTGTTAGTGTTGAAAAACCACTTTTCGCACTTGTGATAGTGTTGAAAAACCACTTTTCGCACTTGTCTTAGTGTTGAAAAACCACTTTTCGCCCTTGTGTTAGTGTTGAAAAACCACTTTTCGCACTTGTGTTGGTGCAGGAAACCACTTTTGCACTTGTATTAGTGTGGAAAAACCACTTTTCGCACTTGTGATAGTGTTGAAAAACCACTTTTCGCACTTGTGTTAGTGTTGAAAAACCACTTTTTGCACTTGTGTTGGTGCAGGAAACTACTTTTGCACTTGTATTAGTGTGGAAAAACCACTTTTCGCACTTGTGATAGTGTTGAAAAACCACTTTTCGCACTTGTGTTAGTGTTGAAAAACCACTTTTCGCACTTGTGTTGGTGCAGCAAACCACTTTTGCACTTGTATTATTGTGGAAAAACCACTTTTCGCACTTGTGTTGCTGCAGAAACCGCTTTTGCACTTGTATTAGTGTGGAAAAACCACTTTTCGCACTTGTGTTAGTGTTGAAAAACCACTTTTCGCACTTGTGTTAATGTTGAAAAACCACATTTCGCACTTGTGTTGGTGCAGGAAACCACTTTTGCACTTGTATTAGTGTGGAAAAACCACTTTTCGCACTTGTGATAGTGTTGAAAAACCACTTTTCGCACTTGTGTTGGTGTTGAAAAACCACTTTTCACACTTGTGTTGGTGCAGGTAACCACTTTTGCACTTGTATTAGTGTGCAAAAAACACTTTTCGCACTTGTGATAGTGTTGAAAAACCACTTTTCGCACTTGTGTTGGTGCAGGAAACCACTTTTCGCACTTGTGATAGTGTTGAAAAACCACTTTTCGCACTCGTGTTAGTGTTGAAAAACCACTTTTCGCACTTGTGATAGTGTTGAAAAACCACTTTTCGCACTTGTGTTAGTGTTGAAAAACCACTTTTCGCACTTGTGTTGGTGCAGGAAACCACTTTTGCACTTGTATTAGTGTGGAAAAACCACTTTTCGCACTTGTGTTAGTGTTGAAAAACCACTTTTTGCACTTGTATTAGTGTTGAAAAACCACTTTTCGCACTTGTGTTGGTGCAGGAAACCACTTTTGCACTTGTATTAGTGTGGAAAAAACACTTTTTGCACTTGTGATAGTGTTGAAAAACCACTTTTCACACTTGTGTTAGTGTTGAAAAACCACTTTTCGCACTTGTGTTGGTGCAGGAAACCACTTTTGCACTTGTATTAGTGTGGAAAAACCACTTTTCGCACTTGTGATAGTGTTGAAAAACCACTTTTCGCACTTGTGTTGGTGCAGGAAACCACTTTTGCACTTGTATTAGTGTGGAAAAACCACTTTTCGCCCTTGTGTTAGTGTTGAAAAACCACTTTTCGCACTTGTGTTGGTGCAGGAAACCACTTTTGCACTTGTATTAGTGTGGAAAAACCACTTTTCGCACTTGTGTTAGTGTTGAAAAACCACCTTTCGCACTTGTGTTAGTGTTGAAAAACCACTTTTCGCACTTGTGTTGGTGCAGGAAACCACTTTTGCACTTGTAATAGTGTGGAAAAAACACTTTTCGCACTTGTGATAATGTTGAAAAACCACTTTTCGCACTTGTGTTAGTGTTGAAAAACCACTTTTTGCACTTGTGTTAGTGTTGAAAAACCACTTTTCGCACTTGTGATAGTGTTGAAAAACCACTTTTCGCACTTGTCTTAGTGTTGAAAAACCACTTTTCGCCCTTGTGTTAGTGTTGAAAAACCACTTTTCGCACTTGTGTTGGTGCAGGAAACCACTTTTGCACTTGTATTAGTGTGGAAAAACCACTTTTCGCACTTGTGATAGTGTTGAAAAACCACTTTTCGCACTTGTGTTAGTGTTGAAAAACCACTTTTTGCACTTGTGTTGGTGCAGGAAACTACTTTTGCACTTGTATTAGTGTGGAAAAACCACTTTTCGCACTTGTGATAGTGTTGAAAAACCACTTTTCGCACTTGTGTTAGTGTTGAAAAACCACTTTTCGCACTTGTGTTGGTGCAGCAAACCACTTTTGCACTTGTATTATTGTGGAAAAACCACTTTTCGCACTTGTGTTGCTGCAGAAACCGCTTTTGCACTTGTATTAGTGTGGAAAAACCACTTTTCGCACTTGTGTTAGTGTTGAAAAACCACTTTTCGCACTTGTGTTAATGTTGAAAAACCACATTTCGCACTTGTGTTGGTGCAGGAAACCACTTTTGCACTTGTATTAGTGTGGAAAAACCACTTTTCGCACTTGTGATAGTGTTGAAAAACCACTTTTCGCACTTGTGTTGGTGTTGAAAAACCACTTTTCACACTTGTGTTGGTGCAGGTAACCACTTTTGCACTTGTATTAGTGTGCAAAAAACACTTTTCGCACTTGTGATAGTGTTGAAAAACCACTTTTCGCACTTGTGATAGTTTTGAAAAACCACTTTTCGCACTTTTGTTAGTGTTGAAAAACCACTTTTCGCACTTGTGTTGGTGCAGGAAACCACTTTTGCACTTGTAATAGTGTGGAAAAAACACTTTTTGCACTTGTGATAGTGTTGAAAAACCACTTTTCGCACTTGTGTTAGTGATGAAAAACCACTTTTCGCACTTGTGTTGGTGCAGGAAACCACTTTTGCACTTGTATTAGTGTGGAAAAACCACTTTTCGCACTTGTGATAGTGTTGAAAAACCACTTTTCGCACTCGTGTTAGTGTTGAAAAACCACTTTTCGCACTTGTGATAGTGTTGAAAAACCACTTTTCGCACTTGTGTTAGTGTTGAAAAACCACTTTTCGCACTTGTGTTGGTGCAGGAAACCACTTTTGCACTTGTATTAGTGTGGAAAAACCACTTTTCGCACTTGTGTTAGTGTTGAAAAACCACTTTTTGCACTTGTATTAGTGTTGAAAAACCACTTTTCGCACTTGTGTTGGTGCAGGAAACCACTTTTGCACTTGTATTAGTGTGGAAAAAACACTTTTTGCACTTGTGATAGTGTTGAAAAACCACTTTTCACACTTGTGTTAGTGTTGAAAAACCACTTTTCGCACCTGTGTTGGTGCAGGAAACCACTTTTGCACTTGTATTAGTGTGGAAAAACCACTTTTCGCACTTGTGATAGTGTTGAAAAACCACTTTTCGCACTTGTGTTGGTGCAGGAAACCACTTTTGCACTTGTATTAGTGTGGAAAACCACTTTTCGCCCTTGTGTTAGTGTTGAAAAACCACTTTTCGCACTTGTGTTGGTGCAGGAAACCACTTTTGCACTTGTATTAGTGTGGAAAAACCACTTTTCGCACTTGTGTTAGTGTTGAAAAACCACCTTTCGCACTTGTGTTAGTGTTGAAAAACCACTTTTCGCACTTGTGTTGGTGCAGGAAACCACTTTTGCACTTGTAATAGTGTGGAAAAACCACTTTTCGCACTTGTGTTAGTGTTGAAAAACCACTTTTCGCACTTGTGTTAATGTTGAAAAACCACATTTCGCACTTGTGTTGGTGCAGGAAACCACTTTTGCACTTGTATTAGTGTGGAAAAACCACTTTTCGCACTTGTGATAGTGTTGAAAAACCACTTTTCGCACTTGTGTTGGTGTTGAAAAACCACTTTTCACACTTGTGTTGGTGCAGGTAACCACTTTTGCACTTGTATTAGTGTGCAAAAAACACTTTTCGCACTTGTGATAGTGTTGAAAAACCACTTTTGCACTTGTATTAGTGTGGAAAAACCACTTTTCGCACTTGTGATAGTGTTGAAAAACCACTTTTCGCACTTGTGTTGGTGCAGGAAACCACTTTTGCACTTGTATTAGTGTGGAAAAACCACTTTTCGCCCTTGTGTTAGTGTTGAAAAACCACTTTTCGCACTTGTGTTGGTGCAGGAAACCACTTTTGCACTTGTATTAGTTTGTAAAAACCACTTTTCGCACTTGTGCTAGTGTTGAAAAACCACTTTTCGCACTTGTGTTAGTGTTGAAAAACCACTTTTCGCACTTGTGTTGGTGCAGGAAACCACTTTTGCACTTGTATTAGTGTGGAAAAAACACTTTTTGCACTTGTGATAGTGTTGAAAAACCACTTTTCGCACTTGTGTTAGTGTTGAAAAACCACTTTTCGCACTTGTGTTGGTGCAGGAAACCACTTTTGCACTTGTATTAGTGTGGAAAAAACACTTTTCGCACTTGTGATAGTGTTGAAAAACCACTTTTCGCACTTGTGTTAGTGTTGAAAAACCACTTTTCGCACTTGTGTTGGTGCAGGAAACCACTTGTGCACTTGTATTAGTGTGGAAAAAACACTTTTTGCACTTGTGATAGTGTTGAAAAACCACTTTTCGCACTTGTGTTAGTGTTGAAAATCCACTTTTCCCACTTGCTTTGGTTCAGGAAACCACTTTTGCACTTGTATTAGTGTGGAAAAACCACTTTTCGCACTTGTGATAGTGTTGAAAAACCACTTTTCGCAGTTGTCTTAGTGTTGAAAAACCACTTTTCACCCTTGTGTTAGTGTTGAAAAACCACTTTTCGCACTTGTGTTGGTGCAGGAAACCACTTTTGCACTTGTATTAGTGTGGAAAAACCACTTTTCGCACTTGTGATAGTGTTGAAAAACCACTTTTCGCACTTGTGTTAGTGTTGAAAAAACACTTTTTGCACTTGTGTTGGTGCAGGAAACTACTTTTGCACTTGTATTAGTGTGGAAAAACCACTTTTCGCACTTGTGATAGTGTTGAAAAACCACTTTTCGCACTTGTGTTAGTGTTGAAAAACCAATTTTCGCACTTGTGTTGGTGCAGCAAACCACTTTTGCACTTGTATTAGTGTGGAAAAACCAATTTTCGCACTTGTGTTGTTGCAGGAAACCACTTTTGCACTTGAATTAGTGTGGAAAAACCACTTTTCGCACTTGTGTTAATGTTGAAAAACCACATTTCACACTTGTGTTGGTGCAGGAAACCACTTTTGCACTTGTATTAGTGTGGAAAAAACACTTTTCGCACTTGTGATAGTGTTGAAAAACCACTTTTCGCACTTGTGATAGTTTTGAAAAACCACTTTTCGCACTGTGATAGTGTTGAAAAACCACTTTTCGCACTTGTGTTGGTGCAGGAAACCACTTTTGCACTTGTATTAGTGTGGAAAAACACTTTTCGAACTTTGGATAGTGTTGAAAATCCACTTTTCGCACTTGTGATAGTGTTGAAAAACCACTTTTCGCACTTGTGTTTGTGTTGAAAAACCACTTTTCGCACTTGTGTTGGTGCAGGAAACCACTTTTGCACTTGTATTAGTGTGGAAAAACCACTTTTCGCACTTGTGTTAGTGTTGAAAAACCACCTTTCGCACTTGTGTTAGTGTTGAAAAACCACTTTTCGCACTTGTGTTGGTGCAGGAAACCACTTTTGCACTTGTAATAGTGTGGAAAAAACACTTTTTGCACTTGTGATAGTGTTGAAAAACCACTTTTCGCACTTGTGTTAGTGATGAAAAACCACTTTTCGCACTTGTGTTGGTGCAGGAAACCACTTTTGCACTTGTATTAGTGTGAAAAAACCACTTTTCGCACTTGTGATAGTGTTGAAAAACCACTTTTCGCACTCGTGTTAGTGTTGAAAAACCACTTTTCGCACTTGTGATAGTGTTGAAAAACCACTTTTCGCACTTGTGTTAGTGTTGAAAAACCACTTTTCGCACTTGTGTTGGTGCAGGAAACCACTTTTGCACTTGTATTAGTGTGGAAAAACCACTTTTCGCACTTGTGTTAGTGTTGAAAAACCACTTTTTGCACTTGTATTAGTGTTGAAAAACCACTTTTCGCACTTGTGTTGGTGCAGGAAACCACTTTTGCACTTGTATTAGTGTGGAAAAAACACTTTTTGCACTTGTGATAGTGTTGAAAAACCACTTTTCACACTTGTGTTAGTGTTGAAAAACCACTTTTCGCACTTGTGTTGGTGCAGGAAACCACTTTTGCACTTGTATTAGTGTGGAAAAACCACTTTTCGCACTTGTGATAGTGTTGAAAAACCACTTTTCGCACTTGTGTTGGTGCAGGAAACCACTTTTGCACTTGTATTAGTGTGGAAAAACCACTTTTCGCCCTTGTGTTAGTGTTGAAAAACCACTTTTCGCACTTGTGTTGGTGCAGGAAACCACTTTTGCACTTGTATTAGTGTGGAAAAACCACTTTTCGCACTTGTGTTAGTGTTGAAAAACCACCTTTCGCACTTGTGTTAGTGTTGAAAAACCACTTTTCGCACTTGTGTTGGTGCAGGAAACCACTTTTGCACTTGTAATAGTGTGGAAAAAACACTTTTCGCACTTGTGATAGTGTTGAAAAACCACTTTTCGCACTTGTGTTAGTGTTGAAAAACCACTTTTTGCACTTGTGTTAGTGTTGAAAAACCACTTTTCGCACTTGTGATAGTGTTGAAAAACCACTTTTCGCACTTGTCTTAGTGTTGAAAAACCACTTTTCGCCCTTGTGTTAGTGTTGAAAAACCACTTTTCGCACTTGTGTTGGTGCAGGAAACCACTTTTGCACTTGTATTAGTGTGGAAAAACCACTTTTCGCACTTGTGATAGTGTTGAAAAACCACTTTTCGCACTTGTGTTAGTGTTGAAAAACCACTTTTTGCACTTGTGTTGGTGCAGGAAACTACTTTTGCACTTGTATTAGTGTGGAAAAACCACTTTTCGCACTTGTGATAGTGTTGAAAAACCACTTTTCGCACTTGTGTTAGTGTTGAAAAACCACTTTTCGCACTTGTGTTGGTGCAGCAAACCACTTTTGCACTTGTATTATTGTGGAAAAACCACTTTTCGCACTTGTGTTGCTGCAGAAACCGCTTTTGCACTTGTATTAGTGTGGAAAAACCACTTTTCGCACTTGTGTTAGTGTTGAAAAACCACTTTTCGCACTTGTGTTAATGTTGAAAAACCACATTTCGCACTTGTGTTGGTGCAGGAAACCACTTTTGCACTTGTATTAGTGTGGAAAAACTACTTTTCGCACTTGTGATAGTGTTGAAAAACCACTTTTCGCACTTGTGTTGGTGTTGAAAAACCACTTTTCACACTTGTGTTGGTGCAGGTAACCACTTTTGCACTTGTATTAGTGTGCAAAAAACACTTTTCGCACTTGTGATAGTGTTGAAAAACCACTTTTCGCACTTGTGATAGTTTTGAAAAACCACTTTTCGCACTTTTGTTAGTGTTGAAAAACCACTTTTTGCACTTGTGTTGGTGCAGGAAACCACTTTTGCACTTGTATTAGTGTGGAAAAAACACTTTTTGCACTTGTGATAGTGTTGAAAAACCACTTTTCGCACTTGTGTTGGTGCAGGAAACCACTTTTGCACTTGTATTAGTTTGGAAAAACCACTTTTCGCACTTGTGCTAGTGTTGAAAAACCACTTTTCGCACTTGTGTTAGTGTTGAAAAACCACTTTTCGCACTTGTGTTGGTGCAGGAAACCACTTTTGCACTTGTATTAGTGTGGAAAAAACACTTTTCGCACTTGTGATAGTGTTGAAAAACCACTTTTCGCACTTGTGTTAGTGTTGAAAAACCACTTTTCGCACTTGTGTTGGTGCAGGAAACCACTTGTGCACTTGTATTAGTGTGGAAAAAACACTTTTTGCACTTGTGATAGTGTTGAAAAACCACTTTTCGCACTTGTGTTAGTGTTGAAAATCCACTTTTCCCACTTGCTTTGGTTCAGGAAACCACTTTTGCACTTGTATTAGTGTGGAAAAACCACTTTTCGCACTTGTGATAGTGTTGAAAAACCACTTTTCGCAGTTGTCTTAGTGTTGAAAAACCACTTTTCGCCCTTGTGTTAGTGTTGAAAAACCACTTTTCGCACTTGTGTTGGTGCAGGAAACCACTTTTGCACTTGTAATAGTGTGGAAAAACCACTTTTCGCACTTGTGTTAGTGTTGAAAAACCACTTTTCGCACTTGTGTTAATGTTGAAAAACCACATTTCGCACTTGTGTTGGTGCAGGAAACCACTTTTGCACTTGTATTAGTGTGGAAAAACCACTTTTCGCACTTGTGATAGTGTTGAAAAACCACTTTTCGCACTTGTGTTGGTGTTGAAAAACCACTTTTCACACTTGTGTTGGTGCAGGTAACCACTTTTGCACTTGTATTAGTGTGCAAAAAACACTTTTCGCACTTGTGATAGTGTTGAAAAACCACTTTTCGCACTTGTGATAGTTTTGAAAAACCACTTTTCGCACTTTTGTTAGTGTTGAAAAACCACTTTTTGCACTTGTGTTGGTGCAGGAAACCACTTTTGCACTTGTATTAGTGTGGAAAAAACACTTTTTGCACTTGTGATAGTGTTGAAAAACCACTTTTCGCACTTGTGTTGGTGCAGGAAACCACTTTTGCACTTGTATTAGTTTGTAAAAACCACTTTTCGCACTTGTGCTAGTGTTGAAAAACCACTTTTCGCACTTGTGTTAGTGTTGAAAAACCACTTTTCGCACTTGTGTTGGTGCAGGAAACCACTTTTGCACTTGTATTAGTGTGGAAAAAACACTTTTTGCACTTGTGATAGTGTTGAAAAACCACTTTTCGCACTTGTGTTAGTGTTGAAAAACCACTTTTCGCACTTGTGTTGGTGCAGGAAACCACTTTTGCACTTGTATTAGTGTGGAAAAAACACTTTTCGCACTTGTGATAGTGTTGAAAAACCACTTTTCGCACTTGTGTTAGTGTTGAAAAACCACTTTTCGCACTTGTGTTGGTGCAGGAAACCACTTGTGCACTTGTATTAGTGTGGAAAAAACACTTTTTGCACTTGTGATAGTGTTGAAAAACCACTTTTCGCACTTGTGTTAGTGTTGAAAATCCACTTTTCCCACTTGCTTTGGTTCAGGAAACCACTTTTGCACTTGTATTAGTGTGGAAAAACCACTTTTCGCACTTGTGATAGTGTTGAAAAACCACTTTTCGCAGTTGTCTTAGTGTTGAAAAACCACTTTTCACCCTTGTGTTAGTGTTGAAAAACCACTTTTCGCACTTGTGTTGGTGCAGGAAACCACTTTTGCACTTGTATTAGTGTGGAAAAACCACTTTTCGCACTTGTGATAGTGTTGAAAAACCACTTTTCGCACTTGTGTTAGTGTTGAAAAAACACTTTTTGCACTTGTGTTGGTGCAGGAAACTACTTTTGCACTTGTATTAGTGTGGAAAAACCACTTTTCGCACTTGTGATAGTGTTGAAAAACCACTTTTCGCACTTGTGTTAGTGTTGAAAAACCAATGTTCGCACTTGTGTTGGTGCAGCAAACCACTTTTGCACTTGTATTAGTGTGGAAAAACCAATTTTCGCACTTGTGTTGTTGCAGGAAACCACTTTTGCACTTGAATTAGTGTGGAAAAACCACTTTTCGCACTTGTGTTAATGTTGAAAAACCACATTTCACACTTGTGTTGGTGCAGGAAACCACTTTTGCACTTGTATTAGTGTGGAAAAAACACTTTTCGCACTTGTGATAGTGTTGAAAAACCACTTTTCGCACTTGTGATAGTTTTGAAAAACCACTTTTCGCACTGTGATAGTGTTGAAAAACCACTTTTCGCACTTGTGTTGGTGCAGGAAACCACTTTTGCACTTGTATTAGTGTGGAAAAAACCACTTTTCGCACTTGTGTTAGTGTTGAAAAACTACTTTTCACACTTGTGTTAGTGTTGAAAATCCACTTTTCCCACTTGTATTGGTGCAGGAAACCACTTTTGCACTTGTATTAGTGTGGAAAAAACACTTTTCGAACTTTGGATAGTGTTGAAAATCCACTTTTCGCACTTGTGATAGTGTTGAAAAACCACTTTTCGCACTTGTGTTTGTGTTGAAAAACCACTTTTCGCACTTGTGTTGGTGCAGGAAACCACTTTTGCACTTGTATTAGTGTGGAAAAACCACTTTTCGCACTTGTGTTAGTGTTGAAAAACCACCTTTCGCACTTGTGTTAGTGTTGAAAAACCACTTTTCGCACTTGTGTTGGTGCAGGAAACCACTTTTGCACTTGTAATAGTGTGGAAAAAACACTTTTTGCACTTGTGATAGTGTTGAAAAACCACTTTTCGCACTTGTGTTAGTGATGAAAAACCACTTTTCGCACTTGTGTTGGTGCAGGAAACCACTTTTGCACTTGTATTAGTGTGGAAAAACCACTTTTCGCACTTGTGATAGTGTTGAAAAACCACTTTTCGCACTCGTGTTAGTGTTGAAAAACCACTTTTCGCACTTGTGATAGTGTTGAAAAACCACTTTTCGCACTTGTGTTAGTGTTGAAAAACCACTTTTCGCACTTGTGTTGGTGCAGGAAACCACTTTTGCACTTGTATTAGTGTGGAAAAACCACTTTTCGCACTTGTGTTAGTGTTGAAAAACCACTTTTTGCACTTGTATTAGTGTTGAAAAACCACTTTTCGCACTTGTGTTGGTGCAGGAAACCACTTTTGCACTTGTATTAGTGTGGAAAAAACACTTTTTGCACTTGTGATAGTGTTGAAAAACCACTTTTCACACTTGTGTTAGTGTTGAAAAACCACTTTTCGCACTTGTGTTGGTGCAGGAAACCACTTTTGCACTTGTATTAGTGTGGAAAAACCACTTTTCGCACTTGTGATAGTGTTGAAAAACCACTTTTCGCACTTGTGTTGGTGCAGGAAACCACTTTTGCACTTGTATTAGTGTGGAAAAACCACTTTTCGCCCTTGTGTTAGTGTTGAAAAACCACTTTTCGCACTTGTGTTGGTGCAGGAAACCACTTTTGCACTTGTATTAGTGTGGAAAAACCACTTTTCGCACTTGTGTTAGTGTTGAAAAACCACCTTTCGCACTTGTGTTAGTGTTGAAAAACCACTTTTCGCACTTGTGTTGGTGCAGGAAACCACTTTTGCACTTGTAATAGTGTGGAAAAAACACTTTTCGCACTTGTGATAGTGTTGAAAAACCACTTTTCGCACTTGTGTTAGTGTTGAAAAACCACTTTTTGCACTTGTGTTAGTGTTGAAAAACCACTTTTCGCACTTGTGATAGTGTTGAAAAACCACTTTTCGCACTTGTCTTAGTGTTGAAAAACCACTTTTCGCCCTTGTGTTAGTGTTGAAAAACCACTTTTCGCACTTGTGTTGGTGCAGGAAACCACTTTTGCACTTGTATTAGTGTGGAAAAACCACTTTTCGCACTTGTGATAGTGTTGAAAAACCACTTTTCGCACTTGTGTTAGTGTTGAAAAACCACTTTTTGCACTTGTGTTGGTGCAGGAAACTACTTTTGCACTTGTATTAGTGTGGAAAAACCACTTTTCGCACTTGTGATAGTGTTGAAAAACCACTTTTCGCACTTGTGTTAGTGTTGAAAAACCACTTTTCGCACTTGTGTTGGTGCAGCAAACCACTTTTGCACTTGTATTATTGTGGAAAAACCACTTTTCGCACTTGTGTTGCTGCAGAAACCGCTTTTGCACTTGTATTAGTGTGGAAAAACCACTTTTCGCACTTGTGTTAGTGTTGAAAATCCACTTTTCGCACTTGTGTTAATGTTGAAAAACCACATTTCGCACTTGTGTTGGTGCAGGAAACCACTTTTGCACTTGTATTAGTGTGGAAAAACCACTTTTCGCACTTGTGATAGTGTTGAAAAACCACTTTTCGCACTTGTGTTGGTGTTGAAAAACCACTTTTCACACTTGTGTTGGTGCAGGTAACCACTTTTGCACTTGTATTAGTGTGCAAAAAACACTTTTCGCACTTGTGATAGTGTTGAAAAACCACTTTTCGCACTTGTGATAGTTTTGAAAAACCACTTTTCGCACTTTTGTTAGTGTTGAAAAACCACTTTTTGCACTTGTGTTGGTGCAGGAAACCACTTTTGCACTTGTATTAGTGTGGAAAAAACACTTTTTGCACTTGTGATAGTGTTGAAAAACCACTTTTCGCACTTGTGTTGGTGCAGGAAACCACTTTTGCACTTGTATTAGTTTGGAAAAACCACTTTTCGCACTTGTGCTAGTGTTGAAAAACCACTTTTCGCACTTGTGTTAGTGTTGAAAAACCACTTTTCGCACTTGTGTTGGTGCAGGAAACCACTTTTGCACTTGTATTAGTGTGGAAAAAACACTTTTCGCACTTGTGATAGTGTTGAAAAACCACTTTTCGCACTTGTGTTAGTGTTGAAAAACCACTTTTCGCACTTGTGTTGGTGCAGGAAACCACTTGTGCACTTGTATTAGTGTGGAAAAAACACTTTTTGCACTTGTGATAGTGTTGAAAAACCACTTTTCGCACTTGTGTTAGTGTTGAAAATCCACTTTTCCCACTTGCTTTGGTTCAGGAAACCACTTTTGCACTTGTATTAGTGTGGAAAAACCACTTTTCGCACTTGTGATAGTGTTGAAAAACCACTTTTCGCAGTTGTCTTAGTGTTGAAAAACCACTTTTCGCCCTTGTGTTAGTGTTGAAAAACCACTTTTCGCACTTGTGTTGGTGCAGGAAACCACTTTTGCACTTGTATTAGTGTGGAAAAACCACTTTTCGCACTTGTGATAGTGTTGAAAAACCACTTTTCGCACTTGTGTTAGTGTTGAAAAAACACTTTTTGCACTTGTGTTGGTGCAGGAAACTACTTTTGCACTTGTATTAGTGTGGAAAAACCACTTTTCGCACTTGTGATAGTGTTGAAAAACCACTTTTCGCACTTGTGTTAGTGTTGAAAAACCAATTTTCGCACTTGTGTTGGTGCAGCAAACCACTTTTGCACTTGTATTAGTGTGGAAAAACCAATTTTCGCACTTGTGTTGTTGCAGGAAACCACTTTTGCACTTGAATTAGTGTGGAAAAACCACTTTTCACACTTGTGTTAATGTTGAAAAACCACATTTCACACTTGTGTTGGTGCAGGAAACCACTTTTGCACTTGTATTAGTGTGGAAAAAACACTTTTCACACTTGTGATAGTGTTGAAAAACCACTTTTCGCACTTGTGATAGTTTTGAAAAACCACTTTTCGCACTTTTGTTAGTGTTGAAAAACCACTTTTCGCACTTGTGTTGGTGCAGGAAACCACTTTTGCACTTGTATTAGTGTGGAAAAAACACTTTTTGCACTTGTGATAGTGTTGAAAAACCACTTTTCGCACTTGTGTTAGTGTTGGAAATCCACTTTTCCCACTTGTGTTGGTGCAGGAAACCACTTTTGCACTTGTATTAGTGTGGAAAAACACTTTTCGCACTTGTGATAGTGTTGAAAAACCACTTTTCGCACTTGTGATAGTGTTGAAAAACCACTTTTCGCACTTGTGTTAGTGTTGAAAAACCACTTTTCGCATTTGTGTTGGTGCAGGAAACCACTTTTGCACTTTTATTAGTGTGGAAAAACCACTTTTTGCACTTGTGATAGTGTTGAAAAACCACTTTTCGCACTTTTGTTGGTGCAGGAAACCACTTTTGCACTTGTATTAGTGTGGAAAAACCACTTTTCGCACTTGTGATAGTGTTGAAAAACCACTTTTCGCACTTATGTTAGTGTTGAAAAACCACTTTTCACACTTGTGTTGGTGCAGGAAACCACTTTTGCACTTGTATTAGTGTGGAAAAAATACTTTTCGCACTTGTGATAGTGTTGAAAAACCACTTTTCGCACTTGTGATGGTGTTGAAAAACCACTTTTCGCACTTGTGTTAGTGTTGAAAAACCACTTTTTGCACTTGTGTTGGTGCAGGAAACCACTTTTGCACTTGTGTTGGTGCAGGAAACCACTTTTGCACTTGTATTAGTGTGGAAAAACCACTTTTCGCACTTGTGATAGGGTTGAAAAACCACATTTCGCACTTGTGTTAGTGTTGAAAAACCACTTTTCGCCCTTGTGTTGGTGCAGGAAACCACTTTTGCACTTGTATTTGTGTGGAAAAAACACTTTTCGCACTTGTGATAGTGTAGAAAAACCACATTTCGCACTTGTGTTAGTGTTGAAAAACCATTTTTCGCACTTGTGTTGGTGCAGGAAACCACTTTTGCACTTGTATTAGTGTGGAAAAACCACTTTTCGCACTGTGATAGTGTTGAAAAACCACTTTTCGCACTTGTGTTGGTGCAGGAAACCACTTTTGCACTTGTATTAGTGTGGAAATACCACTTTTCGCACTTGTGATAGTGTTGAAAAACCACTTTTCGCACTCGTGTTAGTGTTGAAAAACCACTTTTCGCACTTGTGATAGTGTTGAAAAACCACTTTTCGCACTTGTGTTAGTGTTGAAAAACCACTTTTCGCACTTGTGTTGGTGCAGGAAACCACTTTTGCACTTGTATTAGTGTGGAAAAACCACTTTTCGCACTTGTGTTAGTGTTGAAAAACCACTTTTTGCACTTGTGTTAGTGTTGAAAAACCACTTTTCGCACTTGTGTTGGTGCAGGAAACCACTTTTGCACTTGTATTAGTGTGGAAAAAACACTTTTTGCACTTGTGATAGTGTTGAAAAACCACTTTTCACACTTGTGTTAGTGTTGAAAAACCACTTTTCGCACTTGTGTTGGTGCAGGAAACCACTTTTGCACTTGTATTAGTGTGGAAAAACCACTTTTCGCACTGTGATAGTGTTGAAAAACCACTTTTCGCACTTGTGTTGGTGCAGGAAACCACTTTTGCACTTGTATTAGTGTGGAAAAACCACTTTTCGCACTTGTGTTAGTGTTGAAAAACTACTTTTCACACTTGTGTTAGTGTTGAAAATCCACTTTTCCCACTTGTGTTGGTGCAGGAAACCACTTTTGCACTTGTATTAGTGTGGAAAAAACACTTTTCGAACTTTGGATAGTGTTGAAAATCCACTTTTCGCACTTGTGATAGTGTTGAAAAACCACTTTTCGCACTTGTGTTTGTGTTGAAAAACCACTTTTCGCACTTGTGTTGGTGCAGGAAACCACTTTTGCACTTGTATTAGTGTGGAAAAACCACTTTTCGCACTTGTGTTAGTGTTGAAAAACCACCTTTCGCACTTGTGTTAGTGTTGAAAAACCACTTTTCGCACTTGTGTTGGTGCAGGAAACCACTTTTGCACTTGTAATAGTGTGGAAAAAACACTTTTTGCACTTGTGATAGTGTTGAAAAACCACTTTTCGCACTTGTGTTAGTGATGAAAAACCACTTTTCGCACATGTGTTGGTGCAGGAAACCACTTTTGCACTTGTATTAGTGTGGAAAAACCACTTTTCGCACTTGTGATAGTGTTGAAAAACCACTTTTCGCACTCGTGTTAGTGTTGAAAAACCACTTTTCGCACTTGTGATAGTGTTGAAAAACCACTTTTCGCACTTGTGTTAGTGTTGAAAAACCACTTTTCGCACTTGTGTTGGTGCAGGAAACCACTTTTGCACTTGTATTAGTGTGGAAAAACCACTTTTCGCACTTGTGTTAGTGTTGAAAAACCACTTTTTGCACTTGTGTTAGTGTTGAAAAACCACTTTTCGCACTTGTGTTGGTGCAGGAAACCACTTTTGCACTTGTATTAGTGTGGAAAAAACACTTTTTGCACTTGTGATAGTGTTGAAAAACCACTTTTCACACTTGTGTTAGTGTTGAAAAACCACTTTTCGCACTTGTGTTGGTGCAGGAAACCACTTTTGCACTTGTATTAGTGTGGAAAAACCACTTTTCGCACTTGTGATAGTGTTGAAAAACCACTTTTCGCACTTGTGTTGGTGCAGGAAACCACTTTTGCACTTGTATTAGTGTGGAAAAACCACTTTTCGCCCTTGTGTTAGTGTTGAAAAACCACTTTTCGCACTTGTGTTGGTGCAGGAAACCACTTTTGCACTTGTATTAGTGTGGAAAAACCACTTTTCGCACTTGTGTTAGTGTTGAAAAACCACCTTTCGCACTTGTGTTAGTGTTGAAAAACCACTTTTCGCACTTGTGTTGGTGCAGGAAACCACTTTTGCACTTGTAATAGTGTGGAAAAAACACTTTTCGCACTTGTGATAGTGTTGAAAAACCACTTTTCGCACTTGTGTTAGTGTTGAAAAACCACTTTTTGCACTTGTGTTAGTGTTGAAAAACCACTTTTCGCACTTGTGATAGTGTTGAAAAACCACTTTTCGCACTTGTCTTAGTGTTGAAAAACCACTTTTCGCCCTTGTGTTAGTGTTGAAAAACCACTTTTCGCACTTGTGTTGGTGCAGGAAACCACTTTTGCACTTGTATTAGTGTGGAAAAACCACTTTTCGCACTTGTGATAGTGTTGAAAAACCACTTTTCGCACTTGTGTTAGTGTTGAAAAACCACTTTTTGCACTTGTGTTGGTGCAGGAAACTACTTTTGCACTTGTATTAGTGTGGAAAAACCACTTTTCGCACTTGTGATAGTGTTGAAAAACCACTTTTCGCACTTGTGTTAGTGTTGAAAAACCACTTTTCGCACTTGTGTTGGTGCAGCAAACCACTTTTGCACTTGTATTAGTGTGGAAAAACCACTTTTCGCACTTGTGTTGCTGCAGAAACTGCTTTTGCACTTGTATTCGTGTGGAAAAACCACTTTTCGCACTTGTGTTAGTGTTGAAAAACCACTTTTCGCACTTGTGTTAATGTTGAAAAACCACATTTCGCACTTGTGTTGGTGCAGGAAACCACTTTTGCACTTGTATTAGTGTGGAAAAACCACTTTTCGCACTTGTGATAGTGTTGAAAAACCACTTTTCGCACTTGTGTTGGTGTTGAAAAACCACTTTTCACACTTGTGTTGGTGCAGGTAACCACTTTTGCACTTGTATTCGTGTGCAAAAAACACTTTTCGCACTTGTGATAGTGTTGAAAAACCACTTTTCGCACTTGTGATAGTTTTGAAAAACCACTTTTCGCACTTTTGTTAGTGTTGAAAAACCACTTTTTGCACTTGTGTTGGTGCAGGAAACCACTTTTGCACTTGTATTAGTGTGGAAAAAACACTTTTTGCACTTGTGATAGTGTTGAAAAACCACTTTTCGCACTTGTGTTGGTGCAGGAAACCACTTTTGCACTTGTATTAGTGTGGAAAAATCACTTTTCGCACTTGTGCTATTGTTGAAAAACCACTTTTCGCACTTGTGTTAGTGTTGAAAAACCACTTTTCGCACTTGTGTTGGTGCAGGAAACCACCTTTGCACTTGTATTAGTGTGGAAAAAACACTTTTTGCACTTGTGATAGTGTTGAAAAACCACTTTTCGCACTTGTGTTAGTGTTGAAAAACCACTTTTCGCACTTGTGTTGGTGCAGGAAACCACTTTTGCACTTGTATTAGTGTGGAAAAAACACTTTTCGCACTTGTGATAGTGTTGAAAAACCACTTTTCGCACTTGTGTTAGTGTTGAAAAACCACTTTTCGCACTTGTGTTGGTGCAGGAAACCACTTGTGCACTTGTATTAGTGTGGAAAAAACACTTTTTGCACTTGTGATAGTGTTGAAAAACCACTTTTCGCACTTGTGTTAGTGTTGAAAATCCACTTTTCCCACTTGCTTTGGTTCAGGAAACCACTTTTGCACTTGTATTAGTGTGGAAAAACCACTTTTCGCACTTGTGATAGTGTTGAAAAACCACTTTTCGCACTTGTCTTAGTGTTGAAAAACCACTTTTCGCCCTTGTGTTAGTGTTGAAAAACCACTTTTCGCACTTGTGTTGGTGCAGGAAACCACTTTTGCACTTGTATTAGTGTGGAAAAAACACTTTTTGCACTTGTCATAGTGTAGAAAAACCACTTTTCGCACTTGTGTTAGTGTTGAAAAACCACTTTTCGCACTTGTGTTGTTGCAGGAAACCCCTTTTGCACTTGTATTAGTGTGGAAAAAACACTTTTTGCACTTGTCATAGTGTAGAAAAACCACTTTTCGCACTTGTGTTAGTGTTGAAAAACCACTTTTCGCACTTGTGTTGTTGCAGGAAACCACTTTTGCACTTGTATTAGTGTGGAAAAACCACTTTTCGTACTTGTGTTAGTGTTGAAAAACCACTTTTCGCACTTGTGTTGGTGCAGGAAACCACTTTTTCACTTGTATTAGTGTGGAAAAAACCACTTTTCGCACTTGTGTTAGTGTTGAAAAACTACTTTTCACACTTGTGTTAGTGTTGAAAATCCACTTTTCCCACTTGTGTTGGTGCAGGAAACCACTTTTGCACTTGTATTAGTGTGGAAAAAACACTTTTCGAACTTTGGATAGTGTTGAAAAACCACTTTTCGCACTTGTGATAGTGTTGAAAAACCACTTTTCGCACTTGTGTTTGTGTTGAAAAACCACTTTTCGCACTTGTGTTGGTGCAGGAAACCACTTTTGCACTTGTATTAGTGTGGAAAAACCACTTTTCGCACTTGTGTTAGTGTTGAAAAACCACCTTTCGCACTTGTGTTAGTGTTGAAAAACCACTTTTCGCACTTGTGTTGGTGCAGGAAACCACTTTTGCACTTGTAATAGTGTGGAAAAAACACTTTTTGCACTTGTGATAGTGTTGAAAAACCACTTTTCGCACTTGTGTTAGTGATGAAAAACCACTTTTCGCACTTGTGTTGGTGCAGGAAACCACTTTTGCACTTGTATTAGTGTGGAAAAACCACTTTTCGCACTTGTGATAGTGTTGAAAAACCACTTTTCGCACTCGTGTTAGTGTTGAAAAACCACTTTTCGCACTTGTGATAGTGTTGAAAAACCACTTTTCGCACTTGTGTTAGTGTTGAAAAACCACTTTTCGCACTTGTGTTGGTGCAGGAAACCACTTTTGCACTTGTATTAGTGTGGAAAAACCACTTTTCGCACTTGTGTTAGTGTTGAAAAACCACTTTTTGCACTTGTGTTAGTGTTGAAAAACCACTTTTCGCACTTGTGTTGGTGCAGGAAACCACTTTTGCACTTGTATTAGTGTGGAAAAAACACTTTTTGCACTTGTGATAGTGTTGAAAAACCACTTTTCACACTTGTGTTAGTGTTGAAAAACCACTTTTCGCACTTGTGTTGGTGCAGTAAACCACTTTTGCACTTGTATTAGTGTGGAAAAACCACTTTTCGCCCTTGTGTTAGTGTTGAAAAACCACTTTTCGCACTTGTGTTGGTGCAGGAAACCACTTTTGCACTTGTATTAGTGTGGAAAAACCACTTTTCGCACTTGTGATAGTGTTGAAAAACCACTTTTCGCACTTGTGTTAGTGTTGAAAAACCACTTTTTGCACTTGTGTTGGTGCAGGAAACTACTTTTGCACTTGTATTAGTGTGGAAAAACCACTTTTCGCACTTGTGATAGTGTTGAAAAACCACTTTTCGCACTTGTGTTAGTGTTGAAAAACCACTTTTCGCACTTGTGTTGGTGCAGCAAACCACTTTTGCACTTGTATTAGTGTGGAAAAACCACTTTTCGCACTTGTGTTGCTGCAGAAACCGCTTTTGCACTTGTATTAGTGTGGAAAAACCACTTTTCGCACTTGTGTTAGTGTTGAAAAACCACTTTTCGCACTTGTGTTAATGTTGAAAAACCACATTTCGCACTTGTGTTGGTGCAGGAAACCACTTTTGCACTTGTATTAGTGTGGAAAAACCACTTTTCGCACTTGTGATAGTGTTGAAAAACCACTTTTCGCACTTGTGTTGGTGTTGAAAAACCACTTTTCACACTTGTGTTGGTGCAGGTAACCACTTTTGCACTTGTATTAGTGTGCAAAAAACACTTTCCGCACTTGTGATAGTGTTGAAAACCACTTTTCGCACTTGTGATAGTGTTGAAAAACCACTTTTCGCACTTGTGTTAGTGTTGAAAAACCACTTTTCGCACTTGTGTTGGTGCAGGAAACCACTTTTGCACTTGTATTAGTGTGGAAAAACCACTTTTGGCACTTGTGTTAGTGTTGAAAAACCACTTTTCGCACTTGTGATAGTGTTGAAAAACCACTTTTTGCACTTGTGTTGATGTTGAAAAACCACTTTTCGCACTCGTGTTGGTGCAGGAAACCACTTTTTCACTTGTATTAGTGTGGAAAAACCACTTTTCGCACTTGTGTTAGTGTTGAAAAACTACTTTTCACACTTGTGTTAGTGTTGAAAATCCACTTTTCCCACTTGTGTTGGTGCAGGAAACCACTTTTGCACTTGTATTAGTGTGGAAAAATCACTTTTCGAACTTTGGATCGTGTTGAAAAACCAATTTTCGCACTTGTGATAGTGTTGAAAAACCACTTTTCGCACTTGTGTTTGTGTTGAAAAACCACTTTTCGCACTTGTGTTGGTGCAGGAAACCACTTTTGCACTTGTATTAGTGTGGAAAAACCACTTTTCGCACTTGTGTTAGTGTTGAAAAACCACCTTTCGCACTTGTGTTAGTGTTGAAAAACCACTTTTCGCACTTGTGTTGGTGCAGGAAACCACTTTTGCACTTGTAATAGTGTGGAAAAACACTTTTTGCACTTGTGATAGTGTTGAAAAACCACTTTTCGCACTTGTGTTAGTGATGAAAAACCACTTTTCGCACTTGTGTTGGTGCAGGAAACCACTTTTGCACTTGTATTAGTGTGGAAAAACCACTTTTCGCACTTGTGATAGTGTTGAAAAACCACTTTTCGCACTCGTGTTAGTGTTGAAAACCACTTTTCGCACTTGTGATAGTGTTGAAAAACCACTTTTCGCACTTGTGTTAGTGTTGAAAAACCACTTTTCGCACTTGTGTTGGTGCAGGAAACCACTTTTGCACTTGTATTAGTGTGGAAAAACCACTTTTCGCACTTGTGTTAGTGTTGAAAAACCACTTTTTGCACTTGTGTTAGTGTTGAAAAACCACTTTTCGCACTTGTGTTGGTGCAGGAAACCACTTTTGCACTTGTATTAGTGTGGAAAAAACACTTTTTGCACTTGTGATAGTGTTGAAAAACCACTTTTCACACTTGTGTTAGTGTTGAAAAACCACTTTTCGCACTTGTGTTTTTTTTTTTTTTTTTTTTTTTTTTTTTTGGATACAAGGTCGAGGCTCGTGAAAGAGCGAACATTAATCACACAGAAAGACAAACCGACACAAAAAACATATAACATAGGGAGCGGTAGACAAGATGGGGAGAGAGGGGGAAGGACACAAACACAACATTTTAGAGCAGGGACCGAGAGACATGGAGACATCGAGAGATCTGAGAGAGGGCGAGGGCTTTGGGGGGGGGGGCGTGGGAAGGGGGCGGTGGGAGAGGTATAAAACATATGGACACTGCCAGGACTTCCAGGAAAGAAGTTGGAATTTCAAACAAGGTGGATCTGGGGTGAATTAGCGGGGGTAGAAAAGATCAAGGTTTTGGATGGGGGAAGATAAGAGATGGTGGTGAACAGCTGTTTTAAAGACCTGGAGGGAGGAGTGGGATTGAAGGGAGTGAGGGAGTTTGTTCCAGAGGCGGGAGAAAAGAGGAATGAAAGAGTGAAGGTGAGCAGAGAGCCGAGATTTCGGCAGTTTAACCATCAGAGGGTTGCTGGCAGATCTTGTGCGACCTGTAGGAATATTTGGGGGACAGAGCACAGAGAGAGCTGGGGGTGCAAGGCCGGAGAGGAGTCGGTAGAAGACAGAAAGACCACCTACCTGCCTGCGGTGAGTGAGTGAAAGGCCCTCAGAGATAGCTTCATCGCGGGAGATTCCAATAATTCTGAAAGCTTTGGTTTCAACAGCGTGAAGCCGAGCTAGGTGTGAGGCAGGAGCACCGGCCCATAGGGGAGAACAGTATTCCATTGAGCTGCGGATGAAAGCCTTGTATGTGGTGAGGAGCTCAGGTGTGCCGAGGAAGGACTTCGCACGACGGAGGATGCCCAGTCGGCGACTGGCTTTGGAGGCCAGCTTGGAAATGTGGTTTTCCCAAGAAAGATCATGGCAGATAGTGAGACCCAAAATCTTGAGCGACAGAACTTCTTGGAGAGGATTGTTGAGAAAGTAGATGGGAGGGTTGTCCAGTCGATCTTTTCGGAGAGACATAGTAAGAGTGTGAGATTTGTCAGGATTGAAAGACATGTTCCACTTGTTTGACCAGTCTGTGATTTTGTCCAGGTCTTCAGAGAGTGAGGAGGCAGCAGACTGCCGATCTGAGGGAAGAGGAATGGAGCGGCAGAGAGTGGAGTCATCAGCAAAGAGATAGAGAGGATTTTCGAGAGAGTCAGAGAGATCATTGATGAAGACCAGAAAAAGCACGGGGCCCAGAACACTGCCTTGGGGAACTCCAGCCTGAACAGGAAGAGGAGATGAGAGAAACCCATTCAGGGCCACACGTTGACGACGACTAGAGAGGAAGTCCGCCAGCCATGCGTGGAGATTTCCATGGATACCAAAGGAGGAGAGTTTGGTGAGCAGAGCGGGGTGCCAGACCGTGTCGAAGGCACGTGATATGTCGAGGGAGACAGCTCTAATTTCCTGTTTGGCATTGAGGACCTCCATCCATTGTTGAGACAGCAGAAGCAGCATGTCCAGAGTAGAGTGACCTGGTCTGAAACCAAATTGATGATCAGAGATCAAGCCATTGGAGAAGAGGAAAGATTTCATATCCGAAGCAATGATGGATTCCATGACTTTGCTGATAATTGGGAGAAGGCTGATTTGTCTGTAGTTGCTAGGATCTGTTTTTGCACCTTTTTTGTGCAAAGCGGTGATGTTGGCTGATTTCCAAGCAGATGGCAGTTGACCTTGAGCAAAAGAGAGGGTGAAGAGAACAGAGAGAGGGTGAGATAGAGCAGCAGAGCAGGATTTTAGGACCCGTGGGCTGATGCCGTCGGGTCCAGTTGCAGAATCAGAGTCGAGGGTTGACAGAAACTTTTCCACCTTGTCAGGAGGAAAGGACACGGAGTCCAGGAGCAGCAGGGTACGACTGGGTATGGTGGGTACAGAGAGGGATGGGTTTGGGACACAAGATTTAGAGGCAAACACAGAGTTGAGGCATTCAGCTTTTTCACGTGCGGAGTCAGCTGTGTAGCCGTTTGAGGTAAGGGAGGGGATGGAGGGGGAACAAACACCAGAAACGGATTTGACCAGACGCCACCAGGATTTGGAAGAGGGAGACAGATAAGAGAGTTCGGTCTTGAGAACGGAGAGATATTGTTTCCTGGCTCTCCTGAGGGTGGACACACACTTGTTTCGGGCTTTGTGAAAGGAAATGAGATTTCCTTCCGTTGGATTTGCTTTCCAGGAGACGAAGGCAAGTTGTTTCTGGGCAACAGCCTCACCACAAGATTCCGTGTACCATGGACGGGAGGAAGGGTATGACAACTGAAGACGAGATGGGATAAATCTGTGCATGAGAGAGAGCAATTTACTTTGGAAGAATTCCCAGGATGAGTTGATGTCAGAGGTGGTAGAGATGGGAGACCAGTCCAGATGATTGATGGCTGCTTGAAGACCGTGCCAGTTGGCCTGAGTGAAATGCCAGACTCGTCGACGCTGAGCAGGCTCCCTGAGGATGGTCAGAGAGATGTCCACTTTAACAAGGACATGATCAGATGATCCGATCGGAGCAGAAGAAGAGCAGCAGACATTTTCAGGGAAGTTAGTCATAACCAAGTCCAGAAGAGAAGATGTTCCGTTGACTGAGATCCGGGTCGGGAAATTGACAGATTGTGTCAGTCCCAGTGAGTCGCAGAAGTCCTTTGCTGAGGAGCCATGGCTGGTGAGAGAGGTACCCACACCCAGCCAACTGGCATGATGACAGTTGAAATCACCACATATGAGGAAGAGAGAGTTGGGATGAGTAGATAGAAGTTGGTCCATATCATCAGACAGCGAGATGTAGATGGAGTCATCACTGTTTGGTGGACGGTACAACACACATATGAACAAGAGGTGGGAGCGAAGGGGAAGCCGTAGCCAGAGGTATTCCTGGGGGTGAGGTGGAGAGAGTGCAGTGCAGGGCGAGTGAGGAAGAGAGTTTTTGATAAAGATAGCAACCCCGCCTCCAGGACGAGGCTCAGGTCTATCATACCGGAGGAGGGAGTAGCCCGGGAGAGATACTATGGAATCAGAGACATCATAAAGGAGGAAAGTTTCTGTTAAGCAGATCACGTCTGGTTTGACAGAAGCAACCTGTATGGAGAGATCAGTTAAGTTTGAACGAAGGCCCCGGATGTTTGAGGTCCATACCGTTAATGAAGAGGAAGGGGGAGCATCAGATAAACCAGGAAAGGAAACCACTTGGTGTTGGTGCAGGAAACCACTTTTGCACTTGTATTAGTGTGGAAAAACCACTTTTCGCACTGTGATAGTGTTGAAAAACCACTTTTCGCACTTGTGTTGGTGCAGGAAACCACTTTTGCACTTGTATTAGTGTGGAAAAAACCACTTTTCGCACTTGTGTTAGTGTTGAAAAACTACTTTTCACACTTGTGTTAGTGTTGAAAATCCACTTTTCCCACTTGTGTTGGTGCAGGAAACCACTTTTGCACTTGTATTAGTGTGGAAAAAACACTTTTCGAACTTTGGATAGTGTTGAAAATCCACTTTTCGCACTTGTGATAGTGTTGAAAAACCACTTTTCGCACTTGTGTTTGTGTTGAAAAACCACTTTTCGCACTTGTGTTGGTGCAGGAAACCACTTTTGCACTTGTATTAGTGTGGAAAAACCACTTTTCGCACTTGTGTTAGTGTTGAAAAACCACCTTTCGCACTTGTGTTAGTGTTGAAAAACCACTTTTCGCCCTTGTGTTGGTGCAGGAAACCACTTTTGCACTTGTAATAGTGTGGCAAAAACACTTTTTGCACTTGTGATAGTGTTGAAAAACCACTTTTCGCACTTGTGTTAGTGATGAAAAACCACTTTTCGCACTTGTGTTGGTGCAGGAAACCACTTTTGCACTTGTATTAGTGTGGAAAAACCACTTTTCGCACTTGTGATAGTGTTGAAAAACCACTTTTCGCACTCGTGTTAGTGTTGAAAAACCACTTTTCGCACTTGTGATAGTGTTGAAAAACCACTTTTCGCACTTGTGTTAGTGTTGAAAAACCACTTTTCGCACTTGTGTTGGTGCAGGAAACCACTTTTGCACTTGTATTAGTGTGGAAAAACCACTTTTCGCACTTGTGTTAGTGTTGAAAAACCACTTTTTGCACTTGTGTTAGTGTTGAAAAACCACTTTTCGCACTTGTGTTGGTGCAGGAAACCACTTTTGCACTTGTATTAGTGTGGAAAAAACACTTTTTGCACTTGTGATAGTGTTGAAAAACCACCTTTCACACTTGTGTTAGTGTTGAAAAACCACTTTTCGCACTTGTGTTGGTGCAGGAAACCACTTTTGCACTTGTATTAGTGTGGAAAAACCACTTTTCGCACTTGTGATAGTGTTGAAAAACCACTTTTCGCACTTGTGTTGGTGCAGGAAACCACTTTTGCACTTGTATTAGTGTGGAAAAACCACTTTTCGCCCTTGTGTTAGTGTTGAAAAACCACTTTTCACACTTGTGTTGGTGCAGGAAACCACTTTTGCACTTGTATTAGTGTGGAAAAACCACTTTTCGCACTTGTGTTAGTGTTGAAAAACCACCTTTCGCACTTGTGTTAGTGTTGAAAAACCACTTTTCGCACTTGTGTTGGTGCAGGAAACCACTTTTGCACTTGTAATAGTGTGGAAAAAACACTTTTCGCACTTGTGATAGTGTTGAAAAAACACTTTTCGCACTTGTGTTAGTGTTGAAAAACCACTTTTTGCACTTGTGTTAGTGTTGAAAAACCACTTTTCGCACTTGTGATAGTGTTGAAAAACCACTTTTCACACTTGTCTTAGTGTTGAAAAACCACTTTTCGCCCTTGTGTTAGTGTTGAAAAACCACTTTTCACACTTGTGTTGGTGCAGGAAACCACTTTTGCACTTGTATTAGTGTGGAAAAACCACTTTTCGCACTTGTGATAGTGTTGAAAAACCACTTTTCGCACTTGTGTTAGTGTTGAAAAACCACTTTTTGCACTTGTGTTGGTGCAGGAAACTACTTTTGCACTTGTATTAGTGTGGAAAAACCACTTTTCGCACTTGTGATAGTGTTGAAAAACCACTTTTCGCACTTGTGTTAGTGTTGAAAAACCACTTTTCGCACTTGTGTTGGTGCAGCAAACCACTTTTGCACTTGTATTAGTGTGGAAAAACCACTTTTCGCACTTGTGTTGCTGCAGAAACCGCTTTTGCACTTGTATTAGTGTGGAAAAACCACTTTTCGCACTTGTGTTAGTGTTGAAAAACCACTTTTCGCACTTGTGTTAATGTTGAAAAACCACATTTCGCACTTGTGTTGGTGCAGGAAACCACGTTTGCACTTGTATTAGTGTGGAAAAACCACTTTTCGCACTTGTGATAGTGTTGAAAAACCACTTTTCGCACTTGTGTTGGTGTTGAAAAACCACTTTTCACACTTGTGTTGGTGCAGGTAACCACTTTTGCACTTGTATTAGTGTGCAAAAAACACTTTTCGCACTTGTGATAGTGTTGAAAAACCACTTTTCGCACTTGTGATAGTTTTGAAAAACCACTTTTCGCACTTTTGTTAGTGTTGAAAAACCACTTTTTGCACTTGTGTTGGTGCAGGAAACCACTTTTGCACTTGTATTAGTGTGGAAAAAACACTTTTTGCACTTGTGATAGTGTTGAAAAACCACTTTTCGCACTTGTGTTGGTGCAGGAAACCACTTTTGCACTTGTATTAGTGTGGAAAAACCACTTTTCGCACTTGTGCTAGTGTTGAAAAACCACTTTTCGCACTTGTGTTAGTGTTGAAAAACCACTTTTCGCACTTGTGTTGGTGCAGGAAACCACTTTTGCACTTGTATTAGTGTGGAAAAAACACTTTTTGCACTTGTGATAGTGTTGAAAAACCACTTTTCGCACTTGTGTTAGTGTTGAAAAACCACTTTTCGCACTTGTGTTGGTGCAGGAAACCACTTTTGCACTTGTATTAGTGTGGAAAAAACACTTTTCGCACTTGTGATAGTGTTGAAAAACCACTTTTCGCACTTGTGTTAGTGTTGAAAAACCACTTTTCGCACTTGTGTTGGTGCAGGAAACCACTTGTGCACTTGTATTAGTGTGGAAAAAACACTTTTTGCACTTGTGATAGTGTTGAAAAACCACTTTTCGCACTTGTGTTAGTGTTGAAAATCCACTTTTCCCACTTGCTTTGGTTCAGGAAACCACTTTTGCACTTGTATTAGTGTGGAAAAACCACTTTTCGCACTTGTGATAGTGTTGAAAAACCACTTTTCGCACTTGTCTTAGTGTTGAAAAACCACTTTTCGCACTTGTGTTAGTGTTGAAAAACCACCTTTCGCACTTGTGTTAGTGTTGAAAAACCACTTTTCGCACTTGTGTTGGTGCAGGAAACCACTTTTGCACTTGTAATAGTGTGGAAAAAACACTTTTCGCACTTGTGATAGTGTTGAAAAACCACTTTTCGCACTTGTGTTAGTGTTGAAAAACCACTTTTTGCACTTGTGTTAGTGTTGAAAAACCACTTTTCGCACTTGTGATAGTGTTGAAAAACCATTTTTCGCACTTGTCTTAGTGTTGAAAAACCACTTTTCGCCCTTGTGTTAGTGTTGAAAAACCACTTTTCGCACTTGTGTTGGTGCAGGAAACCACTTTTGCACTTGTATTAGTGTGGAAAAACCACTTTTCGCACTTGTGATAGTGTTGAAAACCACTTTTCGCACTTGTGTTAGTGTTGAAAAACCACTTTTTGCACTTGTGTTGGTGCAGGAAACTACTTTTGCACTTGTATTAGTGTGGAAAAACCACTTTTCGCACTTGTGATAGTGTTGAAAAACCACTTTTCGCACTTGTGTTAGTGTTGAAAAACCACTTTTCGCACTTGTGTTGGTGCAGCAAACCACTTTTGCACTTGTATTAGTGTGGAAAAACCACTTTTCGCACTTGTGTTGCTGCAGAAACCGCTTTTGCACTTGTATTAGTGTGGAAAAACCACTTTTCGCACTTGTGTTAGTGTTGAAAAACCACTTTTCGCACTTGTGTTAATGTTGAAAAACCACATTTCGCACTTGTGTTGGTGCAGGAAACCACTTTTGCACTTGTATTAGTGTGGAAAAACCACTTTTCGCACTTGTGATAGTGTTGAAAAACCACTTTTCGCACTTGTGTTGGTGTTGAAAAACCACTTTTCACACTTGTGTTGGTGCAGGTAACCACTTTTGCACTTGTATTAGTGTGCAAAAAACACTTTTCGCACTTGTGATAGTGTTGAAAAACCACTTTTCGCACTTGTGATAGTGTTGAAAAACCACTTTTCGCACTTGTGTTAGTGTTGAAAAACCACTTTTCGCACTTGTGTTGGTGCAGGAAACCACTTTTGCACTTGTATTAGTGTGGAAAAACCACTTTTGGCACTTGTGTTAGTGTTGAAAAACCACTTTTCGCACTTGTGATAGTGTTGAAAAACCACTTTTTGCACTTGTGTTGATGTTGAAAAACCACTTTTCGCACTCGTGTTGGTGCAGGAAACCACTTTTTCACTTGTATTAGTGTGGAAAAACCACTTTTCGCACTTGTGTTAGTGTTGAAAAACTACTTTTCACACTTGTGTTAGTGTTGAAAATCCACTTTTCCCACTTGTGTTGGTGCAGGAAACCACTTTTGCACTTGTATTAGTGTGGAATAATCACTTTTCGAACTTTGGATAGTGTTGAAAAACCACTTTTCGCACTTGTGATAGTGTTGAAAAACCACTTTTCGCACTTGTGTTTGTGTTGAAAAACCACTTTTCGCACTTGTGTTGGTGCAGGAAACCACTTTTGCACTTGTATTAGTGTGGAAAAACCACTTTTCGCACTTGTGTTAGTGTTGAAAAACCACCTTTCGCACTTGTGTTAGTGTTGAAAAACCACTTTTCGCACTTGTGTTGGTGCAGGAAACCACTTTTGCACTTGTAATAGTGTGGAAAAACACTTTTTGCACTTGTGATAGTGTTGAAAAACCACTTTTCGCACTTGTGTTAGTGATGAAAAACCACTTTTCGCACTTGTGTTGGTGCAGGAAACCACTTTTGCACTTGTATTAGTGTGGAAAAACCACTTTTCGCACTTGTGATAGTGTTGAAAAACCACTTTTCGCACTCGTGTTAGTGTTGAAAAACCACTTTTCGCACTTGTGATAGTGTTGAAAAACCACTTTTCGCACTTGTGTTAGTGTTGAAAAACCACTTTTCGCACTTGTGTTGGTGCAGGAAACCACTTTTGCACTTGTATTAGTGTGGAAAAACCACTTTTCGCACTTGTGTTAGTGTTGAAAAACCACTTTTTGCACTTGTGTTAGTGTTGAAAAACCACTTTTCGCACTTGTGTTGGTGCAGGAAACCACTTTTGCACTTGTATTAGTGTGGAAAAAACACTTTTTGCACTTGTGATAGTGTTGAAAAACCACTTTTCACACTTGTGTTAGTGTTGAAAAACCACTTTTCGCACTTGTGTTGGTGCAGGAAACCACTTTTGCACTTGTATTAGTGTGGAAAAACCACTTTTCGCACTGTGATAGTGTTGAAAAACCACTTTTCGCACTTGTGTTGGTGCAGGAAACCACTTTTGCACTTGTATTAGTGTGGAAAAAACCACTTTTCGCACTTGTGTTAGTGTTGAAAAACTACTTTTCACACTTGTGTTAGTGTTGAAAATCCACTTTTCCCACTTGTGTTGGTGCAGGAAACCACTTTTGCACTTGTATTAGTGTGGAAAAAACACTTTTCGAACTTTGGATAGTGTTGAAAATCCACTTTTCGCACTTGTGATAGTGTTGAAAAACCACTTTTCGCACTTGTGTTTGTGTTGAAAAACCACTTTTCGCACTTGTGTTGGTGCAGGAAACCACTTTTGCACTTGTATTAGTGTGGAAAAACCACTTTTCGCACTTGTGTTAGTGTTGAAAAACCACCTTTCGCACTTGTGTTAGTGTTGAAAAACCACTTTTCGCCCTTGTGTTGGTGCAGGAAACCACTTTTGCACTTGTAATATTGTGGAAAAAACACTTTTTGCACTTGTGATAGTGTTGAAAAACCACTTTTCGCACTTGTGTTAGTGATGAAAAACCACTTTTCGCACTTGTGTTGGTGCAGGAAACCACTTTTGCACTTGTATTAGTGTGGAAAAACCACTTTTCGCACTTGTGATAGTGTTGAAAAACCACTTTTCGCACTCGTGTTAGTGTTGAAAAACCACTTTTCGCACTTGTGATAGTGTTGAAAAACCACTTTTCGCACTTGTGTTAGTGTTGAAAAACCACTTTTCGCACTTGTGTTGGTGCAGGAAACCACTTTTGCACTTGTATTAGTGTGGAAAAACCACTTTTCGCACTTGTGTTAGTGTTGAAAAACCACTTTTTGCACTTGTGTTAGTGTTGAAAAACCACTTTTCGCACTTGTGTTGGTGCAGGAAACCACTTTTGCACTTGTATTAGTGTGGAAAAAACACTTTTTGCACTTGTGATAGTGTTGAAAAACCACTTTTCACACTTGTGTTAGTGTTGAAAAACCACTTTTCGCACTTGTGTTGGTGCAGGAAACCACTTTTGCACTTGTATTAGTGTGGAAAAACCACTTTTCGCACTTGTGATAGTGTTGAAAAACCACTTTTCGCACTTGTGTTGGTGCAGGAAACCACTTTTGCACTTGTATTAGTGTGGAAAAACCACTTTTCGCCCTTGTGTTAGTGTTGAAAAACCACTTTTCGCACTTGTGTTGGTGCAGGAAACCACTTTTGCACTTGTATTAGTGTGGAAAAACCACTTTTCGCACTTGTGTTAGTGTTGAAAAACCACCTTTCGCACTTGTGTTAGTGTTGATAAAACCACTTTTCGCACTTGTGTTGGTGCAGGAAACCACTTTTGCACTTGTAATAGTGTGGAAAAAACACTTTTCGCACTTGTGATAGTGTTGAAAAACCACTTTTCGCACTTGTGTTAGTGTTGAAAAACCACTTTTTGCACTTGTGTTAGTGTTGAAAAACCACTTTTCGCACTTGTGATAGTGTTGAAAAACCACTTTTCGCACTTGTCTTAGTGTTGAAAAACCACTTTTCGCCCTTGTGTTAGTGTTGAAAAACCACTTTTCGCACTTGTGTTGGTGCAGGAATCCACTTTTGCACTTGTATTAGTGTGGAAAAACCACTTTTCGCACTTGTGATAGTGTTGAAAAACCACTTTTCGCACTTGTGTTAGTGTTGAAAAACCACTTTTTGCACTTGTGTTGGTGCAGGAAACTACTTTTGCACTTGTATTAGTGTGGAAAAACCACTTTTCGCACTTGTGATAGTGTTGAAAAACCACTTTTCGCACTTGTGTTAGTGTTGAAAAACCACTTTTCGCACTTGTGTTGGTGCAGCAAACCACTTTTGCACTTGTATTAGTGTGGAAAAACCACTTTTCGCACTTGTGTTGCTGCAGAAACCGCTTTTGCACTTGTATTAGTGTGGAAAAACCACTTTTCGCACTTGTGTTAGTGTTGAAAAACCACTTTTCGCACTTGTGTTAATGTTGAAAAACCACATTTCGCACTTGTGTTGGTGCAGGAAACCACTTTTGCACTTGTATTAGTGTGGAAAAACCACTTTTCGCACTTGTGATAGTGTTGAAAAACCACTTTTCGCACTTGTGTTGGTGTTGAAAAACCACTTTTCACACTTGTGTTGGTGCAGGTAACCACTTTTGCACTTGTATTAGTGTGCAAAAAACACTTTTCGCACTTGTGATAGTGTTGAAAAACCACTTTTCGCACTTGTGATAGTTTTGAAAAACCACTTTTCGCACTTTTGTTAGTGTTGAAAAACCACTTTTTGCACTTGTGTTGGTGCAGGAAACCACTTTTGCACTTGTATTAGTGTGGAAAAAACACTTTTTGCACTTGTGATAGTGTTGAAAAACCACTTTTCGCACTTGTGTTGGTGCAGGAAACCACTTTTGCACTTGTATTAGTGTGGAAAAACCACTTTTCGCACTTGTGCTAGTGTTGAAAAACCACTTTTCGCACTTGTGTTAGTGTTGAAAAACCACTTTTCGCACTTGTGTTGTGCAGGAAACCACTTTTGCACTTGTATTAGTGTGGAAAAAACACTTTTTGCACTTGTGATAGTGTTGAAAAACCACTTTTCGCACTTGTGTTAGTGTTGAAAAACCACTTTTCGCACTTGTGTTGGTGCAGGAAACCACTTTTGCACTTGTATTAGTGTGGAAAAAACACTTTTCGCACTTGTGATAGTGTTGAAAAACCACTTTTCGCACTTGTGTTAGTGTTGAAAAACCACTTTTCGCACTTGTGTTGGTGCAGGAAACCACTTGTGCACTTGTATTAGTGTGGAAAAAACACTTTTTGCACTTGTGATAGTGTTGAAAAACCACTTTTCGCACTTGTGTTAGTGTTGAAAATCCACTTTTCCCACTTGCTTTGGTTCAGGAAACCACTTTTGCACTTGTATTAGTGTGGAAAAACCACTTTTCGCACTTGTGATAGTGTTGAAAAACCACTTTTCGCACTTGTCTTAGTGTTGAAAAACCACTTTTCGCCCTTGTGTTAGTGTTGAAAAACCACTTTTCGCACTTGTGTTGGTGCAGGAAACCACTTTTGCACTTGTATTAGTGTGGAAAAACCACTTTTCGCACTTGTGATAGTGTTGAAAAACCACTTTTCGCACTTGTGTTAGTGTTGAAAAAACACTTTTTGCACTTGTGTTGGTGCAGGAAACTACTTTTGCACTTGTATTAGTGTGGAAAAACCACTTTTCGCACTTGTGATAGTGTTGAAAAACCACTTTTCGCACTTGTGTTAGTGTTGAAAAACCAATTTTCGCACTTGTGTTGGTGCAGCAAACCACTTTTGCACTTGTATTAGTGTGGAAAAACCAATTTTCGCACTTGTGTTGTTGCAGGAAACCACTTTTGCACTTGAATTAGTGTGGAAAAACCACTTTTCGCACTTGTGTTAATGTTGAAAAACCACATTTCACACTTGTGTTGGTGCAGGAAACCACTTTTGCACTTGTATTAGTGTGGAAAAAACACTTTTCGCACTTGTGATAGTGTTGAAAAACCACTTTTCGCACTTGTGATAGTTTTGAAAAACCACTTTTCGCACTTTTGTTAGTGTTGAAAAACCACTTTTCGCACTTGTGTTGGTGCAGGAAACCACTTTTGCACTTGTGATAGTTTTGAAAAACCACTTTTCGCACTTTTGTTAGTGTTGAAAAACCACTTTTCGCACTTGTGTTGGTGCAGGAAACCACTTTTGCACTTGTATTAGTGTGGAAAAACCACTTTTCGCCCTTGTGTTAGTGTTGAAAAACCACTTTTCACACTTGTGTTGGTGCAGGAAACCACTTTTGCACTTGTATTAGTGTGGAAAAACCACTTTTCGCACTTGTGTTAGTGTTGAAAAACCACCTTTCGCACTTGTGTTAGTGTTGAAAAACCACTTTTCGCACTTGTGTTGGTGCAGGAAACCACTTTTGCACTTGTAATAGTGTGGAAAAAACACTTTTCGCACTTGTGATAGTGTTGAAAAAACACTTTTCGCACTTGTGTTAGTGTTGAAAAACCACTTTTTGCACTTGTGTTAGTGTTGAAAAACCACTTTTCGCACTTGTGATAGTGTTGAAAAACCACTTTTCACACTTGTCTTAGTGTTGAAAAACCACTTTTCGCCCTTGTGTTAGTGTTGAAAAACCACTTTTCACACTTGTGTTGGTGCAGGAAACCACTTTTGCACTTGTATTAGTGTGGAAAAACCACTTTTCGCACTTGTGATAGTGTTGAAAAACCACTTTTCGCACTTGTGTTAGTGTTGAAAAACCACTTTTTGCACTTGTGTTGGTGCAGGAAACTACTTTTGCACTTGTATTAGTGTGGAAAAACCACTTTTCGCACTTGTGATAGTGTTGAAAAACCACTTTTCGCACTTGTGTTAGTGTTGAAAAACCACTTTTCGCACTTATGTTGGTGCAGCAAACCACTTTTGCACTTGTATTAGTGTGGAAAAACCACTTTTCGCACTTGTGTTGCTGCAGAAACCGCTTTTGCACTTGTATTAGTGTGGAAAAACCACTTTTCGCACTTGTGTTAGTGTTGAAAAACCACTTTTCGCACTTGTGTTAATGTTGAAAAACCACATTTCGCACTTGTGTTGGTGCAGGAAACCACGTTTGCACTTGTATTAGTGTGGAAAAACCACTTTTCGCACTTGTGATAGTGTTGAAAAACCACTTTTCGCACTTGTGTTGGTGTTGAAAAACCACTTTTCACACTTGTGTTGGTGCAGGTAACCACTTTTGCACTTGTATTAGTGTGCAAAAAACACTTTTCGCACTTGTGATAGTGTTGAAAAACCACTTTTCGCACTTGTGATAGTTTTGAAAAACCACTTTTCGCACTTTTGTTAGTGTTGAAAAACCACTTTTTGCACTTGTGTTGGTGCAGGAAACCACTTTTGCACTTGTATTAGTGTGGAAAAAACACTTTTTGCACTTGTGATAGTGTTGAAAAACCACTTTTCGCACTTGTGTTGGTGCAGGAAACCACTTTTGCACTTGTATTAGTGTGGAAAAACCACTTTTCGCACTTGTGCTAGTGTTGAAAAACCACTTTTCGCACTTGTGTTAGTGTTGAAAAACCACTTTTCGCACTTGTGTTGGTGCAGGAAACCACTTTTGCACTTGTATTAGTGTGGAAAAAACACTTTTTGCACTTGTGATAGTGTTGAAAAACCACTTTTCGCACTTGTGTTAGTGTTGAAAAACCACTTTTCGCACTTGTGTTGGTGCAGGAAACCACTTTTGCACTTGTATTAGTGTGGAAAAAACACTTTTCGCACTTGTGATAGTGTTGAAAAACCACTTTTCGCACTTGTGTTAGTGTTGAAAAACCACTTTTCGCACTTGTGTTGGTGCAGGAAACCACTTGTGCACTTGTATTAGTGTGGAAAAAACACTTTTTGCACTTGTGATAGTGTTGAAAAACCACTTTTCGCACTTGTGTTAGTGTTGAAAATCCACTTTTCCCACTTGCTTTGGTTCAGGAAACCACTTTTGCACTTGTATTAGTGTGGAAAAACCACTTTTCGCACTTGTGATAGTGTTGAAAAACCACTTTTCGCACTTGTCTTAGTGTTGAAAAACCACTTTTCGCACTTGTGTTAGTGTTGAAAAACCACCTTTCGCACTTGTGTTAGTGTTGAAAAACCACTTTTCGCACTTGTGTTGGTGCAGGAAACCACTTTTGCACTTGTAATAGTGTGGAAAAAACACTTTTCGCACTTGTGATAGTGTTGAAAAACCACTTTTCGCACTTGTGTTAGTGTTGAAAAACCACTTTTTGCACTTGTGTTAGTGTTGAAAAACCACTTTTCGCACTTGTGATAGTGTTGAAAAACCATTTTTCGCACTTGTCTTAGTGTTGAAAAACCACTTTTCGCCCTTGTGTTAGTGTTGAAAAACCACTTTTCGCACTTGTGTTGGTGCAGGAAACCACTTTTGCACTTGTATTAGTGTGGAAAAACCACTTTTCGCACTTGTGATAGTGTTGAAAAACCACTTTTCGCACTTGTGTTAGTGTTGAAAAACCACTTTTTGCACTTGTGTTGGTGCAGGAAACTACTTTTGCACTTGTATTAGTGTGGAAAAACCACTTTTCGCACTTGTGATAGTGTTGAAAAACCACTTTTCGCACTTGTGTTAGTGTTGAAAAACCACTTTTCGCACTTGTGTTGGTGCAGCAAACCACTTTTGCACTTGTATTAGTGTGGAAAAACCACTTTTCGCACTTGTGTTGCTGCAGAAACCGCTTTTGCACTTGTATTAGTGTGGAAAAACCACTTTTCGCACTTGTGTTAGTGTTGAAAAACCACTTTTCGCACTTGTGTTAATGTTGAAAAACCACATTTCGCACTTGTGTTGGTGCAGGAAACCACTTTTGCACTTGTATTAGTGTGGAAAAACCACTTTTCGCACTAGTGATAGTGTTGAAAAACCACTTTTCGCACTTGTGTTGGTGTTGAAAAACCACTTTTCACACTTGTGTTGGTGCAGGTAACCACTTTTGCACTTGTATTAGTGTGCAAAAAACACTTTTCGCACTTGTGATAGTGTTGAAAAACCACTTTTCGCACTTGTGATAGTGTTGAAAAACCACTTTTCGCACTTGTGTTAGTGTTGAAAAACCACTTTTCGCACTTGTGTTGGTGCAGGAAACCACTTTTGCACTTGTATTAGTGTGGAAAAACCACTTTTGGCACTTGTGTTAGTGTTGAAAAACCACTTTTCGCACTTGTGATAGTGTTGAAAAACCACTTTTTGCACTTGTGTTGATGTTGAAAAACCACTTTTCGCACTCGTGTTGGTGCAGGAAACCACTTTTTCACTTGTATTAGTGTGGAAAAACCACTTTTCGCACTTGTGTTAGTGTTGAAAAACTACTTTTCACACTTGTGTTAGTGTTGAAAATCCACTTTTCCCACTTGTGTTGGTGCAGGAAACCACTTTTGCACTTGTATTAGTGTGGAATAATCACTTTTCGAACTTTGGATAGTGTTGAAAAACCACTTTTCGCACTTGTGATAGTGTTGAAAAACCACTTTTCGCACTTGTGTTTGTGTTGAAAAACCACTTTTCGCACTTGTGTTGGTGCAGGAAACCACTTTTGCACTTGTATTAGTGTGGAAAAACCACTTTTCGCACTTGTGTTAGTGTTGAAAAACCACCTTTCGCACTTGTGTTAGTGTTGAAAAACCACTTTTCGCACTTGTGTTGGTGCAGGAAACCACTTTTGCACTTGTAATAGTGTGGAAAAACACTTTTTGCACTTGTGATAGTGTTGAAAAACCACTTTTCGCACTTGTGTTAGTGATGAAAAACCACTTTTCGCACTTGTGTTGGTGCAGGAAACCACTTTTGCACTTGTATTAGTGTGGAAAAACCACTTTTCGCACTTGTGATAGTGTTGAAAAACCACTTTTCGCACTCGTGTTAGTGTTGAAAAACCACTTTTCGCACTTGTGTTAGTGTTGAAAAACCACTTTTCGCACTTGTGTTGGTGCAGGAAACCACTTTTGCACTTGTATTAGTGTGGAAAAACCACTTTTCGCACTTGTGTTAGTGTTGAAAAACCACTTTTTGCACTTGTGTTAGTGTTGAAAAACCACTTTTCGCACTTGTGTTGGTGCAGGAAACCACTTTTGCACTTGTATTAGTGTGGAAAAAACACTTTTTGCACTTGTGATAGTGTTGAAAAACCACTTTTCACACTTGTGTTAGTGTTGAAAAACCACTTTTCGCACTTGTGTTGGTGCAGGAAACCACTTTTGCACTTGTATTAGTGTGGAAAAACCACTTTTCGCACTGTGATAGTGTTGAAAAACCACTTTTCGCACTTGTGTTGGTGCAGGAAACCACTTTTGCACTTGTATTAGTGTGGAAAAAACCACTTTTCGCACTTGTGTTAGTGTTGAAAAACTACTTTTCACACTTGTGTTAGTGTTGAAAATCCACTTTTCCCACTTGTGTTGGTGCAGGAAACCACTTTTGCACTTGTATTAGTGTGGAAAAAACACTTTTCGAACTTTGGATAGTGTTCAAAATCCACTTTTCGCACTTGTGATAGTGTTGAAAAACCACTTTTCGCACTTGTGTTTGTGTTGAAAAACCACTTTTCGCACTTGTGTTGGTGCAGGAAACCACTTTTGCACTTGTATTAGTGTGGAAAAACCACTTTTCGCACTTGTGTTAGTGTTGAAAAACCACCTTTCGCACTTGTGTTAGTGTTGAAAAACCACTTTTCGCCCTTGTGTTGGTGCAGGAAACCACTTTTGCACTTGTAATATTGTGGAAAAAACACTTTTTGCACTTGTGATAGTGTTGAAAAACCACTTTTCGCACTTGTGTTAGTGATGAAAAACCACTTTTCGCACTTGTGTTGGTGCAGGAAACCACTTTTGCACTTGTATTAGTGTGGAAAAACCACTTTTCGCACTTGTGATAGTGTTGAAAAACCACTTTTCGCACTCGTGTTAGTGTTGAAAAACCACTTTTCGCACTTGTGATAGTGTTGAAAAACCACTTTTCGCACTTGTGTTAGTGTTGAAAAACCACTTTTCGCACTTGTGTTGGTGCAGGAAACCACTTTTGCACTTGTATTAGTGTGGAAAAACCACTTTTCGCACTTGTGTTAGTGTTGAAAAACCACTTTTTGCACTTGTGTTAGTGTTGAAAAACCACTTTTCGCACTTGTGTTGGTGCAGGAAACCACTTTTGCACTTGTATTAGTGTGGAAAAAACACTTTTTGCACTTGTGATAGTGTTGAAAAACCACTTTTCACACTTGTGTTAGTGTTGAAAAACCACTTTTCGCACTTGTGTTGGTGCAGGAAACCACTTTTGCACTTGTATTAGTGTGGAAAAACCACTTTTCGCACTTGTGATAGTGTTGAAAAACCACTTTTCGCACTTGTGTTGGTGCAGGAAACCACTTTTGCACTTGTATTAGTGTGGAAAAACCACTTTTCGCCCTTGTGTTAGTGTTGAAAAACCACTTTTCGCACTTGTGTTGGTGCAGGAAACCACTTTTGCACTTGTATTAGTGTGGAAAAACCACTTTTCGCACTTGTGTTAGTGTTGAAAAACCACCTTTTGCACTTGTGTTAGTGTTGATAAAACCACTTTTCGCACTTGTGTTGGTGCAGGAAACCACTTTTGCACTTGTAATAGTGTGGAAAAAACACTTTTCGCACTTGTGATAGTGTTGAAAAACCACTTTTCGCACTTGTGTTAGTGTTGAAAAACCACTTTTTGCACTTGTGTTAGTGTTGAAAAACCACTTTTCGCACTTGTGATAGTGTTGAAAAACCACTTTTCGCACTTGTCTTAGTGTTGAAAAACCACTTTTCGCCCTTGTGTTAGTGTTGAAAAACCACTTTTCGCACTTGTGTTGGTGCAGGAAACCACTTTTGCACTTGTATTAGTGTGGAAAAACCACTTTTCGCACTTGTGATAGTGTTGAAAAACCACTTTTCGCACTTGTGTTAGTGTTGAAAAACCACTTTTTGCACTTGTGTTGGTGCAGGAAACTACTTTTGCACTTGTATTAGTGTGGAAAAACCACTTTTCGCACTTGTGATAGTGTTGAAAAACCACTTTTCGCACTTGTGTTAGTGTTGAAAAACCACTTTTCGCACTTGTGTTGGTGCAGCAAACCACTTTTGCACTTGTATTAGTGTGGAAAAACCACTTTTCGCACTTGTGTTGCTGCAGAAACCGCTTTTGCACTTGTATTAGTGTGGAAAAACCACTTTTCGCACTTGTGTTAGTGTTGAAAAACCACTTTTCGCACTTGTGTTAATGTTGAAAAACCACATTTCGCACTTGTGTTGGTGCAGGAAACCACTTTTGCACTTGTATTAGTGTGGAAAAACCACTTTTCGCACTTGTGATAGTGTTGAAAAACCACTTTTCGCACTTGTGTTGGTGTTGAAAAACCACTTTTCACACTTGTGTTGGTGCAGGTAACCACTTTTGCACTTGTATTAGTGTGCAAAAAACACTTTTCGCACTTGTGATAGTGTTGAAAAACCACTTTTCGCACTTGTGATAGTTTTGAAAAACCACTTTTCGCACTTTTGTTAGTGTTGAAAAACCACTTTTTGCACTTGTGTTGGTGCAGGAAACCACTTTTGCACTTGTATTAGTGTGGAAAAAACACTTTTTGCACTTGTGATAGTGTTGAAAAACCACTTTTCGCACTTGTGTTGGTGCAGGAAACCACTTTTGCACTTGTATTAGTGTGGAAAAACCACTTTTCGCACTTGTGCTAGTGTTGAAAAACCACTTTTCGCACTTGTGTTAGTGTTGAAAAACCACTTTTCGCACTTGTGTTGTGCAGGAAACCACTTTTGCACTTGTATTAGTGTGGAAAAAACACTTTTTGCACTTGTGATAGTGTTGAAAAACCACTTTTCGCACTTGTGTTAGTGTTGAAAAACCACTTTTCGCACTTGTGTTGGTGCAGGAAACCACTTTTGCACTTGTATTAGTGTGGAAAAAACACTTTTCGCACTTGTGATAGTGTTGAAAAACCACTTTTCGCACTTGTGTTAGTGTTGAAAAACCACTTTTCGCACTTGTGTTGGTGCAGGAAACCACTTGTGCACTTGTATTAGTGTGGAAAAAACACTTTTTGCACTTGTGATAGTGTTGAAAAACCACTTTTCGCACTTGTGTTAGTGTTGAAAATCCACTTTTCCCACTTGCTTTGGTTCAGGAAACCACTTTTGCACTTGTATTAGTGTGGAAAAACCACTTTTCGCACTTGTGATAGTGTTGAAAAACCACTTTTCGCACTTGTCTTAGTGTTGAAAAACCACTTTTCGCCCTTGTGTTAGTGTTGAAAAACCACTTTTCGCACTTGTGTTGGTGCAGGAAACCACTTTTGCACTTGTATTAGTGTGGAAAAACCACTTTTCGCACTTGTGATAGTGTTGAAAAACCACTTTTCGCACTTGTGTTAGTGTTGAAAAAACACTTTTTGCACTTGTGTTGGTGCAGGAAACTACTTTTGCACTTGTATTAGTGTGGAAAAACCACTTTTCGCACTTGTGATAGTGTTGAAAAACCACTTTTCGCACTTGTGTTAGTGTTGAAAAACCAATTTTCGCACTTGTGTTGGTGCAGCAAACCACTTTTGCACTTGTATTAGTGTGGAAAAACCAATTTTCGCACTTGTGTTGTTGCAGGAAACCACTTTTGCACTTGAATTAGTGTGGAAAAACCACTTTTCGCACTTGTGTTAATGTTGAAAAACCACATTTCACACTTGTGTTGGTGCAGGAAACCACTTTTGCACTTGTATTAGTGTGGAAAAAACACTTTTCGCACTTGTGATAGTGTTGAAAAACCACTTTTCGCACTTGTGATAGTTTTGAAAAACCACTTTTCGCACTTTTGTTAGTGTTGAAAAACCACTTTTCGCACTTGTGTTGGTGCAGGAAACCACTTTTGCACTTGTATTAGTGTGGAAAAAACACTTTTTGCACTTGTGATAGTGTTAAAAAACCACTTTTCGCACTTGTGTTAGTGTTGGAAATCCACTTTTCCCACTTGTGTTGGTGCAGGAAACCACTTTTGCACTTGTATTAGTGTGGAAAAAACACTTTTCGCACTTGTGATAGTGTTGAAAAACCACTTTTCGCACTTGTGATAGTGTTGAAAAACCACTTTTCGCACTTGTGTTAGTGTTGAAAAACCACTTTTCGCATTTGTGTTGGTGCAGGAAACCACTTTTGCACTTGTATTAGTGTGGAAAAACCACTTTTTGCACTTGTGTTAGTGTTGAAAAACCACTTTTCGCACTTTTGTTGGTGCAGGAAACCACTTTTGCACTTGTATTAGTGTGGAAAAACCACTTTTCGCACTTGTGATAGTGTTGAAAAACCACTTTTCGCACTTATGTTAGTGTTGAAAAACCACTTTTCACACTTGTGTTGGTGCAGGAAACCACTTTTGCACTTGTATTAGTGTGGAAAAAATACTTTTCGCACTTGTGATAGTGTTGAAAAACCACTTTTCGCACTTGTGATGGTGTTGAAAAACCACTTTTCGCACTTGTGTTAGTGTTGAAAAACCACTTTTTGCACTTTTGTTGGTGCAGGAAACCACTTTTGCACTTGTGTTGGTGCAGGAAACCACTTTTGCACTTGTATTAGTGTGGAAAAACCACTTTTCGCACTTGTGATAGGGTTGAAAAACCACATTTCGCACTTGTGTTAGTGTTGAAAAACCACTTTTCGCCCTTGTGTTGGTGCAGGAAACCACTTTTGCACTTGTATTTGTGTGGAAAAAACACTTTTCGCACTTGTGATAGTGTTGAAAAACCACATTTCGCACTTGTGTTAGTGTTGAAAAACCACTTTTCGCACTTGTGTTGGTGCAGGAAACCACTTTTGCACTTGTATTAGTGTGGAAAAACCACTTTTCGCACTGTGATAGTGTTGAAAAACCACTTTTCGCACTTGTGTTGGTGCAGGAAACCACTTTTGCACTTGTATTAGTGTGGAAAAACCACTTTTCGCACTTGTGATAGTGTTGAAAAACCACTTTTCGCACTCGTGTTAGTGTTGAAAAACCACTTTTCGCACTTGTGATAGTGTTGAAAAACCACTTTTCGCACTTGTGTTAGTGTTGAAAAACCACTTTTCGCACTTGTGTTGGTGCAGGAAACCACTTTTGCACTTGTATTAGTGTGGAAAAACCACTTTTCGCACTTGTGTTAGTGTTGAAAAACCACTTTTTGCACTTGTATTAGTGTTGAAAAACCACTTTTCGCACTTGTGTTGGTGCAGGAAACCACTTTTGCACTTGTATTAGTGTGGAAAAAACACTTTTTGCACTTGTGATAGTGTTGAAAAACCACTTTTCACACTTGTGTTAGTGTTGAAAAACCACTTTTCGCACTTGTGTTGGTGCAGGAAACCACTTTTGCACTTGTATTAGTGTGGAAAAACCACTTTTCGCACTGTGATAGTGTTGAAAAACCACTTTTCGCACTTGTGTTGGTGCAGGAAACCACTTTTGCACTTGTATTAGTGTGGAAAAAACCACTTTTCGCACTTGTGTTAGTGTTGAAAAACTACTTTTCACACTTGTGTTAGTGTTGAAAATCCACTTTTCCCACTTGTGTTGGTGCAGGAAACCACTTTTGCACTTGTATTAGTGTGGAAAAAACACTTTTCGAACTTTGGATAGTGTTGAAAATCCACTTTTCGCACTTGTGATAGTGTTGAAAAACCACTTTTCGCACTTGTGTTTGTGTTGAAAAACCACTTTTCGCACTTGTGTTGGTGCAGGAAACCACTTTTGCACTTGTATTAGTGTGGAAAAACCACTTTTCGCACTTGTGTTAGTGTTGAAAAACCACCTTTCGCACTTGTGTTAGTGTTGAAAAACCACTTTTCGCACTTGTGTTGGTGCAGGAAACCACTTTTGCACTTGTAATAGTGTGGAAAAAACACTTTTTGCACTTGTGATAGTGTTGAAAAACCACTTTTCGCACTTGTGTTAGTGATGAAAAACCACTTTTCGCACATGTGTTGGTGCAGGAAACCACTTTTGCACTTGTATTAGTGTGGAAAAACCACTTTTCGCACTTGTGATAGTGTTGAAAAACCACTTTTCGCACTCGTGTTAGTGTTGAAAAACCACTTTTCGCACTTGTGATAGTGTTGAAAAACCACTTTTCACACTTGTGTTAGTGTTGAAAAACCACTTTTCGCACTTGTGTTGGTGCAGGAAACCACTTTTGCACTTGTATTAGTGTGGAAAAACCACTTTTCGCACTTGTGTTAGTGTTGAAAAACCACTTTTTGCACTTGTGTTAGTGTTGAAAAACCACTTTTCGCACTTGTGTTGGTGCAGGAAACCACTTTTGCACTTGTATTAGTGTGGAAAAAACACTTTTTGCACTTGTGATAGTGTTGAAAAACCACTTTTCACACTTGTGTTAGTGTTGAAAAACCACTTTTCGCACTTGTGTTGGTGCAGGAAACCACTTTTGCACTTGTATTAGTGTGGAAAAACCACTTTTCGCACTTGTGATAGTGTTGAAAAACCACTTTTCGCACTTGTGTTGGTGCAGGAAACCACTTTTGCACTTGTATTAGTGTGGAAAAACCACTTTTCGCCCTTGTGTTAGTGTTGAAAAACCACTTTTCGCACTTGTGTTGGTGCAGGAAACCACTTTTGCACTTGTATTAGTGTGGAAAAACCACTTTTCGCACTTGTGTTAGTGTTGAAAAACCACCTTTCGCACTTGTGTTAGTGTTGAAAAACCACTTTTCGCACTTGTGTTGGTGCAGGAAACCACTTTTGCACTTGTAATAGTGTGGAAAAAACACTTTTCGCACTTGTGATAGTGTTGAAAAACCACTTTTCGCACTTGTGTTAGTGTTGAAAAACCACTTTTTGCACTTGTGTTAGTGTTGAAAAACCACTTTTCGCACTTGTGATAGTGTTGAAAAACCACTTTTCGCACTTGTCTTAGTGTTGAAAAACCACTTTTCGCCCTTGTGTTAGTGTTGAAAAACCACTTTTCGCACTTGTGTTGGTGCAGGAAACCACTTTTGCACTTGTATTAGTGTGGAAAAACCACTTTTCGCCCTTGTGTTAGTGTTGAAAAACCACTTTTCGCACTTGTGTTGGTGCAGGAAACCACTTTTGCACTTGTATTAGTGTGGAAAAACCACTTTTCGCACTTGTGATAGTGTTGAAAAACCACTTTTCGCACTTGTGTTAGTGTTGAAAAACCACTTTTTGCACTTGTGTTGGTGCAGGAAACTACTTTTGCACTTGTATTAGTGTGGAAAAACCACTTTTCGCACTTGTGATAGTGTTGAAAAACCACTTTTCGCACTTGTGTTAGTGTTGAAAAACCACTTTTCGCACTTGTGTTGGTGCAGCAAACCACTTTTGCACTTGTATTAGTGTGGAAAAACCACTTTTCGCACTTGTGTTGCTGCAGAAACCGCTTTTGCACTTGTATTAGTGTGGAAAAACCACTTTTCGCACTTGTGTTAGTGTTGAAAAACCACTTTTCGCACTTGTGTTAATGTTGAAAAACCACATTTCGCACTTGTGTTGGTGCAGGAAACCACTTTTGCACTTGTATTAGTGTGGAAAAACCACTTTTCGCACTTGTGATAGTGTTGAAAAACCACTTTTCGCACTTGTGTTGGTGTTGAAAAACCACTTTTCACACTTGTGTTGGTGCAGGTAACCACTTTTGCACTTGTATTAGTGTGCAAAAAACACTTTTCGCACTTGTGATAGTGTTGAAAAACCACTTTTCGCACTTGTGATAGTGTTGAAAAACCACTTTTCGCACTTTTGTTAGTGTTGAAAAACCACTTTTTGCACTTGTGTTGGTGCAGGAAACCACTTTTGCACTTGTATTAGTGTGGAAAAAACACTTTTTGCACTTGTGATAGTGTTGAAAAACCACTTTTCGCACTTGTGATAGTGTTGAAAAACCACTTTTTGCACTTGTGTTGATGTTGAAAAACCACTTTTCGCACTCGTGTTGGTGCAGGAAACCACTTTTTCACTTGTATTAGTGTGGAAAAACCACTTTTCGCACTTGTGTTAGTGTTGAAAAACTACTTTTCACACTTGTGTTAGTGTTGAAAATCCACTTTTCCCACTTGTGTTGGTGCAGGAAACCACTTTTGCACTTGTATTAGTGTGGAATAATCACTTTTCGAACTTTGGATAGTGTTGAAAAACCACTTTTCGCACTTGTGATAGTGTTGAAAAACCACTTTTCGCACTTGTGTTTGTGTTGAAAAACCACTTTTCGCACTTGTGTTGGTGCAGGAAACCACTTTTGCACTTGTATTAGTGTGGAAAAACCACTTTTCGCACTTGTGTTAGTGTTGAAAAACCACCTTTCGCACTTGTGTTAGTGTTGAAAAACCACTTTTCGCACTTGTGTTGGTGCAGGAAACCACTTTTGCACTTGTAATAGTGTGGAAAAACACTTTTTGCACTTGTGATAGTGTTGAAAAACCACTTTTCGCACTTGTGTTAGTGATGAAAAACCACTTTTCGCACTTGTGTTGGTGCAGGAAACCACTTTTGCACTTGTATTAGTGTGGAAAAACCACTTTTCGCACTTGTGATAGTGTTGAAAAACCACTTTTCGCACTCGTGTTAGTGTTGAAAAACCACTTTTCGCACTTGTGATAGTGTTGAAAAACCACTTTTCGCACTTGTGTTAGTGTTGAAAAACCACTTTTCGCACTTGTGTTGGTGCAGGAAACCACTTTTGCACTTGTATTAGTGTGGAAAAACCACTTTTCGCACTTGTGTTAGTGTTGAAAAACCACTTTTTGCACTTGTGTTAGTGTTGAAAAACCACTTTTCGCACTTGTGTTGGTGCAGGAAACCACTTTTGCACTTGTATTAGTGTGGAAAAAACACTTTTTGCACTTGTGATAGTGTTGAAAAACCACTTTTCACACTTGTGTTAGTGTTGAAAAACCACTTTTCGCACTTGTGTTGGTGCAGGAAACCACTTTTGCACTTGTATTAGTGTGGAAAAAACCACTTTTCGCACTTGTGTTAGTGTTGAAAAACTACTTTTCACACTTGTGTTAGTGTTGAAAATCCACTTTTCCCACTTGTGTTGGTGCAGGAAACCACTTTTGCACTTGTATTAGTGTGGAAAAAACACTTTTCGAACTTTGGATAGTGTTGAAAATCCACTTTTCGCACTTGTGATAGTGTTGAAAAACCACTTTTCGCACTTGTGTTTGTGTTGAAAAACCACTTTTCGCACTTGTGTTGGTGCAGGAAACCACTTTTGCACTTGTATTAGTGTGGAAAAACCACTTTTCGCACTTGTGTTAGTGTTGAAAAACCACCTTTCGCACTTGTGTTAGTGTTGAAAAACCACTTTTCGCCCTTGTGTTGGTGCAGGAAACCACTTTTGCACTTGTAATATTGTGGAAAAAACACTTTTTGCACTTGTGATAGTGTTGAAAAACCACTTTTCGCACTTGTGTTAGTGATGAAAAACCACTTTTCGCACTTGTGTTGGTGCAGGAAACCACTTTTGCACTTGTATTAGTGTGGAAAAACCACTTTTCGCACTTGTGATAGTGTTGAAAAACCACTTTTCGCACTCGTGTTAGTGTTGAAAAACCACTTTTCGCACTTGTGATAGTGTTGAAAAACCACTTTTCGCACTTGTGTTAGTGTTGAAAAACCACTTTTCGCACTTGTGTTGGTGCAGGAAACCACTTTTGCACTTGTATTAGTGTGGAAAAACCACTTTTCGCACTTGTGTTAGTGTTGAAAAACCACTTTTTGCACTTGTGTTAGTGTTGAAAAACCACTTTTCGCACTTGTGTTGGTGCAGGAAACCACTTTTGCACTTGTATTAGTGTGGAAAAAACACTTTTTGCACTTGTGATAGTGTTGAAAAACCACTTTTCACACTTGTGTTAGTGTTGAAAAACCACTTTTCGCACTTGTGTTGGTGCAGGAAACCACTTTTGCACTTGTATTAGTGTGGAAAAACCACTTTTCGCACTTGTGATAGTGTTGAAAAACCACTTTTCGCACTTGTGTTGGTGCAGGAAACCACTTTTGCACTTGTATTAGTGTGGAAAAACCACTTTTCGCCCTTGTGTTAGTGTTGAAAAACCACTTTTCGCACTTGTGTTGGTGCAGGAAACCACTTTTGCACTTGTATTAGTGTGGAAAAACCACTTTTCGCACTTGTGTTAGTGTTGAAAAACCACCTTTTGCACTTGTGTTAGTGTTGATAAAACCACTTTTCGCACTTGTGTTGGTGCAGGAAACCACTTTTGCACTTGTAATAGTGTGGAAAAAACACTTTTCGCACTTGTGATAGTGTTGAAAAACCACTTTTCGCACTTGTGTTAGTGTTGAAAAACCACTTTTTGCACTTGTGTTAGTGTTGAAAAACCACTTTTCGCACTTGTGATAGTGTTGAAAAACCACTTTTCGCACTTGTCTTAGTGTTGAAAAACCACTTTTCGCCCTTGTGTTAGTGTTGAAAAACCACTTTTCGCACTTGTGTTGGTGCAGGAAACCACTTTTGCACTTGTATTAGTGTGGAAAAACCACTTTTCGCACTTGTGATAGTGTTGAAAAACCACTTTTCGCACTTGTGTTAGTGTTGAAAAACCACTTTTTGCACTTGTGTTGGTGCAGGAAACTACTTTTGCACTTGTATTAGTGTGGAAAAACCACTTTTCGCACTTGTGATAGTGTTGAAAAACCACTTTTCGCACTTGTGTTAGTGTTGAAAAACCACTTTTCGCACTTGTGTTGGTGCAGCAAACCACTTTTGCACTTGTATTAGTGTGGAAAAACCACTTTTCGCACTTGTGTTGCTGCAGAAACCGCTTTTGCACTTGTATTAGTGTGGAAAAACCACTTTTCGCACTTGTGTTAGTGTTGAAAAACCACTTTTCGCACTTGTGTTAATGTTGAAAAACCACATTTCGCACTTGTGTTGGTGCAGGAAACCACTTTTGCACTTGTATTAGTGTGGAAAAACCACTTTTCGCACTTGTGATAGTGTTGAAAAACCACTTTTCGCACTTGTGTTGGTGTTGAAAAACCACTTTTCACACTTGTGTTGGTGCAGGTAACCACTTTTGCACTTGTATTAGTGTGCAAAAAACACTTTTCGCACTTGTGATAGTGTTGAAAAACCACTTTTCGCACTTGTGATAGTTTTGAAAAACCACTTTTCGCACTTTTGTTAGTGTTGAAAAACCACTTTTTGCACTTGTGTTGGTGCAGGAAACCACTTTTGCACTTGTATTAGTGTGGAAAAAACACTTTTTGCACTTGTGATAGTGTTGAAAAACCACTTTTCGCACTTGTGTTGGTGCAGGAAACCACTTTTGCACTTGTATTAGTGTGGAAAAACCACTTTTCGCACTTGTGCTAGTGTTGAAAAACCACTTTTCGCACTTGTGTTAGTGTTGAAAAACCACTTTTCGCACTTGTGTTGTGCAGGAAACCACTTTTGCACTTGTATTAGTGTGGAAAAAACACTTTTTGCACTTGTGATAGTGTTGAAAAACCACTTTTCGCACTTGTGTTAGTGTTGAAAAACCACTTTTCGCACTTGTGTTGGTGCAGGAAACCACTTTTGCACTTGTATTAGTGTGGAAAAAACACTTTTCGCACTTGTGATAGTGTTGAAAAACCACTTTTCGCACTTGTGTTAGTGTTGAAAAACCACTTTTCGCACTTGTGTTGGTGCAGGAAACCACTTGTGCACTTGTATTAGTGTGGAAAAAACACTTTTTGCACTTGTGATAGTGTTGAAAAACCACTTTTCGCACTTGTGTTAGTGTTGAAAATCCACTTTTCCCACTTGCTTTGGTTCAGGAAACCACTTTTGCACTTGTATTAGTGTGGAAAAACCACTTTTCGCACTTGTGATAGTGTTGAAAAACCACTTTTCGCACTTGTCTTAGTGTTGAAAAACCACTTTTCGCCCTTGTGTTAGTGTTGAAAAACCACTTTTCGCACTTGTGTTGGTGCAGGAAACCACTTTTGCACTTGTATTAGTGTGGAAAAACCACTTTTCGCACTTGTGATAGTGTTGAAAAACCACTTTTCGCACTTGTGTTAGTGTTGAAAAAACACTTTTTGCACTTGTGTTGGTGCAGGAAACTACTTTTGCACTTGTATTAGTGTGGAAAAACCACTTTTCGCACTTGTGATAGTGTTGAAAAACCACTTTTCGCACTTGTGTTAGTGTTGAAAAACCAATTTTCGCACTTGTGTTGGTGCAGCAAACCACTTTTGCACTTGTATTAGTGTGGAAAAACCAATTTTCGCACTTGTGTTGTTGCAGGAAACCACTTTTGCACTTGAATTAGTGTGGAAAAACCACTTTTCGCACTTGTGTTAATGTTGAAAAACCACATTTCACACTTGTGTTGGTGCAGGAAACCACTTTTGCACTTGTATTAGTGTGGAAAAAACACTTTTCGCACTTGTGATAGTGTTGAAAAACCACTTTTCGCACTTGTGATAGTTTTGAAAAACCACTTTTCGCACTTTTGTTAGTGTTGAAAAACCACTTTTCGCACTTGTGTTGGTGCAGGAAACCACTTTTGCACTTGTATTAGTGTGGAAAAAACACTTTTTGCACTTGTGATAGTGTTAAAAAACCACTTTTCGCACTTGTGTTAGTGTTGGAAATCCACTTTTCCCACTTGTGTTGGTGCAGGAAACCACTTTTGCACTTGTATTAGTGTGGAAAAAACACTTTTCGCACTTGTGATAGTGTTGAAAAACCACTTTTCGCACTTGTGATAGTGTTGAAAAACCACTTTTCGCACTTGTGTTAGTGTTGAAAAACCACTTTTCGCATTTGTGTTGGTGCAGGAAACCACTTTTGCACTTGTATTAGTGTGGAAAAACCACTTTTTGCACTTGTGTTAGTGTTGAAAAACCACTTTTCGCACTTTTGTTGGTGCAGGAAACCACTTTTGCACTTGTATTAGTGTGGAAAAACCACTTTTCGCACTTGTGATAGTGTTGAAAAACCACTTTTCGCACTTATGTTAGTGTTGAAAAACCACTTTTCACACTTGTGTTGGTGCAGGAAACCACTTTTGCACTTGTATTAGTGTGGAAAAAATACTTTTCGCACTTGTGATAGTGTTGAAAAACCACTTTTCGCACTTGTGATGGTGTTGAAAAACCACTTTTCGCACTTGTGTTAGTGTTGAAAAACCACTTTTTGCACTTTTGTTGGTGCAGGAAACCACTTTTGCACTTGTGTTGGTGCAGGAAACCACTTTTGCACTTGTATTAGTGTGGAAAAACCACTTTTCGCACTTGTGATAGGGTTGAAAAACCACATTTCGCACTTGTGTTAGTGTTGAAAAACCACTTTTCGCCCTTGTGTTGGTGCAGGAAACCACTTTTGCACTTGTATTTGTGTGGAAAAAACACTTTTCGCACTTGTGATAGTGTTGAAAAACCACATTTCGCACTTGTGTTAGTGTTGAAAAACCACTTTTCGCACTTGTGTTGGTGCAGGAAACCACTTTTGCACTTGTATTAGTGTGGAAAAACCACTTTTCGCACTGTGATAGTGTTGAAAAACCACTTTTCGCACTTGTGTTGGTGCAGGAAACCACTTTTGCACTTGTATTAGTGTGGAAAAACCACTTTTCGCACTTGTGATAGTGTTGAAAAACCACTTTTCGCACTCGTGTTAGTGTTGAAAAACCACTTTTCGCACTTGTGATAGTGTTGAAAAACCACTTTTCGCACTTGTGTTAGTGTTGAAAAACCACTTTTCGCACTTGTGTTGGTGCAGGAAACCACTTTTGCACTTGTATTAGTGTGGAAAAACCACTTTTCGCACTTGTGTTAGTGTTGAAAAACCACTTTTTGCACTTGTATTAGTGTTGAAAAACCACTTTTCGCACTTGTGTTGGTGCAGGAAACCACTTTTGCACTTGTATTAGTGTGGAAAAAACACTTTTTGCACTTGTGATAGTGTTGAAAAACCACTTTTCACACTTGTGTTAGTGTTGAAAAACCACTTTTCGCACTTGTGTTGGTGCAGGAAACCACTTTTGCACTTGTATTAGTGTGGAAAAACCACTTTTCGCACTGTGATAGTGTTGAAAAACCACTTTTCGCACTTGTGTTGGTGCAGGAAACCACTTTTGCACTTGTATTAGTGTGGAAAAAACCACTTTTCGCACTTGTGTTAGTGTTGAAAAACTACTTTTCACACTTGTGTTAGTGTTGAAAATCCACTTTTCCCACTTGTGTTGGTGCAGGAAACCACTTTTGCACTTGTATTAGTGTGGAAAAAACACTTTTCGAACTTTGGATAGTGTTGAAAATCCACTTTTCGCACTTGTGATAGTGTTGAAAAACCACTTTTCGCACTTGTGTTTGTGTTGAAAAACCACTTTTCGCACTTGTGTTGGTGCAGGAAACCACTTTTGCACTTGTATTAGTGTGGAAAAACCACTTTTCGCACTTGTGTTAGTGTTGAAAAACCACCTTTCGCACTTGTGTTAGTGTTGAAAAACCACTTTTCGCACTTGTGTTGGTGCAGGAAACCACTTTTGCACTTGTAATAGTGTGGAAAAAACACTTTTTGCACTTGTGATAGTGTTGAAAAACCACTTTTCGCACTTGTGTTAGTGATGAAAAACCACTTTTCGCACATGTGTTGGTGCAGGAAACCACTTTTGCACTTGTATTAGTGTGGAAAAACCACTTTTCGCACTTGTGATAGTGTTGAAAAACCACTTTTCGCACTCGTGTTAGTGTTGAAAAACCACTTTTCGCACTTGTGATAGTGTTGAAAAACCACTTTTCACACTTGTGTTAGTGTTGAAAAACCACTTTTCGCACTTGTGTTGGTGCAGGAAACCACTTTTGCACTTGTATTAGTGTGGAAAAACCACTTTTCGCACTTGTGTTAGTGTTGAAAAACCACTTTTTGCACTTGTGTTAGTGTTGAAAAACCACTTTTCGCACTTGTGTTGGTGCAGGAAACCACTTTTGCACTTGTATTAGTGTGGAAAAAACACTTTTTGCACTTGTGATAGTGTTGAAAAACCACTTTTCACACTTGTGTTAGTGTTGAAAAACCACTTTTCGCACTTGTGTTGGTGCAGGAAACCACTTTTGCACTTGTATTAGTGTGGAAAAACCACTTTTCGCACTTGTGATAGTGTTGAAAAACCACTTTTCGCACTTGTGTTGGTGCAGGAAACCACTTTTGCACTTGTATTAGTGTGGAAAAACCACTTTTCGCCCTTGTGTTAGTGTTGAAAAACCACTTTTCGCACTTGTGTTGGTGCAGGAAACCACTTTTGCACTTGTATTAGTGTGGAAAAACCACTTTTCGCACTTGTGTTAGTGTTGAAAAACCACCTTTCGCACTTGTGTTAGTGTTGAAAAACCACTTTTCGCACTTGTGTTGGTGCAGGAAACCACTTTTGCACTTGTAATAGTGTGGAAAAAACACTTTTCGCACTTGTGATAGTGTTGAAAAACCACTTTTCGCACTTGTGTTAGTGTTGAAAAACCACTTTTTGCACTTGTGTTAGTGTTGAAAAACCACTTTTCGCACTTGTGATAGTGTTGAAAAACCACTTTTCGCACTTGTCTTAGTGTTGAAAAACCACTTTTCGCCCTTGTGTTAGTGTTGAAAAACCACTTTTCGCACTTGTGTTGGTGCAGGAAACCACTTTTGCACTTGTATTAGTGTGGAAAAACCACTTTTCGCCCTTGTGTTAGTGTTGAAAAACCACTTTTCGCACTTGTGTTGGTGCAGGAAACCACTTTTGCACTTGTATTAGTGTGGAAAAACCACTTTTCGCACTTGTGATAGTGTTGAAAAACCACTTTTCGCACTTGTGTTAGTGTTGAAAAACCACTTTTTGCACTTGTGTTGGTGCAGGAAACTACTTTTGCACTTGTATTAGTGTGGAAAAACCACTTTTCGCACTTGTGATAGTGTTGAAAAACCACTTTTCGCACTTGTGTTAGTGTTGAAAAACCACTTTTCGCACTTGTGTTGGTGCAGCAAACCACTTTTGCACTTGTATTAGTGTGGAAAAACCACTTTTCGCACTTGTGTTGCTGCAGAAACCGCTTTTGCACTTGTATTAGTGTGGAAAAACCACTTTTCGCACTTGTGTTAGTGTTGAAAAACCACTTTTCGCACTTGTGTTAATGTTGAAAAACCACATTTCGCACTTGTGTTGGTGCAGGAAACCACTTTTGCACTTGTATTAGTGTGGAAAAACCACTTTTCGCACTTGTGATAGTGTTGAAAAACCACTTTTCGCACTTGTGTTGGTGTTGAAAAACCACTTTTCACACTTGTGTTGGTGCAGGTAACCACTTTTGCACTTGTATTAGTGTGCAAAAAACACTTTTCGCACTTGTGATAGTGTTGAAAAACCACTTTTCGCACTTGTGATAGTTTCGAAAAACCACTTTTCGCACTTTTGTTAGTGTTGAAAAACCACTTTTTGCACTTGTGTTGGTGCAGGAAACCACTTTTGCACTTGTATTAGTGTGGAAAAAACACTTTTTGCACTTGTGATAGTGTTGAAAAACCACTTTTCGCACTTGTGTTGGTGCAGGAAACCACTTTTGCACTTGTATTAGTGTGGAAAAACCACTTTTCGCACTTGTGCTAGTGTTGAAAAACCACTTTTCGCACTTGTGTTAGTGTTGAAAAACCACTTTTCGCACTTGTGTTGTGCAGGAAACCACTTTTGCACTTGTATTAGTGTGGAAAAAACACTTTTTGCACTTGTGATAGTGTTGAAAAACCACTTTTCGCACTTGTGTTAGTGTTGAAAAACCACTTTTCGCACTTGTGTTGGTGCAGGAAACCACTTTTGCACTTGTATTAGTGTGGAAAAAACACTTTTCGCACTTGTGATAGTGTTGAAAAACCACTTTTCGCACTTGTGTTAGTGTTGAAAAACCACTTTTCGCACTTGTGTTGGTGCAGGAAACCACTTGTGCACTTGTATTAGTGTGGAAAAAACACTTTTTGCACTTGTGATAGTGTTGAAAAACCACTTTTCGCACTTGTGTTAGTGTTGAAAATCCACTTTTCCCACTTGCTTTGGTTCAGGAAACCACTTTTGCACTTGTATTAGTGTGGAAAAACCACTTTTCGCACTTGTGATAGTGTTGAAAAACCACTTTTCGCACTTGTCTTAGTGTTGAAAAACCACTTTTCGCCCTTGTGTTAGTGTTGAAAAACCACTTTTCGCACTTGTGTTGGTGCAGGAAACCACTTTTGCACTTGTATTAGTGTGGAAAAACCACTTTTCGCACTTGTGATAGTGTTGAAAAACCACTTTTCGCACTTGTGTTAGTGTTGAAAAAACACTTTTTGCACTTGTGTTGGTGCAGGAAACTACTTTTGCACTTGTATTAGTGTGGAAAAACCACTTTTCGCACTTGTGATAGTGTTGAAAAACCACTTTTCGCACTTGTGTTAGTGTTGAAAAACCAATTTTCGCACTTGTGTTGGTGCAGCAAACCACTTTTGCACTTGTATTAGTGTGGAAAAACCAATTTTCACACTTGTGTTGTTGCAGGAAACCACTTTTGCACTTGAATTAGTGTGGAAAAACCACTTTTCGCACTTGTGTTAATGTTGAAAAACCACATTTCACACTTGTGTTGGTGCAGGAAACCACTTTTGCACTTGTATTAGTGTGGAAAAAACACTTTTCGCACTTGTGATAGTGTTGAAAAACCACTTTTCGCACTTGTGATAGTTTTGAAAAACCACTTTTCGCACTTTTGTTAGTGTTGAAAAACCACTTTTCGCACTTGTGTTGGTGCAGGAAACCACTTTTGCACTTGTATTAGTGTGGAAAAAACACTTTTTGCACTTGTGATAGTGTTAAAAAACCACTTTTCGCACTTGTGTTAGTGTTGGAAATCCACTTTTCCCACTTGTGTTGGTGCAGGAAACCACTTTTGCACTTGTATTAGTGTGGAAAAAACACTTTTCGCACTTGTGATAGTGTTGAAAAACCACTTTTCGCACTTGTGATAGTGTTGAAAAACCACTTTTCGCACTTGTGTTAGTGTTGAAAAACCACTTTTCGCATTTGTGTTGGTGCAGGAAACCACTTTTGCACTTGTATTAGTGTGGAAAAACCACTTTTTGCACTTGTGTTAGTGTTGAAAAACCACTTTTCGCACTTTTGTTGGTGCAGGAAACCACTTTTGCACTTGTATTAGTGTGGAAAAACCACTTTTCGCACTTGTGATAGTGTTGAAAAACCACTTTTCGCACTTATGTTAGTGTTGAAAAACCACTTTTCACACTTGTGTTGGTGCAGGAAACCACTTTTGCACTTGTATTAGTGTGGAAAAAATACTTTTTGCACTTGTGTTGGTGCAGGAAACCACTTTTGCACTTGTGTTGGTGCAGGAAACCACTTTTGCACTTGTATTAGTGTGGAAAAACCACTTTTCGCACTTGTGATAGGGTTGAAAAACCACATTTCGCACTTGTGTTAGTGTTGAAAAACCACTTTTCGCCCTTGTGTTGGTGCAGGAAACCACTTTTGCACTTGTATTTGTGTGGAAAAAACACTTTTCGCACTTGTGATAGTGTTGAAAAACCACATTTCGCACTTGTGTTAGTGTTGAAAAACCACTTTTCGCACTTGTGTTGGTGCAGGAAACCACTTTTGCACTTGTATTAGTGTGGAAAAACCACTTTTCGCACTGTGATAGTGTTGAAAAACCACTTTTCGCACTTGTGTTGGTGCAGGAAACCACTTTTGCACTTGTATTAGTGTGGAAAAACCACTTTTCGCACTTGTGATAGTGTTGAAAAACCACTTTTCGCACTCGTGTTAGTGTTGAAAAACCACTTTTCGCACTTGTGATAGTGTTGAAAAACCACTTTTCGCACTTGTGTTAGTGTTGAAAAACCACTTTTCGCACTTGTGTTGGTGCAGGAAACCACTTTTGCACTTGTATTAGTGTGGAAAAACCACTTTTCGCACTTGTGTTAGTGTTGAAAAACCACTTTTTGCACTTGTGTTAGTGTTGAAAAACCACTTTTCGCACTTGTGTTGGTGCAGGAAACCACTTTTGCACTTGTATTAGTGTGGAAAAAACACTTTTTGCACTTGTGATAGTGTTGAAAAACCACTTTTCACACTTGTGTTAGTGTTGAAAAACCACTTTTCGCACTTGTGTTGGTGCAGGAAACCACTTTTGCACTTGTATTAGTGTGGAAAAACCACTTTTCGCACTGTGATAGTGTTGAAAAACCACTTTTCGCACTTGTGTTGGTGCAGGAAACCACTTTTGCACTTGTATTAGTGTGGAAAAAACCACTTTTCGCACTTGTGTTAGTGTTGAAAAACTACTTTTCACACTTGTGTTAGTGTTGAAAATCCACTTTTCCCACTTGTGTTGGTGCAGGAAACCACTTTTGCACTTGTATTAGTGTGGAAAAAACACTTTTCGAACTTTGGATAGTGTTGAAAATCCACTTTTCGCACTTGTGATAGTGTTGAAAAACCACTTTTCGCACTTGTGTTTGTGTTGAAAAACCACTTTTCGCACTTGTGTTGGTGCAGGAAACCACTTTTGCACTTGTATTAGTGTGGAAAAACCACTTTTCGCACTTGTGTTAGTGTTGAAAAACCACCTTTCGCACTTGTGTTAGTGTTGAAAAACCACTTTTCGCACTTGTGTTGGTGCAGGAAACCACTTTTGCACTTGTAATAGTGTGGAAAAAACACTTTTTGCACTTGTGATAGTGTTGAAAAACCACTTTTCGCACTTGTGTTAGTGATGAAAAACCACTTTTCGCACATGTGTTGGTGCAGGAAACCACTTTTGCACTTGTATTAGTGTGCAAAAACCACTTTTCGCACTTGTGATAGTGTTGAAAAACCACTTTTCGCACTCGTGTTAGTGTTGAAAAACCACTTTTCGCACTTGTGATAGTGTTGAAAAACCACTTTTCACACTTGTGTTAGTGTTGAAAAACCACTTTTCGCACTTGTGTTGGTGCAGGAAACCACTTTTGCACTTGTATTAGTGTGGAAAAACCACTTTTCGCACTTGTGTTAGTGTTGAAAAACCACTTTTTGCACTTGTGTTAGTGTTGAAAAACCACTTTTCGCACTTGTGTTGGTGCAGGAAACCACTTTTGCACTTGTATTAGTGTGGAAAAACCACTTTTCGCACTTGTGTTAGTGTTGAAAAACCACTTTTCGCACTTGTGTTGGTGCAGGAAACCACTTTTGCACTTGTATTAGTGTGGAAAAACCACTTTTCGCACTTGTGATAGTGTTGAAAAACCACTTTTCGCACTTGTGTTGGTGCAGGAAACCACTTTTGCACTTGTATTAGTGTGGAAAAACCACTTTTCGCCCTTGTGTTAGTGTTGAAAAACCACTTTTCGCACTTGTGTTGGTGCAGGAAACCACTTTTGCACTTGTATTAGTGTGGAAAAACCACTTTTCGCACTTGTGTTAGTGTTGAAAAACCACCTTTCGCACTTGTGTTAGTGTTGAAAAACCACTTTTCGCACTTGTGTTGGTGCAGGAAACCACTTTTGCACTTGTAATAGTGTGGAAAAAACACTTTTCGCACTTGTGATAGTGTTGAAAAACCACTTTTCGCACTTGTGTTAGTGTTGAAAAACCACTTTTTGCACTTGTGTTAGTGTTGAAAAACCACTTTTCGCACTTGTGATAGTGTTGAAAAACCACTTTTCGCACTTGTCTTAGTGTTGAAAAACCACTTTTCGCCCTTGTGTTAGTGTTGAAAAACCACTTTTCGCACTTGTGTTGGTGCAGGAAACCACTTTTGCACTTGTATTAGTGTGGAAAAACCACTTTTCGCACTTGTGATAGTGTTGAAAAACCACTTTTCGCACTTGTGTTAGTGTTGAAAAACCACTTTTTGCACTTGTGTTGGTGCAGGAAACTACTTTTGCACTTGTATTAGTGTGGAAAAACCACTTTTCGCACTTGTGATAGTGTTGAAAAACCACTTTTCGCACTTGTGTTAGTGTTGAAAAACCACTTTTCGCACTTGTGTTGGTGCAGCAAACCACTTTTGCACTTGTATTAGTGTGGAAAAACCACTTTTCGCACTTGTGTTGCTGCAGAAACCGCTTTTGCACTTGTATTAGTGTGGAAAAACCACTTTTCGCACTTGTGTTAGTGTTGAAAAACCACTTTTCGCACTTGTGTTAATGTTGAAAAACCACATTTCGCACTTGTGTTGGTGCAGGAAACCACTTTTGCACTTGTATTAGTGTGGAAAAACCACTTTTCGCACTTGTGATAGTGTTGAAAAACCACTTTTCGCACTTGTGTTGGTGTTGAAAAACCACTTTTCACACTTGTGTTGGTTCAGGTAACCACTTTTGCACTTGTATTCGTGTGCAAAAAACACTTTTCGCACTTGTGATAGTGTTGAAAAACCACTTTTCGCACTTGTGATAGTTTTGAAAAACCACTTTTCGCACTTTTGTTAGTGTTGAAAAACCACTTTTTGCACTTGTGTTGGTGCAGGAAACCACTTTTGCACTTGTATTAGTGTGGAAAAAACACTTTTTGCACTTGTGATAGTGTTGAAAAACCACTTTTCGCACTTGTGTTGGTGCAGGAAACCACTTTTGCACTTGTATTAGTGTGGAAAAACCACTTTTCGCACTTGTGCTATTGTTGAAAAACCACTTTTCGCACTTGTGTTAGTGTTGAAAAACCACTTTTCGCACTTGTGTTGGTGCAGGAAACCACTTTTGCACTTGTATTAGTGTGGAAAAAACACTTTTTGCACTTGTGATAGTGTTGAAAAACCACTTTTCGCACTTGTGTTAGTGTTGAAAAACCACTTTTCGCACTTGTGTTGGTGCAGGAAACCACTTTTGCACTTGTATTAGTGTGGAAAAAACACTTTTCGCACTTGTGATAGTGTTGAAAAACCACTTTTCGCACTTGTGTTAGTGTTGAAAAACCACTTTTCGCACTTGTGTTGGTGCAGGAAACCACTTGTGCACTTGTATTAGTGTGGAAAAAACACTTTTTGCACTTGTGATAGTGTTGAAAAACCACTTTTCGCACTTGTGTTAGTGTTGAAAATCCACTTTTCCCACTTGCTTTGGTTCAGGAAACCACTTTTGCACTTGTATTAGTGTGGAAAAACCACTTTTCGCACTTGTGATAGTGTTGAAAAACCACTTTTCGCACTTGTCTTAGTGTTGAAAAACCACTTTTCGCCCTTGTGTTAGTGTTGAAAAACCACTTTTCGCACTTGTGTTGGTGCAGGAAACCACTTTTGCACTTGTATTAGTGTGGAAAAACCACTTTTCGCACTTGTGATAGTGTTGAAAAACCACTTTTCGCACTTGTGTTAGTGTTGAAAAAACACTTTTTGCACTTGTGTTGGTGCAGGAAACTACTTTTGCACTTGTATTAGTGTGGAAAACCCACTTTTCGCACTTGTGATAGTGTTGAAAAACCACTTTTCGCACTTGTGTTAGTGTTGAAAAACCAATTTTCGCACTTGTGTTGGTGCAGCAAACCACTTTTGCACTTGTGTTAGTGTGGAAAAACCAATTTTCGCACTTGTGTTGTTGCAGGAAACCACTTTTGCACTTGAATTAGTGTGGAAAAACCACTTTTCGCACTTGTGTTAATGTTGAAAAACCACATTTCACACTTGTGTTGGTGCAGGAAACCACTTTTGCACTTGTATTAGTGTGGAAAAAACACTTTTCGCACTTGTGATAGTGTTGAAAAACCACTTTTCGCACTTGTGATAGTTTTGAAAAACCACTTTTCGCACTTTTGTTAGTGTTGAAAAACCACTTTTCGCACTTGTGTTGGTGCAGGAAACCACTTTTGCACTTGTATTAGTGTGGAAAAAACACTTTTTGCACTTGTGATAGTGTTGAAAAACCACTTTTCGCACTTGTGTTAGTGTTGGAAATCCACTTTTCCCACTTGTGTTGGTGCAGGAAACCACTTTTGCACTTGTATTAGTGTGGAAAAAACACTTTTCGCACTTGTGATAGTGTTGAAAAACCACTTTTCGCACTTGTGATAGTGTTGAAAAACCACTTTTCGCACTTGTGTTAGTGTTGAAAAACCACTTTTCGCATTTGTGTTGGTGCAGGAAACCACTTTTGCACTTGTATTAGTGTGGAAAAACCACTTTTTGCACTTGTGTTAGTGTTGAAAAACCACTTTTCGCACTTTTGTTGGTGCAGGAAACCACTTTTGCACTTGTATTAGTGTGGAAAAACCACTTTTCGCACTTGTGATAGTGTTGAAAAACCACTTTTCACACTTATGTTAGTGTTGAAAAACCACTTTTCACACTTGTGTTGGTGCAGGAAACCACTTTTGCACTTGTATTAGTGTGGAAAAAATACTTTTCGCACTTGTGATAGTGTTGAAAAACCACTTTTCGCACTTGTGATGGTGTTGAAAAACCACTTTTCGTACTTGTGTTAGTGTTGAAAAACCACTTTTTGCACTTGTGTTGGTGCAGGAAACCACTTTTGCACTTGTGTTGGTGCAGGAAACCACTTTTGCACTTGTATTAGTGTGGAAAAACCACTTTTCGCACTTGTGATAGGGTTGAAAAACCACATTTCGCACTTGTGTTAGTGTTGAAAAACCACTTTTCGCCCTTGTGTTGGTGCAGGAAACCACTTTTGCACTTGTATTTGTGTGGAAAAAACACTTTTCGCACTTGTGATAGTGTTGAAAAACCACTTTTCGCAATTGTGTTAGTGTTGAAAAACCACTTTTCGCACTTGTGTTGGTGCAGGAAACCACTTTTGCACTTGTATTAGTGTGGAAAAAACCACTTTTCGCACTTGTGTTGGTGCAGGAAACCACTTTTGCACTTGTATTAATGTGGAAAAAACCGTTTTTGCACTTGTGATAGTGTTGAAAAACCACTTTTCGCACTTGTGTTAGTGTTGAAAAACCACTTTTCGCACTTGTGTTGGTGCAGGAAACCACTTTTGCCCTTTTGAGGGGAAAGTGTGATGACGTCACCACGTCACGCGGCACGAATGCGCGCCTGTGTCGTTGGAGATACTGACTTCTATAGGGAGACCCCATCACCCTCCCCCATCACCCTCCCCCATCTCCCTGCCATCACCCTCCCATCACCCTCCCATCACCCTCCCATCACCCTCCCATCACCCTGCCATCACCCTCCCATCACCCTGCCATCACCCTCCCATCACCCTGCCATCACCCTCCCACCACCCTGCCATCACCCTCCCACCACCCTCCCATCACCCTGCCATCACCCTCCCATCACCCTTTATTGGACCATTTGACTTCTGTAGGGTTGGTTTTCTAAGGTTCATATCAAAATATCAAATAAATATTTTAAGGTGAAAGCACGATGACGTCACCACGTCACGCGGCACGAATGCGCACCTGTGTCGTTGGAGGTATTGACTTATTTAGGGTTGGTTTTCTAAGGTTGTAGGCCGCACCTCATTTTGTCAAATAAAGTGGTATTCGGGTGGTTCCGGTATTTGGGACCGCAGGGACGGAAAGTGCAGGTACGGGGTGCTTGGCACTCCCCAGCCGGCCCGCTCTGAAGGTTCGGATCGGGACATCGGGATTCATTCCGGTCGCCCGGTCGGCCCGGAGGTGGGGGTGCGGGGCCTGTCACGGAACGTCAAAACAAACTCCTCCCTCCCATCCCATCACCCTCCCATCACCCTCCCATCACCCTCCCATCACCCTCCCATCACCCTGCCCCATCACCCTGCCCCATCACCCTCCCCCATCACCCTCCCCATCACCCTGCCATCACCCTCCCATCACCCTGCCATCACCCTCCCATCACCCTCCCATCACCCTGCCATCACCCTCCCATCACCCTGCCATCACCCTCCCCCATCACCCTCTGCCATCACCCTCCCATCACCCTGCCATCACCCTCCCATCACCCTGCCATCACCCTCCCATCACCCTTTATTGGACCATTTGACTTCTATAGGGTTGGTTTTCTAAGGCTGTAGGCCACACCTCATTTTGTCAAAATAAAGTGGTATTCGGGTGGTTCCGGTATTTGGGACCGCAGGGACGGAAAGTGCAGCCGGCCCACTCTGAAGGTTCGGATCGGGACACCGGGATTCATTCCGGTCGCCCGGTCGGCCCTGAGGTGGGGGTGCGGGGCCTGTCACGGAACGTCAAAACAAACGGCCTGCCGGGGCCTCCCGAAAGTCGGGCGTGAGGGGCGCGTCCACTAATGGAACGCCTCTCGCTTCCCAGATCGAGGGCCACGTGGTCAGGAGAACCTCGTCCCTTCTGGTTGCCCTGCCGTCCCACCGGGAGCGCTGGCAGGGTGTACTTCAAACTAAGCTTAAGTGTCAAGTGTTAAGTTCCTCCTTGCCCTCGCAAGGGAAAGGCTAGGGTCAAGCTCTTCCAAATTTCCAAACACTAGAAATCGGACGTCTCAAATTAATTAATTATTGGTTAATACATCTCAGTCGCCCGCGACCTCTCTAGCGCGGGCGTCGAACCAGTTCATTCCCGGTGCGGCCGGGCCGAATATCGGCCCGGACGTGGCTGAAGCCGTTGATTCCGCCGTAGCCCGCTAACGCGTAGGCTCGCGCGTCCCCGGTCCGCCTGGGCTCCGCGGGTGTCCTACCGTGCCCACGTCGCCATGCTCCCTGAATAAGCGAGCCAGGTGTGGTGCCCGGGGACGGACTTTCGCTGTCTAAACATGGTAGCGCTAGGCCAGTGGGACCGCCGGGACCCGCGTGCACTCACGAGTTGTTCTGCGCGTGGGCGGCAGTATCAGACTGGGGCGCCCAAACGCTCCCTGGCTAAAGTTCATCCTGAAAGCGCCCACATTGTGCGGACAAACCAAGTCAAGGGCCACGTGGTCAGGAGAACCTCGTCCCTTCCTGTCACACTGTGCCTATCGGCCGGCCTCAAAGACCGAAATTGTGACGGTGTCACCCGAAAAATCATGCAGCGAAAATGAATGAACTCATTCATTTCGTCATCTAAACAGTGACGCGCATGAATGGATGAACGAGATCCTCACTGTCCCTATCTACTATCCAGCGAAGCCACAGCCAAGGGAACGGGCTTGGCGGAATCAGTGGGGAAAGAAAACCCTTTTGAGCTTGACTCTAGCCCGACTCTGTGAAGGGTCTTGAGAGGCCGCAGGCACTCAATAGGGCTGGACCCGTGAAATTTCGGGGATTTTTGGTAAAATTACCTCAGGGTAAAGTTACATAGGAAAGCACCGTGTTAAATTTCCATCGCCGAAGGACTCTATTTCTTATTGCGAAATTCTCTAAGACTTCGCCTCTAGGAGTTATTGAAAATATTAACTTATATAAAAATTAGTTTTCTAAGACTGAAGCGCAGTGACGTCATCACGCCCTTAGTTTTCTAAGACTGAAGCACAGTGACGTCATCACGCCCCCACCATAAGTGTCAAAGGTCTTTCGAAGAAGAAGAGCTCGGAGGTGGACTGGACACGAGGCGGAGCGGGCGCCGTTTGGAAGAGCTGAGAGGACTCAGTCGTGATAGGGTGAGCCTTGGTGAGTATATCAAGACAAGAACAAGATCTAGAAGGAGGTATGTACGGTGCGATTCATATAATATATTGTTTAGTTATCGTCGATGAGGAATTTGGGGTCGGAATGGGTGATCGGCCTGGGTGACTTGGTCTCGACTAGATGCTAGGCCGCACCTCATTTTGTTAAATAAAGTGGTTTTAAAATATTTTTTGATGGTTCTTATTCTTATCATTAGATGGATAACGTTCGTAGTGAGGTGTGGATATATGGATTGACATTGGATGGCATGGGATTTGGGATTTAGGAACTCCGGGGTTTTTTCATTAGGAATATATGCGATTTGCTCTTGGAGGCCCTCGAGAGTGAACGGGGACTCGGATCTTAATTCTGTTTTCAGATTTTGCAGTCGCTAGATTAGCTTAATACTCAATAGAACGGGACCCGCGAAATTTCGGGGATTTTTGGTGGAATTACCTCGGGGTAAAGTTACATAGGAAAGCCCCATGTTAAATTTTCGTTGCCGAAGGACTTTATTTTTTGCGAAATTCATCCTGACTTCGCCTCTAGGAGGATACAGGGGTATCTGTGGATAACGGGAACCTTTATTTGGCGAAATTCGGACTGATATTGACCGAGTTATTCAAAATATTAACTTATATCAAATAAATCTTTTGTGATTTTGTATTTTGCGCACCTGTATCGTTGGAGGTATTGACTTATATAGGGTTGGTTTTCTAAAGCTTATATCAGAATATTAACTTTTATCAAATGGGTCTTTTGAGGGGAAAGTGTGATGACGTCACCACATCACGCGGCACGAATGCACGCCTGTGTCGTTGGAGGTACTGACTTCTATAGGGAGGCCCCATCACCCTCCCCCATCACCCTCCCCCATCACCCTGCCATCACCCTCCCATCACCCTCCCATCACCCTCCCATCACCCTCCCATCACCCTCCCATCACCCTCCCATCACCCTTTATTGGACCATTTGACTTCTATAGGGTTGGTTTTCTAAGGCTTATATCAAAATATCAATTTATATCAAATAAATCTTTTAAGGTGAAAGCGCGATGACGTCACCACGTCACGCGGCACGAATGCGCGCTTGTGTCGTTGGAGGTACTGACTTCTATAGGGAGGCCCCATCACCCTCCCCCATCACCCTCCCCCATCACCGTCCCCCATCACCCTGCCATCACCCTCCCATCACCCTGCCATCACCCTCCCATCACCCTGCCATCACACTCCCATCACCCTGCCATCACCCTCCCATCACCCTGCCATCACCCTCCCATCACCCTGCCCCATCACCCTCCCCCATCACCCTCCCCCATCACCCTGCCATCACCCTCCCATCACCCTGCCATCACCCTCCCATCACCCTGCAATCACCCTCCCATCACCCTGCCATCACCCTCCCACCACCCTCTCGTTGGAGGTATTGACTTATATAGGGTTGGTTTTCTAAGGCTGTAGGCCGCACCTCATTTTGTCGAATAAAGTGGTATGCGGGTGGTTCCGGTATTTGGGACCGCAGGGACGGAAAGTGCAGCCGGCCCGCTCTGAAGGCTCGGATCGGGACACCGGGATTCATTCCGGTCGCCCGGTCGGCCCGGAGGTGGGGGTGCGGGGCCTGTCACGGAACGTCAAAACAAACGGCCTGCCGGGGCCGCCCAAAAGTCGGGCGTGAGGGGCGCGTCCACTAATGGAACGCCTCTCGCTTCCCAGATCGAGGGCCACGTGGTCAGGAGAACCTCATCCCTTCTGGTTGCCCTGCCGTCCCGCCGTGGGCGCTGGCAGGTTGTACTTCAAACTAAGCTTAAGTGTCAAGTGTTAAGTTCCTCCTTGCCCTCGCAAGGGAAAGGCTAGGGTCAAGCTCTTCCAAATTTCCAAACACTAGGAATCGGACATCTCAAATTAATTAATTAATTTGTTAACACATCTCAGTCGCCCGCGACCTCTCTAGCGCGGGCGTCGAACCAGTTCATTCCCGGTGCGGCCGGGCCGAATATCGGCCCGGACGTGGCTGAAGCCATTGATTCCGCCGTAGCCCGCTAACGCGTAGTCTCGCGCGTCCCCGGTCCGCCTGGGCTCCGCGGGTGTCCTACCGTGCCCACGTCGCCATGCTCCCTGAATAAGCGAGCCAGGTGTGGTGCCCGGGGATGGACTTTCGCTGTCTAAACATGGTAGCGCTAGGCCAGTGGGACCGCCGGGACCCGCGTGCACTCACGAGTTGTTCTGCGCGTGGGCGGCAGTATCAGACTGGGGCGCCCAAACGCTCCCTGGCTAAAGTTCATCCTGAAAGCGCCCACATTGTGCGGCAAACCAAGTCAAGGGCCACGTGGTCAGGAGAATCTCGTCCCTTCCGGTCACACTGTGCCTATCGGCCGGCCTCAAAGACCGAAATTGTGACGGTGTCACCCGAAAAATCATGCAGCAAAAATGAATGAACTCATTCATTTCGTCATCTAAACAGTGACGCGCATGAATGGATGAACGAGATCCTCACTGTCCCTATCTACTATCCAGCGAAGCCACAGCCAAGGGAACGGGCTTGGCGGAATCAGTGGGGAAAGAAAACCCTTTTGAGCTTGACTCTAGCCCGACTCTGTGAAGGGTCTTGAGAGGCCGCAGGCACTCAATAGGGCTGGACCCGTGAAATTTCGGGGATTTTTGGTAAAATTACCTCAGGGTAAAGTTACATAGGAAAGCACCGTGTTAAATTTCCATCGCCGAAGGACTCTATTTCTTATTGCGAAATTCTCTAAGACTTCGCCTCTAGGAGTTATTGAAAATATTAACTTATATAAAAATTAGTTTTCTAAGACTGAAGCGCAGTGACGTCATCACGCCCTTAGTTTTCTAAGACTGAAGCGCAGTGACGTCATCACGCCCCCACCATAAGTGTCAAAGGTCTTTCGAAGAAGAAGAGCTCGGAGGTGGACTGGACACGAGGCGGAGCGGGCGCCGTTTGGAAGAGCTGAGAGGACTCAGTCGTGATAGGGTGAGCCTTGGTGAGTATATCAAGACAAGAACAAGATCTAGAAGGAGGTATGTACGGTGCGATTCATATAATATATTGTTTAGTTATCGTCGATGAGGAATTTGGGGTCGGAATGGGTGATCGGCCTGGGTGACTTGGTCTCGACTAGATGCTAGGCCGCACCTCATTTTGTTAAATAAAGTGGTTTTAAAATATTTTTTGATGGTTCTTATTCTATTCATTAGATGGATAACGTTCGTAGTGAGGTGTGGATATATGGATTGACATCGGATGGCATGGGATTTGGGATTTAGGAACTCCGGGGTTTTTTCATTAGGAATATATGCGATTTGCTCTTGGAGGCCCTCGAGAGTGAACGGGGACTCGGATCTTAATTCTGTTTTCAGATTTTGCAGTCGCTAGATTAGCTTAATACTCAATAGAACGGGACCCGCGAAATTTCGGGGATTTTTGGTGGAATTACCTCGGGGTAAAGTTACATAGGAAAGCCCCATGTTAAATTTTCGTTGCCGAAGGACTTTATTTTTTGCGAAATTCATCCTGACTTCGCCTCTAGGAGGATACAGGGGTATCTGTGGATAACGGGAACCTTTATTTGGCGAAATTCGGACTGATATTGACCGAGTTATTCAAAATATTAACTTATATCAAATAAATCTTTTGTGATTTTGTATTTTGCGCACCTGTATCGTTGGAGGTATTGACTTATATAGGGTTGGTTTTCTAAAGCTTATATCAGAATATTAACTTATATCAAATGGGTCTTTTGAGGGGAAAGTGTGATGACGTCACCACATCACGCGGCACGAATGCGCGCCTGTGTCGTTGGAGGTACTGACTTCTATAGGGAGGCCCCATCACCCTCCCCCATCACCCTCCCCCATCACCCTGCAATCACCCTGCCATCACCCTGCCATCACCCTCCCATCACCCTGCCATCACCCTCCCATCACCCTCCCATCACCCTCCCATCACCCTTTATTGGACCATTTGACTTCTATAGGGTTGGTTTTCTAAGGCTTATATCAAAATATCAATTTATATCAAATAAATCTTTTAAGGTGAAAGCGCGATGACGTCACCACGTCACGCGGCACGAATGCGCGCTTGTGTCGTTGGAGGTACTGACTTCTATAGGGAGGCCCCATCACCCTCCCCAATCACCCTCCCCCATCACCCTCCCCCATCACCCTGCCATCACCCTCCCATCACCCTGCCATCACCCTCCCATCACCCTGCCATCACACTCCCATCACCCTGCCATCACCCTCCCATCACCCTGCCATCACCCTCCCATCACCCTGCCCCATCACCCTCCCCCATCACCCTCCCCCATCACCCTGCCATCACCCTCCCATCACCCTGCCATCACCCTCCCATCACCCTGCCATCACCCTCCCATCACCCTGCCATCACCCTCCCACCACCCTCTCGTTGGAGGTATTGACTTATATAGGGTTGGTTTTCTAAGGCTGTAGGCCGCACCTCATTTTGTCGAATAAAGTGGTATGCGGGTGGTTCCGGTATTTGGGACCGCAGGGACGGAAAGTGCAGCCGGCCCGCTCTGAAGGCTCGGATCGGGACACCGGGATTCATTCCGGTCGCCCGGTCGGCCCGGAGGTGGGGGTGCGGGGCCTGTCACGGAACGTCAAAACAAATGGCCTGCCGGGGCCGCCCAAAAGTCGGGCGTGAGGGGCGTGTCCACTAATGGAACGCCTCTCGCTTCCCAGATCGAGGGCCACGTGGTCAGGAGAACCTCGTCCCTTCTGGTTGCCCTGCCGTCCCGCCGTGGGCGCTGGCAGGGTGTACTTCAAACTAAGCTTAAGTGTCAAGTGTTAAGTTCCTCCATACCCTCGCAAGGGAAAGGCTAGGGTCAAGCTCTTCCAAATTTCCAAACACTAGGAATCGGACATCTCAAATTAATTAATTAATTTGTTAACACATCTCAGTCGCCCGCGACCTCTCTAGCGCGGGCGTCGAACCAGTTCATTCCCGGTGCGGCCGGGCCGAATATCGGCCCGGACGTGGCTGAAGCCATTGATTCTGCCGTAGCCCGCTAACGCGTAGGCTCGCGCGTCCCCGGTCCGCCTGGGCTCCGCGGGTGTCCTACCGTGCCCACGTCGCCATGCTCCCTGAATAAGCGAGCCAGGCATGGTGCCCGGGGACGGACTTTCGCTGTCTAAACATGGTAGCGCTAGGCCAGTGGGACCGCCGGGACCCGCGTGCACTCACGAGTTGTTCTGCGCGTGGGCGGCAGTATCAGACTGGGGTGCCCAAACGCTCCCTGGCTAAAGTTCATCCTGAAAGCGCCCACATTGTGCGGACAAACCAAGTCAAGGGCCACGTGGTCAGGAGAACCTCGTCCCTTCCTGTCACACTGTGCCTATCGGCCGGCCTCAAAGACCGAAATTGTGACGGTGTCACCCGAAAAATCATGCAGCGAAAATGAATGAACTCATTCATTTCGTCATCTAAACAGTGACGCGCATGAATGGATGAACGAGATCCTCACTGTCCCTATCTACTATCCAGCGAAGCCACAGCCAAGGGAACGGGCTTGGCGGAATCAGTGGGGAAAGAAAACCCTTTTGAGCTTGACTCTAGCCCGACTCTGTGAAGGGTCTTGAGAGGCCGCAGGCACTCAATAGGGCTGGACCCGTGAAATTTCGGGGATTTTTGGTAAAATTACCTCAGGGTAAAGTTACATAGGAAAGCACCGTGTTAAATTTCCGTCGCCGAAGGACTCTATTTCTTATTGCGAAATTCTCTAAGACTTCGCCTCTAGGAGTTATTGAAAATATTAACTTATATAAAAATTAGTTTTCTAAGACTGAAGCGCAGTGACGTCATCACGCCCTTAGTTTTCTAAGACTGAAGCGCAGTGACGTCATCACGCCCCCACCATAAGTGTCAAAGGTCTTTCGAAGAAGAAGAGCTCGGAGGTGGACTGGACACGAGGCGGAGCGGGCGCCGTTTGGAAGAGCTGAGAGGACTCAGTCGTGATAGGGTGAGCCTGAGTGAGTATATCAAGACAAGAACAAGATCTAGAAGGAGGTATGTACGGTGTGATTCATATAATATATTGTTTAGTTATCGTCGATGAGGAATTTGGGGTCGGAATGGGTGATCGGCCTGGGTGACTTGGTCTCGACTAGATGCTAGGCCGCACCTCATTTTGTTAAATAAAGTGGTTTTAAAATATTTTTTGATGGTTCTTATTCTTATCATTAGATGCATAACGTTCGTAGTGAGGTGTGGATATATGGATTGACATCGGATGGCATGGGATTTGGGATTTAGGAACTCCGGGGTTTTTTCATTAGGAATATATGCGATTTGCTCTTGGAGGCCCTCGAGAGTGAACGGGGACTCGGATCTTAATTCTGTTTTCAGATTTTGCAGTCGCTAGATTAGCTTAACACTCAATAGAACGGGACCCGCGAAATTTCGGGGATTTTTGGTGGAATTACCTCGGGGTAAAGTTACATAGGAAAGCCCCATGTTAAATTTTCGTTGCCGAAGGACTTTATTTTTTGCGAAATTCATCCTGACTTCGCCTCTAGGAGGATACAGGGGTATCTGTGGATAACGGGAACCTTTATTTGGCGAAATTCGGACTGATATTGACCGAGTTATTCAAAATATTAACTTATATCAAATAAATCTTTTGTGATTTTGTATTTTGCGCACCTGTATCGTTGGAGGTATTGACTTATATAGGGTTGGTTTTCTAAAGCTTATATCAGAATATTAACTTATATCAAATGGGTCTTTTGAGCGGAAAGTGTGATGACGTCACCACATCACGCGGCACGAATGCGCGCCTGTGTCGTTGGAGGTACTGACTTCTATAGGGAGGCCCCATCACCCTCCCCCATCACCCTCCCCCATCACCCTGCCATCACCCTCCCATCACCCTGCCATCACCCTGCCATCACCCTGCCATCACCCTCCCATCACCCTCCCATCACCCTCCCATCACCCTCCCATCACCCTCCCATCACCCTTTATTGGACCATTTGACTTCTATAGGGTTGGTTTTCTAAGGCTTATATCAAAATATCAATTTATATCAAATAAATCTTTTAAGGTGAAAGCGCGATGACGTCACCACGTCACGCGGCACGAATGCGCGCTTGTGTCGTTGGAGGTACTGACTTCTATAGGGAGGCCCCATCACCCTCCCCCATCACCCTCCCCCATCACCCTCCCCCATCACCGTCCCCCATCACCCTGCCATCACCCTCCCATCACCCTGCCATCACCCTCCCATCACCCTGCCATCACACTCCCATCACCCTGCCATCACCCTCCCATCACCCTGCCATCACCCTCCCATCACCCTGCCCCATCACCCTCCCCCATCACCCTCCCCCATCACCCTGCCATCACCCTCCCATCACCCTGCCATCACCCTCCCATCACCCTGCAATCACCCTCCCATCACCCTGCCATCACCCTCCCACCACCCTCTCGTTGGAGGTATTGACTTATATAGGGTTGGTTTTCTAAGGCTGTAGGCCGCACCTCATTTTGTCGAATAAAGTGGTATGCGGGTGGTTCCGGTATTTGGGACCGCAGGGACGGAAAGTGCAGCCGGCCCGCTCTGAAGGCTCGGATCGGGACACCGGGATTCATTCCGGTCGCCCGGTCGGCCCGGAGGTGGGGGTGCGGGGCCTGTCACGGAACGTCAAAACAAACGGCCTGCCGGGGCCGCCCAAAAGTCGGGCGTGAGGGGCGCGTCCACTAATGGAACGCCTCTCGCTTCCCAGATCGAGGGCCACGTGGTCAGGAGAACCTCATCCCTTCTGGTTGCCCTGCCGTCCCGCCGTGGGCGCTGGCAGGTTGTACTTCAAACTAAGCTTAAGTGTCAAGTGTTAAGTTCCTCCTTGCCCTCGCAAGGGAAAGGCTAGGGTCAAGCTCTTCCAAATTTCCAAACACTAGGAATCGGACATCTCAAATTAATTAATTAATTTGTTAACACATCTCAGTCGCCCGCGACCTCTCTAGCGCGGGCGTCGAACCAGTTCATTCCCGGTGCGGCCGGGCCGAATATCGGCCCGGACGTGGCTGAAGCCATTGATTCCGCCGTAGCCCGCTAACGCGTAGGCTCGCGCGTCCCCGGTCCGCCTGGGCTCCGCGGGTGTCCTACCGTGCCCACGTCGCCATGCTCCCTGAATAAGCGAGCCAGGTGTGGTGCCCGGGGATGGACTTTCGCTGTCTAAACATGGTAGCGCTAGGCCAGTGGGACCGCCGGGACCCGCGTGCACTCACGAGTTGTTCTGCGCGTGGGCGGCAGTATCAGACTGGGGCGCCCAAACGCTCCCTGGCTAAAGTTCATCCTGAAAGCGCCCACATTGTGCGGCAAACCAAGTCAAGGGCCACGTGGTCAGGAGAATCTCGTCCCTTCCGGTCACACTGTGCCTATCGGCCGGCCTCAAAGACCGAAATTGTGACGGTGTCACCCGAAAAATCATGCAGCAAAAATGAATGAACTCAATCATTTCGTCATCTAAACAGTGACGTGCATGAATGGATGAACGAGATCCTCACTGTCCCTATCTACTATCCAGCGAAGCCACAGCCAAGGGAACGGGCTTGGCGGAATCAGTGGGGAAAGAAAACCCTTTTGAGCTTGACTCTAGCCCGGCTCTGTGAAGGGTCTTGAGAGGCCGCAGGCACTCAATAGGGCTGGACCCGTGAAATTTCGGGGATTTTTGGTAAAATTACCTCAGGGTAAAGTTACATAGGAAAGCACCGTGTTAAATTTCCGTCGCCGAAGGACTCTATTTCTTATTGCGAAATTCTCTAAGACTTCGCCTCTAGGAGTTATTGAAAATATTAACTTATATAAAAATTAGTTTTCTAAGACTGAAGCGCAGTGACGTCATCACGCCCTTAGTTTTCTAAGACTGAAGCGCAGTGACGTCATCACGCCCCCACCATAAGTGTCAAAGGTCTTTCGAAGAAGAAGAGCTCGGAGGTGGACTGGACACGAGGCGGAGCGGGCGCCGTTTGGAAGAGCTGAGAGGACTCAGGCGTGATAGGGTGAGCCTGAGTGAGTATATCAAGACAAGAACAAGATCTAGAAGGAGGTATGTACGGTGCGATTCATATAATATATTGTTTAGTTATCGTCGATGAGGAATTTGGGGTCGGAATGGGTGATCGGCCTGGGTGACTTGGTCTCGACTAGATGCTAGGCCGCACCTCATTTTGTTAAATAAAGTGGTTTTAAAATATTTTTTGATGGTTCTTATTCTTATCATTAGATGCATAACGTTCGTAGTGAGGTGTGGATATATGGATTGACATCGGATGGCATGGGATTTGGGATTTAGGAACTCCGGGGTTTTTTCATTAGGAATATATGCGATTTGCTCTTGGAGGCCCTCGAGAGTGAACGGGGACTCGGATCTTAATTCTGTTTTCAGATTTTGCAGTCGCTAGATTAGCTTAATACTCAATAGAACGGGACCCGCGAAATTTCGGGGATTTTTGGTGGAATTACCTCGGGGTAAAGTTACATAGGAAAGCCCCATGTTAAATTTTCGTTGCCGAAGGACTTTATTTTTTGCGAAATTCATCCTGACTTCGCCTCTAGGAGGATACAGGGGTATCTGTGGATAACGGGAACCTTTATTTGGCGAAATTCGGACTGATATTGACCAAGTTATTCAAAATATTAACTTATATCAAATAAATCTTTTGTGATTTTGTATTTTGCGCACCTGTATCGTTGGAGGTATTGACTTATATAGGGTTGGTTTTCTAAAGCTTATATCAGAATATTAACTTATATCAAATGGGTCTTTTGAGGGGAAAGTGTGATGACGTCACCACATCACGCGGCACGAATGCGCGCCTGTGTCGTTGGAGGTACTGACTTCTATAGGGAGGCCCCATCACCCTCCCCCATCACCCTCCCCCATCACCCTGCCATCACCCTCCCATCACCCTGCCATCACCCTCCCATCACCCTGCCATCACCCTCCCATCACCCTCCCATCACCCTCCCATCACCCTCCCATCACCCTCCCATCACCCTCCCATCACCCTTTATTGGACCATTTGACTTCTATAGGGTTGGTTTTCTAAGGCTTATATCAAAATATCAATTTATATCAAATAAATCTTTTAAGGTGAAAGCGCGATGACGTCACCACGTCACGCGGCACGAATGCGCGCTTGTGTCGTTGGAGGTACTGACTTCTATAGGGAGGCCCCATCACCCTTCCCATCACCCTCCCCCATCACCGTCCCCCATCACCCTGCCATCACCCTCCCATCACCCTGCCATCACCCTCCCATCACCCTGCCATCACACTCCCATCACCCTGCCATCACCCTCCCATCACCCTGCCATCACCCTCCCATCACCCTGCCCCATCACCCTCCCCCATCACCCTCCCCCATCACCCTGCCATCACCCTCCCATCACCCTGCCATCACCCTCCCATCACCCTGCAATCACCCTCCCATCACCCTGCCATCACCCTCCCACCACCCTCTCGTTGGAGGTATTGACTTATATAGGGTTGGTTTTCTAAGGCTGTAGGCCGCACCTCATTTTGTCGAATAAAGTGGTATGCGGGTGGTTCCGTTATTTGGGACCGCAGGGACGGAAAGTGCAGCCGGCCCGCTCTGAAGGCTCGGATCGGGACACCGGGATTCATTCCGGTCGCCCGGTCGGCCCGGAGGTGGGGGTGCGGGGCCTGTCACGGAACGTCAAAACAAACGGCCTGCCGGGGCCGCCCAAAAGTCGGGCGTGAGGGGCGCGTCCACTAATGGAACGCCTCTCGCTTCCCAGATCGAGGGCCACGTGGTCAGGAGAACCTCATCCCTTCTGGTTGCCCTGCCGTCCCGCCGTGGGCGCTGGCAGGTTGTACTTCAAACTAAGCTTAAGTGTCAAGTGTTAAGTTCCTCCTTGCCCTCGCAAGGGAAAGGCTAGGGTCAAGCTCTTCCAAATTTCCAAACACTAGGAATCGGACATCTCAAATTAATTAATTAATTTGTTAACACATCTCAGTCGCCCGCGACCTCTCTAGCGCGGGCGTCGAACCAGTTCATTCCCGGTGCGGCCGGGCCGAATATCGGCCCGGACGTGGCTGAAGCCATTGATTCCGCCGTAGCCCGCTAACGCGTAGGCTCGCGCGTCCCCGGTCCGCCTGGGCTCCGCGGGTGTCCTACCGTGCCCACGTCGCCATGCTACCTGAATAAGCGAGCCAGGTGTGGTGCCCGGGGACGGACTTTCGCTGTCTAAACATGGTAGCGCTAGGCCAGTGGGACCGCCGGGACCCGCGTGCACTCACGAGTTGTTCTGCGCGTGGGCGGCAGTATCAGACTGGGGCGCCCAAACGCTCCCTGGCTAAAGTTCATCCTGAAAGCGCCCACATTGTGCGGACAAACCAAGTCAAGGGCCACGTGGTCAGGAGAATCTCGTCCCTTCCGGTCACACTGTGCCTATCGGCCGGCCTCAAAGACCGAAATTGTGACGGTGTCACCCGAAAAATCATGCAGCAAAAATGAATGAACTCATTCATTTCGTCATCTAAACAGTGACGCGCATGAATGGATGAACGAGATCCTCACTGTCCCTATCTACTATCCAGCGAAGCCACAGCCAAGGGAACGGGCTTGGCGGAATCAGTGGGGAAAGAAAACCCTTTTGAGCTTGACTCTAGCCCGACTCTGTGAAGGGTCTTGAGAGGCCGCAGGCACTCAATAGGGCTGGACCCATGAAATTTCGGGGATTTTTGGTAAAATTACCTCAGGGTAAAGTTACATAGGAAAGCACCGTGTTAAATTTCCGTCGCCGAAGGACTCTATTTCTTATTGCGAAATTCTCTAAGACTTCGCCTCTAGGAGTTATTGAAAATATTAACTTATATAAAAATTAGTTTTCTAAGACTGAAGCGCAGTGACGTCATCACGCCCTTAGTTTTCTAAGACTGAAGCGCAGTGACGTCATCACGCCCCCACCATAAGTGTCAAAGGTCTTTCGAAGAAGAAGAGCTCGGAGGTGGACTGGACACGAGGCGGAGCGGGCGCCGTTTGGAAGAGCTGAGAGGACTCAGTCGTGATAGGGGAGCCGGAGTGAGTATATCAAGACAAGAACAAGATCTAGAAGGAGGTATGTACGGTGCGATTCATATAATATATTGTTTAGTTATCGTCGATGAGGAATTTGGGGTCGGAATTGGTGATCGGCCTGGGTGACTTGGTCTCGACTAGATGCTAGGCCGCACCTCATTTTGTTAAATAAAGTGGTTTTAAAATATTTTTTGATGGTTCTTATTCTTATCATTAGATGCATAACGTTCGTAGTGAGGTGTGGATATATGGATTGACATCGTATGGCATGGGATTTGGGATTTAGGAACTCCGGGGTTTTTTCATTAGGAATATATGCGATTTGCTCTTGGAGGCCCTCGAGAGTGAACGGGGACTCGGATCTTAATTCTGTTTTCAGATTTTGCAGTCGCTAGATTAGCTTAACACTCAATAGAACGGGACCCGCGAAATTTCGGGGATTTTTGGTGGAATTACCTCGGGGTAAAGTTACATAGGAAAGCCCCATGTTAAATTTTCGTTGCCGAAGGACTTTATTTTTTGCGAAATTCATCCTGACTTCGCCTCTAGGAGGATACAGGGGTATCTGTGGATAACGGGAACCTTTATTTGGCGAAATTCGGACTGATATTGACCGAGTTATTCAAAATATTAACTTATATCAAATAAATCTTTTGTGATTTTGTATTTTGCGCACCTGTATCGTTGGAGGTATTGACTTATATAGGGTTGGTTTTCTAAAGCTTATATCAGAATATTAACTTATATCAAATGGGTCTTTTGAGCGGAAAGTGTGATGACGTCACCACATCACGCGGCACGAATGCGCGCCTGTGTCGTTGGAGGTACTGACTTCTATAGGGAGGCCCCATCACCCTCCCCCATCACCCTCCCCCATCACCCTGCCATCACCCTCCCATCACCCTGCCATCACCCTGCCATCACCCTGCCATCACCCTCCCATCACCCTCCCATCACCCTCCCATCACCCTTTATTGGACCATTTGACTTCTATAGGGTTGGTTTTCTAAGGCTTATATCAAAATATCAATTTATATCAAATAAATCTTTTAAGGTGAAAGCGCGATGACGTCACCACGTCACCACGTCACGCGGCACGAATGCGCGCTTGTGTCGTTGGAGGTACTGACTTCTATAGGGAGGCCCCATCACCCTCCCCCATCACCCTCCCCCATCACCCTCCCCCATCACCCTGCCATCACCCTCCCATCACCCTGCCATCACCCTCCCATCACCCTGCCATCACCCTCCCATCACCCTCCCATCACCCTGCCATCACCCTCCCATCACCCTGCCATCACCCTCCCATCACCCTGCCCCATCACCCTCCCCCATCACCCTCCCCCATCACCCTGCCATCACCCTCCCATCACCCTGCCATCACCCTCCCATCACCCTGCCATCACCCTCCCACCACCCTCTCGTTGGAGGTATTGACTTATATAGGGTTGGTTTTCTAAAGCTTATATCAGAATATTAACTTATATCAAATGGGTCTTTTGAGGGGAAAGTGTGATGACGTCACCACATCACGCGGCACGAATGCGCGCCTGTGTCGTTGGAGGTACTGACTTCTATAGGGAGGCCCCATCACCCTCCCCCATCACCCTCCCCCATCACCCTGCCATCACCCTCCCATCACCCTGCCATCACCCTCCCATCACCCTGCCATCACCCTCCCATCACCCTCCCATCACCCTCCCATCACCCTTTATTGGACCATTTGACTTCTATAGGGTTGGTTTTCTAAGGCTTATATCAAAATATCAATTTATATCAAATAAATCTTTTAAGGTGAAAGCGCGATGACGTCACCACGTCACGCGGCACGAATGCGCGCTTGTGTCGTTGGAGGTACTGACTTCTATAGGGAGGCCCCATCACCCTCCCCCATCACCCTCCCCCATCACCGTCCCCCATCACCCTGCCATCACCCTCCCATCACCCTGCCATCACCCTCCCATCACCCTGCCATCACACTCCCATCACCCTGCCATCACCCTCCCATCACCCTGCCATCACCCTCCCATCACCCTGCCCCATCACCCTCCCCCATCACCCTCCCCCATCACCCTGCCATCACCCTCCCATCACCCTGCCATCACCCTCCCATCACCCTGCAATCACCCTCCCATCACCCTGCCATCACCCTCCCACCACCCTCTCGTTGGAGGTATTGACTTATATAGGGTTGGTTTTCTAAGGCTGTAGGCCGCACCTCATTTTGTCGAATAAAGTGGTATGCGGGTGGTTCCGGTATTTGGGACCGCAGGGACGGAAAGTGCAGCCGGCCCGCTCTGAAGGCTCGGATCGGGACACCGGGATTCATTCCGGTTGCCCGGTCGGCCCGGAGGTGGGGGTGCGGGGCCTGTCACGGAACGTCAAAACAAACGGCCTGCCGGGGCCGCCCAAAAGTCGGGCGTGAGGGGCGCGTCCACTAATGGAACGCCTCTCGCTTCCCAGATCGAGGGCCACGTGGTCAGGAGAACCTCATCCCTTCTGGTTGCCCTGCCGTCCCGCCGTGGGCGCTGGCAGGTTGTACTTCAAACTAAGCTTAAGTGTCAAGTGTTAAGTTCCTCCTTGCCCTCGCAAGGGAAAGGCTAGGGTCAAGCTCTTCCAAATTTCCAAACACTAGGAATCGGACATCTCAAATTAATTAATTAATTTGTTAACACATCTCAGTCGCCCGCGACCTCTCTAGCGCGGGCGTCGAACCAGTTCATTCCCGGTGCGGCCGGGCCGAATATCGGCCCGGACGTGGCTGAAGCCATTGATTCCGCCGTAGCCCGCTAACGCGTAGGCTCGCGCATCCCCGGTCCGCCTGGGCTCCACGGGTGTCCTACCGTGCCCACGTCGCCATGCTCCCTGAATAAGCGAGCCAGGTGTGGTGCCCGGGGACGGACTTTCGCTGTCTAAACATGGTAGCGCTAGGCCAGTGGGACCGCCGGGACCCGCGTGCACTCACGAGTTGTTCTGCGCGTGGGCGGCAGTATCAGACTAGGGCGCCCAAACGCTCCCTGGCTAAAGTTCATCCTGAAAGCGCCCACATTGTGCGGACAAACCAAGTCAAGGGCCACGTGGTCAGGAGAACCTCGTCCCTTCCGGTCACACTGTGCCTATCGGCCGGCCTCAAAGACCGAAATTGTGACGGTGTCAACCGAAAAATCATGCAGCAAAAATGAATGAACTCATTCATTTCGTCATCTAAACAGTGACGCGCATGAATGGATGAACGAGATCCTCACTGTCCCTATCTACTATCCAGCGAAGCCACAGCCAAGGGAACGGGCTTGGCGGAATCAGTGGGGAAAGAAAACCCTTTTGAGCTTGACTCTAGCCCGACTCTGTGAAGGGTCTTGAGAGGCCGCAGGCACTCAATAGGGCTGGACCCGTGAAATTTCGGGGATTTTTGGTAAAATTACCTCAGGGTAAAGTTACATAGGAAAGCACCGTGTTAAATTTCCGTCGCCGAAGGACTCTATTTCTTATTGCGAAATTCTCTAAGACTTCGCCTCTAGGAGTTATTGAAAATATTAACTTATATAAAAATTAGTTTTCTAAGACTGAAGCGCAGTGACGTCATCACGCCCTTAGTTTTCTAAGACTGAAGCGCAGTGACGTCATCACGCCCCCACCATAAGTGTCAAAGGTCTTTCGAAGAAGAAGAGCTCGGAGGTGGACTGGACACGAGGCGGAGCGGGCGCCGTTTGGAAGAGCTGAGAGGACTCAGGCGTGATAGGGTGAGCCTGAGTGAGTATATCAAGACAAGAACAAGATCTAGAAGGAGGTATGTACGGTGCGATTCATATAATATATTGTTTAGTTATCGTCGATGAGGAATTTGGGGTCGGAATGGGTGATCGGCCTGGGTGACTTGGTCTCGACTAGATGCTAGGCCGCACCTCATTTTGTTAAATAAAGTGGTTTTAAAATATTTTTTGATGGTTCTTATTCTTATCATTAGATGCATAACGTTCGTAGTGAGGTGTGGATATATGGATTGACATCGGATGGCATGGGATTTGGGATTTAGGAACTCCGGGGTTTTTTCATTAGGAATATATGCGATTTGCTCTTGGAGGCCCTCGAGAGTGAACGGGGACTCGGATCTTAATTCTGTTTTCAGATTTTGCAGTCGCTAGATTAGCTTAATACTCAATAGAACGGGACCCGCGAAATTTCGGGGATTTTTGGTGGAATTACCTCGGGGTAAAGTTACATAGGAAAGCCCCATGTTAAATTTTCGTTGCCGAAGGACTTTATTTTTTGCGAAATTCATCCTGACTTCGCCTCTAGGAGGATACAGGGGTATCTGTGGATAACGGGAACCTTTATTTGGCGAAATTCGGACTGATATTGACCGAGTTATTCAAAATATTAACTTATATCAAATAAATCTTTTGTGATTTTGTATTTTGCGCACCTGTATCGTTGGAGGTATTGACTTATATAGGGTTGGTTTTCTAAAGCTTATATCAGAATATTAACTTATATCAAATGGGTCTTTTGAGGGGAAAGTGTGATGACGTCACCACATCACGCGGCACGAATGCGCGCCTGTGTCGTTGGAGGTACTGACTTCTATAGGGAGGCCCCATCACCCTCCCCCATCACCCTCCCCCATCACCCTGCCATCACCCTCCCATCACCCTGCCATCACCCTCCCATCACCCTGCCATCACCCTCCCATCACCCTCCCATCACCCTCCCATCACCCTTTATTGGACCATTTGACTTCTATAGGGTTGGTTTTCTAAGGCTTATATCAAAATATCAATTTATATCAAATAAATCTTTTAAGGTGAAAGCGCGATGACGTCACCACGTCACGCGGCACGAATGCGCGCTTGTGTCGTTGGAGGTACTGACTTCTATAGGGAGGCCCCATCACCCTCCCCCATCACCCTCCCCCATCACCCTCCCCCATCACCCTGCCATCACCCTCCCATCACCCTGCCATCACCCTCCCATCACCCTGCCATCACACTCCCATCACCCTGCCATCACCCTCCCATCACCCTGCCATCACCCTCCCATCACCCTGCCCCATCACCCTCCCCCATCACCCTCCCCCATCACCCTGCCATCACCCTCCCATCACCCTGCCATCACCCTCCCATCACCCTGCCATCACCCTCCCATCACCCTGCCATCACCCTCCCACCACCCTCTCGTTGGAGGTATTGACTTATATAGGGTTGGTTTTCTAAGGCTGTAGGCCGCACCTCATTTTGTCGAATAAAGTGGTATGCGGGTGGTTCCGGTATTTGGGACCGCAGGGACGGAAAGTGCAGCCGGCCCGCTCTGAAGGCTCGGATCGGGACACCGGGATTCATTCCGGTCGCCCGGTCGGCCCGGAGGTGGGGGTGCGGGGCCTGTCACGGAACGTCAAAACAAATGGCCTGCCGGGGCCGCCCAAAAGTCGGGCATGAGGGGCGTGTCCACTAATGGAACGCCTCTCGCTTCCCAGATCGAGGGCCACGTGGTCAGGAGAACCTCGTCCCTTCTGGTTGCCCTGCCGTCCCGCCGTGGGCGCTGGCAGGGTGTACTTCAAACTAAGCTTAAGTGTCAAGTGTTAAGTTCCTCCTTGCCCTCGCAAGGGAAAGGCTAGGGTCAAGCTCTTCCAAATTTCCAAACACTAGGAATCGGACATCTCAAATTAATTAATTAATTTGTTAACACATCTCAGTCGCCCGCGACCTCTCTAGCGCGGGCGTCGAACCAGTTCATTCCCGGTGCGGCCGGGCCGAATATCGGCCCGGACGTGGCTGAAGCCATTGATTCCGCCGTAGCCCGCTAACGCGTAGGCTCGCGCATCCCCGGTCCGCCTGGGCTCCACGGGTGTCCTACCGTGCCCACGTCGCCATGCTCCCTGAATAAGCGAGCCAGGTGTGGTGCCCGGGGACGGACTTTCGCTGTCTAAACATGGTAGCGCTAGGCCAGTGGGACCGCCGGGACCCGCGTGCACTCACGAGTTGTTCTGCGCGTGGGCGGCAGTATCAGACTGGGGCGCCCAAACGCTCCCTGGCTAAAGTTCATCCTGAAAGCGCCCACATTGTGCGGACAAACCAAGTCAAGGGCCACGTGGTCAGGAGAACCTCGTCCCTTCCGGTCACACTGTGCCTATCGGCCGGCCTCAAAGACCGAAATTGTGACGGTGTCACCCGAAAAATCATGCAGCAAAAATGAATGAACTCATTCATTTCGTCATCTAAACAGTGACGCGCATGAATGGATGAACGAGATCCTCACTGTCCCTATCTACTATCCAGCGAAGCCACAGCCAAGGGAACGGGCTTGGCGGAATCAGTGGGGAAAGAAAACCCTTTTGAGCTTGACTCTAGCCCGACTCTGTGAAGGGTCTTGAGAGGCCGCAGGCACTCAATAGGGCTGGACCCGTGAAATTTCGGGGATTTTTGGTAAAATTACCTCAGGGTAAAGTTACATAGGAAAGCACCGTGTTAAATTTCCGTCGCCGAAGGACTCTATTTCTTATTGCGAAATTCTCTAAGACTTCGCCTCTAGGAGTTATTGAAAATATTAACTTATATAAAAATTAGTTTTCTAAGACTGAAGCGCAGTGACGTCATCACGCCCTTAGTTTTCTAAGACTGAAGCGCAGTGACGTCATCACGCCCCCACCATAAGTGTCAAAGGTCTTTCGAAGAAGAAGAGCTCGGAGGTGGACTGGACACGAGGCGGAGCGGGCGCCGTTTGGAAGAGCTGAGAGGACTCAGGCTTGATAGGGTGAGCTGAGTGAGTATATCAAGACAAGAACAAGATCTAGAAGGAGGTATGTACGGTGCGATTCATATAATATATTGTTTAGTTATCGTCGATGAGGAATTTGGGGTCGGAATGGGTGATCGGCCTGGGTGACTTGGTCTCGACTAGAGGCTAGGCCGCACCTCATTTTGTTAAATAAAGTGGTTTTAAAATATTTTTTGATGGTTCTTATTCTTATCATTAGATGCATAACGTTCGTAGTGAGGTGTGGATATATGGATTGACATCGGATGGCATGGGATTTGGGATTTAGGAACTCCGGGGTTTTTTCATTAGGAATATATGCGATTTGCTCTTGGAGGCCCTCGAGAGTGAACGGGGACTCGGATCTTAATTCTGTTTTCAGATTTTGCAGTCGCTAGATTAGCTTAATACTCAATAGAACGGGACCCGCGAAATTTCGGGGATTTTTGGTGGAATTACCTCGGGGTAAAGTTACATAGGAAAGCCCCATGTTAAATTTTCGTTGCCGAAGGACTTTATTTTTTGCGAAATTCATCCTGACTTCGCCTCTAGGAGGATACAGGGGTATCTGTGGATAACGGGAACCTTTATTTGGCGAAATTCGGACTGATATTGACCGAGTTATTCAAAATATTAACTTATATCAAATAAATCTTTTGTGATTTTGTATTTTGCGCACCTGTATCGTTGGAGGTATTGACTTATATAGGGTTGGTTTTCTAAAGCTTATATCAGAATATTAACTTATATCAAATGGGTCTTTTGAGGGGAAAGTGTGATGACGTCACCACATCACGCGGCACGAATGCGCGCCTGTGTCGTTGGAGGTACTGACTTCTATAGGGAGGCCCCATCACCCTCCCCCATCACCCTCCCCCATCACCCTGCCATCACCCTCCCATCACCCTGCCATCACCCTCCCATCACCCTGCCATCACCCTCCCATCACCCTCCCATCACCCTCCCATCACCCTTTATTGGACCATTTGACTTCTATAGGGTTGGTTTTCTAAGGCTTATATCAAAATATCAATTTATATCAAATAAATCTTTTAAGGTGAAAGCGCGATGACGTCACCACGTCACGCGGCACGAATGCGCGCTTGTGTCGTTGGAGGTACTGACTTCTATAGGGAGGCCCCATCACCCTCCCCCATCACCCTCCCCCATCACCCTCCCCCATCACCCTGCCATCACCCTCCCATCACCCTGCCATCACCCTCCCACCACCCTGCCATCACACTCCCATCACCCTGCCATCACCCTCCCATCACCCTGCCATCACCCTCCCATCACCCTGCCCCATCACCCTCCCCCATCACCCTCCCCCATCACCCTGCCATCACCCTGCCATCACCCTCCCATCACCCTGCCATCACCCTCCCATCACCCTGCCATCACCCTCCCATCACCCTGCCATCACCCTCCCACCACCCTCTCGTTGGAGGTATTGACTTATATAGGGTTGGTTTTCTAAGGCTGTAGGCCGCACCTCATTTTGTCGAATAAAGTGGTATGCGGGTGGTTCCGGTATTTGGGACCGCAGGGACGGAAAGTGCAGCCGGCCCGCTCTGAAGGCTCGGATCGGGACACCGGGATTCATTCCGGTCGCCCGGTCGGCCCGGAGGTGGGGGTGCGGGGCCTGTCACGGAACGTCAAAACAAATGGCCTGCCGGGGCCGCCCAAAAGTCGGGCGTGAGGGGCGTGTCCACTAATGGAACGCCTCTCGCTTCCCAGATCGAGGGCCACATGGTCAGGAGAACCTCGTCCCTTCTGGTTGCCCTGCCGTCCCGCCGTGGGCGCTGGCAGGGTGTACTTCAAACTAAGCTTAAGTGTCAAGTGTTAAGTTCCTCCTTGCCCTCGCAAGGGAAAGGCTAGGGTCAAGCTCTTCCAAATTTCCAAACACTAGGAATCGGACATCTCAAATTAATTAATTAATTTGTTAACACATCTCAGTCGCCCGCGACCTCTCTAGCGCGGGCGTCGAACCAGTTCATTCCCGGTGCGGCCGGGCCGAATATCGGCCCGGACGTGGCTGAAGCCATTGATTCCGCCGTAGCCCGCTAACGCGTAGGCTCGCGCGTCCCCGGTCCGCCTGGGCTCCGCGGGTGTCCTACCATGCCCACGTCGCCATGCTCCCTGAATAAGCGAGCCAGGCGTGGTGCCCGGGGACGGACTTTCGCTGTCTAAACATGGTAGCGCTAGGCCAGTGGGACCGCCGGGACCCGCGTGCACTCACGAGTTGTTCTGCGCGTGGGCGGCAGTATCAGACTGGGGCGCCCAAACGCTCCCTGGCTAAAGTTCATCCTGAAAGCGCCCACATTGTGCGGACAAACCAAGTCAAGGGCCACGTGGTCAGGAGAACCTCGTCCCTTCCTGTCACACTGTGCCTATCGGCCGGCCTCAAAGACCGAAATTGTGACGGTGTCACCCGAAAAATCATGCAGCGAAAATGAATGAACTCATTCATTTCGTCATCTAAACAGTGACGCGCATGAATGGATGAACGAGATCCTCACTGTCCCTATCTACTATCCAGCAAAGCCACAGCCAAGGGAACGGGCTTGGCGGAATCAGTGGGGAAAGAAAACCCTTTTGAGCTTGACTCTAGCCCGACTCTGTGAAGGGTCTTGAGAGGCCGCAGGCACTCAATAGGGCTGGACCCGTGAAATTTCGGGGATTTTTGGTAAAATTACCTCAGGGTAAAGTTACATAGGAAAGCACCGTGTTAAATTTCCGTCGCCGAAGGACTCTATTTCTTATTGCGAAATTCTCTAAGACTTCGCCTCTAGGAGTTATTGAAAATATTAACTTATATAAAAATTAGTTTTCTAAGACTGAAGCACAGTGACGTCATCACGCCCTTAGTTTTCTAAGACTGAAGCGCAGTGACGTCATCACGCCCCCACCATAAGTGTCAAAGGTCTTTCGAAGAAGAAGAGCTCGGAGGTGGACTGGACACGAGGCAGAGCGGGCGCCGTTTGGAAGAGCTGAGAGGACTCAGTCGTGATAGGGTGAGCCTGAGTGAGTATATCAAGACAAGAACAAGATCTAGAAGGAGGTATGTACGGTGCGATTCATATAATATATTGTTTAGTTATCGTCGATGAGGAATTTGGGGTCGGAATGGGTGATCGGCCTGGGTGACTTGGTCTCGACTAGATGCTAGGCCGCACCTCATTTTGTTAAATAAAGTGGTTTTAAAATATTTTTTGATGGTTCTTATTCTTATCATTAGATGCATAACGTTCGTAGTGAGGTGTGGATATATGGATTGACATCGGATGGCATGGGATTTGGGATTTAGGAACTCCGGGGTTTTTTCATTAGGAATATATGCGATTTGCTCTTGGAGGCCCTCGAGAGTGAACGGGGACTCGGATCTTAATTCTGTTTTCAGATTTTGCAGTCGCTAGATTAGCTTAACACTCAATAGAACGGGACCCGCGAAATTTCGGGGATTTTTGGTGGAATTACCTCGGGGTAAAGTTACATAGGAAAGCCCCATGTTAAATTTTCGTTGCCGAAGGACTTTATTTTTTGCGAAATTCATCCTCACTTCGCCTCTAGGAGGATACAGGGGTATCTGTGGATAACGGGAACCTTTATTTGGCGAAATTCGGACTGATATTGACCGAGTTATTCAAAATAATAACTTATATCAAATAAATCTTTTGTGATTTTGTATTTTGCGCACCTGTATCATTGGAGGTATTGACTTATATAGGGTTGGTTTTCTAAAGCTTATATCAGAATATTAACTTATATCAAATGGGTCTTTTGAGCGGAAAGTGTGATGACGTCACCACATCACGCGGCACGAATGCGCGCCTGTGTCGTTGGAGGTACTGACTTCTATAGGGAGGCCCCATCACCCTCCCCCATCACCCTCCCCCATCACCCTGCCATCACCCTCCCATCACCCTGCCATCACCCTGCCATCACCCTGCCATCACCCTCCCATCACCCTCCCATCACCCTCCCATCACCCTCCCATCACCCTCCCATCACCCTTTATTGGACCATTTGACTTCTATAGGGTTGGTTTTCTAAGGCTTATATCAAAATATCAATTTATATCAAATAAATCTTTTAAGGTGAAAGCGCGATGACGTCACCACGTCACGCGGCACGAATGCGCGCTTGTGTCGTTGGAGGTACTGACTTCTATAGGGAGGCCCCATCACCCTCCCCCATCACCCTACCCCATCACCGTCCCCCATCACCCTGCCATCACCCTCCCATCACCCTGCCATCACCCTCCCATCACCCTGCCATCACACTCCCATCACCCTGCCATCACCCTCCCATCACCCTGCCATCACCCTCCCATCACCCTGCCCCATCACCCTCCCCCATCACCCTCCCCCATCACCCTGCCATCACCCTCCCATCACCCTGCCATCACCCTCCCATCACCCTGCAATCACCCTCCCATCACCCTGCCATCACCCTCCCACCACCCTCTCGTTGGAGGTATTGACTTACATAGGGTTGGTTTTCTAAGGCTGTAGGCCGCACATCATTTTGTCGAATAAAGTGGTATGCGGGTGGTTCCGGTATTTGGGACCGCAGGGACGGAAAGTGCAGCCGGCCCGCTCTGAAGGCTCGGATCGGGACACCGGGATTCATTCCGGTCGCCCGGTCGGCCCGGAGGTGGGGGTGCGGGGCCTGTCACGGAACGTCAAAACAAACGGCCTGCCGGGGCCGCCCAAAAGTCGGGCGTGAGGGGCGCATCCACTAATGGAACGCCTCTCGCTTCCCAGATCGAGGGCCACGTGGTCAGGAGAACCTCATCCCTTCTGGTTGCCCTGCCGTCCCGCCGTGGGCGCTGGCAGGTTGTACTTCAAACTAAGCTTAAGTGTCAAGTGTTAAGTTCCTCCTTGCCCTCGCAAGGGAAAGGCTAGGGTCAAGCTCTTCCAAATTTCCAAACACTAGGAATCGGATATCTCAAATTAATTAATTAATTTGTTAACACATCTCAGTCGCCCGCGACCTCTCTAGCGCGGGCGTCGAACCAGTTCATTCCCAGTGCGGCCGGGCCGAATATCGGCCCGGACGTGGCTGAAGCCATTGATTCCGCCGTAGCCCGCTAACGCGTAGGCTCGCGCGTCCCCGGTCCGCCTGGGCTCCGCGGGTGTCCTACCGTGCCCACGTCGCCATGCTCCCTGAATAAGCGAGCCAGGTGTGGTGCCCGGGGACGGACTTTCGCTGTCTAAACATGGTAGCGCTAGGCCAGTGGGACCGCCGGGACCCGCGTGCACTCACGAGTTGTTCTGCGCGTGGGCGGCAGTATCAGACTGGGGCGCCCAAACGCTCCCTGGCTAAAGTTCATCCTGAAAGCGCCCACATTGTGCGGACAAACCAAGTCAAGGGCCACGTGGTCAGGAGAACCTCGTCCCTTCCGGTCACACTGTGCCTATCGGCCGGCCTCAAAGACCGAAATTGTGACGGTGTCACCCGAAAAATCATGCAGCAAAAATGAATGAACTCATTCATTTCGTCATCTAAACAGTGACGCGCATGAATGGATGAACGAGATCCTCACTGTCCCTATCTACTATCCAGCGAAGCCACAGCCAAGGGAACGGGCTTGGCGGAATCAGTGGGGAAAGAAAACCCTTTTGAGCTTGACTCTAGCCCGACTCTGTGAAGGGTCTTGAGAGGCCGCAGGCACTCAATAGGGCTGGACCCGTGAAATTTCGGGGATTTTTGGTAAAATTACCTCAGGGTAAAGTTACATAGGAAAGCACCGTGTTAAATTTCCGTCGCCGAAGGACTCTATTTCTTATTGCAAAATTCTCTAAGACTTCGCCTCTAGGAGTTATTGAAAATATTAACTTATATAAAAATTAGTTTTCTAAGACTGAAGCGCAGTGACGTCATCACGCCCTTAGTTTTCTAAGACTGAAGCGCAGTGACGTCATCACGCCCCCACCATAAGTGTCAAAGGTCTTTCGAAGAAGAAGAGCTCGGAGGTGGACTGGACACGAGGCGGAGCGGGCGCCGTTTGGAAGAGCTGAGAGGACTCAGTCGTGATAGGGTGAGCCTGAGTGAGTATATCAAGACAAGAACAAGATCTAGAAGGAGGTATGTACGGTGCGATTCATATAATATATTGTTTAGTTATCGTCGATGAGGAATTTGGGGTCGGAATGGGTGATCGGCCTGGGTGACTTGGTCTCGACTCGATGCTAGGCCGCACCTCATTTTGTTAAATAAAGTGGTTTTAAAATATTTTTTGATGGTTCTTATTCTTATCATTAGATGCATAACGTTCGTAGTGAGGTGTGGATATATGGATTGACATCGGATGGCATGGGATTTGGGATTTAGGAACTCCGGGGTTTTTTCATTAGGAATATATGCGATTTGCTCTTGGAGGCCCTCGAGAGTGAACGGGGACTCGGATCTTAATTCTGTTTTCAGATTTTGCAGTCGCTAGATTAGCTTAATACTCAATAGAACGGGACCCGCGAAATTTCGGGGATTTTTGGGGGAATTACCTCGGGGTAAAGTTACATAGGAAAGCCCCATGTTAAATTTTCGTTGCCGAAGGACTTTATTTTTTGCGAAATTCATCCTGACTTCGCCTCTAGGAGGATACAGGGGTATCTGTGGATAACGGGAACCTTTATTTGGCGAAATTCGGACTGATATTGACCGAGTTATTCAAAATATTAACTTATATCAAATAAATCTTTTGTGATTTTGTATTTTGCGCACCTGTATCGTTGGAGGTATTGACTTATATAGGGTTGGTTTTCTAAAGCTTATATCAGAATATTAACTTATATCAAATGGGTCTTTTGAGGGGAAAGTGTGATGACGTCACCACATCACGCGGCACGAATGCGCGCCTGTGTCGTTGGAGGTACTGACTTCTATAGGGAGGCCCCATCACCCTCCCCCATCACCCTCCCCCATCACCCTGCCATCACCCTCCCATCACCCTGCCATCACCCTCCCATCACCCTGCCATCACCCTCCCATCACCCTCCCATCACCCTCCCATCACCCTTTATTGGACCATTTGACTTCTATAGGGTTGGTTTTCTAAGGCTTATATCAAAATATCAATTTATATCAAATAAATCTTTTAAGGTGAAAGCGCGATGACGTCACCACGTCACCACGTCACGCGGCACGAATGCGCGCTTGTGTCGTTGGAGGTACTGACTTCTATAGGGAGGCCCCATCACCCTCCCCCATCACCCTCCCCCATCACCCTCCCCCATCACCCTGCCATCACCCTCCCATCACCCTGCCATCACCCTCCCATCACCCTGCCATCACCCTCCCATCACCCTGCCATCACCCTCCCATCACCCTGCCATCACCCTCCCATCACCCTGCCCCATCACCCTCCCCCATCACCCTCCCCCATAACCCTGCCATCACCCTCCCATCACCCTGCCATCACCCTCCCATCACCCTGCCATCACCCTCCCACCACCCTCTCGTTGGAGGTATTGACTTATATAGGGTTGGTTTTCTAAGGCTGTAGGCCGCACCTCATTTTGTCGAATAAAGTGGTATGCGGGTGGTTCCGGCATTTGGGACCGCAGGGACGGAAAGTGCAGCCGGCCCGCTCTGAAGGCTCGGATCGGGACACCGGGATTCATTCCGGTCGCCCGGTCGGCCCGGAGGTGGGGGTGCGGGGCCTGTCACGGAACGTCAAAACAAACGGCCTGCCGGGGCCGCCCAAAAGTCGGGCGTGAGGGGCGCGTCCACTAATGGAACGCCTCTCGCTTCCCAGATCGAGGGCCATGTGGTCAGGAGAACCTCGTCCCTTCTGGTTGCCCTGCCGTCCCGCCGTGGGCGCTGGCAGGGTGTACTTCAAACTAAGCTTAAGTGTCAAGTGTTAAGTTCCTCCTTGCCCTCGCAAGGGAAAGGCTAGGGTCAAGCTCTTCCAAATTTCCAAACATGAGGAATCGGACATCTCAAATTAATTAATTAATTTGTTAACACATCTCAGTCGCCCGCGACCTCTCTAGCGCGGGCGTCGAACCAGTTCATTCCCGGTGCGGCCGGGCCGAATATCGGCCCGGACGTGGCTGAAGCCATTGATTCCGCCGTAGCCCGCTAACGCGTAGGCTCGCGCATCCCCGGTCCGCCTGGGCTCCACGGGTGTCCTACCGTGCCCACGTCGCCATGCTCCCTGAATAAGCGAGCCAGGTGTGGTGCCCGGGGACGGACTTTCGCTGTCTAAACATGGTAGCGCTAGGCCAGTGGGACCGCCGGGACCCGCGTGCACTCACGAGTTGTTCTGCGCGTGGGCGGCAGTATCAGACTGGGGCGCCCAAACGCTCCCTGGCTAAAGTTCATCCTGAAAGCGCCCACATTGTGCGGACAAACCAAGTCAAGGGCCACGTGGTCAGGAGAACCTCGTCCCTTCCGGTCACACTGTGCCTATCGGCCGGCCTCAAAGACCGAAATTGTGACGGTGTCACCCGAAAAATCATGCAGCAAAAATGAATGAACTCATTCATTTCGTCATCTAAACAGTGACGCGCATGAATGGATGAACGAGATCCTCACTGTCCCTATCTACTATCCAGCGAAGCCACAGCCAAGGGAACGGGCTTGGCGGAATCAGTGGGGAAAGAAAACCCTTTTGAGCTTGACTCTAGCCCGACTCTGTGAAGGGTCTTGAGAGGCCGCAGGCACTCAATAGGGCTGGACCCGTGAAATTTCGGGGATTTTTGGTAAAATTACCTCAGGGTAAAGTTACATAGGAAAGCACCGTGTTAAATTTCCGTCGCCGAAGGACTCTATTTCTTATTGCGAAATTCTCTAAGACTTCGCCTCTAGGAGTTATTGAAAATATTAACTTATATAAAAATTAGTTTTCTAAGACTGAAGCGCAGTGACGTCATCATGCCCTTAGTTTTCTAAGACTGAAGCGCAGTGACGTCATCACGCCCCCACCATAAGTGTCAAAGGTCTTTCGAAGAAGAAGAGCTCGGAGGTGGACTGGACACGAGGCGGAGCGGGCGCCGTTTGGAAGAGCTGAGAGGACTCAGGCTTGATAGGGTGAGCTGAGTGAGTATATCAAGACAAGAACAAGATCTAGAAGGAGGTATGTACGGTGCGATTCATATAATATATTGTTTAGTTATCGTCGATGAGGAATTTGGGGTCGGAATGGGTGATCGGCCTGGGTGACTTGGTCTCGACTAGAGGCTAGGCCGCACCTCATTTTGTTAAATAAAGTGGTTTTAAAATATTTTTTGATGGTTCTTATTCTTATCATTAGATGCATAACGTTCGTAGTGAGGTGTGGATATATGGATTGACATCGGATGGCATGGGATTTGGGATTTAGGAACTCCGGGGTTTTTTCATTAGGAATATATGCGATTTGCTCTTGGAGGCCCTCGAGAGTGAACGGGGACTCGGATCTTAATTCTGTTTTCAGATTTTGCAGTCGCTAGATTAGCTTAATACTCAATAGAACGGGACCCGCGAAATTTCTGGGATTTTTGGTGGAATTACCTCGGGGTAAAGTTACATAGGAAAGCCCCATGTTAAATTTTCGTTGCCGAAGGACTTTATTTTTTGCGAAATTCATCCTGACTTCGCCTCTAGGAGGATACAGGGGTATCTGTGGATAACGGGAACCTTTATTTGGCGAAATTCGGACTGATATTGACCGAGTTATTCAAAATATTAACTTATATCAAATAAATCTTTTGTGATTTTGTATTTTGCGCACCTGTATCGTTGGAGGTATTGACTTATATAGGGTTGGTTTTCTAAAGCTTATATCAGAATATTAACTTATATCAAATGGGTCTTTTGAGGGGAAAGTGTGATGACGTCACCACATCACGCGGCACGAATGCGCGCCTGTGTCGTTGGAGGTACTGACTTCTATAGGGAGGCCCCATCACCCTCCCCCATCACCCTCCCCCATCACCCTGCCATCACCCTCCCATCACCCTGCCATCACCCTCCCATCACCCTGCCATCACCCTCCCATCACCCTCCCATCACCCTCCCATCACCCTTTATTGGACCATTTGACTTCTATAGGGTTGGTTTTCTAAGGCTTATATCAAAATATCAATTTATATCAAATAAATCTTTTAAGGTGAAAGCGCGATGACGTCACCACGTCACGCGGCACGAATGCGCGCTTGTGTCGTTGGAGGTACTGACTTCTATAGGGAGGCCCCATCACCCTCCCCCATCACCCTCCCCCATCACCCTCCCCCATCACCCTGCCATCACCCTCCCATCACCCTGCCATCACCCTCCCACCACCCTGCCATCACACTCCCATCACCCTGCCATCACCCTCCCATCACCCTGCCATCACCCTCCCATCACCCTGCCCCATCACCCTCCCCCATCACCCTCCCCCATCACCCTGCCATCACCCTGCCATCACCCTCCCATCACCCTGCCATCACCCTCCCATCACCCTGCCATCACCCTCCCATCACCCTGCCATCACCCTCCCACCACCCTCTCGTTGGAGGTATTGACTTATATAGGGTTGGTTTTCTAAGGCTGTAGGCCGCACCTCATTTTGTCGAATAAAGTGGTATGCGGGTGGTTCCGGTATTTGGGACCGCAGGGACGGAAAGTGCAGCCGGCCCGCTCTGAAGGCTCGGATCGGGACACCGGGATTCATTCCGGTCGCCCGGTCGGCCCGGAGGTGGGGGTGCGGGGCCTGTCACGGAACGTCAAAACAAATGGCCTGCCGGGGCCGCCCAAAAGTCGGGCGTGAGGGGCGTGTCCACTAATGGAACGCCTCTCGCTTCCCAGATCGAGGGCCACATGGTCAGGAGAACCTCGTCCCTTCTGGTTGCCCTGCCGTCCCGCCGTGGGCGCTGGCAGGGTGTACTTCAAACTAAGCTTAAGTGTCAAGTGTTAAGTTCCTCCTTGCCCTCGCAAGGGAAAGGCTAGGGTCAAGCTCTTCCAAATTTCCAAACACTAGGAATCGGACATCTCAAATTAATTAATTAATTTGTTAACACATCTCAGTCGCCCGCGACCTCTCTAGCGCGGGCGTCGAACCAGTTCATTCCCGGTGCGGCCGGGCCGAATATCGGCCCGGACGTGGCTGAAGCCATTGATTCCGCCGTAGCCCGCTAACGCGTAGGCTCGCGCGTCCCCGGTCCGCCTGGGCTCCGCGGGTGTCCTACCATGCCCACGTCGCCATGCTCCCTGAATAAGCGAGCCAGGCGTGGTGCCCGGGGACGGACTTTCGCTGTCTAAACATGGTAGCGCTAGGCCAGTGGGACCGCCGGGACCCGCGTGCACTCACGAGTTGTTCTGCGCGTGGGCGGCAGTATCAGACTGGGGCGCCCAAACGCTCCCTGGCTAAAGTTCATCCTGAAAGCGCCCACATTGTGCGGACAAACCAAGTCAAGGGCCACGTGGTCAGGAGAACCTCGTCCCTTCCTGTCACACTGTGCCTATCGGCCGGCCTCAAAGACCGAAATTGTGACGGTGTCACCCGAAAAATCATGCAGCGAAAATGAATGAACTCATTCATTTCGTCATCTAAACAGTGACGCGCATGAATGGATGAACGAGATCCTCACTGTCCCTATCTACTATCCAGCAAAGCCACAGCCAAGGGAACGGGCTTGGCGGAATCAGTGGGGAAAGAAAACCCTTTTGAGCTTGACTCTAGCCCGACTCTGTGAAGGGTCTTGAGAGGCCGCAGGCACTCAATAGGGCTGGACCCGTGAAATTTCGGGGATTTTTGGTAAAATTACCTCAGGGTAAAGTTACATAGGAAAGCACCGTGTTAAATTTCCGTCGCCGAAGGACTCTATTTCTTATTGCGAAATTCTCTAAGACTTCGCCTCTAGGAGTTATTGAAAATATTAACTTATATAAAAATTAGTTTTCTAAGACTGAAGCGCAGTGACGTCATCACGCCCTTAGTTTTCTAAGACTGAAGCGCAGTGACGTCATCACGCCCCCACCATAAGTGTCAAAGGTCTTTCGAAGAAGAAGAGCTCGGAGGTGGACTGGACACGAGGCAGAGCGGGCGCCGTTTGGAAGAGCTGAGAGGACTCAGTCGTGATAGGGTGAGCCTGAGTGAGTATATCAAGACAAGAACAAGATCTAGAAGGAGGTATGTACGGTGCGATTCATATAATATATTGTTTAGTTATCGTCGATGAGGAATTTGGGGTCGGAATGGGTGATCGGCCTGGGTGACTTGGTCTCGACTAGATGCTAGGCCGCACCTCATTTTGTTAAATAAAGTGGTTTTAAAATATTTTTTGATGGTTCTTATTCTTATCATTAGATGCATAACGTTCGTAGTGAGGTGTGGATATATGGATTGACATCGGATGGCATGGGATTTGGGATTTAGGAACTCCGGGGTTTTTTCATTAGGAATATATGCGATTTGCTCTTGGAGGCCCTCGAGAGTGAACGGGGACTCGGATCTTAATTCTGTTTTCAGATTTTGCAGTCGCTAGATTAGCTTAACACTCAATAGAACGGGACCCGCGAAATTTCGGGGATTTTTGGTGGAATTACCTCGGGGTAAAGTTACATAGGAAAGCCCCATGTTAAATTTTCGTTGCCGAAGGACTTTATTTTTTGCGAAATTCATCCTCACTTCGCCTCTAGGAGGATACAGGGGTATCTGTGGATAACGGGAACCTTTATTTGGCGAAATTCGGACTGATATTGACCGAGTTATTCAAAATAATAACTTATATCAAATAAATCTTTTGTGATTTTGTATTTTGCGCACCTGTATCATTGGAGGTATTGACTTATATAGGGTTGGTTTTCTAAAGCTTATATCAGAATATTAACTTATATCAAATGGGTCTTTTGAGCGGAAAGTGTGATGACGTCACCACATCACGCGGCACGAATGCGCGCCTGTGTCGTTGGAGGTACTGACTTCTATAGGGAGGCCCCATCACCCTCCCCCATCACCCTCCCCCATCACCCTGCCATCACCCTCCCATCACCCTGCCATCACCCTGCCATCACCCTGCCATCACCCTCCCATCACCCTCCCATCACCCTCCCATCACCCTCCCATCACCCTCCCATCACCCTTTATTGGACCATTTGACTTCTATAGGGTTGGTTTTCTAAGGCTTATATCAAAATATCAATTTATATCAAATAAATCTTTTAAGGTGAAAGCGCGATGACGTCACCACGTCACGCGGCACGAATGCGCGCTTGTGTCGTTGGAGGTACTGACTTCTATAGGGAGGCCCCATCACCCTCCCCCATCACCCTACCCCATCACCGTCCCCCATCACCCTGCCATCACCCTCCCATCACCCTGCCATCACCCTCCCATCACCCTGCCATCACACTCCCATCACCCTGCCATCACCCTCCCATCACCCTGCCATCACCCTCCCATCACCCTGCCCCATCACCCTCCCCCATCACCCTCCCCCATCACCCTGCCATCACCCTCCCATCACCCTGCCATCACCCTCCCATCACCCTGCAATCACCCTCCCATCACCCTGCCATCACCCTCCCACCACCCTCTCGTTGGAGGTATTGACTTACATAGGGTTGGTTTTCTAAGGCTGTAGGCCGCACCTCATTTTGTCGAATAAAGTGGTATGCGGGTGGTTCCGGTATTTGGGACCGCAGGGACGGAAAGTGCAGCCGGCCCGCTCTGAAGGCTCGGATCGGGACACCGGGATTCATTCCGGTCGCCCGGTCGGCCCGGAGGTGGGGGTGCGGGGCCTGTCACGGAACGTCAAAACAAACGGCCTGCCGGGGCCGCCCAAAAGTCGGGCGTGAGGGGCGCATCCACTAATGGAACGCCTCTCGCTTCCCAGATCGAGGGCCACGTGGTCAGGAGAACCTCATCCCTTCTGGTTGCCCTGCCGTCCCGCCGTGGGCGCTGGCAGGTTGTACTTCAAACTAAGCTTAAGTGTCAAGTGTTAAGTTCCTCCTTGCCCTCGCAAGGGAAAGGCTAGGGTCAAGCTCTTCCAAATTTCCAAACACTAGGAATCGGATATCTCAAATTAATTAATTAATTTGTTAACACATCTCAGTCGCCCGCGACCTCTCTAGCGCGGGCGTCGAACCAGTTCATTCCCAGTGCGGCCGGGCCGAATATCGGCCCGGACGTGGCTGAAGCCATTGATTCCGCCGTAGCCCGCTAACGCGTAGGCTCGCGCGTCCCCGGTCCGCCTGGGCTCCGCGGGTGTCCTACCGTGCCCACGTCGCCATGCTCCCTGAATAAGCGAGCCAGGTGTGGTGCCCGGGGACGGACTTTCGCTGTCTAAACATGGTAGCGCTAGGCCAGTGGGACCGCCGGGACCCGCGTGCACTCACGAGTTGTTCTGCGCGTGGGCGGCAGTATCAGACTGGGGCGCCCAAACGCTCCCTGGCTAAAGTTCATCCTGAAAGCGCCCACATTGTGCGGACAAACCAAGTCAAGGGCCACGTGGTCAGGAGAACCTCGTCCCTTCCGGTCACACTGTGCCTATCGGCCGGCCTCAAAGACCGAAATTGTGACGGTGTCACCCGAAAAATCATGCAGCAAAAATGAATGAACTCATTCATTTCGTCATCTAAACAGTGACGCGCATGAATGGATGAACGAGATCCTCACTGTCCCTATCTACTATCCAGCGAAGCCACAGCCAAGGGAACGGGCTTGGCGGAATCAGTGGGGAAAGAAAACCCTTTTGAGCTTGACTCTAGCCCGACTCTGTGAAGGGTCTTGAGAGGCCGCAGGCACTCAATAGGGCTGGACCCGTGAAATTTCGGGGATTTTTGGTAAAATTACCTCAGGGTAAAGTTACATAGGAAAGCACCGTGTTAAATTTCCGTCGCCGAAGGACTCTATTTCTTATTGCAAAATTCTCTAAGACTTCGCCTCTAGGAGTTATTGAAAATATTAACTTATATAAAAATTAGTTTTCTAAGACTGAAGCGCAGTGACGTCATCACGCCCTTAGTTTTCTAAGACTGAAGCGCAGTGACGTCATCACGCCCCCACCATAAGTGTCAAAGGTCTTTCGAAGAAGAAGAGCTCGGAGGTGGACTGGACACGAGGCGGAGCGGGCGCCGTTTGGAAGAGCTGAGAGGACTCAGTCGTGATAGGGTGAGCCTGAGTGAGTATATCAAGACAAGAACAAGATCTAGAAGGAGGTATGTACGGTGCGATTCATATAATATATTGTTTAGTTATCGTCGATGAGGAATTTGGGGTCGGAATGGGTGATCGGCCTGGGTGACTTGGTCTCGACTCGATGCTAGGCCGCACCTCATTTTGTTAAATAAAGTGGTTTTAAAATATTTTTTGATGGTTCTTATTCTTATCATTAGATGCATAACGTTCGTAGTGAGGTGTGGATATATGGATTGACATCGGATGGCATGGGATTTGGGATTTAGGAACTCCGGGGTTTTTTCATTAGGAATATATGCGATTTGCTCTTGGAGGCCCTCGAGAGTGAACGGGGACTCGGATCTTAATTCTGTTTTCAGATTTTGCAGTCGCTAGATTAGCTTAATACTCAATAGAACGGGACCCGCGAAATTTCGGGGATTTTTGGGGGAATTACCTCGGGGTAAAGTTACATAGGAAAGCCCCATGTTAAATTTTCGTTGCCGAAGGACTTTATTTTTTGCGAAATTCATCCTGACTTCGCCTCTAGGAGGATACAGGGGTATCTGTGGATAACGGGAACCTTTATTTGGCGAAATTCGGACTGATATTGACCGAGTTATTCAAAATATTAACTTATATCAAATAAATCTTTTGTGATTTTGTATTTTGCGCACCTGTATCGTTGGAGGTATTGACTTATATAGGGTTGGTTTTCTAAAGCTTATATCAGAATATTAACTTATATCAAATGGGTCTTTTGAGGGGAAAGTGTGATGACGTCACCACATCACGCGGCACGAATGCGCGCCTGTGTCGTTGGAGGTACTGACTTCTATAGGGAGGCCCCATCACCCTCCCCCATCACCCTCCCCCATCACCCTGCCATCACCCTCCCATCACCCTGCCATCACCCTCCCATCACCCTGCCATCACCCTCCCATCACCCTCCCATCACCCTCCCATCACCCTTTATTGGACCATTTGACTTCTATAGGGTTGGTTTTCTAAGGCTTATATCAAAATATCAATTTATATCAAATAAATCTTTTAAGGTGAAAGCGCGATGACGTCACCACGTCACCACGTCACGCGGCACGAATGCGCGCTTGTGTCGTTGGAGGTACTGACTTCTATAGGGAGGCCCCATCACCCTCCCCCATCACCCTCCCCCATCACCCTCCCCCATCACCCTGCCATCACCCTCCCATCACCCTGCCATCACCCTCCCATCACCCTGCCATCACCCTCCCATCACCCTGCCATCACCCTCCCATCACCCTGCCATCACCCTCCCATCACCCTGCCCCATCACCCTCCCCCATCACCCTCCCCCATAACCCTGCCATCACCCTCCCATCACCCTGCCATCACCCTCCCATCACCCTGCCATCACCCTCCCACCACCCTCTCGTTGGAGGTATTGACTTATATAGGGTTGGTTTTCTAAGGCTGTAGGCCGCACCTCATTTTGTCGAATAAAGTGGTATGCGGGTGGTTCCGGCATTTGGGACCGCAGGGACGGAAAGTGCAGCCGGCCCGCTCTGAAGGCTCGGATCGGGACACCGGGATTCATTCCGGTCGCCCGGTCGGCCCGGAGGTGGGGGTGCGGGGCCTGTCACGGAACGTCAAAACAAACGGCCTGCCGGGGCCGCCCAAAAGTCGGGCGTGAGGGGCGCGTCCACTAATGGAACGCCTCTCGCTTCCCAGATCGAGGGCCATGTGGTCAGGAGAACCTCGTCCCTTCTGGTTGCCCTGCCGTCCCGCCGTGGGCGCTGGCAGGGTGTACTTCAAACTAAGCTTAAGTGTCAAGTGTTAAGTTCCTCCTTGCCCTCGCAAGGGAAAGGCTAGGGTCAAGCTCTTCCAAATTTCCAAACATGAGGAATCGGACATCTCAAATTAATTAATTAATTTGTTAACACATCTCAGTCGCCCGCGACCTCTCTAGCGCGGGCGTCGAACCAGTTCATTCCCGGTGCGGCCGGGCCGAATATCGGCCCGGACGTGGCTGAAGCCATTGATTCCGCCGTAGCCCGCTAACGCGTAGGCTCGCGCGTCCCCGGTCCGCCTGGGCTCCGCGGGTGTCCTACCATGCCCACGTCGCCATGCTCCCTGAATAAGCGAGCCAGGCGTGGTGCCCGGGGACGGACTTTCGCTGTCTAAACATGGTAGCGCTAGGCCAGTGGGACCGCCGGGACCCGCGTGCACTCACGAGTTGTTCTGCGCGTGGGCGGCAGTATCAGACTGGGGCGCCCAAACGCTCCCTGGCTAAAGTTCATCCTGAAAGCGCCCACATTGTGCGGACAAACCAAGTCAAGGGCCACGTGGTCAGGAGAACCTCGTCCCTTCCTGTCACACTGTGCCTATCGGCCGGCCTCAAAGACCGAAATTGTGACGGTGTCACCCGAAAAATCATGCAGCGAAAATGAATGAACTCATTCATTTCGTCATCTAAACAGTGACGCGCATGAATGGATGAACGAGATCCTCACTGTCCCTATCTACTATCCAGCGAAGCCACAGCCAAGGGAACGGGCTTGGCGGAATCAGTGGGGAAAGAAAACCCTTTTGAGCTTGACTCTAGCCCGACTCTGTGAAGGGTCTTGAGAGGCCGCAGGCACTCAATAGGGCTGGACCCGTGAAATTTCGGGGATTTTTGGTAAAATTACCTCAGGGTAAAGTTACATAGGAAAGCACCGTGTTAAATTTCCGTCGCCGAAGGACTCTATTTCTTATTGCGAAATTCTCTAAGACTTCGCCTCTAGGAGTTATTGAAAATATTAACTTATATAAAAATTAGTTTTCTAAGACTGAAGCGCAGTGACGTCATCACGCCCTTAGTTTTCTAAGACTGAAGCGCAGTGACGTCATCACGCCCCCACCATAAGTGTCAAAGGTCTTTCGAAGAAGAAGAGCTCGGAGGTGGACTGGAAACGAGGCAGAGCGGGCGCCGTTTGGAAGAGCTGAGAGGACTCAGTCGTGATAGGGTGAGCCTGAGTGAGTATATCAAGACAAGAACAAGATCTAGAAGGAGGTATGTACGGTGCGATTCATATAATATATTGTTTAGTTATCGTCGATGAGGAATTTGGGGTCGGAATGGGTGATCGGCCTGGGTGACTTGGTCTCGACTAGATGCTAGGCCGCACCTCATTTTGTTAAATAAAGTGGTTTTAAAATATTTTTTGATGGTTCTTATTCTTATCATTAGATGCATAACGTTCGTAGTGAGGTGTGGATATATGGATTGACATCGGATGGCATGGGATTTGGGATTTAGGAACTCCGGGGTTTTTTCATTAGGAATATATGCGATTTGCTCTTGGAGGCCCTCGAGAGTGAACGGGGACTCGGATCTTAATTCTGTTTTCAGATTTTGCAGTCGCTAGATTAGCTTAACACTCAATAGAACGGGACCCGCGAAATTTCGGGGATTTTTGGTGGAATTACCTCGGGGTAAAGTTACATAGGAAAGCCCCATGTTAAATTTTCGTTGCCGAAGAACTTTATTTTTTGCGAAATTCATCCTCACTTCGCCTCTAGGAGGATACAGGGGTATCTGTGGATAACGGGAACCTTTATTTGGCGAAATTCGGACTGATATTGACCGAGTTATTCAAAATAATAACTTATATCAAATAAATCTTTTGTGATTTTGTATTTTGCGCACCTGTATCGTTGGAGGTATTGACTTATATAGGGTTGGTTTTCTAAAGCTTATATCAGAATATTAACTTATATCAAATGGGTCTTTTGAGCGGAAAGTGTGATGACGTCACCACATCACGCGGCACGAATGCGCGCCTGTGTCGTTGGAGGTACTGACTTCTATAGGGAGGCCCCATCACCCTCCCCCATCACCCTCCCCCGTCACCCTGCCATCACCCTCCCATCACCCTGCCATCACCCTGCCATCACCCTGCCATCACCCTCCCATCACCCTCCCATCACCCTCCCATCACCCTCCCATCACCCTCCCATCACCCTTTATTGGACCATTTGACTTCTATAGGGTTGGTTTTCTAAGGCTTATATCAAAATATCAATTTATATCAAATAAATCTTTTAAGGTGAAAGCGCGATGACGTCACCACGTCACGCGGCACGAATGCGCGCTTGTGTCGTTGGAGGTACTGACTTCTATAGGGAGGCCCCATCACCCTCCCCCATCACCCTACCCCATCACCGTCCCCCATCACCCTGCCATCACCCTCCCATCACCCTGCCATCACCCTCCCATCACCCTGCCATCACACTCCCATCACCCTGCCATCACCCTCCCATCACCCTGCCATCACCCTCCCATCACCCTGCCCCATCACCCTCCCCCATCACCCTCCCCCATCACCCTGCCATCACCCTCCCATCACCCTGCCATCACCCTCCCATCACCCTGCAATCACCCTCCCATCACCCTGCCATCACCCTCCCACCACCCTCTCGTTGGAGGTATTGACTTATATAGGGTTGGTTTTCTAAGGCTGTAGGCCGCACCTCATTTTGTCGAATAAAGTGGTATGCGGGTGGTTCCGGTATTTGGGACCGCAGGGACGGAAAGTGCAGCCGGCCCGCTCTGAAGGCTCGGATCGGGACACCGGGATTCATTCCGGTCGCCCGGTCGGCCCGGAGGTGGGGGTGCGGGGCCTGTCACGGAACGTCAAAACAAACGGCCTGCCGGGGCCGCCCAAAAGTCGGGCGTGAGGGGCGCGTCCACTAATGGAACGCCTCTCGCTTCCCAGATCGAGGGCCACGTGGTCAGGAGAACCTCATCCCTTCTGGTTGCCCTGCCGTCCCGCCGTGGGCGCTGGCAGGTTGTACTTCAAACTAAGCTTAAGTGTCAAGTGTTAAGTTCCTCCTTGCCCTCGCAAGGGAAAGGCTAGGGTCAAGCTCTTCCAAATTTCCAAACACTAGGAATCGGACATCTCAAATTAATTAATTAATTTGTTAACACATCTCAGTCGCCCGCGACCTCTCTAGCGCGGGCGTCGAACCAGCTCATTCCCGGTGCGGCCGGGCCGAATATCGGCCCGGACGTGGCTGAAGCCATTGATTCCGCCGTAGCCCGCTAACGCGTAGGCTCGCGCGTCCCCGGTCCGCCTGGGCTCCGCGGGTGTCCTACCGTGCCCACGTCGCCATGCTCCCTGAATAAGCGAGCCAGGTGTGGTGCCCGGGGACGGACTTTCGCTGTCTAAACATGGTAGCGCTAGGCCAGTGGGACCGCCGGGACCCGCGTGCACTCACGAGTTGTTCTGCGCGTGGGCGGCAGTATCAGACTGGGGCGCCCAAACGCTCCCTGGCTAAAGTTCATCCTGAAAGCGCCCACATTGTGCGGACAAACCAAGTCAAGGGCCACGTGGTCAGGAGAACCTCGTCCCTTCCGGTCACACTGTGCCTATCGGCCGGCCTCAAAGACCGAAATTGTGACGGTGTCACCCGAAAAATCATGCAGCAAAAATGAATGAACTCATTCATTTCGTCATCTAAACAGTGACGCGCATGAATGGATGAACGAGATCCTCACTGTCCCTATCTACTATCCAGCGAAGCCACAGCCAAGGGAACGGGCTTGGCGGAATCAGTGGGGAAAGAAAACCCTTTTGAGCTTGACTCTAGCCCGACTCTGTGAAGGGTCTTGAGAGGACGCAGGCACTCAATAGGGCTGGACCCGTGAAATTTCGGGGATTTTTGGTAAAATTACCTCAGGGTAAAGTTACATAGGAAAGCACTGTGTTAAATTTCCGTCGCCGAAGGACTCTATTTCTTATTGCGAAATTCTCTAAGACTTCGCCTCTAGGAGTTATTGAAAATATTAACTTATATAAAAATTAGTTTTCTAAGACTGAAGCGCAGTGACGTCATCACGCCCTTAGTTTTCTAAGACTGAAGCGCAGTGACGTCATCACGCCCCCACCATAAGTGTCAAAGGTCTTTCGAAGAAGAAGAGCTCGGAGGTGGACTGGACACGAGGCGGAGCGGGCGCCGTTTGGAAGAGCTGAGAGGACTCAGTCGTGATAGGGTGAGCCTGAGTGAGTATATCAAGACAAGAACAAGATCTAGAAGGAGGTATGTACGGTGCGATTCATATAATATATTGTTTAGTTATCGTCGATGAGGAATTTGGGGTCGGAATGGGTGATCGGCCTGGGTGACTTGGTCTCGACTCGATGCTAGGCCGCACCTCATTTTGTTAAATAAAGTGGTTTTAAAATATTTTTTGATGGTTCTTATTCTTATCATTAGATGCATAACGTTCGTAGTGAGGTGTGGATATATGGATTGACATCGGATGGCATGGGATTTGGGATTTAGGAACTCCGGGGTTTTTTCATTAGGAATATATGCGATTTGCTCTTGGAGGCCCTCGAGAGTGAACGGGGACTCGGATCTTAATTCTGTTTTCAGATTTTGCAGTCGCTAGATTAGCTTAATACTCAATAGAACGGGACCCGCGAAATTTCGGGGATTTTTGGGGGAATTACCTCGGGGTAAAGTTACATAGGAAAGCCCCATGTTAAATTTTCGTTGCCGAAGGACTTTATTTTTTGCGAAATTCATCCTGACTTCGCCTCTAGGAGGATACAGGGGTATCTGTGGATAACGGGAACCTTTATTTGGCGAAATTCGGACTGATATTGACCGAGTTATTCAAAATATTAACTTATATCAAATAAATCTTTTGTGATTTTGTATTTTGCGCACCTGTATCGTTGGAGGTATTGACTTATATAGGGTTGGTTTTCTAAAGCTTATATCAGAATATTAACTTATATCAAATGGGTCTTTTGAGGGGAAAGTGTGATGACGTCACCACATCACGCGGCACGAATGCGCGCCTGTGTCGTTGGAGGTACTGACTTCTATAGGGAGGCCCCATCACCCTCCCCCATCACCCTCCCCCATCACCCTGCCATCACCCTCCCATCACCCTGCCATCACCCTCCCATCACCCTGCCATCACCCTCCCATCACCCTCCCATCACCCTCCCATCACCCTTTATTGGACCATTTGACTTCTATAGGGTTGGTTTTCTAAGGCTTATATCAAAATATCAATTTATATCAAATAAATCTTTTAAGGTGAAAGCGCGATGACGTCACCACGTCACCACGTCACGCGGCACGAATGCGCGCTTGTGTCGTTGGAGGTACTGACTTCTATAGGGAGGCCCCATCACCCTCCCCCATCACCCTCCCCCATCACCCTCCCCCATCACCCTGCCATCACCCTCCCATCACCCTGCCATCACCCTCCCATCACCCTGCCATCACCCTCCCATCACCCTGCCATCACCCTCCCATCACCCTGCCATCACCCTCCCATCACCCTGCCCCATCACCCTCCCCCATCACCCTCCCCCATAACCCTGCCATCACCCTCCCATCACCCTGCCATCACCCTCCCATCACCCTGCCATCACCCTCCCACCACCCTCTCGTTGGAGGTATTGACTTATATAGGGTTGGTTTTCTAAGGCTGTAGGCCGCACCTCATTTTGTCGAATACAGTGGTATGCGGGTGGTTCCGGCATTTGGGACCGCAGGGACGGAAAGTGCAGCCGGCCCGCTCTGAAGGCTCGGATCGGGACACCGGGATTCATTCCGGTCGCCCGGTCGGCCCGGAGGTGGGGGTGCGGGGCCTGTCACGGAACGTCAAAACAAACGGCCTGCCGGGGCCGCCCAAAAGTCGGGCGTGAGGGGCGCGTCCACTAATGGAACGCCTCTCGCTTCCCAGATCGAGGGCCACGTGGTCAGGAGAACCTCGTCCCTTCTGGTTGCCCTGCCGTCCCGCCGTGGGCGCTGGCAGGGTGTACTTCAAACTAAGCTTAAGTGTCAAGTGTTAAGTTCCTCCTTGCCCTCGCAAGGGAAAGGCTAGGGTCAAGCTCTTCCAAATTTCCAAACATGAGGAATCGGACATCTCAAATTAATTAATTAATTTGTTAACACATCTCAGTCGCCCGCGACCTCTCTAGCGTGGGCGTCGAACCAGTTCATTCCCGGTGCGGCCGGGCCGAATATCGGCCCGGACGTGGCTGAAGCCATTGATTCCGCCGTAGCCCGCTAACGCGTAGGCTCGCGCGTCCCCGGTCCGCCTGGGCTCCGCGGGTGTCCTACCATGCCCACGTCGCCATGCTCCCTGAATAAGCGAGCCAGGCGTGGTGCCCGGGGACGGACTTTCGCTGTCTAAACATGGTAGCGCTAGGCCAGTGGGACCGCCGGGACCCGCGTGCACTCACGAGTTGTTCTGCGCGTGGGCGGCAGTATCAGACTGGGGCGCCCAAACGCTCCCTGGCTAAAGTTCATCCTGAAAGCGCCCACATTGTGCGGACAAACCAAGTCAAGGGCCACGTGGTCAGGAGAACCTCGTCCCTTCCTGTCACACTGTGCCTATCGGCCGGCCTCAAAGACCGAAATTGTGACGGTGTCACCCGAAAAATCATGCAGCGAAAATGAATGAACTCATTCATTTCGTCATCTAAACAGTGACGCGCATGAATGGATGAACGAGATCCTCACTGTCCCTATCTACTATCCAGCGAAGCCACAGCCAAGGGAACGGGCTTGGCGGAATCAGTGGGGAAAGAAAACCCTTTTGAGCTTGACTCTAGCCCGACTCTGTGAAGGGTCTTGAGAGGCCGCAGGCACTCAATAGGGCTGGACCCGTGAAATTTCGGGGATTTTTGGTAAAATTACCTCAGGGTAAAGTTACATAGGAAAGCACCGTGTTAAATTTCCGTCGCCGAAGGACTCTATTTCTTATTGCGAAATTCTCTCAGACTTCGCCTCTAGGAGTTATTGAAAATATTAACTTATATAAAAATTAGTTTTCTAAGACTGAAGCGCAGTGACGTCATCACGCCCTTAGTTTTCTAAGACTGAAGCGCAGTGACGTCATCACGCCCCCACCATAAGTGTCAAAGGTCTTTCGAAGAAGAAGAGCTCGGAGGTGGACTGGACACGAGGCAGAGCGGGCGCCGTTTGGAAGAGCTGAGAGGACTCAGTCGTGATAGGGTGAGCCTGAGTGAGTATATCAAGACAAGAACAAGATCTAGAAGGAGGTATGTACGGTGCGATTCATATAATATATTGTTTAGTTATCGTCGATGAGGAATTTGGGGTCGGAATGGGTGATCGGCCTGGGTGACTTGGTCTCGACTAGATGCTAGGCCGCACCTCATTTTGTTAAATAAAGTGGTTTTAAAATATTTTTTGATGGTTCTTATTCTTATCATTAGATGCATAACGTTCGTAGTGAGGTGTGGATATATGGATTGACATCGGATGGCATGGGATTTGGGATTTAGGAACTCCGGGGTTTTTTCATTAGGAATATATGCGATTTGCTCTTGGAGGCCCTCGAGAGTGAACGGGGACTCGGATCTTAATTCTGTTTTCAGATTTTGCAGTCGCTAGATTAGCTTAACACTCAATAGAACGGGACCCGCGAAATTTCGGGGATTTTTGGTGGAATTACCTCGGGGTAAAGTTACATAGGAAAGCCCCATGTTAAATTTTCGTTGCCGAAGGACTTTATTTTTTGCGAAATTCATCCTCACTTCGCCTCTAGGAGGATACAGGGGTATCTGTGGATAACGGGAACCTTTATTTGGCGAAATTCGGACTGATATTGACCGAGTTATTCAAAATAATAACTTATATCAAATAAATCTTTTGTGATTTTGTATTTTGCGCACCTGTATCGTTGGAGGTATTGACTTATATAGGGTTGGTTTTCTAAAGCTTATATCAGAATATTAACTTATATCAAATGGGTCTTTTGAGCGGAAAGTGTGATGACGTCACCACATCACGCGGCACGAATGCGCGCCTGTGTCGTTGGAGGTACTGACTTCTATAGGGAGGCCACATCACCCTCCCCCATCACCCTCCCCCATCACCCTGCCATCACCCTCCCATCACCCTGCCATCACCCTGCCATCACCCTGCCATCACCCTCCCATCACCCTCCCATCACCCTCCCATCACCCTCCCATCACCCTTTATTGGACCATTTGACTTCTATAGGGTTGGTTTTCTAAGGCTTATATCAAAATATCAATTTATATCAAATAAATCTTTTAAGGTGAAAGCGCGATGACGTCACCACGTCACGCGGCACGAATGCGCGCTTGTGTCGTTGGAGGTACTGACTTCTATAGGGAGGCCCCATCACCCTCCCCCATCACCCTGCCATCACCCTCCCATCACCCTGCCATCACCCTCCCATCACCCTGCCATCACCCTCCCATCACCCTCCCATCACCCTCCCATCACCCTTTATTGGACCATTTGACTTCTATAGGGTTGGTTTTCTAAGGCTTATATCAAAATATCAATTTATATCAAATAAATCTTTTAAGGTGAAAGCGCGATGACATCACCACGTCACGCGGCACGAATGCGCGCTTGTGTCATTGGAGGTACTGACTTCTATAGGGAGGCCCCATCACCCTCCCCCATCACCCTCCCCCATCACCCTCCCCCATCACCCTGCCATCACCCTCCCATCACCCTCCCATCACCCTGCCATCACCCTCCCATCACCCTGCCATCACCCTCCCATCACCCTACCATCACCCTCCCATCACCCTGCCCCATCACCCTCCCCCATCACCCTCCCCCATCACCCTGCCATCACCCTCCCATCACCCTGCCATCACCCTCCCATCATCCTGCCATCACCCTCCCATCACCCTGCCATCACCCTCCCACCACCCTCTCGTTGGAGGTATTGACTTATATAGGGTTGGTTTTCTAAGGCTGTAGGCCGCACCTCATTTTGTCGAATAAAGTGGTATGCGGGTGGTTCCGGTATTTGGGACCGCAGGGACGGAAAGTGCAGCCGGCCCGCTCTGAAGGCTCGGATCGGGACACCGGGATTCATTCCGGTCGCCCGGTCGGCCCGGGGGTGGGGGTGCGGGGCCTGTCACGGAACGTCAAAACAAACGGCCTGCCGGGGCCGCCCAAAAGTCGGGCGTGAGGGGCGCGTCCACTAATGGAACGCCTCTCGCTTCCCAGATCGAGGGCCACGTGGTCAGGAGAACCTCGTCCCTTCTGGTTGCCCTGCCGTCCCGCCGTGGGCGCTGGCAGGGTGTACTTCAAACTAAGCTTAAGTGTCAAGTGTTAAGTTCCTCCTTGCCCTCGCAAGGGAAAGGCTAGGGTCAAGCTCTTCCAAATTTCCAAACACTCGGAATCGGACATCTCAAATTAATTAATTAATTTGTTAACACATCTCAGTCGCCCGCGACCTCTCTAGCGCGGGCGTCGAACCAGTTCATTCCCGGTGCGGCCGGGCCGAATATCGGCCCGGACGTGGCTGAAGCCATTGATTCCGCCGTAGCCCGCTAACGCGTAGGCTCGCGCGTCCCCGGTCCGCCTGGGCTCCGCGGGTGTCCTACCGTGCCCACGTCGCCATGCTCCCTGAATAAGCGAGCCAGGCGTGGTGCCCGGGGACGGACTTTCACTGTCTAAACATGGTAGCGCTAGGCCAGTGGGACCGCCGGGACCCGCGTGCACTCACAAGTTGTTCTGCGCGTGGGCGGCAGTATCAGACTGGGGCGCCCAAACGCTCCCCGGCTAAAGTTCATCCTGACAGCGCCCACATTGTGCGGACAAACCAAGTCAAGGGCCTCGTGGTCAGGAGAACCTCGTCCCTTCCGGTCACACTGTGCCTATCGGCCGGCCTCAAAGACCGAAATTGTGACGGTGTCACCCGAAAAATCATGCAGCGAAAATGAATGAACTCATTCATTTCGTCATCTAAACAGTGACGCGCATGAATGGATGAACGAGATCCTCACTGTCCCTATCTACTATCCAGCGAAGCCACAGCCAAGGGAACGGGCTTGGCGGAATCAGTGGGGAAAGAAAACCCTTTTGAGCTTGACTCTAGCCCGACTCTGCGAAGGGTCTTGAGAGGCCGCAGGCACTCAATAGGGCTGGACCCGTGAAATTTCGGGGATTTTTGGTAAAATTACCTCAGGGTAAAGTTACATAGGAAAGCACCGTGTTAAATTTCCGTCGCCGAAGGACTCTATTTCTTATTGCGAAATTCTCTAAGACTTCGCCTCTAGGAGTTATTGAAAATATTAACTTATATAAAAATTAGTTTTCTAAGACTGAAGCGCAGTGACGTCATCACGCCCTTAGTTTTCTAAGACTGAAGCGCAGTGACGTCATCACGCCCCCACCATAAGTGTCAAAGGTCTTTCGAAGAAGAAGAGCTCGGAGGTGGACTGGACACGAGGCAGAGCGGGCGCCGTTTGGAAGAGCTGAGAGGACTCAGTCGTGATAGGGTGAGCCTGAGTGAGTATATCAAGACAAGAACAAGATCTAGAAGGAGGTATGTACGGTGCGATTCATATAATATATTGTTTAGTTATCGTCGATGAGGAATTTGGGGTCGGAATGGGTGATCGGCCTGGGTGACTTGGTCTCGACTAGATGCTAGGCCGCACCTCATTTTGTTAAATAAAGTGGTTTTAAAATATTTTTTGATGGTTCTTATTCTTATCATTAGATGCATAACGTTCGTAGTGAGGTGTGGATATATGGATTGACATCGGATGGCATGGGATTTGGGATTTAGGAACTCCGGGGTTTTTTCATTAGGAATATATGCGATTTGCTCTTGGAGGCCCTCGAGAGTGAACGGGGACTCGGATCTTAATTCTGTTTTCAGATTTTGCAGTCGCTAGATTAGCTTAACACTCAATAGAACGGGACCCGCGAAATTTCTGGGATTTTTGGTGGAATTACCTCGGGGTAAAGTTACATAGGAAAGCCCCATGTTAAATTTTCGTTGCCGAAGGACTTTATTTTTTGCGAAATTCATCCTGACTTCGCCTCTAGGGGGATACAGGGGTATCTGTGGATAACGGGAACCTTTATTTGGCGAAATTCGGACTGATATTGACCGAGTTATTCAAAATATTAACTTATATCAAATAAATCTTTTGTGATTTTGTATTTTGCGCACCTGTATCGTTGGAGGTATTGACTTATATAGGGTTGGTTTTCTAAAGCTTATATCAGAATATTAACTTATATCAAATGGGTCTTTTGAGGGGAAAGTGTGATGACGTCACCACGTCACGCGGCACGAATGCGCGCCTGTGTCGTTGGAGGTCCTGACTTCTATAGGGAGGCCCCATCACCCTCCCCCATCACCCTCCCCCATCACCCTGCCATCACCCTCCCATCACCCTGCCATCACCCTCCCATCACCCTGCCATCACCCTCCCATCACCCTCCCATCACCCTCCCATCACCCTTTATTGGACCATTTGACTTCTATAGGGTTGGTTTTCTAAGGCTTATATCAAAATATCAATTTATATCAAATAAATCTTTTAAGGTGAAAGCGCGATGACATCACCACGTCACGCGGCACGAATGCGCGCTTGTGTCGTTGGAGGTACTGACTTCTATAGGGAGGCCCCATCACCCTCCCCCATCACCCTCCCCCATCACCCTCCCCCATCACCCTGCCATCACCCTCCCATCACCCTGCCATCACCCTCCCATCACCCTGCCATCACACTCCCATCACCCTGCCATCACCCTCCCATCACCCTGCCATCACCCTCCCATCACCCTGCCCCATCACCCTCCCCCATCACCCTCCCCCATCACCCTGCCATCACCCTCCCATCACCCTGCCATCACACTCCCATCACCCTGCCATCACTCTCCCATCACCCTGCCATCACCCTCCCACCACCCTCTCGTTGGAGGTATTGACTTATATAGGGTTGGTTTTCTAAGGCTGTAGGCCGCACCTCATTTTGTCGAATAAAGTGGTATGTGGGTGGTTCCGGTATTTGGGACCGCAGGGACGGAAAGTGCAGCCGGCCCGCTCTGAAGGCTCGGATCGGGACACCGGGATTCATTCCGGTCGCCCGGTCGGCCCGGAGGTGGGGGTGCGGGGCCTGTCACGGAACGTCAAAACAAATGGCCTGCCGGGGCCGCCCAAAAGTCGGGCGTGAGGGGCGTGTCCACTAATGGAACGCCTCTCGCTTCCCAGATCGAGGGCCACGTGGTCAGGAGAACCTCGTCCCTTCTGGTTGCCCTGCCGTCCCGCCGTGGGCGTTGGCAGGGTGTACTTCAAACTAAGCTTAAGTGTCAAGTGTTAAGTTCCTCCTTGCCCTCGCAAGGGAAAGGCTAGGGTCAAGCTCTTCCAATTTTCAAAACACTAGGAATCGGACATCTCAAATTAATTAATTAATTTGTTAACACATCTCAGTCGCCCGCGACCTCTCTAGCGCGGGCGTCGAACCAGTTCATTCCCGGTGCGGCCGGGCCGAATATTGGCCCGGACGTGGCTGAAGCCAATGATTCCGCCGTAGCCCGCTAACGCGTAGGCTCGCGCGTCCCCGGTCCGCCTGGGCTCCGCGGGTGTCCTACCGTGCCCACGTCACCATGCTTCCTGAATAAGCGAGCCAGGCGTGGTGCCCAGGGACGGACTTTCACTGTCTAAACATGGTAGCGCTAGGCCAGTGGGACCGCCGGGACCCGCGTGCACTCATGAGTTGTTCTGCGCATGGGCGGCAGTATCAGACTGGGGCGCCCAAACGCTCCCCGGCTAAAGTTCATCCTGAAAGCGCCCACATTGTGCGGACAAACCAAGTCAAGGGCCACGTGGTCAGGAGAACCTCGTCCCTTCCGGTCACACTGTGCCTATCGGCCGGCCTCAAAGACCGAAATTGTGACGGTGTCACCCGAAAAATCATGCAGCGAAAATGAATGAACTCATTCATTTCGTCATCTAAACAGTGACGCGCATGAATGGATGAACGAGATCCTCACTGTCCCTATCTACTATCCAGCGAAGCCACAGCCAAGGGAACGGGCTTGGCGGAATCAGTGGGGAAAGAAAACCCTTTTGAGCTTGACTCTAGCCCGACTCTGTGAAGGGTCTTGAGAGGCCGCAGGCACTCAATAGGGCTGGACCCGTGAAATTTCGGGGATTTTTGGTAAAATTACCTCAGGGTAAAGTTACATAGGAAAGCACCGTGTTAAATTTCCGTCGCCGAAGGACTCTATTTCTTATTGCGAAATTCTCTAAGACTTCGCCTCTAGGAGTTATTGAAAATATTAACTTATATAAAAATTAGTTTTCTAAGACTGAAGCGCAGTGACGTCATCACGCCCTTAGTTTTCTAAGACTGAAGCGCAGTGACGTCATCACGCCCCCACCATAAGTGTCAAAGGTCTTTCGAAGAAGAAGAGCTCGGAGGTGGACTGGACACGAGGCGGAGCGGGCGCCGTTTGGAAGAGCTGAGAGGACTCAGTCGTGATAGGGTGAGCCTGAGTGAGTATATCAAGACAAGAACAAGATCTAGAAGGAGGTATGTACGGTGCGATTCATATAATATATTGTTTAGTTATCGTCGATGAGGAATTTGGGGTCGGAATGGGTGATCGGCCTGGGTGACTTGGTCTCGACTAGATGCTAGGCCGCACCTCATTTTGTTAAATCAAGTGGTTTTAAAATATTTTTTGATGGTTCTTATTCTTATCATTAGATGCATAACGTTCGTAGTGAGGTGTGGATATATGGATTGACATCGGATGGCATGGGATTTGGGATTTAGGAACTCCGGGGTTTTTTCATTAGGAATATATGCGATTTGCTCTTGGAGGCCCTCGAGAGTGAACGGGGACTCGGATCTTAATTCTGTTTTCAGATTTTGCAGTCGCTAGATTAGCTTAACACTCAATAGAACAGGACCTGCGAAATTTCGGGGATTTTTGGTGGAATTAACTCGGGGTAAAGTTACATAGGAAAGCCCCATGTTAAATTTTCGTTGCCGAAGGACTTTATTTTTTGCGAAATTCATCCTGACTTCGCCTCTAGGAGGATACAGGGGTATCTGTGGATAACGGGAACCTTTATTTGGCGAAATTCGGACTGATATTGACCGAGTTATTCAAAATATTAACTTATATCAAATAAATCTTTTGTGATTTTGTATTTTGTGCACCTGTATCGTTGGAGGTATTGACTTATATAGGGTTGGGTTTCTAAAGCTTATATCAGAATATTAACTTATATCAAATGGGTCTTTTGAGGGGAAAGTGTGATGACGTCACCACGTCACGCGGCACGAATGCGCGCCTGTGTCGTTGGAGGTACTGACTTCTATAGGGAAGCCCCATCACCCTCCCCCATGACCCTGCCATCACCCTCCCATCACCCTGCCATCACCCTCCCATCACCCTGCCATCACCCTCCCATCACCCTCCCATCACCCTCCCATCACCCTTTATTGGACCATTTGACTTCTATAGGGTTGGTTTTCTAAGGCTTATATCAAAATATCAATTTATATCAAATAAATCTTTTAAGGTGAAAGCGCGATGACGTCACCACGTCACCACGTCACGCGGCACGAATGCGCGCTTGTGTCGTTGGAGGTACTGACTTCTATAGGGAGGCCCCATCACCCTCCCCCATCACCCTCCCCCATCACCCTCCCCCATCACCCTGCCATCACCCTCCCATCACCCTGCCATCACCCTCCCATCACCCTGCCATCACCCTCCCATCACCCTGCCATCACCCTCCCATCACCCTGCCATCACCCTCCCATCACCCTGCCATCACCCTCCCATCACCCTGCCATCACCCTCCCATCACCCTGCCCCATCACCCTCCCCCATCACCCTCCCCCATCACCCTGCCATCACCCTCCCATCACCCTGCCATCACCCTCCCATCACCCTGCCATCACCCTCCCACCACCCTCTCGTTGGAGGTATTGACTTATATAGGGTTGGTTTTCTAAGGCTGTAGGCCGCACCTCATTTTGTCGAATAAAGTGGTATGCGGGTGGTTCCGGAATTTGGGACCGCAGGGACGGAAAGTGCAGCCGGCCCGCTCTGAAGGCTCGGATCGGGACACCGGGATTCATTCCGGTCGCCCGGTCGGCCCGGAGGTGGGGGTGCGGGGCCTGTCACGGAACGTCAAAACAAACGGCCTGCCGGGGCCGCCCAAAAGTCGGGCGTGAGGGGCGCGTCCACTAATGGAACGCCTCTCGCTTCCCAGATCGAGGGCCACGTGGTCAGGAGAACCTCGTCCCTTCTGGTTGCCCTGCCGTCCCGCCGTGGGCGCTGGCAGGGTGTACTTCAATCTAAGCTTAAGTGTCAAGTGTTAAGTTCCTCCTTGCCCTCGCAAGGGAAAGGCTAGGGTCAAGCTCTTCCAAATTTCCAAACATGAGGAATCGGACATCTCAAATTAATTAATTAATTTGTTAACACATCTCAGTCGCCCGCGACCTCTCTAGCGCGGGCGTCGAACCAGTTCATTCCCGGTGCGGCCGGGCCGAATATCGGCCCGGACGTGGCTGAAGCCATTGATTCCGCCGTAGCCCGCTAACGCGTAGGCTCGCGCGTCCCCGGTCCGCCTGGGCTCCGCGGGTGTCCTACCGTGCCCACGTCGCCATGCTCCCTGAATAAGCGAGCCAGGCGTGGTGCCCGGGGATGGACTTTCGCTGTCTAAACATGGTAGCGCTAGGCCAGTGGGACCGCCGGGACCCGCGTGCACTCACGAGTTGTTCTGCGTGTGGGCGGCAGTATCAGACTGGGGCGCCCAAACGCTCCCCGGCTAAAGTTCATCCTGAAAGCGCCCACATTGTGTGGACAAACCAAGTCAAGGGCCACGTGGTCAGGAGAACCTCGTCCCTTCCGGTCACACTGTGCCTATCGGCCGGCCTCAAAGACCGAAATTGTGACGGTGTCACCCGAAAAATCATGCAGCGAAAATGAATGAACTCATTCATTTCGTCATCTAAACAGTGACACACATGAATGGATGAACGAGATCCTCACTGTCCCTATCTACTATCCAGCGAAGCCACAGCCAAGGGAACGGGCTTGGCGGAATCAGTGGGGAAAGAAAACCCTTTTGAGCTTGACTCTAGACCGACTCTGTGAAGGGTCTTGAGAGGCCGCAGGCACTCAATAGGGCTGGACCCGTGAAATTTCGGGGATTTTTGGTAAAATTACCTCAGGGTAAAGTTACATAGGAAAGCACCGTGTTAAATTTCCATCGCCGAAGGACTCTATTTCTTATTGCGAAATTCTCTAAGTCTTCGCCTCTAGGAGTTATTGAAAATATTAACTTATATAAAAATTAGTTTTCTAAGACTGAAGCGCAGTGACGTCATCACGCCCTTAGTTTTCTAAGACTGAAGCGCAGTGACGTCATCATGCCCCCACCATAAGTGTCAAAGGTCTTTCGAAGAAGAAGAGCTCGGAGGTGGACTGGACACGAGGCGGAGCGGGCGCCGTTTGGAAGAGCTGAGAGGACTCAGTCGTGATAGGGTGAGCCTGAGTGAGTATATCAAGACAAGAACAAGATCTAGAAGGAGGTATGTACGGTGCGATTCATATAATATATTGTTTAGTTATCGTCGATGAGGAATTTGGGGTCGGAATGGGTGATCGGCCTGGGTGACTTGGTCTCGACTAGATGCTAGGCCGCACCTCATTTTGTTAAATAAAGTGGTTTTAAAATATTTTTTGATGGTTCTTATTCTTATCATTAGATGCATAACGTTCGTAGTGAGGTGTGGATATATGGATTGACATCGGATGGCATGGGATTTGGGATTTAGGAACTCCGGGGTTTTTTCATTAGGAATATATGCGATTTGCTCTTGGAGGCCCTCGAGAGTGAACGGGGACTCGGATCTTAATTCTGTTTTCAGATTTTGCAGTCGCTAGATTAGCTTAACACTCAATAGAACGGGACCCGCGAAATTTCTGGGATTTTTGGTGGAATTACCTCGGGGTAAAGTTACATAGGAAAGCCCCATGTTAAATTTTCGTTGCCGAAGGACTTTATTTTTTGCGAAATTCATCCTGACTTCGCCTCTAGGGGGATACAGGGGTATCTGTGGATAACGGGAACCTTTATTTGGCGAAATTCGGACTGATATTGACCGAGTTATTCAAAATATTAACTTATATCAAATAAATCTTTTGTGATTTTGTATTTTGCGCACCTGTATCGTTGGAGGTATTGACTTATATAGGGTTGGTTTTCTAAAGCTTATATCAGAATATTAACTTATATCAAATGGGTCTTTTGAGGGGAAAGTGTGATGACGTCACCACGTCACGCGGCACGAATGCGCGCCTGTGTCGTTGGAGGTCCTGACTTCTATAGGGAGGCCCCATCACCCTCCCCCATCACCCTCCCCCATCACCCTGCCATCACCCTCCCATCACCCTGCCATCACCCTCCCATCACCCTGCCATCACCCTCCCATCACCCTCCCATCACCCTCCCATCACCCTTTATTGGACCATTTGACTTCTATAGGGTTGGTTTTCTAAGGCTTATATCAAAATATCAATTTATATCAAATAAATCTTTTAAGGTGAAAGCGCGATGACATCACCACGTCACGCGGCACGAATGCGCGCTTGTGTCGTTGGAGGTACTGACTTCTATAGGGAGGCCCCATCACCCTCCCCCATCACCCTCCCCCATCACCCTCCCCCATCACCCTGCCATCACCCTCCCATCACCCTGCCATCACCCTCCCATCACCCTGCCATCACACTCCCATCACCCTGCCATCACCCTCCCATCACCCTGCCATCACCCTCCCATCACCCTGCCCCATCACCCTCCCCCATCACCCTCCCCCATCACCCTGCCATCACCCTCCCATCACCCTGCCATCACCCTCCCATCACCCTGCCATCACTCTCCCATCACCCTGCCATCACCCTCCCACCACCCTCTCGTTGGAGGTATTGACTTATATAGGGTTGGTTTTCTAAGGCTGTAGGCCGCACCTCATTTTGTCGAATAAAGTGGTATGTGGGTGGTTCCGGTATTTGGGACCGCAGGGACGGAAAGTGCAGCCGGCCCGCTCTGAAGGCTCGGATCGGGACACCGGGATTCATTCCGGTCGCCCGGTCGGCCCGGAGGTGGGGGTGCGGGGCCTGTCACGGAACGTCAAAACAAATGGCCTGCCGGGGCCGCCCAAAAGTCGGGCGTGAGGGGCGTGTCCACTAATGGAACGCCTCTCGCTTCCCAGATCGAGGGCCACGTGGTCAGGAGAACCTCGTCCCTTCTGGTTGCCCTGCCGTCCCGCCGTGGGCGCTGGCAGGGTGTACTTCAAACTAAGCTTAAGTGTCAAGTGTTAAGTTCCTCCTTGCCCTCGCAAGGGAAAGGCTAGGGTCAAGCTCTTCCAAATTTCCAAACACTAGGAATCGGACATCTCAAATTAATTAATTAATTTGTTAACACATCTCAGTCGCCCGCGACCTCTCTAGCGCGGGCGTCGAACCAGTTCATTCCCGGTGCGGCCGGGCCGAATATCGGCCCGGACGTGGCTGAAGCCAATGATTCCGCCGTAGCCCGCTAACGCGTAGGCTCGCGCGTCCCCGGTCCGCCTGGGCTCCGCGGGTGTCCTACCGTGCCCACGTCACCATGCTCCCTGAATAAGCGAGCCAGGCGTGGTGCCCAGGGACGGACTTTCACTGTCTAAACATGGTAGCGCTAGGCCAGTGGGACCGCCGGGACCCGCGTGCACTCACGAGTTGTTCTGCGCATGTGCGGCAGTATCAGACTGGGGCGCCCAAACGCTCCCCGGCTAAAGTTCATCCTGAAAGCGCCCACATTGTGCGGACAAACCAAGTCAAGGGCCACGTGGTCAGGAGAACCTCGTCCCTTCCGGTCACACTGTGCCTATCGGCCGGCCTCAAAGACCGAAATTGTGACGGTGTCACCCGAAAAATCATGCAGCGAAAATGAATGAACTCATTCATTTCGTCATCTAAACAGTGACGCGCATGAATGGATGAACGAGATCCTCACTGTCCCTATCTACTATCCAGCGAAGCCACAGCCAAGGGAACGGGCTTGGCGGAATCAGTGGGGAAAGAAAACCCTTTTGAGCTTGACTCTAGCCCGACTCTGTGAAGGGTCTTGAGAGGCCGCAGGCACTCAATAGGGCTGGACCCGTGAAATTTCGGGGATTTTTGGTAAAATTACCTCAGGGTAAAGTTACATAGGAAAGCACCGTGTTAAATTTCCATCGCCGAAGGACTCTATTTCTTATTGCGAAATTCTCTAAGACTTCGCCTCTAGGAGTTATTGAAAATATTAACTTATATAAAAATTAGTTTTCTAAGACTGAAGCGCAGTGACGTCATCACGCCCTTAGTTTTCTAAGACTGAAGCGCAGTGACGTCATCACGCCCCCACCATAAGTGTCAAAGGTCTTTCGAAGAAGAAGAGCTCGGAGGTGGACTGGACACGAGGCGGAGCGGGCGCCGTTTGGAAGAGCTGAGAGGACTCAGTCGTGATAGGGTGAGCCTGAGTGAGTATATCAAGACAAGAACAAGATCTAGAAGGAGGTATGTACGGTGCGATTCATATAATATATTGTTTAGTTATCGTCGATGAGGAATTTGGGGTCGGAATGGGTGATCGGCCTGGGTGACTTGGTCTCGACTAGATGCTAGGCCGCACCTCATTTTGTTAAATAAAGTGGTTTTAAAATATTTTTTGATGGTTCTTATTCTTATCATTAGATGCATAACGTTCGTAGTGAGGTGTGGATATATGGATTGACATCGGATGGCATGGGATTTGGGATTTAGGAACTCCGGGGTTTTTTCATTAGGAATATATGCGATTTGCTCTTGGAGGCCCTCGAGAGTGAACGGGGACTCGGATCTTAATTCTGTTTTCAGATTTTGCAGTCGCTAGATTAGCTTAACACTCAATAGAACAGGACCTGCGAAATTTCGGGGATTTTTGGTGGAATTAACTCGGGGTAAAGTTACATAGGAAAGCCCCATGTTAAATTTTCGTTGCCGAAGGACTTTATTTTTTGCGAAATTCATCCTGACTTCGCCTCTAGGAGGATACAGGGGTATCTGTGGATAACGGGAACCTTTATTTGGCGAAATTCGGACTGATATTGACCGAGTTATTCAAAATATTAACTTATATCAAATAAATCTTTTGTGATTTTGTATTTTGTGCACCTGTATCGTTGGAGGTATTGACTTATATAGGGTTGGGTTTCTAAAGCTTATATCAGAATATTAACTTATATCAAATGGGTCTTTTGAGGGGAAAGTGTGATGACGTCACCACGTCACGCGGCACGAATGCGCGCCTGTGTCGTTGGAGGTACTGACTTCTATAGGGAAGCCCCATCACCCTCCCCCATCACCCTGCCATCACCCTCCCATCACCCTGCCATCACCCTCCCATCACCCTGCCATCACCCTCCCATCACCCTCCCATCACCCTCCCATCACCCTTTATTGGACCATTTGACTTCTATAGGGTTGGTTTTCTAAGGCTTATATCAAAATATCAATTTATATCAAATAAATCTTTTAAGGTGAAAGCACGATGACGTCACCACGTCACCACGTCACGCGGCACGAATGCGCGCTTGTGTCGTTGGAGGTACTGACTTCTATAGGGAGGCCCCATCACCCTCCCCCATCACCCTCCCCCATCACCCTCCCCCATCACCCTGCCATCACCCTCCCATCACCCTGCCATCACCCTCCCATCACCCTGCCATCACCCTCCCATCACCCTGCCATCACCCTCCCATCACCCTGCCATCACCCTCCCATCACCCTGCCCCATCACCCTCCCCCATCACCCTCCCCCATCACCCTGCCATCACCCTCCCATCACCCTGCCATCACCCTCCCATCACCCTGCCATCACCCTCCCACCACCCTCTCGTTGGAGGTATTGACTTATATAGGGTTGGTTTTCTAAGGCTGTAGGCCGCACCTCATTTTGTCGAATAAAGTGGTATGCGGGTGGTTCCGGTATTTGGGACCGCAGGGACGGAAAGTGCAGCCGGCCCGCTCTGAAGGCTCGGATCGGGACACCGGGATTCATTCCGGTCGCCCGGTCGGCCCGGAGGTGGGGGTGCGGGGCCTGTCACGGAACGTCAAAACAAACGGCCTGCCGGGGCCGCCCAAAAGTCGGGCGTGAGGGGCGCGTCCACTAATGGAACGCCTCTCGCTTCCCAGATCGAGGGCCACGTGGTCAGGAGAACCTCGTCCCTTCTGGTTGCCCTGCCGTCCCGCCGTGGGCGCTGGCAGGGTGTACTTCAAACTAAGCTTAAGTGTCAAGTGTTAAGTTCCTCCTTGCCCTCGCAAGGGAAAGGCTAGGGTCAAGCTCTTCCAAATTTCCAAACATGAGGAATCGGACATCTCAAATTAATTAATTAATTTGTTAACACATCTCAGTCGCCCGCGACCTCTCTAGCGCGGGCGTCGAACCAGTTCATTCCCGGTGCGGCCGTGCCGAATATCGGCCCGGACGTGGCTGAAGCCATTGATTCCGCCGTAGCCCGCTAACGCGTAGTCTCGCGCGTCCCCGGTCCGCCTGGGCTCCGCGGGTGTCCTACCGTGCCCACGTCGCCATGCTCCCTGAATAAGCGAGCCAGGCGTGGTGCCCGGGGATGGACTTTCGCTGTCTAAACATGGTAGCGCTAGGCCAGTGGGACCGCCGGGACCCGCGTGCACTCACGAGTTGTTCTGCGTGTGGGCGGCAGTATCAGACTGGGGCGCCCAAACGCTCCCCGGCTAAAGTTCATCCTGAAAGCGCCCACATTGTGTGGACAAACCAAGTCAAGGGCCACGTGGTCAGGAGAACCTCGTCCCTTCCGGTCACACTGTGCCTATCGGCCGGCCTCAAAGACCGAAATTGTGACGGTGTCACCCGAAAAATCATGCAGCGAAAATGAATGAACTCATTCATTTCGTCATCTAAACAGTGACACACATGAATGGATGAACGAGATCCTCACTGTCCCTATCTACTATCCAGCGAAGCCACAGCCAAGGGAACGGGCTTGGCGGAATCAGTGGGGAAAGAAAACCCTTTTGAGCTTGACTCTAGACCGACTCTGTGAAGGGTCTTGAGAGGCCGCAGGCACTCAATAGGGCTGGACCCGTGAAATTTCGGGGATTTTTGGTAAAATTACCTCAGGGTAAAGTTACATAGGAAAGCACCGTGTTAAATTTCCATCGCCGAAGGACTCTATTTCTTATTGCGAAATTCTCTAAGTCTTCGCCTCTAGGAGTTATTGAAAATATTAACTTATATAAAAATTAGTTTTCTAAGACTGAAGCGCAGTGACGTCATCACGCCCTTAGTTTTCTAAGACTGAAGCGCAGTGACGTCATCATGCCCCCACCATAAGTGTCAAAGGTCTTTCGAAGAAGAAGAGCTCGGAGGTGGACTGGACACGAGGCGGAGCGGGCGCCGTTTGGAAGAGCTGAGAGGACTCAGTCGTGATAGGGTGAGCCTGAGTGAGTATATCAAGACAAGAACAAGATCTAGAAGGAGGTATGTACGGTGCGATTCATATAATATATTGTTTAGTTATCGTCGATGAGGAATTTGGGGTCAGAATGGGTGATCGGCCTGGGTGACTTGGTCTCGACTAGATGCTAGGCCGCACCTCATTTTGTTAAATAATGTGGTTTTAAAATATTTTTTGATGGTTCTTATTCTTATCATTAGATGCATAACGTTCGTAGTGAGGTGTGGATATATGGATTGACATCGGATGGCATGGGATTTGGGATTGAGGAACTCCGGGGTTTTTTCATTAGGAATATATGCGATTTGCTCTTGGAGGCCCTCGAGAGTGAACGGGGACTCGGATCTTAATTCTGTTTTCAGATTTTGCAGTCGCTAGATTAGCTTAACACTCAATAGAACGGGACCCGCGAAATTTCTGGGATTTTTGGTGGAATTACCTCGGGGTAAAGTTACATAGGAAAGCCCCATGTTAAATTTTCGTTGCCGAAGGACTTTATTTTTTGCGAAATTCATCCTGACTTCGCCTCTAGGGGGATACAGGGGTATCTGTGGATAACGGGAACCTTTATTTGGCGAAATTCGGACTGATATTGACCGAGTTATTCAAAATATTAACTTATATCAAATAAATCTTTTGTGATTTTGTATTTTGCGCACCTGTATCGTTGGAGGTATTGACTTATATAGGGTTGGTTTTCTAAAGCTTATATCAGAATATTAACTTATATCAAATGGGTCTTTTGAGGGGAAAGTGTGATGATGTCACCACGTCACGCGGCACGAATGCGCGCCTGTGTCGTTGGAGGTCCTGACTTCTATAGGGAGGCCCCATCACCCTCCCCCATCACCCTCCCCCATCACCCTGCCATCACCCTCCCATCACCCTGCCATCACCCTCCCATCACCCTGCCATCACCCTCCCATCACCCTCCCATCACCCTCCCATCACCCTTTATTGGACCATTTGACTTCTATAGGGTTGGTTTTCTAAGGCTTATATCAAAATATCAATTTATATCAAATAAATCTTTTAAGGTGAAAGCGCGATGACATCACCACGTCACGTGGCACGAATGCGCGCTTGTGTCGTTGGAGGTACTGACTTCTATAGGGAGGCCCCATCACCCTCCCCCATCACCCTCCCCCATCACCCTCCCCCATCACCATGCCATCACCCTCCCATCACCCTCCCATCACCCTGCCATCACCCTGCCATCACCCTCCCATCACCCTGCCATCACCCTCCCATCACCCTGCCATCACCCTCCCATCACCCTGCCCCATCACCCTCCCCCATCACCCTCCCCCATCACCCTGCCATCACCCTCCCATCACCCTGCCATCACCCTCCCATCACCCTGCCATCACCCTCCCACCACCCTCTCGTTGGAGGTATTGACTTATATAGGGTTGGTTTTCTAAGGCTGTAGGCCGCACCTCATTTTGTCGAATAAAGTGGTATGCGGGTGGTTCCGGTATTTGGGACCGCAGGGACGGAAAGTGCAGCCGGCCCGCTCTGAAGGCTCGGATCGGGACACCGGGATTCATTCCGGTCGCCCGGTCGGCCCGGAGGTGGGGGTGCGGGGCCTGTCACGGAACGTCAAAACAAACGGCCTGCCGGGGCCGCCCAAAAGTCGGGCGTGAGGGGCGCGTCCACTAATGGAACGCCTCTCGCTTCCCAGATCGAGGGCCACGTGGTCAGGAGAACCTCGTCCCTTCTGGTTGCCCTGCCGTCCCGCCGTGGGCGCTGGCAGGGTGTACTTCAAACTAAGCTTAAGTGTCAAGTGTTAAGTTCCTCCTTGCCCTCGCAAGGGAAAGGCTAGGGTCAAGCTCTTCCAAATTTCCAAACATGAGGAATCGGACATCTCAAATTAATTAATTAATTTGTTAACACATCTCAGTCGCCCGCGACCTCTCTAGCGCGGGCGTCGAACCAGTTCATTCCCGGTGCAGCCGGGCCGAATATCGGCCCGGACGTGGCTGAAGCCATTGATTCCGCCGTAGCCCGCTAACGCGTAGGCTCGCGCGTCCCCGGTCCGCCTGGGCTCCGCGGGTGTCCTACCGTGCCCACGTCGCCATGCTCCCTGAATAAGCGAGCCAGGCGTGGTGCCCGGGGATGGACTTTCGCTGTCTAAACATGGTAGCGCTAGGCCAGTGGGACCGCCGGGACCCGCGTGCACTCACGAGTTGTTCTGCGTGTGGGCGGCAGTATCAGACTGGGGCGCCCAAACGCTCCCCGGCTAAAGTTCATCCTGAAAGCGCCCACATTGTGTGGACAAACCAAGTCAAGGGCCACGTGGTCAGGAGAACCTCGTCCCTTCCGGTCACACTGTGCCTATCGGCCGGCCTCAAAGACCGAAATTGTGACGGTGTCACCCGAAAAATCATGCAGCGAAAATGAATGAACTCATTCATTTCGTCATCTAAACAGTGACACACATGAATGGATGAACGAGATCCTCACTGTCCCTATCTACTATCCAGCGAAGCCACAGCCAAGGGAACGGGCTTGGCGGAATCAGTGGGGAAAGAAAACCCTTTTGAGCTTGACTCTAGACCGACTCTGTGAAGGGTCTTGAGAGGCCGCAGGCACTCAATAGGGCTGGACCCGTGAAATTTCGGGGATTTTTGGTAAAATTACCTCAGGGTAAAGTTACATAGGAAAGCACCGTGTTAAATTTCCATCGCCGAAGGACTCTATTTCTTATTGCGAAATTCTCTAAGTCTTCGCCTCTAGGAGTTATTGAAAATATTAACTTATATAAAAATTAGTTTTCTAAGACTGAAGCGCAGTGACGTCATCACGCCCTTAGTTTTCTAAGACTGAAGCGCAGTGACGTCATCATGCCCCCACCATAAGTGTCAAAGGTCTTTCGAAGAAGAAGAGCTCGGAGGTGGACTGGACACGAGGCGGAGCGGGCGCCGTTTGGAAGAGCTGAGAGGACTCAGTCGTGATAGGGTGAGCCTGAGTGAGTATAACAAGACAAGAACAAGATCTAGAAGGAGGTATGTACGGTGCGATTCATATAATATATTGTTTAGTTATCGTCGATGAGGAATTTGGGGTCGGAATGGGTGATCGGCCTGGGTGACTTGGTCTCGACTAGATGCTAGGCCGCACCTCATTTTGTTAAATAAAGTGGTTTTAAAATATTTTTTGATGGTTCTTATTCTTATCATTAGATGCATAACGTTCGTAGTGAGGTGTGGATATATGGATTGACATCGGATGGCATGGGATTTGGGATTTAGGAACTCCGGGGTTTTTTCATTAGGAATATATGCGATTTGCTCTTGGAGGCCCTCGAGAGTGAACGGGGACTCGGATCTTAATTCTGTTTTCAGATTTTGCAGTCGCTAGATTAGCTTAACACTCAATAGAATGGGACCCGCGAAATTTCTGGGATTTTTGGTGGAATTACCTCGGGGTAAAGTTACATAGGAAAGCCCCATGTTAAATTTTCGTTGCCGAAGGACTTTATTTTTTGCGAAATTCATCCTGACTTCGCCTCTAGGGGGATACAGGGGTATCTGTGGATAACGGGAACCTTTATTTGGCGAAATTCGGACTGATATTGACCGAGTTATTCAAAATATTAACTTATATCAAATAAATCTTTTGTGATTTTGTATTTTGCGCACCTGTATCGTTGGAGGTATTGACTTATATAGGGTTGGTTTTCTAAAGCTTATATCAGAATATTAACTTATATCAAATGGGTCTTTTGAGGGGAAAGTGTGATGACGTCACCACGTCACGCGGCACGAATGCGCGCCTGTGTCGTTGGAGGTCCTGACTTCTATAGGGAGGCCCCATCACCCTCCCCCATCACCCTCCCCCATCACCCTGCCATCACCCTCCCATCACCCTGCCATCACCCTCCCATCACCCTGCCATCACCCTCCCATCACCCTCCCATCACCCTCCCATCACCCTTTATTGGACCATTTGACTTCTATAGGGTTGGTTTTCTAAGGCTTATATCAAAATATCAATTTATATCAAATAAATCTTTTAAGGTGAAAGCGCGATGACATCACCACGTCACGCGGCACGAATGCGCGCTTGTGTCGTTGGAGGTACTGACTTCTATAGGGAGGCCCCATCACCCTCCCCCATCACCCTCCCCCATCACCCTCCCCCATCACCCTGCCATCACCCTCCCATCACCCTCCCATCACCCTGCCATCACCCTGCCATCACCCTCCCATCACCCTGCCATCACCCTCCCATCACCCTGCCATCACCCTCCCATCACCCTCCCCCATCACCCTCCCCCATCACCCTGCCATCACCCTCCCATCACCCTGCCATCACCCTCCCATCACCCTGCCATCACCCTCCCACCACCCTCTCGTTGGAGGTATTGACTTATATAGGGTTGGTTTTCTAAGGCTGTAGGCCGCACCTCATTTTGTCGAATAAAGTGGTATGCGGGTGGTTCCGGTATTTGGGACCGCAGGGACGGAAAGTGCAGCCGGCCCGCTCTGAAGGCTCGGATCGGGACACCGGGATTCATTCCGGTCGCCCGGTCGGCCCGGAGGTGGGGGTGCGGGGCCTGTCACGGAACGTCAAAACAAACGGCCTGCCGGGGCCGCCCAAAAGTCGGGCGTGAGGGGCGCGTCCACTAATGGAACGCCTCTCGCTTCCCAGATCGAGGGCCACGTGGTCAGGAGAACCTCGTCCCTTCTGGTTGCCCTGCCGTCCCGCCGTGGGCGCTGGCAGGGTGTACTTCAAACTAAGCTTAAGTGTCAAGTGTTAAGTTCCTCCTTGCCCTCGCAAGGGAAAGGCTAGGGTCAAGCTCTTCCAAATTTCCAAACATGAGGAATCGGACATCTCAAATTAATTAATTAATTTGTTAACACATCTCAGTCGCCCGCGACCTCTCTAGCGCGGGCGTCGAACCAGTTCATTCCCGGTGCAGCCGGGCCGAATATCGGCCCGGACGTGGCTGAAGCCATTGATTCCGCCGTAGCCCGCTAACGCGTAGGCTCGCGCGTCCCCGGTCCGCCTGGGCTCCGCGGGTGTCCTACCGTGCCCACGTCGCCATGCTCCCTGAATAAGCGAGCCAGGCGTGGTGCCCGGGGATGGACTTTCGCTGTCTAAACATGGTAGCGCTAGGCCAGTGGGACCGCCGGGACCCGCGTGCACTCACGAGTTGTTCTGCGTGTGGGCGGCAGTATCAGACTGGGGCGCCCAAACGCTCCCTGGCTAAAGTTCATCCTGAAAGCGCCCACATTGTGTGGACAAACCAAGTCAAGGGCCACGTGGTCAGGAGAACCTCGTCCCTTCCGGTCACACTGTGCCTATCGGCCGGCCTCAAAGACCGAAATTGTGACGGTGTCACCCGAAAAATCATGCAGCGAAAATGAATGAACTCATTCATTTCGTCATCTAAACAGTGACACACATGAATGGATGAACGAGATCCTCACTGTCCCTATCTACTATCCAGCGAAGCCACAGCCAAGGGAACGGGCTTGGCGGAATAAGTGGGGAAAGAAAACCCTTTTGAGCTTGACTCTAGACCGACTCTGTGAAGGGTCTTGAGAGGCCGCAGGCACTCAATAGGGCTGGACCCGTGAAATTTCGGGGATTTTTGGTAAAATTACCTCAGGGTAAAGTTACATAGGAAAGCACCGTGTTAAATTTCCATCGCCGAAGGACTCTATTTCTTATTGCGAAATTCTCTAAGTCTTCGCCTCTAGGAGTTATTGAAAATATTAACTTATATAAAAATTAGTTTTCTAAGACTGAAGCGCAGTGACGTCATCACGCCCTTAGTTTTCTAAGACTGAAGCGCAGTGACGTCATCATGCCCCCACCATAAGTGTCAAAGGTCTTTCGAAGAAGAAGAGCTCGGAGGTGGACTGGACACGAGGCGGAGCGGGCGCCGTTTGGAAGAGCTGAGAGGACTCAGTCGTGATAGGGTGAGCCTGAGTGAGTATATCAAGACAAGAACAAGATCTAGAAGGAGGTATGTACGGTGCGATTCATATAATATATTGTTTAGTTATCGTCGATGAGGAATTTGGGGTCGGAATGGGTGATCGGCCTGGGTGACTTGGTCTCGACTAGATGCTAGGCCGCACCTCATTTTGTTAAATAAAGTGGTTTTAAAATATTTTTTGATGGTTCTTATTCTTATCATTAGATGCATAACGTTCGTAGTGAGGTGTGGATATATGGATTGACATCGGATGGCATGGGATTTGGGATTTAGGAACTCCGGGGTTTTTTCATTAGGAATATATGCGATTTGCTCTTGGAGGCCCTCGAGAGTGAACGGGGACTCGGATCTTAATTCTGTTTTCAGATTTTGCAGTCGCTAGATTAGCTTAACACTCAATAGAACGGGACCCGCGAAATTTCTGGGATTTTTGGTGGAATTACCTCGGGGTAAAGTTACATAGGAAAGCCCCATGTTAAATTTTCGTTGCCGAAGGACTTTATTTTTTGCGAAATTCATCCTGACTTCGCCTCTAGGGGGATACAGGGGTATCTGTGGATAACGGGAACCTTTATTTGGCGAAATTCGGACTGATATTGACCGAGTTATTCAAAATATTAACTTATATCAAATAAATCTTTTGTGATTTTGTATTTTGCGCACCTGTATCGTTGGAGGTATTGACTTATATAGGGTTGGTTTTCTAAAGCTTATATCAGAATATTAACTTATATCAAATGGGTCTTTTGAGGGGAAAGTGTGATGACGTCACCACGTCACGCGGCACGAATGCGCGCCTGTGTCGTTGGAGGTCCTGACTTCTATAGGGAGGCCCCATCACCCTCCCCCATCACCCTCCCCCATCACCCTGCCATCACCCTCCCATCACCCTGCCATCACCCTCCCATCACCCTGCCATCACCCTCCCATCACCCTCCCATCACCCTCCCATCACCCTTTATTGGACCATTTGACTTCTATAGGGTTGGTTTTCTAAGGCTTATATCAAAATATCAATTTATATCAAATAAATCTTTTAAGGTGAAAGCGCGATGACATCACCACGTCACGCGGCACGAATGCGCGCTTGTGTCGTTGGAGGTACTGACTTCTATAGGGAGGCCCCATCACCCTCCCCCATCACCCTCCCCCATCACCCTCCCCCATCACCCTGCCATCACCCTCCCATCACCCTCCCATCACCCTGCCATCACCCTGCCATCACCCTGCCATCACCCTCCCATCACCCTCCCATCACCCTGCCATCACCCTCCCATCACCCTGCCCCATCACCCTCCCCCATCACCCTCCCCCATCACCCTGCCATCACCCTCCCATCACCCTGCCATCACCCTCCCATCACCCTGCCATCACCCTCCCACCACCCTCTCGTTGGAGGTATTGACTTATATAGGGTTGGTTTTCTAAGGCTGTAGGCCGCACCTCATTTTGTCGAATAAAGTGGTATGCGGGTGGTTCCGGTATTTGGGACCGCAGGGACGGAAAGTGCAGCCGGCCCGCTCTGAAGGCTCGGATCGGGACACCGGGATTCATTCCGGTCGCCCGGTCGGCCCGGAGGTGGGGGTGCGGGGCCTGTCACGGAACGTCAAAACAAACGGCCTGCCGGGGCCGCCCAAAAGTCGGGCGTGAGGGGCGCGTCCACTAATGGAATGCCTCTCGCTTCCCAGATCGAGGGCCACGTGGTCAGGAGAACCTCGTCCCTTCTGGTTGCCCTGCCGTCCCGCCGTGGGCGCTGGCAGGGTGTACTTCAAACTAAGCTTAAGTGTCAAGTGTTAAGTTCCTCCTTGCCCTCGCAAGGGAAAGGCTAGGGTCAAGCTCTTCCAAATTTCCAAACATGAGGAATCGGACATCTCAAATTAATTAATTAATTTGTTAACACATCTCAGTCGCCCGCGACCTCTCTAGCGCGGGCGTCGAACCAGTTCATTCCCGGTGCAGCCGGGCCGAATATCGGCCCGGACGTGGCTGAAGCCATTGATTCCGCCGTAGCCCGCTAACGCGTAGGCTCGCGCGTCCCCGGTCCGCCTGGGCTCCGCGGGTGTCCTACCGTGCCCACGTCGCCATGCTCCCTGAATAAGCGAGCCAGGCGTGGTGCCCGGGGATGGACTTTCGCTGTCTAAACATGGTAGCGCTAGGCCAGTGGGACCGCCGGGACCCGCGTGCACTCACGAGTTGTTCTGCGTGTGGGCGGCAGTATCAGACTGGGGCGCCCAAACGCTCCCCGGCTAAAGTTCATCCTGAAAGCGCCCACATTGTGTGGACAAACCAAGTCAAGGGCCACGTGGTCAGGAGAACCTCGTCCCTTCCGGTCACACTGTGCCTATCGGCCGGCCTCAAAGACCGAAATTGTGACGGTGTCACCCGAAAAATCATGCAGCGAAAATGAATGAACTCATTCATTTCGTCATCTAAACAGTGACACACATGAATGGATGAACGAGATCCTCACTGTCCCTATCTACTATCCAGCGAAGCCACAGCCAAGGGAACGGGCTTGGCGGAATCAGTGGGGAAAGAAAACCCTTTTGAGCTTGACTCTAGACCGACTCTGTGAAGGGTCTTGAGAGGCCGCAGGCACTCAATAGGGCTGGACCCGTGAAATTTCGGGGATTTTTGGTAAAATTACCTCAGGGTAAAGTTACATAGGAAAGCACCGTGTTAAATTTCCATCGCCGAAGGACTCTATTTCTTATTGCGAAATTCTCTAAGTCTTCGCCTCTAGGAGTTATTGAAAATATTAACTTATATAAAAATTAGTTTTCTAAGACTGAAGCGCAGTGACGTCATCACGCCCTTAGTTTTCTAAGACTGAAGCGCAGTGACGTCATCATGCCCCCACCATAAGTGTCAAAGGTCTTTCGAAGAAGAAGAGCTCGGAGGTGGACTGGACACGAGGCGGAGCGGGCGCCGTTTGGAAGAGCTGAGAGGACTCAGTCGTGATAGGGTGAGCCTGAGTGAGTATATCAAGACAAGAACAAGATCTAGAAGGAGGTATGTACGGTGCGATTCATATAATATATTGTTTAGTTATCGTCGATGAGGAATTTGGGGTCGGAATGGGTGATCGGCCTGGGTGACTTGGTCTCGACTAGATGCTAGGCCGCACCTCATTTTGTTAAATAAAGTGGTTTTAAAATATTTTTTGATGGTTCTTATTCTTATCATTAGATGCATAACGTTCGTAGTGAGGTGTGGATATATGGATTGACATCGGATGGCATGGGATTTGGGATTTAGGAACTCCGGGGTTTTTTCATTAGGAATATATGCGATTTGCTCTTGGAGGCCCTCGAGAGTGAACGGGGACTCGGATCTTAATTCTGTTTTCAGATTTTGCAGTCGCTAGATTAGCTTAACACTCAATAGAACGGGACCCGCGAAATTTCTGGGATTTTTGGTGGAATTACCTCGGGGTAAAGTTACATAGGAAAGCCCCATGTTAAATTTTCGTTGCCGAAGGACTTTATTTTTTGCGAAATTCATCCTGACTTCGCCTCTAGGGGGATACAGGGGTATCTGTGGATAACGGGAACCTTTATTTGGCGAAATTCGGACTGATATTGACCGAGTTATTCAAAATATTAACTTATATCAAATAAATCTTTTGTGATTTTGTATTTTGCGCACCTGTATCGTTGGAGGTATTGACTTATATAGGGTTGGTTTTCTAAAGCTTATATCAGAATATTAACTTATATCAAATGGGTCTTTTGAGGGGAAAGTGTGATGACGTCACCACGTCACGCGGCACGAATGCGCGCCTGTGTCGTTGGAGGTCCTGACTTCTATAGGGAGGCCCCATCACCCTCCCCCATCACCCTCCCCCATCACCCTGCCATCACCCTCCCATCACCCTGCCATCACCCTCCCATCACCCTGCCATCACCCTCCCATCACCCTCCCATCACCCTCCCATCACCCTTTATTGGACCATTTGACTTCTATAGGGTTGGTTTTCTAAGGCTTATATCAAAATATCAATTTATATCAAATAAATCTTTTAAGGTGAAAGCGCGATGACATCACCACGTCACGCGGCACGAATGCGCGCTTGTGTCGTTGGAGGTACTGACTTCTATAGGGAGGCCCCATCACCCTCCCCCATCACCCTCCCCCATCACCCTCCCCCATCACCCTGCCATCACCCTCCCATCACCCTCCCATCACCCTGCCATCACCCTGCCATCACCCTCCCATCACCCTGCCATCACCCTCCCATCACCCTGCCATCACCCTCCCATCACCCTCCCCCATCACCCTCCCCCATCACCCTGCCATCACCCTCCCATCACCCTGCCATCACCCTCCCATCACCCTGCCATCACCCTCCCACCACCCTCTCGTTGGAGGTATTGACTTATATAGGGTTGGTTTTCTAAGGCTGTAGGCCGCACCTCATTTTGTCGAATAAAGTGGTATGCGGGTGGTTCCGGTATTTGGGACCGCAGGGACGGAAAGTGCAGCCGGCCCGCTCTGAAGGCTCGGATCGGGACACCGGGATTCATTCCGGTCGCCCGGTCGGCCCGGAGGTGGGGGTGCGGGGCCTGTCACGGAACGTCAAAACAAACGGCCTGCCGGGGCCGCCCAAAAGTCGGGCGTGAGGGGCGCGTCCACTAATGGAACGCCTCTCGCTTCCCAGATCGAGGGCCACGTGGTCAGGAGAACCTCGTCCCTTCTGGTTGCCCTGCCGTCCCGCCGTGGGCGCTGGCAGGGTGTACTTCAAACTAAGCTTAAGTGTCAAGTGTTAAGTTCCTCCTTGCCCTCGCAAGGGAAAGGCTAGGGTCAAGCTCTTCCAAATTTCCAAACATGAGGAATCGGACATCTCAAATTAATTAATTAATTTGTTAACACATCTCAGTCGCCCGCGACCTCTCTAGCGCGGGCGTCGAACCAGTTCATTCCCGGTGCAGCCGGGCCGAATATCGGCCCGGACGTGGCTGAAGCCATTGATTCCGCCGTAGCCCGCTAACGCGTAGGCTCGCGCGTCCCCGGTCCGCCTGGGCTCCGCGGGTGTCCTACCGTGCCCACGTCGCCATGCTCCCTGAATAAGCGAGCCAGGCGTGGTGCCCGGGGATGGACTTTCGCTGTCTAAACATGGTAGCGCTAGGCCAGTGGGACCGCCGGGACCCGCGTGCACTCACGAGTTGTTCTGCGTGTGGGCGGCAGTATCAGACTGGGGCGCCCAAACGCTCCCTGGCTAAAGTTCATCCTGAAAGCGCCCACATTGTGTGGACAAACCAAGTCAAGGGCCACGTGGTCAGGAGAACCTCGTCCCTTCCGGTCACACTGTGCCTATCGGCCGGCCTCAAAGACCGAAATTGTGACGGTGTCACCCGAAAAATCATGCAGCGAAAATGAATGAACTCATTCATTTCGTCATCTAAACAGTGACACACATGAATGGATGAACGAGATCCTCACTGTCCCTATCTACTATCCAGCGAAGCCACAGCCAAGGGAACGGGCTTGGCGGAATAAGTGGGGAAAGAAAACCCTTTTGAGCTTGACTCTAGACCGACTCTGTGAAGGGTCTTGAGAGGCCGCAGGCACTCAATAGGGCTGGACCCGTGAAATTTCGGGGATTTTTGGTAAAATTACCTCAGGGTAAAGTTACATAGGAAAGCACCGTGTTAAATTTCCATCGCCGAAGGACTCTATTTCTTATTGCGAAATTCTCTAAGTCTTCGCCTCTAGGAGTTATTGAAAATATTAACTTATATAAAAATTAGTTTTCTAAGACTGAAGCGCAGTGACGTCATCACGCCCTTAGTTTTCTAAGACTGAAGCGCAGTGACGTCATCATGCCCCCACCATAAGTGTCAAAGGTCTTTCGAAGAAAAAGAGCTCGGAGGTGGACTGGACACGAGGCGGAGCGGGCGCCGTTTGGAAGAGCTGAGAGGACTCAGTCGTGATAGGGTGAGCCTGAGTGAGTATATCAAGACAAGAACAAGATCTAGAAGGAGGTATGTACGGTGCGATTCATATAATATATTGTTTAGTTATCGTCGATGAGGAATTTGGGGTCGGAATGGGTGATCGGCCTGGGTGACTTGGTCTCGACTAGATGCTAGGCCGCACCTCATTTTGTTAAATAAAGTGGTTTTAAAATATTTTTTGATGGTTCTTATTCTTATCATTAGATGCATAACGTTCGTAGTGAGGTGTGGATATATGGATTGACATCGGATGGCATGGGATTTGGGATTTAGGAACTCCGGGGTTTTTTCATTAGGAATATATGCGATTTGCTCTTGGAGGCCCTCGAGAGTGAACGGGGACTCGGATCTTAATTCTGTTTTCAGATTTTGCAGTCGCTAGATTAGCTTAACACTCAATAGAACGGGACCCGCGAAATTTCTGGGATTTTTGGTGGAATTACCTCGGGGTAAAGTTACATAGGAAAGCCCCATGTTAAATTTTCGTTGCCGAAGGACTTTATTTTTTGCGAAATTAATCCTGACTTCGCCTCTAGGGGGATACAGGGGTATCTGTGGATAACGGGAACCTTTATTTGGCGAAATTCGGACTGATATTGACCGAGTTATTCAAAATATTAACTTATATCAAATAAATCTTTTGTGATTTTGTATTTTGCGCACCTGTATCGTTGGAGGTATTGACTTATATAGGGTTGGTTTTCTAAAGCTTATATCAGAATATTAACTTATATCAAATGGGTCTTTTGAGGGGAAAGTGTGATGACGTCACCACGTCACGCGGCACGAATGCGCGCCTGTGTCGTTGGAGGTCCTGACTTCTATAGGGAGGCCCCATCACCCTCCCCCATCACCCTCCCCCATCACCCTGCCATCACCCTCCCATCACCCTGCCATCACCCTCCCATCACCCTGCCATCACCCTCCCATCACCCTCCCATCACCCTCCCATCACCCTTTATTGGACCATTTGACTTCTATAGGGTTGGTTTTCTAAGGCTTATATCAAAATATCAATTTATATCAAATAAATCTTTTAAGGTGAAAGCGCGATGACATCACCACGTCACGCGGCACGAATGCGCGCTTGTGTCGTTGGAGGTACTGACTTCTATAGGGAGGCCCCATCACCCTCCCCCATCACCCTCCCCCATCACCCTCCCCCATCACCCTGCCATCACCCTCCCATCACCCTCCCATCACCCTGCCATCACCCTCCCATCACCCTGCCATCACCCTCCCATCACCCTGCCATCACCCTCCCATCACCCTGCCCCATCACCCTCCCCCATCACCCTCCCCCATCACCCTGCCATCACCCTCCCATCACCCTGCCATCACCCTCCCATCATCCTGCCATCACCCTCCCATCACCCTGCCATCACCCTCCCACCACCCTCTCGTTGGAGGTATTGACTTATATAGGGTTGGTTTTCTAAGGCTGTAGGCCGCACCTCATTTTGTCGAATAAAGTGGTATGCGGGTGGTTCCGGTATTTGGGACCGCAGGGACGAAAGTGCAGCCGGCCCGCTCTGAAGGCTCGGATCGGGACACCGGGATTCATTCCGGTCGCCCGGTCGGCCCGGGGGTGGGGGTGCGGGGCCTGTCACGGAACGTCAAAACAAACGGCCTGCCGGGGCCGCCCAAAAGTCGGGCGTGAGGGGCGCGTCCACTCATGGAACGCCTCTCGCTTCCCAGATCGAGGGCCACGTGGTCAGGAGAACCTCGTCCCTTCTGGTTGCCCTGCCGTCCCGCCGTGGGCGCTGGCAGGGTGTACTTCAAACTAAGCTTAAGTGTCAAGTGTTAAGTTCCTCCTTGCCCTCGCAAGGGAAAGGCTAGGGTCAAGCTCTTCCAAATTTCCAAACACTAGGAATCGGACATCTCAAATTAATTAATTAATTTGTTAACACATCTCAGTCGCCCGCGACCTCTCTAGCGCGGGCGTCGAACCAGTTCATTCCCGGTGCGGCCGGGCCGAATATCGGCCCGGACGTGGCTGAAGCCATTGATTCCGCCGTAGCCCGCTAACGCGTAGGCTCGCGCGTCCCCGGTCCGCCTGGGCTCCGCGGGTGTCCTACCGTGCCCACGTCGCCATGCTCCCTGAATAAGCGAGCCAGGCGTGGTGCCCGGGGACGGACTTTCACTGTCTAAACATGGTAGCGCTAGGCCAGTGGGACCGCCGGGACCCGCGTGCACTCACAAGTTGTTCTGCGCGTGGGCGGCAGTATCAGACTGGGGCGCCCAAACGCTCCCCGGCTAAAGTTCATCCTGACAGCGCCCACATTGTGCAGACAAACCAAGTCAAGGGCCACGTGGTCAGGAGAACCTCGTCCCTTCCGGTCACACTGTGCCTATCGGCCGGCCTCAAAGACCGAAATTGTGACGGTGTCACCCGAAAAATCATGCAGCGAAAATGAATGAACTCATTCATTTCGTCATCTAAATAGTGACGCGCATGAATGGATGAACGAGATCCTCACTGTCCCTATCTACTATCCAGCGAAGCCACAGCCAAGGGAACGGACTTGGCGGAATCAGTGGGGAAAGAAAACCCTTTTGAGCTTGACTCTAGCCCGACTCTGTGAAGGGTCTTGAGAGGCCGCAGGCACTCAATAGGGCTGGACCCGTGAAATTTCGGGGATTTTTGGTAAAATTACCTCAGGGTAAAGTTACATAGGAAAGCACCGTGTTAAATTTCCGTCGCCGAAGGACTCTATTTCTTATTGCGAAATTCTCTAAGACTTCGCCTCTAGGAGTTATTGAAAATATTAACTTATATAAAAATTAGTTTTCTAAGACTGAAGCGCAGTGACGTCATCACGCCCTTAGTTTTCTAAGACTGAAGCGCAGTGACGTCATCACGCCCCCACCATAAGTGTCAAAGGTCTTTCGAAGAAGAAGAGCTCGGAGGTGGACTGGACACGAGGCGGAGCGGGCGCCGTTTGGAAGAGCTGAGAGGACTCAGTCGTGATAGGGTGAGCCTGAGTGAGTATATCAAGACAAGAACAAGATCTAGAAGGAGGTATGTACGGTGCGATTCATATAATATATTGTTTAGTTATCGTCGATGAGGAATTTGGGGTCGGAATGGGTGATCGGCCTGGGTGACTTGGTCTCGACTAGATGCTAGGCCGCACCTCATTTTGTTAAATAAAGTGGTTTTAAAATATTTTTTGATGGTTCTTATTCTTATCATTAGATGCATAACGTTCGTAGTGAGGTGTGGATATATGGATTGACATCGGATGGCATGGGATTTGGGATTTAGGAACTCCGGGGTTTTTTCATTAGGAATATATGCGATTTGCTCTTGGAGGCCCTCGAGAGTGAACGGGGACTCGGATCTTAATTCTGTTTTCAGTTTTTGCAGTCGCTAGATTAGCTTAACACTCAATAGAACGGGACCTGCGAAATTTCGGGGATTTTTGGTGGAATTAACTCGGGGTAAAGTTACATAGGAAAGCCCCATGTTAAATTTTCGTTGCCGAAGGACTTTATTTTTTGCGAAATTCATCCTGACTTCGCCTCTAGGAGGATACAGGGGTATCTGTGGATAACGGGAACCTTTATTTGGCGAAATTCGGACTGATATTGACCGAGTTATTCAAAATATTAACTTATATCAAATAAATCTTTTGTGATTTTGTATTTTGTGCACCTGTATCGTTGGAGGTATTGACTTATATAGGGTTGGGTTTCTAAAGCTTATATCAGAATATTAACTTATATCAAATGGGTCTTTTGAGGGGAAAGTGTGATGACGTCACCACGTCACGCGGCACGAATGCGCGCCTGTGTCGTTGGAGGTACTGACTTCTATAGGGAGGCCCCATCACCCTCCCCCATCACCCTGCCATCACCCTCCCATCACCCTGCCATCACCCTCCCATCACCCTGCCATCACCCTCCCATCACCCTCCCATCACCCTCCCATCACCCTTTATTGGACCATTTGACTTCTATAGGGTTGGTTTTCTAAGGCTTATATCAAAATATCAATTTATATCAAATAAATCTTTTAAGGTGAAAGCGCGATGACGTCACCACGTCACCACGTCACGCGGCACGAATGCACGCCTGTGTCGTTGGAGATACTGACTTCTATAGGGAGACCCCATCACCCTCCCCCATGTTAGTGTTGAAAAACCACATTTCGCACTTGTGTTGGTGCAGGAAACCACTTTTGCACTTGTATTAGTGTGGAAAAAACACTTTTCGCACTTGTGTTAGTGTTGAAAAACCACTTTTCGCACTTATGTTGGTGCAGGAAACCACTTTTGCACTTGTAATAGTGTGGAAAAAACACTTTTTGCACTTGTGATAGTGTTGAAAAACCACTTTTCGCACTTGTGTTAGTGTTGAAAAACCACTTTTCGCACTTGTGTTGTTGCAGGAAACCACTTTTCGCACTTGTGTTAGTGTTGAAAAACCACTTTTTGCACTTGTGTTAATGTTGAAAAACCACTTTTCGCACTTGTGTTGTTGCAGGAAACCACTTTTCGCACTTGTGTTAGTGTTGAAAAAACACTTTTTGCACTTGTGATAGTGTTGAAAAACCACTTTTTACACTTGTGTTAGTGTTGAAAAACCACTTTTCGCACTTGTGTTAGTGTTGAAAAACCACTTTTCGCACTTGTGTTGGGGCAGGAAACCACTTTTGCACATGTATTAGTGTGGAAAAAACACTTTTCGCACTTGTGATAGTGTTGAAAAACCACTTTTCGCACTTGTGTTGTTGCAGGAAACCACTTTTGCACTTGTATTAGTGTGGAAAAAACACTTTTTGCACTTGTGATAGGGTTGAAAAACCACTTTTCGCACTTGTGTTAGTGTTGAAAAACCACTTTTCCCACTTGTGTTAGTGTTGAAAATCCACTTTTCCCACTTGTGGTGGTGCAGGAAACCACTTTTGCACTTGTATTAGTGTGGAAAAACCACATTTCGCACTAGTGTTGGTGCAGGAAACCACTTTTGCACTTGTATTAGTGTGGAAAAAACACTTTTCACACTTGTGATATTGTTGAAAAACCACTTTTCGCACTTGTGATAGTTTTGAAAAACCACTTTTCGCACTTTTGTTAGTGTTGAAAAACCACTTTTCGCACTTGTGTTGGTGCAGGAAACCACTTTTGCACTTGTATTAGTGTGGAAAAAACACTTTTTGCACTTGTGATATTGTTGAAAAACCACTTTTTGCACTTGAGATAGTGTTGAAAAACCACTTTTCGCACTTGTGTTAGTGTTGAAAATCCACTTTTCCCACTTGCGTTGGTGCAGGAAACCACTTTTGCACTTGTATTAGTGTGGAAAAAACACTTTTCGCACTTGTGATAGAGTTGAAAAACCACTTTTCGCACTTGTGATAGTGTTGAAAAACCACTTTTCGCACTAGTCTTAGTTTTGAAAAACCACTTTTCACCCTTATGTTGGTGCAGGAAACCACTTTTGCACTTGTATTAGTGTGGAAAAACCACTTTTCGTACTTGTGTTAGTGTTGAAAAACCACTTTTCGCACTTGTGTTGGTGCAGGAAACCACTTTTGCACTTGTATTAGTGTGGAAAAAACACTTTTTGCACTTGTCATAGTGTTGAAAAACCACTTTTCGCACTTGTGTTAGTGTTGAAAAACCACTTTTCGCACTTGTGTTGGTGCAGGAAACCACTTTTGCACTTGTATTAGTGTGGAAAAAACACTTTTTGCACTTGTCATAGTGTTGAAAAACCACTTTTCGCACTTGTGTTAGTGTTGAAAAACCACTTTTCGCACTTGTGTTGGTGCAGGAAACCACTTTTGCACTTGTATTAGTGTGGAAAAACCACTTTTCGCACTTGTGAAAGTGTTGAAAAACCACTTTTCGCACTTGTGTTAGTGTTGAAAAACCACTTTTCGCACTTGTGTTGGTGCAGGAAACCACTTGTGCACTTGTATTGTGTGGAAAAAACACTTTTTGCACTTGTGATAGTGTTGAAAAACCACTTTTCGCACTTGTGTTAGTGTTGAAAATCCACTTTTCCCACTTGCTTTGGTGCAGGAAACCACTTTTGCACTTGTATTAGTGTGGAAAAACCAGTTTTTGCACTTGTGATAGTGTTGAAAAACCACTTTTCGCACTTGTCTTAGTGTTGAAAAACCACTTTTCGCCCTTGTGTTAGTGTTGAAAAACCACTTTTCGCACTTGTGTTGGTGCAAGAAACCACTTTTGCACTTGTATTAGTGTGGAAAAACCACTTTTCGCACTTGTGATAGTGTTGAAAAACCACTTTTCGCACTTGTGTTAGTGTTGAAAAACCACTTATCGCACTTGTGTTGGTGCAGCAAACCACTTTTGCACTTGTATTAGTGTGGAAAACCACTTTTCGCACTTGTGTTGTTGCAGGAAACCACTTTTGCACTTGTATTAGTGTGGAAAAACCACTTTTCGCACTTGTGTTAATGTTGAAAACCACATTTCGCACTTGTGTTGGTGCAGGAAACCACTTTTGCACTTGTATTAGTGTGGGAAAAACACTTTTCGCACTTGTGATAGTGTTGAAAAACCACTTTTCGCACTTGTGATAGTTTTGAAAAACCACATTTCGCACTTTTGTTAGTGTTGAAAAACCACTTTTCGCACTTGTGATAGTGTTGAAAAACCACTTTTCGCACTTGTGTTAGTGTTGAAAAACCACTTTTCGCACTTGTGTTGGTGCAGGAAACCACTTTTGCACTTGTATTAGTGTGGAAAAACCACTTTTCGCACTTGTGAAAGTGTTGAAAAACCACTTTTCGCACTTGTGTTAGTGTTGAAAAACCACTTTTCGCACTTGTGTTGGTGCAGGAAACCACTTGTGCACTTGTATTGTGTGGAAAAAACACTTTTTGCACTTGTGATAGTGTTGAAAAACCACTTTTCGCACTTGTGTTAGTGTTGAAAATCCACTTTTCCCACTTGCTTTGGTGCAGGAAACCACTTTTGCACTTGTATTAGTGTGGAAAAACCAGTTTTTGCACTTGTGATAGTGTTGAAAAACCACTTTTCGCACTTGTCTTAGTGTTGAAAAACCACTTTTCGCCCTTGTGTTAGTGTTGAAAACCACTTTTCGCACTTGTGTTGGTGCAAGAAACCACTTTTGCACTTGTATTAGTGTGGAAAAACCACTTTTCGCACTTGTGATAGTGTTGAAAAACCACTTTTCGCACTTGTGTTAGTGTTGAAAAACCACTTATCGCACTTGTGTTGGTGCAGCAAACCACTTTTGCACTTGTATTAGTGTGGAAAACCACTTTTCGCACTTGTGTTGTTGCAGGAAACCACTTTTGCACTTGTATTAGTGTGGAAAAACCACTTTTCGCACTTGTGTTAATGTTGAAAACCACATTTCGCACTTGTGTTGGTGCAGGAAACCACTTTTGCACTTGTATTAGTGTGGGAAAAACACTTTTCGCACTTGTGATAGTGTTGAAAAACCACTTTTCGCACTTGTGATAGTTTTGAAAAACCACATTTCGCATTTTTGTTAGTGTTGAAAAACCACTTTTCGCACTTGTGTTGGTGCAGGAAACCACTTTTGCACTTGTATTAGTGTGGAAAAAACACTTCTTGCACTTGTGATAGTGTTGAAAAACCACTTTTCGCACTTGTGTTAGTGTTGAAAATCCACTTTTCCCACTTGTGTTGGTGCAGGAAACCACTTTTGCACTTGTATTAGTGTGGAAAAAACACTTTTCGCACTTGTGATAGTGTTGAAAAACCACTTTTCGCACTTGTGATAGTGTTGAAAAACCACTTTTCGCACTTGTGTTAGTGTTGAAAAACCACTTTTCGCACTTGTGTTGGTGCAGGAAACCACTTTTGCACTTGTATTAGTGTGGAAAAACCACCTTTTGCACTTGTGTTAGTGTTGAAAAACCACTTTTCGCACTTTTGTTGGTGCAGGAAACCACTTTTGCACTTGTATTAGTGTGGAAAAACCACTTTTCGCACTTGTGATAGTGTTGAAAAACCACTTTTCGCACTTGTGTTAGTGTTGAAAAACCACTTTTCACACTTGTGTTGGTGCAGGAAACCACTTTTGCACTTGTATTAGTGTGGAAAAAATAATTTTCGCCCTTGTGATAGTGTTGAAAAAACACTTTTCGCACTTGTGATAGTGTTGAAAAACCACTTTTCGCACTTGTGTTAGTGTTGAAAAACCACTTTTCGCACTTGTGTTAGTGTTGAAAAACCACTTTTCGCACTTGTGTTGGTGCAGGAAACCACTTTTGCACTTGTATTAGTGTGGAAAAAACACTTTTTGCACTTGTGATAGTGTTGAAAAACCACTTTTCGCACTTGTGTTAGTGTTGAAAAACCAATTTTCGCACTTGTGTTGGTGCAGGAAACCACTTTTGCACTTGTAATAGTGTGGAAAAACCACTTTTCGCACTTGTGATAGTGTTGAAAAACCACTTTTCGCACTTGTTTTAGTGTTGAAAAACCACTTTTCGCACTTGTGTTGGTGCAGGAAACCACTTGTGCACTTGTATTAGTGTGGAAAAAACACTTTTTGCACTTGTGATAGTGTTGAAAAACCACTTTTCGCACTTGTGTTAGTGTTGAAAATCCACTTTTCCCACTTGCTTTGGTTCAGGAAACCACTTTTGCAATTGTATTAGTGTGGAAAAACCACTTTTCGCACTTGTGATAGTTTTGAAAAACCACTTTTCGCACTTTTGTTAGTGTTGAAAAACCACTTTTCGCACTTGTGTTGGTGCAGGAAACCACTTTTGCACTTGTATTAGTGTGGAAAAAACACTTTTTGCACTTGTGATAGTGTTGAAAAACCAATTTTTGCACTTGAGATAGTGTTGAAAAACCACTTTTCGCACTTGTGTTAGTGTTGAAAATCCACTTTTCCCACTTGCGTTGGTGCAGGAAACCACTTTTGCACTTGTATTAGTGTGGAAAAAACACTTTTCGCACTTGTGATAGAGTTGAAAAACCACTTTTCGCACTAGTCTTAGTTTTGAAAAACCACTTTTCACCCTTATGTTGGTGCAGGAAACCACTTTTGCACTTGTATTAGTGTGGAAAAACCACTTTTCGTACTTGTGTTAGTGTTGAAAAACCACTTTTCGCACTTGTGTTGGTGCAGGAAACCACTTTTGCACTTGTATTAGTGTGGAAAAAACACTTTTTGCACTTGTCATAGTGTTGAAAAACCACTTTTCGCACTTGTGTTAGTGTTGAAAAACCACTTTTCGCACTTGTGTTGGTGCAGGAAACCACTTTTGCACTTGTATTAGTGTGGAAAAACCACTTTTCGCACTTGTGAAAGTGTTGAAAAACCACTTTTCGCACTTGTGTTGGTGCAGGAAACCACTTTTGCACTTGTATTAGTGTGGAAAAAACACTTTTTGCACTTGTGATAGTGTTGAAAAACCACTTTTTGCACTTGAGATAGTGTTGAAAAACCACTTTTCGCACTTGTGTTAGTGTTGAAAATCCACTTTTCCCACTTGCGTTGGTGCAGGAAACCACTTTTGCACTTGTATTAGTGTGGAAAAAACACTTTTCGCACTTGTGATAGAGTTGAAAAACCACTTTTCGCACTTGTGATAGTGTTGAAAAACCACTTTTCGCACTAGTCTTAGTTTTGAAAAACCACTTTTCACCCTTATGTTGGTGCAGGAAACCACTTTTGCACTTGTATTAGTGTGGAAAAACCACTTTTCGTACTTGTGTTAGTGTTGAAAAACCACTTTTCGCACTTGTGTTGGTGCAGGAAACCACTTTTGCACTTGTATTAGTGTGGAAAAAACACTTTTTGCACTTGTCATAGTGTTGAAAAACCACTTTTCGCACTTGTGTTAGTGTTGAAAAACCACTTTTCGCACTTGTGTTGGTGCAGGAAACCACTTTTGCACTTGTATTAGTGTGGAAAAACCACTTTTCGCACTTGTGAAAGTGTTGAAAAACCACTTTTCGCACTTGTGTTGGTGCAGGAAACCACTTTTGCACTTGTATTAGTGTGGAAAAAACACTTTTTGCACTTGTCATAGTGTTGAAAAACCACTTTTCGCACTTGTGTTAGTGTTGAAAAACCACTTTTCGCACTTGTGTTGGTGCAGGAAACCACTTTTGCACTTGTATTAGTGTGGAAAAACCACTTTTCGCACTGGTGAAAGTGTTGAAAAACCACTTTTCGCACTTGTGTTAGTGTTGAAAAACCACTTTTCGCACTTGTGTTGGTGCAGGAAACCACTTGTGCACTTGTATTGTGTGGAAAAAACACTTTTTGCACTTGTGATAGTGTTGAAAAACCACTTTTCGCACTTGTGTTAGTGTTGAAAATCCACTTTTCCCACTTGCTTTGGTGCAGGAAACCACTTTTGCACTTGTATTAGTGTGGAAAAACCAGTTTTTGCACTTGTGATAGTGTTGAAAAACCACTTTTCGCACTTGTCTTAGTGTTGAAAAACCACTTTTCGCCCTTGTGTTAGTGTTGAAAAACCACTTTTCGCACTTGTGTTGGTGCAAGAAACCACTTTTGCACTTGTATTAGTGTGGAAAAACCACTTTTCGCACTTGTGATAGTGTTGAAAAACCACTTTTCGCACTTGTGTTAGTGTTGAAAAACCACTTATCGCACTTGTGTTGGTGCAGCAAACCACTTTTGCACTTGTATTAGTGTGGAAAACCACTTTTCGCACTTGTGTTGTTGCAGGAAACCACTTTTGCACTTGTATTAGTGTGGAAAAACCACTTTTCGCACTTGTGTTAATGTTGAAAACCACATTTCGCACTTGTGTTGGTGCAGGAAACCACTTTTGCACTTGTATTAGTGTGGGAAAAACACTTTTCGCACTTGTGATAGTGTTGAAAAACCACTTTTCGCACTTGTGATAGTTTTGAAAAACCACATTTCGCACTTTTGTTAGTGTTGAAAAACCACTTTTCGCACTTGTGATAGTGTTGGAAAACCACTTTTCGCACTTGTGTTAGTGTTGAAAAACCACTTTTCGCACTTGTGTTGGTGCAGGAAACCACTTTTGCACTTGTATTAGTGTGGAAAAACCACTTTTCGCACTTGTGAAAGTGTTGAAAAACCACTTTTCGCACTTGTGTTAGTGTTGAAAAACCACTTTTCGCACTTGTGTTGGTGCAGGAAACCACTTGTGCACTTGTATTGTGTGGAAAAAACACTTTTTGCACTTGTGATAGTGTTGAAAAACCACTTTTCGCACTTGTGTTAGTGTTGAAAATCCACTTTTCCCACTTGCTTTGGTGCAGGAAACCACTTTTGCACTTGTATTAGTGTGGAAAAACCAGTTTTTGCACTTGTGATAGTGTTGAAAAACCACTTTTCGCACTTGTCTTAGTGTTGAAAAACCACTTTTCGCCCTTGTGTTAGTGTTGAAAAACCACTTTTCGCACTTGTGTTGGTGCAAGAAACCACTTTTGCACTTGTATTAGTGTGGAAAAACCACTTTTCGCACTTGTGATAGTGTTGAAAAACCACTTTTCGCACTTGTGTTAGTGTTGAAAAACCACTTATCGCACTTGTGTTGGTGCAGCAAACCACTTTTGCACTTGTATTAGTGTGGAAAACCACTTTTCGCACTTGTGTTGTTGCAGGAAACCACTTTTGCACTTGTATTAGTGTGGAAAAACCACTTTTCGCACTTGTGTTAATGTTGAAAACCACATTTCGCACTTGTGTTGGTGCAGGAAACCACTTTTGCACTTGTATTAGTGTGGGAAAAACACTTTTCGCACTTGTGATAGTGTTGAAAAACCACTTTTCGCACTTGTGATAGTTTTGAAAAACCACATTTCGCATTTTTGTTAGTGTTGAAAAACCACTTTTCGCACTTGTGTTGGTGCAGGAAACCACTTTTGCATTTGTATTAGTGTGGAAAAACCACCTTTTGCACTTGTGTTAGTGTTGAAAAACCACTTTTCGCACTTTTGTTGGTGCAGGAAACCACTTTTGCACTTGTATTAGTGTGGAAAAACCACTTTTCGCACTTGTGATAGTGTTGAAAAACCACTTTTCGCACTTGTGTTAGTGTTGAAAAACCACTTTTCACACTTGTGTTGGTGCAGGAAACCACTTTTGCACTTGTATTAGTGTGGAAAAAATAATTTTCGCCCTTGTGATAGTGTTGAAAAAACACTTTTCGCACTTGTGATAGTGTTGAAAAACCACTTTTCGCACTTGTGTTAGTGTTGAAAAACCACTTTTCGCACTTGTGTTAGTGTTGAAAAACCACTTTTCGCACTTGTGTTGGTGCAGGAAACCACTTTTGCACTTGTATTAGTGTGGAAAAAACACTTTTTGCACTTGTGATAGTGTTGAAAAACCACTTTTCGCACTTGTGTTAGTGTTGAAAAACCAATTTTCGCACTTGTGTTGGTGCAGGAAACCACTTTTGCACTTGTAATAGTGTGGAAAAACCACTTTTCGCACTTGTGATAGTGTTGAAAAACCACTTTTCGCACTTGTTTTAGTGTTGAAAAACCACTTTTCGCACTTGTGTTGGTGCAGGAAACCACTTGTGCACTTGTATTAGTGTGGAAAAAACACTTTTTGCACTTGCGATAGTGTTGAAAAACCACTTTTCGCACTTGTGTTAGTGTTGAAAATCCACTTTTCCCACTTACTTTGGTTCAGGAAACCACTTTTGCAATTGTATTAGTGTGGAAAAACCACTTTTCGCACTTGAGATAGTGTTGAAAAACCAATTTTCGCACTAGTCTTAGTGTTGAAAAACCACTTTTCGCCCTTGTGTTAGTGTTGAAAAACCACTTTTCGCACTTGTGTTGGTGCAGGAAACCACTTTTGCACTTGTATTAGTGTGGAAAAACCACTTTTCGCACTTGTGATAGTGTTGAAAAACCACTTTTTGCACTTGTGTTAGTGTTGAAAAACCACTTTTTGCACTTGTGTTGGTGTAGGAAACTACTTTTGCACTTGTATTAGTGTGGAAAAACCACTTTTCGCACTTGTGATAGTGTTGAAAAACCACTTTTCGCACTTGTGTTAGTGTTGAAAAATCACTTTTCGCACTTGTGTTGGTGCAGCAAACCACTTTTGCACTTGTATTAGTGTGGAAAAACCACTTTTCGCACTTGTGTTGTTGCAGGAAACCACTTTTGCACTTGTATTAGTGTGGAAAAACCACTTTTCGCACTTGTGTTAGTGTTGAAAAACCACTTTTCGCACTTGTGTTGGTGCAGGAAACCACTTTTGCACTTGTATTAGTGTGGAAAAACCACTTTTCGCACTTGTGATAGCGTTGAAAAACCACTTTTTGCACTTGTGTTAGTGTTGAAAAACCACTTTTCGCACTTGTGTTGGGGCAGGAAACCACTTTTGCACTTGTATTAGTGTGGAAAAAACACTTTGCGCACTTGTGATTGTGTTGAAAAACCACTTTTTGCACTTGTATTGGTGCAGGAAACCACTTTTGCACTTGTATTAGTGTGGAAAAAATAATTTTCGCCCTTGTGATAGTGTTGAAAAACCACTTTTCGCACTTGTGATAGTGTTGAAAAACCACTTTTCGCACTTGTGTTAGTGTTGAAAAACCACTTTTCGCACTTGTGTTAGTGTTGAAAAACCACTTTTCGCACTTGTGTTGGTGCAGGAAACCACTTTTGCACTTGTATTAGTGTGGAAAAACCACTTTTTGCACTTGTGTTAGTGTTGAAAAACCACTTTTCGCACTTGTGTTGGTGCAGGAAACCACTTTTGCACTTGTATTAGTGTGGAAAAAACACTTTTTGCACTTGTGATAGTGTTGAAAAACCACTTTTCGCACTTGTGTTAGTGTTGAAAAACCAATTTTCGCACTTGTGTTGGTGCAGGAAACCACTTTTGCACTTGTAATAGTGTGGAAAAACCACTTTTCGCAATTGTGATAGTGTTGAAAAACCACTTTTCGCACTTGTTTTAGTGTTGAAAAACCACTTTTCGCACTTGTGTTGGTGCAGGAAACCACTTGTGCACTTGTATTAGTGTGGAAAAAACACTTTTTGCACTTGTGATAGTGTTGAAAAACCACTTTTCGCACTTGTGTTAGTGTTGAAAATCCACTTTTCCCACTTGCTTTGGTTCAGGAAACCACTTTTGCAATTGTATTAGTGTGGAAAAACCACTTTTCGCACTTGTGATAGTGTTGAAAAACCACTTTTCGCACTTGTCTTAGTGTTGAAAAACCACTTTTCGCCCTTGTGTTAGTGTTGAAAAACCACTTTTCGCACTTGTGTTGGTGCAGGAAACCACTTTTGCACTTGTATTAGTGTGGAAAAACCACTTTTCGCACTTGTGATAGTGTTGAAAAACCACTTTTTGCACTTGTGTTAGTGTTGAAAAACCACTTTTTGCACTTGTGTTGGTGTAGGAAACTACTTTTGCACTTGTATTAGTGTGGAAAAACCACTTTTCGCACTTGTGATAGTGTTGAAAAACCACTTTTCGCACTTGTGTTAGTGTTGAAAAATCACTTTTCGCACTTGTGTTGGTGCAGCAAACCACTTTTGCACTTGTATTAGTGTGGAAAAACCACTTTTCGCACTTGTGTTGTTGCAGGAAACCACTTTTGCACTTGTATTAGTGTGGAAAAACCACTTTTCGCACTTGTGTTAGTGTTGAAAAACCACTTTTCGCACTTGTGTTGGTGCAGGAAACCACTTTTGCACTTGTATTAGTGTGGAAAAACCACTTTTCGCACTTGTGATAGCGTTGAAAAACCACTTTTTGCACTTGTGTTAGTGTTGAAAAACCACTTTTCGCACTTGTGTTGGGGCAGGAAACCACTTTTGCACTTGTATTAGTGTGGAAAAAACACTTTGCGCACTTGTGATTGTGTTGAAAAACCACTTTTTGCACTTGTATTGGTGCAGGAAACCACTTTTGCACTTGTATTAGTGTGGAAAAAATAATTTTCGCCCTTGTGATAGTGTTGAAAAACCACTTTTCGCACTTGTGATAGTGTTGAAAAACCACTTTTCGCACTTGTGTTAGTGTTGAAAAACCACTTTTCGCACTTGTGTTAGTGTTGAAAAACCACTTTTCGCACTTGTGTTGGTGCAGGAAACCACTTTTGCACTTGTATTAGTGTGGAAAAAACATTTTTGCACTTGTGATAGTGTTGAAAAACCACTTTTCGCACTTGTGTTAGTGTTGAAAAACCAATTTTCGCACTTGTGTTGGTGCAGGAAACCACTTTTGCAGTTGTAATATTGTGGAAAAACCACTTTTCGCAGTTGTGATAGTGTTGAAAAACCACTTTTCGCACTTGTGTTGGTGCAGGAAACCACTTTTGCACTTGTATTAGTGTGGAAAAACCACTTTTCGCACTTGTGATAGCGTTGAAAAACCACTTTTCGCACTTGTGTTAGTGTTGAAAAACCACTTTTCGCACTTGTGTTGGGGCAGGAAACCACTTTTGCACTTGTATTAGTGTGGAAAAAACACTTTTCGCACTTGTGATAGTGTTGAAAAACCACTTTTCGCACTTGTGTTGGTGCAGGAAACCACTTTTGCACTTGTATTAGTGTGGAAAAAACACTTTTTGCACTTGTGATAGTGTTGAAAAACCACTTTTCGCACTTGTGTTAGTGTTGAAAAACCACTTTTCCCACTTGTGTTAGTGTTGAAAATCCACTTTTCCCACTTGTGATGGTGCAGGAAACCACTTATGCACTTGTATTAGTGTGGAAAAAACACTTTTCGCACTTGTGATAGTGTTGAAAAACTACTTTTCGCACTTGCGATAGTGTTGAAAAACCACATTTCGCACTTGTGTTGGTGCAGGCAACCACTTTTGCACTTGTATTAGTGTGGAAAAACCACATTTCGCACTTGTGTTGGTGCAGGAAACCACTTTTGCACTTGTATTAGTGTGGAAAAAACACTTCTTGCACTTGTGATAGTGTTGAAAAACCACTTTTCGCACTTGTGTTAGTGTTGAAAATCCACTTTTCCCACTTGTGTTGGTGCAGGAAACCACTTTTGCACTTGTATTAGTGTGGAAAAAACACTTTTCGCACTTGTGATAGTGTTGAAAAACCACTTTTCGCACTTGTGATAGTGTTGAAAAACCACTTTTCGCACTTGTGTTAGTGTTGAAAAACCACTTTTCGCACTTGTGTTGGTGCAGGAAACCACTTTTGCACTTGTATTAGTGTGGAAAAACCACTTTTTGCACTTGTGTTAGTGTTGAAAAACCACTTTTCACACTTGTGTTGGTGCAGGAAACCACTTTTGCACTTGTATTAGTGTGGAAAAAATAATTTTCGCCCTTGTGATAGTGTTGAAAAAACACTTTTCGCACTTGTGATAGTGTTGAAAAACCACTTTTCGCACTTGTGTTAGTGTTGAAAAACCACTTTTCGCACTTGTGTTAGTGTTGAAAAACCACTTTTCGCACTTGTGTTGGTGCAGGAAACCACTTTTGCACTTGTATTAGTGTGGAAAAAACACTTTTTGCACTTGTGATAGTGTTGAAAAACCACTTTTCGCACTTGTGTTAGTGTTGAAAAACCAATTTTCGCACTTGTGTTGGTGCAGGAAACCACTTTTGCACTTGTAATAGTGTGGAAAAACCACTTTTCGCACTTGTGATAGTGTTGAAAAACCACTTTTCGCACTTGTTTTAGTGTTGAAAAACCACTTTTCGCACTTGTGTTGGTGCAGGAAACCACTTGTGCACTTGTATTAGTGTGGAAAAAACACTTTTTGCACTTGTGATAGTGTTGAAAAACCACTTTTCGCACTTGTGTTAGTGTTGAAAATCCACTTTTCCCACTTGCTTTGGTTCAGGAAACCACTTTTGCAATTGTATTAGTGTGGAAAAACCACTTTTCGCACTTGTGATAGTGTTGAAAAACCACTTTTCGCACTTGTCTTAGTGTTGAAAAACCACTTTTCGCCCTTGTGTTAGTGTTGAAAAACCACTTTTCGCACTTGTGTTGGTGCAGGAAACCACTTTTGCACTTGTATTAGTGTGGAAAAACCACTTTTCGCACTTGTGATAGTGTTGAAAAACCACTTTTTGCACTTGTGTTAGTGTTGAAAAACCACTTTTTGCACTTGTGTTGGTGTAGGAAACTACTTTTGCACTTGTATTAGTGTGGAAAAACCACTTTTCGCACTTGTGATAGTGTTGAAAAACCACTTTTCGCACTTGTGTTAGTGTTGAAAAATCACTTTTCGCACTTGTGTTGGTGCAGCAAACCACTTTTGCACTTGTATTAGTGTGGAAAAACCACTTTTCGCACTTGTGTTGTTGCAGGAAACCACTTTTGCACTTGTATTAGTGTGGAAAAACCACTTTTCGCACTTGTGTTAGTGTTGAAAAACCACTTTTCGCACTTGTGTTGGTGCAGGAAACCACTTTTGCACTTGTATTAGTGTGGAAAAACCACTTTTCGCACTTGTGATAGCGTTGAAAAACCACTTTTTGCACTTGTGTTAGTGTTGAAAAACCACTTTTCGCACTTGTGTTGGGGCAGGAAACCACTTTTGCACTTGTATTAGTGTGGAAAAAACACTTTGCGCACTTGTGATTGTGTTGAAAAACCACTTTTTGCACTTGTATTGGTGCAGGAAACCACTTTTGCACTTGTATTAGTGTGGAAAAAATAATTTTCGCCCTTGTGATAGTGTTGAAAAACCACTTTTCGCACTTGTGATAGTGTTGAAAAACCACTTTTCGCACTTGTGTTAGTGTTGAAAAACCACTTTTCGCACTTGTGTTAGTGTTGAAAAACCACTTTTCGCACTTGTGTTGGTGCAGGAAACCACTTTTGCACTTGTATTAGTGTGGAAAAAACATTTTTGCACTTGTGATAGTGTTGAAAAACCACTTTTCGCACTTGTGTTAGTGTTGAAAAACCAATTTTCGCACTTGTGTTGGTGCAGGAAACCACTTTTGCACTTGTAATATTGTGGAAAAACCACTTTTCGCAGTTGTGATAGTGTTGAAAAACCACTTTTCGCACTTGTGTTGGTGCAGGAAACCACTTTTGCACTTGTATTAGTGTGGAAAAACCACTTTTCGCACTTGTGATAGCGTTGAAAAACCACTTTTCGCACTTGTGTTAGTGTTGAAAAACCACTTTTCGCACTTGTGTTGGGGCACGAAACCACTTTTGCACTTGTATTAGTGTGGAAAAAACACTTTTCGCACTTGTGATAGTGTTGAAAAACCACTTTTCGCACTTGTGTTGGTGCAGGAAACCACTTTTGCACTTGTATTAGTGTGGAAAAAACACTTTTTGCACTTGTGATAGTGTTGAAAAACCACTTTTCGCACTTGTGTTAGTGTTGAAAAACCACTTTTCCCACTTGTGTTAGTGTTGAAAATCCACTTTTCCCACTTGTGGTGGTGCAGGAAACCACTTATGCACTTGTATTAGTGTGGAAAAAACACTTTTCGCACTTGTGATAGTGTTGAAAAACTACTTTTCGCACTTGCGATAGTGTTGAAAAACCACATTTCGCACTTGTGTTGGTGCAGGCAACCACTTTTGCACTTGTATTAGTGTGGAAAAACCACATTTCGCACTTGTGTTGGTGCAGGAAACCACTTTTGCACTTGTATTAGTGTGGAAAAAACACTTTTCACACTTGTGATATTGTTTAAAAACCACTTTTCGCACTTGTGATAGTTTTGAAAAACCACTTTTTGCACTTTTGTTAGTGTTGAAAAACCACTTTTCGCACTTGTGTTGGTGCAGGAAACCACTTTTGCACTTGTATTAGTGTGGAAAAAACACTTTTTGCACTTGTGATAGTGTTGAAAAACCACTTTTTGCACTTGAGATAGTGTTGAAAAACCACTTTTCGCACTTGTGTTAGTGTTGAAAATCCACTTTTCCCACTTGCGTTGGTGCAGGAAACCACTTTTGCACTTGTATTAGTGTGGAAAAAACACTTTTTGCACTTGTGATAGAGTTGAAAAACCACTTTTCGCACTTGTGATAGTGTTGAAAAACCACTTTTCGCACTAGTCTTAGTTTTGAAAAACCACTTTTCACCCTTGTGTTGGTGCAGGAAACCACTTTTGCACTTGTATTAGTGTGGAAAAACCACTTTTCGTACTTGTGTTAGTGTTGAAAAACCACTTTTCGCACTTGTGTTGGTGCAGGAAACCACTTTTGCACTTGTATTAGTGTGGAAAAAACACTTTTTGCACTTGTCATAGTGTTGAAAAACCACTTTTTGCACTTGTGTTAGTGTTGAAAAACCACTTTTCGCACTTGTGTTGGTGCAGGAAACCACTTTTGCACTTGTATTAGTGTGGAAAAACCACTTTTCGCACTTGTGAAAGTGTTGAAAAACCACTTTTCGCACTTGTGTTGGTGCAGGAAACCACTTTTGCACTTGTATTAGTGTGGAAAAAACACTTTTTGCACTTGTCATAGTGTTGAAAAACCACTTTTCGCACTTGTGTTAGTGTTGAAAAACCACATTTCGCACTTGTGTTGGTGTTGAAAAACCACTTTTCGCACTTGTGTTAGTGTTGAAAAACCACTTTTCGCACTTGTGTTAGTGTTGAAAAACCACTTTTCGCACTTGTGTTGGTGCAGGAAACCACTTTTGCACTTGTATTAGTGTGGAAAAAACATTTTTGCACTTGTGATAGTGTTGAAAAACCACTTTTCGCACTTGTGTTAGTGTTGAAAAACCAATTTTCGCACTTGTGTTGGTGCAGGAAACCACTTTTGCACTTGTAATATTGTGGAAAAACCACTTTTCGCAGTTGTGATAGTGTTGAAAAACCACTTTTCGCACTTGTGTTGGTGCAGGAAACCACTTTTGCACTTGTATTAGTGTGGAAAAACCACTTTTCGCACTTGTGATAGCGTTGAAAAACCACTTTTCGCACTTGTGTTAGTGTTGAAAAACCACTTTTCGCACTTGTGTTGGGGCAGGAAACCACTTTTGCACTTGTATTAGTGTGGAAAAAACACTTTTCGCACTTGTGATAGTGTTGAAAAACCACTTTTCGCACTTGTGTTGGTGCAGGAAACCACTTTTGCACTTGTATTAGTGTGGAAAAAACACTTTTTGCACTTGTGATAGTGTTGAAAAACCACTTTTCGCACTTGTGTTAGTGTTGAAAAACCACTTTTCCCACTTGTGTTAGTGTTGAAAATCCACTTTTCCCACTTGTGGTGGTGCAGGAAACCACTTATGCACTTGTATTAGTGTGGAAAAAACACTTTTCGCACTTGTGATAGTGTTGAAAAACTACTTTTCGCACTTGCGATAGTGTTGAAAAACCACATTTCGCACTTGTGTTGGTGCAGGCAACCACTTTTGCTCTTGTATTAGTGTGGAAAAACCACATTTCGCACTTGTGTTGGTGCAGGAAACCACTTTTGCACTTGTATTAGTGTGGAAAAAACACTTTTCACACTTGTGATATTGTTTAAAAACCACTTTTCGCACTTGTGATAGTTTTGAAAAACCACTTTTTGCACTTTTGTTAGTGTTGAAAAACCACTTTTCGCACTTGTGTTGGTGCAGGAAACCACTTTTGCACTTGTATTAGTGTGGAAAAAACACTTTTTGCACTTGTGATAGTGTTGAAAAACCACTTTTTGCACTTGAGATAGTGTTGAAAAACCACTTTTCGCACTTGTGTTAGTGTTGAAAATCCACTTTTCCCACTTGCGTTGGTGCAGGAAACCACTTTTGCACTTGTATTAGTGTGGAAAAAACACTTTTTGTACTTGTGATAGAGTTGAAAAACCACTTTTCGCACTTGTGATAGTGTTGAAAAACCACTTTTCGCACTAGTCTTAGTTTTGAAAAACCACTTTTCACCCTTGTGTTGGTGCAGGAAACCACTTTTGCACTTGTATTAGTGTGGAAAAACCACTTTTCGTACTTGTGTTAGTGTTGAAAAACCACTTTTCGCACTTGTGTTGGTGCAGGAAACCACTTTTGCACTTGTATTAGTGTGGAAAAAACACTTTTTGCACTTGTCATAGTGTTGAAAAACCACTTTTTGCACTTGTGTTAGTGTTGAAAAACCACTTTTCGCACTTGTGTTGGTGCAGGAAACCACTTTTGCACTTGTATTAGTGTGGAAAAACCACTTTTCGCACTTGTGAAAGTGTTGAAAAACCACTTTTCGCACTTGTGTTGGTGCAGGAAACCACTTTTGCACTTGTATTAGTGTGGAAAAAACACTTTTTGCACTTGTCATAGTGTTGAAAAACCACTTTTCGCACTTGTGTTAGTGTTGAAAAACCACATTTCGCACTTGTGTTGGTGCAGGAAACCACTTTTGCACTTGTATTAGTGTGGAAAAAACACTTCTTGCACTTGTGATAGTGTTGAAAAACCACTTTTCGCACTTGTGTTAGTGTTGAAAATCCACTTTTCCCACTTGTGTTGGTGCAGGAAACCACTTTTGCACTTGTATTAGTGTGGAAAAAACACTTTTCGCACTTGTGATAGTGTTGAAAAACCACTTTTCGCACTTGTGATAGTGTTGAAAAACCACTTTTCGCACTTGTGTTAGTGTTGAAAAACCACTTTTCGCACTTGTGTTGGTGCAGGAAACCACTTTTGCACTTGTATTAGTGTGGAAAAACCACTTTTTGCACTTGTGTTAGTGTTGAAAAACCACTTTTCGCACTTTTGTTGGTGCAGGAAACCACTTTTGCACTTGTATTAGTGTGGAAAAACCACTTTTCGCACTTGTGATAGTGTTGAAAAACCACTTTTCGCACTTGTGTTTGTGTTGAAAAACCACTTTTCACACTTGTGTTGGTGCAGGAAACCACTTTTGCACTTGTATTAGTGTGGAAAAAATAATTTTCGCCCTTGTGATAGTGTTGAAAAACACTTTTCGCACTTGTGATAGTGTTGAAAAACCACTTTTCGCACTTGTGTTAGTGTTGAAAAACCACTTTTCGCACTTGTGTTAGTGTTGAAAAACCACTTTTCGCACTTGTGTTGGTGCAGGAAACCACTTTTGCACTTGTATAATTGTGGAAAAAACACTTTTTGCACTTGTGATAGTGTTGAAAAACCACTTTTCGCACTTGTGTTAGTGTTGAAAAACCAATTTTCGCACTTGTGTTGGTGCAGGAAACCACTTTTGCACTTGTAATAGTGTGGAAAAACCACTTTTCGCACTTGTGATAGTGTTGAAAAACCACTTTTCGCACTTGTTTTAGTGTTGAAAAACCACTTTTCGCACTTGTGTTGGTGCAGGAAACCACTTGTGCACTTGTATTAGTGTGGAAAAAACACTTTTTGCACTTGTGATAGTGTTGAAAAACCACTTTTCGCACTTGTGTTAGTGTTGAAAATCCACTTTTCCCACTTGCTTTGGTTCAGGAAACCACTTTTGCAATTGTATTAGTGTGGAAAAACCACTTTTCGCACTTGTGATAGTGTTGAAAAACCACTTTTCGCACTTGTCTTAGTGTTGAAAAACCACTTTTCGCCCTTGTGTTAGTGTTGAAAAACCACTTTTCGCACTTGTGTTGGTGCAGGAAACCACTTTTGCACTTGTATTAGTGTGAAAAACCACTTTTCGCACTTGTGATAGTGTTGAAAAACCACTTTTCGCACTTGTGTTAGTGTTGAAAAACCACTTTTTGCACTTGTGTTGGTGTAGGAAACTACTTTTGCACTTGTATTAGTGTGGAAAAACCACTTTTCGCACTTGTGATAGTGTTGAAAAACCACTTTTCGCACTTGTGTTAGTGTTGAAAAACCACTTTTCGCACTTGTGTTGGTGCAGCAAACCACTTTTGCACTTGTATTAGTGTGGAAAAACCACTTTTCGCACTTGTGTTGTTGCAGGAAACCACTTTTGCACTTGTATTAGTGTGGAAAAACCACTTTTCGCACTTGTGTTAGTGTTGAAAAACCACTTTTCGCACTTGTGTTGGTGCAGGAAACCACTTTTGCACTTGTGTTAGTGTTGAAAAACCACTTTTCGCACTTGTGTTGGGGCAGGAAACCACTTTTGCACTTGTATTAGTGTGGAAAAAACACTTTGCGCACTTGTGATTGTGTTGAAAAACCACATTTTGCACTTGTATTGGTGCAGGAAACCACTTTTGCACTTGTATTAGTGTGGAAAAAATAATTTTCGCCCTTGTGATAGTGTTGAAAAACCACTTTTCGCACTTGTGATAGTGTTGAAAAACCACTTTTCGCACTTGTGTTAGTGTTGAAAAACCACTTTTCGCACTTGTGTTAGTGTTGAAAAACCACTTTTCGCACTTGTGTTGGTGCAGGAAACCACTTTTGCACTTGTATTAGTGTGGAAAAAACACTTTTTGCACTTGTGATAGTGTTGAAAAACCACTTTTCGCACTTGTGTTAGTGTTGAAAAACCAATTTTCGCACTTGTGTTGGTGCAGGAAACCACTTTTGCACTTGTAATATTGTGGAAAAACCACTTTTCGCAGTTGTGATAGTGTTGAAAAACCACTTTTCGCACTTGTGTTGGTGCAGGAAACCACTTTTGCACTTGTATTAGTGTGGAAAAACCACTTTTCGCACTTGTGATAGCGTTGAAAAACCACTTTTCGCACTTGTGTTAGTGTTGAAAAACCACTTTTCGCACTTGTGTTGGGGCAGGAAACCACTTTTGCACTTGTATTAGTGTGGAAAAAACACTTTTCGCACTTGTGATAGTGTTGAAAAACCACTTTTCGCACTTGTGTTGGTGCAGGAAACCACTTTTGCACTTGTATTAGTGTGGAAAAAACACTTTTTGCACTTGTGATAGTGTTGAAAAACCACTTTTCGCACTTGTGTTAGTGTTGAAAAACCACTTTTCCCACTTGTGTTAGTGTTGAAAATCCACTTTTCCCACTTGTGGTGGTGCAGGAAACCACTTATGCACTTGTATTAGTGTGGAAAAAACACTTTTCGCACTTGTGATAGTGTTGAAAAACTACTTTTCGCACTTGCGATAGTGTTGAAAAACCACATTTCGCACTTGTGTTGGTGCAGGAAACCACTTTTGCACTTGTATTAGTGTGGAAAAACCACATTTCGCACTTCTGTTGGTGCAGGAAACCACTTTTGCACTTGTATTAGTGTGGAAAAAACACTTTTCACACTTGTGATATTGTTTAAAAACCACTTTTCGCACTTGTGATAGTTTTGAAAAACCACTTTTCGCACTTTTGTTAGTGTTGAAAAACCACTTTTCGCACTTGTGTTGGTGCAGGAAACCACTTTTGCACTTGTATTAGTGTGGAAAAAACACTTTTTGCACTTGTGATAGTGTTGAAAAACCACTTTTTGCACTTGAGATAGTGTTGAAAAACCACTTTTCGCACTTGTGTTAGTGTTGAAAATCCACTTTTCCCACTTGCGTTGGTGCAGGAAACCACTTTTGCACTTGTATTAGTGTGGAAAAAACACTTTTTGCACTTGTGATAGAGTTGAAAAACCACTTTTCGCACTTGTGATAGTGTTGAAAAACCACTTTTCGCACTAGTCTTAGTTTTGAAAAACCACTTTTCACCCTTGTGTTGGTGCAGGAAACCACTTTTGCACTTGTATTAGTGTGGAAAAACCACTTTTCGTACTTGTGTTAGTGTTGAAAAACCACTTTTCGCACTTGTGTTGGTGCAGGAAACCACTTTTGCACTTGTATTAGTGTGGAAAAAACACTTTTTGCACTTGTCATAGTGTTGAAAAACCACTTTTTGCACTTGTGTTAGTGTTGAAAAACCACTTTTCGCACTTGTGTTGGTGCAGGAAACCACTTTTGCACTTGTATTAGTGTGGAAAAACCACTTTTCGCACTTGTGAAAGTGTTGAAAAACCACTTTTCGCACTTGTGTTGGTGCAGGAAACCACTTTTGCACTTGTATTAGTGTGGAAAAAACACTTTTTGCACTTGTCATAGTGTTGAAAAACCACTTTTCGCACTTGTGTTGGTGCAGGAAACCACTTTTGCACTTGTATTAGTGTAGAAAAACCACTTTTCGCACTTGTGAAAGTGTTGAAAAACCACTTTTCGCACTTGTGTTAGTGTTGAAAAACCACTTTTCGCACTTGTGTTGGTGCAGGAAACCACTTGTGCACTTGTATTGTGTGGAAAAAACACTTTTTGCACTTGTGATAGTGTTGAAAAACCACTTTTCGCACTTGTGTTAGTGTTGAAAATCCACTTTTCCCACTTGCTTTGGTGCAGGAAACCACTTTTGCACTTGTATTAGTGTGGAAAAACCAGTTTTTGCACTTGTGATAGTGTTGAAAAACCACTTTTCGCACTTGTCTTAGTGTTGAAAAACCACTTTTCGCCCTTGTGTTAGTGTTGAAAAACCACTTTTTGCACTTGTGTTGGTGCAAGAAACCACTTTTGCACTTGTATTAGTGTGGAAAAACCACTTTTCGCACTTGTGATAGTGTTGAAAAACCACTTTTGCACTTGTATTAGTGTGGAAAAACCACTTTTCGCACTTGTGTTGTTGCAGGAAACCACTTTTGCACATGTATTAGTGTGTAAAAACCACTTTTCGCACTTGTGTTAATGTTGAAAACCACATTTCGCACTTGTGTTGGTGCAGGAAACCACTTTTGCACTTGTATTAGTGTGGGAAAAACACTTTTCGCACTTGTGATAGTGTTGAAAAACCACTTTTCGCACTTGTGATAGTTTTGAAAAACCACATTTCGCACTTTTGTTAGTGTTGAAAAACCACTTTTCGCACTTGTGTTGGTGCAGGAAACCACTTTTGCACTTGTATTAGTGTGGAAAAACACTTCTTGCACTTGTGATAGTGTTGAAAAACCACTTTTCGCACTTGTGTTAGTGTTGAAAATCCACTTTTCCCACTTGTGTTGGTGCAGGAAACCACTTTTGCACTTGTATTAGTGTGGAAAAAACACTTTTCGCACTTGTGATAGTGTTGAAAAACCACTTTTCGCACTTGTGATAGTGTTGAAAAACCACATTTCGCACTTGTGTTGGTGCAGGAAACCACTTTTGCACTTGTATTAGTGTGGAAAAACCACTTTTTGCACTTGTGTTAGTGTTGAAAAACCACTTTTCGCACTTTTGTTGGTGCAGGAAACCACTTTTGCACTTGTATTAGTGTGGAAAAACCACTTTTCGCACTTGTGATAGTGTTGAAAAACTACTTTTCGCACTTGTGTTAGTGTTGAAAAACCACTTTTCACACTTGTGTTGGTGCAGGAAACCACTTTTGCACTTGTATTAGTGTGGAAAAAATAATTTTCGCCCTTGTGATAGTGTTGACAAAACACTTTTCGCACTTGTGATAGTGTTGAAAAACCACTTTTCGCACTTGTGTTAGTGTTGAAAAACCACTTTTCGCACTTGTGTTAGTGTTGAAAAACCACTTTTCGCACTTGTGTTGGTGCAGGAAACCACTTTTGCACTTGTATTAGTGTGGAAAAAACACTTTTTGCACTTGTGATAGTGTTGAAAAACCACTTTTCGCACTTGTGTTAGTGTTGAAAAACCAATTTTCGCACTTGTGTTGGTGCAGGAAACCACTTTTGCACTTGTAATAGTGTGGAAAAACCACTTTTCGCACTTGTGATAGTGTTGAAAAACCACTTTTCGCACTTGTTTTAGTGTTGAAAAACCACTTTTCGCACTTGTGTTGGTGCAGGAAACCACTTTTGCACTTGTATTAGTGTGGAAAAACCACTTTTCGCACTTGTGATAGTGTTGAAAAACTACTTTTCGCACTTGTGTTAGTGTTGAAAAACCACTTTTCACACTTGTGTTGGTGCAGGAAACCACTTTTGCACTTGTATTAGTGTGGAAAAACCACTTTTCGCACTTGTGATAGTGTTGAAAAACTACTTTTCGCACTTGTGTTAGTGTTGAAAAACCACTTTTCACACTTGTGTTGGTGCAGGAAACCACTTTTGCACTTGTATTAGTGTGGAAAAAATAATTTTCGCCCTTGTGATAGTGTTGAAAAAACACTTTTCGCACTTGTGATAGTGTTGAAAAACCACTTTTCGCACTTGTGTTAGTGTTGAAAAACCACTTTTCGCACTTGTGTTAGTGTTGAAAAACCACTTTTCGCACTTGTGTTGGTGCAGGAAACCACTTTTTGCACTTGTATTAGTGTGGAAAAAACACTTTTTGCACTTGTGATAGTGTTGAAAAACCACTTTTCGCACTTGTGTTAGTGTTGAAAAACCAATTTTCGCACTTGTGTTGGTGCAGGAAACCACTTTTGCACTTGTAATAGTGTGGAAAAACCACTTTTCGCACTTGTGATAGTGTTGAAAAACCACTTTTCGCACTTGTTTTAGTGTTGAAAAACCACTTTTCGCACTTGTGTTGGTGCAGGAAACCACTTGTGCACTTGTATTAGTGTGGAAAAAACACTTTTTGCACTTGTGATAGTGTTGAAAAACACTTTTCGCACTTGTGTTAGTGTTGAAAATCCACTTTTCCCACTTGCTTGGGTTCAGGAAACCACTTTTGCAATTGTATTAGTGTGGCAAAACCACTTTTCGCACTTGTGATAGTGTTGAAAAACCACTTTTCGCACTTGTCTTAGTGTTGAAAAACCACTTTTCGCCCTTGTGTTAGTGTTGAAAAACCACTTTTCGCACTTGTGTTGGTGCAGGAAACCACTTTTGCACTTGTATTAGTGTGGAAAAACCACTTTTCGCACTTGTGATAGTGTTGAAAAACCACTTTTCGCACTTGTGTTAGTGTTGAAAAACCACTTTTTGCACTTGTGTTGGTGCAGGAAACTACTTTTGCACTTGTATTAGTGTGGAAAAACCACTTTTCGCACTTGTGATAGTGTTGAAAAACCACTTTTCGCACTTGTGTTAGTGTTGAAAAACCACTTTTCGCACTTGTGTTGGTGCAGCAAACCACTTTTGCACTTGTATTAGTGTGGAAAAACCACTTTTCGCACTTGTGTTGTTGCAGGAAACCACTTTTGCACTTGTATTAGTGTGGAAAAACCACTTTTCGCACTTGTGTTAGTGTTGAAAAACCACTTTTCGCACTTGTGTTGGTGCAGGAAACCACTTTTGCACTTGTATTAGTGTGGAAAAACCACTTTTCGCACTTGTGATAGCGTTGAAAAACCACTTTTTTGCACTTGTGTTAGTGTTGAAAAACCACTTTTCGCACTTGTGTTTGGGCAGGAAACCACTTTTGCACTTGTATTAGTGTGGAAAAACACTTTGCGCACTTGTGCTAGTGTTGAAAAACCACTTTTTGCACTTGTATTGGTGCAGGAAACCACTTTTGCACTTGTATTAGTGTGGAAAAAATAATTTTCGCCCTTGTGATAGTGTTGAAAAACCACTTTTCGCACTTGTGATAGTGTTGAAAAACCACTTTTCGCACTTGTGTTAGTGTTGAAAAACCACTTTTCGCACTTGTATTAGTGTGGAAAAAACACTTTTTGCACTTGTGATAGTGTTGAAAAACCACTTTTCGCACTTGTGTTAGTGTTGAAAATCCACTTTTCCCACTTGCTTGGGTTCAGGAAACCACTTTTGCAATTGTATTAGTGTGGCAAAACCACTTTTCGCACTTGTGATAGTGTTGAAAAACCACTTTTCGCACTTGTCTTAGTGTTGAAAAACCACTTTTCGCCCTTGTGTTAGTGTTGAAAAACCACTTTTCGCACTTGTGTTGGTGCAGGAAACCACTTTTGCACTTGTATTAGTGTGGAAAAACCACTTTTCGCACTTGTGATAGTGTTGAAAAACCACTTTTCGCACTTGTGTTAGTGTTGAAAAAACACTTTTTGCACTTGTGTTGGTGCAGGAAACTACTTTTGCACTTGTATTAGTGTGGAAAAACCACTTTTCGCACTTGTGATAGTGTTGAAAAACCACTTTTCGCACTTGTGTTAGTGTTGAAAAACCACTTTTCGCACTTGTGTTGGTGCAGCAAACCACTTTTGCACTTGTATTAGTGTGGAAAAACCACTTTTCGCACTTGTGTTGTTGCAGGAAACCACTTTTGCACTTGTATTAGTGTGGAAAAACCACTTTTCGCACTTGTGTTAGTGTTGAAAAACCACTTTTCGCACTTGTGTTGGTGCAGGAAACCACTTTTGCACTTGTATTAGTGTGGAAAAACCACTTTTCGCACTTGTGATAGCGTTGAAAAACCACTTTTTGCACTTGTGTTAGTGTTGAAAAACCACTTTTCGCACTTGTGTTTGGGCAGGAAACCACTTTTGCACTTGTATTAGTGTGGAAAAACACTTTGCGCACTTGTGCTAGTGTTGAAAAACCACTTTTTGCACTTGTATTGGTGCAGGAAACCACTTTTGCACTTGTATTAGTGTGGAAAAAATAATTTTCGCCCTTGTGATAGTGTTGAAAAACCACTTTTCGCACTTGTGATAGTGTTGAAAAACCACTTTTCGCACTTGTGTTAGTGTTGAAAAACCACTTTTCGCACTTGTGTTAGTGTTGAAAAACCACTTTTCGCACTTGTGTTGGTGCAGGAAACCACTTTTGCACTTGTATTAGTGTGGAAAAAACACTTTTTGCACTTGTGATAGTGTTGAAAAACCACTTTTCGCACTTGTGTTAGTGTTGAAAAACCAATTTTCGCACTTGTGTTGGTGCAGGAAACCACTTTTGCACATGTAATATTGTGGAAAAACCACTTTTCGCAGTTGTGATAGTGTTGAAAAACCACTTTTCGCACTTGTGTTAGTGTTGAAAAACCACTTTTCGCACTTGTGTTGGTGCAGCAAACCACTTTTGCACTTGTATTAGTGTGGAAAAACCACTTTTCGCACTTGTGTTGTTGCAGGAAACCACTTTTGCACTTGAATTAGTGTGGAAAAGCCACTTTTTGCACTTGTGTTAATGTTGAAAAACCACATTTCGCACTTGTCTTAGTGTTGAAAAACCACTTTTCGCACTTGTGTTAGTGTTGAAAAACCACTTTTCGCACTTGTGTTGGTGCAGGAAACCACTTTTGCACTTGTATTAGTGTGGAAAAAACACTTTTTGCACTTGCGATAGTGTTGAAAAACCACTTTTCCCACTTGTGTTAGTGTTGAAAAACCACTTTTCGCACTTGTGTTGGTGCAGGAAACCACTTTTGCACTTGTATTAGTGTGGAAAAACCACTTTTCGCACTTGTGTTAGTGTTGAAAAACCACTTTTCGCACTTGTGTTAGTGTTGAAAAACCACTTTTCGCACTTGTGTTGGTGCAGGAAACCACTTTTGCACTTGTATTAGTGTGGAAAAAACACTTTTTGCACTTGTGATAGTGTTGAAAAACCACTTTTCGCACTTGTGTTAGTGTTGAAAAACCACTTTTCGCACTTGTGTTGGTGCAGGAAACCACTTTTGCACTTGTATTAGTGTGGAAAAACCACTCTTCGCACTTGTGATAGCGTTGAAAAACCACTTTTTGCACTTGTGTTAGTGTTGTAAAACCACTTTTCGCACTTGTGTTGGGGCAGGAAACCACTTTTGCACTTGTATTAGTGTGGAAAAAACACTTTTCGCACTTGTGATAGTGTTGAAAAACCACTTTTCGCACTTGTGTTGGTGCAGGAAACCACTTTTGCACTTGTATTAGTGTGGAAAAAACACTTTTTGCACTTGTGATAGTGTTGAAAAACCACTTTTCGCACTTGTGTTAGTGTTGAAAAACCACTTTTCCCACATGTGTTGGTGCAGGAAATCACTTTTGCCCTTGTATTAGTGTGCAAAAAACACTTTTCGCACTTGTGATAGTGTTGAAAAACCACTTTTCGCATTTGTGATAGTGTTGAAAAACCACTTTTCGCACTTGTGTTAGTGTTGAAAAACCACTTTTCGCACTTGTGTTGGTGCAGGAAACCACTTTTGCACTTGTATTAGTGTTGATAAACCACTTTTCGCGCTTGTGTTAGTGATGAAAAACCACTTTTCGCACTTGTGTTGGTGCAGGAAACCACTTTTGCACTTGTATTAGTGTGGAAAAAACACTTTTCACACTTGTGATAGTGTTGAAAAACCACTTTTCGCACTTGTGTTAGTGTTGAAAAACCACTTTTCGCACTTGTGTTGGTGCAGGAAACCACTTTTGCACTTGTATTAGTGTTGAAAAACCACTTTTCGCACTTGTCTTAGTGTTGAAAAACCACTTTTCGCCCTTGTGTTAGTGTTGAAAAACCACTTTTCGCACTTGTGTTGGTGCAGGAAACCACTTTTGCACTTGTATTAGTGTGGAAAAACCACTTTTCGCACTTGTGATAGTGTTGAAAAACCACTTTTCGCACTTGTGTTAGTGTTGAAAAACCACTTTTTGCACTTGTGTTGGTGTAGGAAACTACTTTTGCACTTGTATTAGTGTGGAAAAACCACTTTTCGCACTTGTGATAGTGTTGAAAAACCACTTTTCGCACTTGTGTTAGTGTTGAAAAACCAATTTTCGCACTTGTGTTGGTGCAGCAAACCACTTTTGCACTTGTATTAGTGTGGAAAAACCACTTTTCGCACTTGTGTTGTTGCAGGAAACCACTTTTGCACTTGTATTAGTGTGCAAAAAACACTTTTCGCACTTGTGATAGTGTTGAAAAACCACTTTTCGCACTTGTGATAGTGTTGAAAAACCACTTTTCGCACTTGTGTTAGTGTTGAAAAACCACTTTTCGCACTTGTGTTGGTGCAGGAAACCACTTTTGCACTTGTATTAGTGTTGAAAAACCACTTTTTGCGCTTGTGTTAGTGTTGAAAAACCACTTTTCGCACTTGCGTTGGTGCAGGAAACCACTTTTGCACTTGTATTAGTGTGGAAAAACCACTTTTCGCACTTGTGAAATTGTTGAAAAACCACTTTTCGCACTTGTCTTAGTGTTGAAAAACCACTTTTCGCACTTGTGTTGGTGCAGGAAACCACTTTTGCACTTGTATTAGTGTGGAAAAACCACTTTTCGCACTTGTGATAGTGTTGAAAAACCACTTTTCGCACTTGTGTTAGTGTTGAAAAACCACTTTTCGCACTTGTGTTGGTGCAGGAAACCACTTGTGCACTTGTATTAGTGTGGAAAAAACACTTTTTGCACTTGTGATAGTGTTGAAAAACCACTTTTCGCACTTGTGTTAGTGTTGAAAATCCACTTTTCCCACTTGCTTTGGTGCAGGAAACCACTTTTGCACTTGTAATGTGTGTGGAAAAACCACTTTTCACACTTGTGATAGTGTTGAAAAACCACTTTTCGCACTTGTCTTAGTGTTGAAAAACCACTTTTCGCCCTTGTGTTAGTGTTGAAAAACCACTTTTCGCACTTGTGTTGGTGCAGGAAACCACTTTTGCACTTGTATTAGTGTGGAAAAACCACTTTTCGCACTTGTGATAGTGTTGAAAAACCACTTTTCGCACTTGTGTTAGTGTTGAAAAACCACTTTTTGCACTTGTGTTGGTGCAGGAAACTACTTTTGCACTTGTATTAGTGTGGAAAAACCACTTTTCGCACTTGTGATAGTGTTGAAAACCACTTTTCGCACTTGTGTTAGTGTTGAAAAACCACTTTTCGCACGTGTTGGTGCAGCAAACCACTTTTGCACTTGTATTAGTGTGGAAAAACCACTTTTCGCACTTGTGTTGTTGCAGGAAACCACTTTTGCAATTGTCTTCGTGTGGAAAAACCACTTTTCGCACTTGTGTTAGTGTTGAAAAACTACTTTTCACATTGTGTTAATGTTGAAAAACCACATTTCGCACTTGTGATGGTGTTGAAAAACCACTTTTCGCACTTGTGATAGTTTTGAAAAACCACTTTTCGCACTTTTGTTAGTGTTGAAAAACCACTTTTCGCACTTGTGTTGGTGCAGGAAACCACTTTTGCACTTGTATTAGTGTGGAAAAACCACTTTTCGCACTTGTGTTGGTGCAGGAAACCACTTTTGCACTTGTATTAATGTGGAAAAAACAGTTTTTGCACTTGTGATAGTGTTGAAAAACCACTTTTCGCACTTGTGTTAGTGTTGAAAAACCACTTTTCGCACTTGTGTTGGTGCAGGAAACCACTTTTGCACTTGTATTAGTGTGGAAAAACCACTTTTCGCACTTGTGATAGTGTTGAAAAATCACTTTTCGCACTTGTGTTAGTGTTGAAAAACCACTTTTCGCACTTGTGTTGGTGCAGGAAACCACTTTTGCACTTGTATTAGTGTGGAAAAACCACTTTTCGCACTTGTGTTAGTGTTGAAAAACCACTTTTCGCACTTGTGTTAGTGTTGAAAAACCACTTTTCGCACTTGTGTTAGTGTTGAAAATCCACTTTTCCCACTTGCTTTGGTTCAGGAAACCACTTTTGCAATTGTATTAGTGTGGCAAAACCACTTTTCGCACTTGTGATAGTGTTGAAAAACCACTTTTCGCACTTGTCTTAGTGTTGAAAAACCACTTTTCGCCCTTGTGTTAGTGTTGAAAAACCACTTTTCGCACTTGTGTTGGTGCAGGAAACCACTTTTGCACTTGTATTAGTGTGGAAAAACCACTTTTCGCACTTGTGATAGTGTTGAAAAACCACTTTTCGCACTTGTGTTAGTGTTGAAAAACCACTTTTTGCACTTGTGTTGGTGCAGGAAACTACTTTTGCACTTGTATTAGTGTGGAAAAACCACTTTTCGCACTTGTGATAGTGTTGAAAAACCACTTTTCGCACTTGTGTTAGTGTTGAAAAACCACTTTTCGCACTTGTGTTGGTGCAGCAAACCACTTTTGCACTTGTATTAGTGTGGAAAAACCACTTTTCGCACTTGTGTTGTTGCAGGAAACCACTTTTGCACTTGTATTAGTGTGGAAAAACCACTTTTCGCACTTGTGTTAGTGTTAAAAAACCACTTTTCGCACTTGTGTTGGTGCAGGAAACCACTTTTGCACTTGTATTAGTGTGGAAAAACCACTTTTCGCACTTGTGATAGCGTTGAAAAACCACTTTTTGCACTTGTGTTAGTGTTGAAAAACCACTTTTCGCACTTGTGTTGGTGCAGGAAACCACTTTTGCACTTGTATTAGTGTGGAAAAACCACTTTTCGCACTTGTGAAAGTGTTGAAAAACCACTTTTCGCACTTGTGTTGGTGCAGGAAACCACTTTTGCACTTGTATTAGTGTGGAAAAAACACTTTTTGCACTTGTCATAGTGTTGAAAAACCACTTTTCGCACTTGTGTTGGTGCAGGAAACCACTTTTGCACTTGTATTAGTGTAGAAAAACCACTTTTCGCACTTGTGAAAGTGTTGAAAAACCACTTTTCGCACTTGTGTTAGTGTTGAAAAACCACTTTTCGCACTTGTGTTGGTGCAGGAAACCACTTGTGCACTTGTATTGTGTGGAAAAAACACTTTTTGCACTTGTGATAGTGTTGAAAAACCACTTTTCGCACTTGTGTTAGTGTTGAAAATCCACTTTTCCCACTTGCTTTGGTGCAGGAAACCACTTTTGCACTTGTATTAGTGTGGAAAAACCAGTTTTTGCACTTGTGATAGTGTTGAAAAACCACTTTTCGCACTTGTCTTAGTGTTGAAAAACCACTTTTCGCCCTTGTGTTAGTGTTGAAAAACCACTTTTCGCACTTGTGTTGGTGCAAGAAACCACTTTTGCACTTGTATTAGTGTGGAAAAACCACTTTTCGCACTTGTGATAGTGTTGAAAAACCACTTTTGCACTTGTATTAGTGTGGAAAAACCACTTTTCGCACTTGTGTTGTTGCAGGAAACCACTTTTGCACTTGTATTAGTGTGTAAAAACCACTTTTCGCACTTGTGTTAATGTTGAAAACCACATTTCGCACTTGTGTTGGTGCAGGAAACCACTTTTGCACTTGTATTAGTGTGGGAAAAACACTTTTCGCACTTGTGATAGTGTTGAAAAACCACTTTTCGCACTTGTGATAGTTTTGAAAAACCACATTTCGCACTTTTGTTAGTGTTGAAAAACCACTTTTCGCACTTGTGTTGGTGCAGGAAACCACTTTTGCACTTGTATTAGTGTGGAAAAACACTTCTTGCACTTGTGATAGTGTTGAAAAACCACTTTTCGCACTTGTGTTAGTGTTGAAAATCCACTTTTCCCACTTGTGTTGGTGCAGGAAACCACTTTTGCACTTGTATTAGTGTGGAAAAAACACTTTTCGCACTTGTGATAGTGTTGAAAAACCACTTTTCGCACTTGTGATAGTGTTGAAAAACCACATTTCGCACTTGTGTTGGTGCAGGAAACCACTTTTGCACTTGTATTAGTGTGGAAAAACCACTTTTTGCACTTGTGTTAGTGTTGAAAAACCACTTTTCGCACTTTTGTTGGTGCAGGAAACCACTTTTGCACTTGTATTAGTGTGGAAAAACCACTTTTCGCACTTGTGATAGTGTTGAAAAACTACTTTTCGCACTTGTGTTAGTGTTGAAAAACCACTTTTCACACTTGTGTTGGTGCAGGAAACCACTTTTGCACTTGTATTAGTGTGGAAAAAATAATTTTCGCCCTTGTGATAGTGTTGACAAAACACTTTTCGCACTTGTGATAGTGTTGAAAAACCACTTTTCGCACTTGTGTTAGTGTTGAAAAACCACTTTTCGCACTTGTGTTAGTGTTGAAAAACCACTTTTCGCACTTGTGTTGGTGCAGGAAACCACTTTTGCACTTGTATTAGTGTGGAAAAAACACTTTTTGCACTTGTGATAGTGTTGAAAAACCACTTTTCGCACTTGTGTTAGTGTTGAAAAACCAATTTTCGCACTTGTGTTGGTGCAGGAAACCACTTTTGCACTTGTAATAGTGTGGAAAAACCACTTTTCGCACTTGTGATAGTGTTGAAAAACCACTTTTCGCACTTGTTTTAGTGTTGAAAAACCACTTTTCGCACTTGTGTTGGTGCAGGAAACCACTTGTGCACTTGTATTAGTGTGGAAAAAACACTTTTTGCACTTGTGATAGTGTTGAAAAACCACTTTTCGCACTTGTGTTAGTGTTGAAAATCCACTTTTCCCACTTGCTTTGGTTCAGGAAACCACTTTTGCAATTGTATTAGTGTGGCAAAACCACTTTTTGCACTTGTGTTAGTGTTGAAAAACCACTTTTCACACTTTTGTTGGTGCAGGAAACCACTTTTGCACTTGTATTAGTGTGGAAAAACCACTTTTCGCACTTGTGATAGTGTTGAAAAACTACTTTTCGCACTTGTGTTAGTGTTGAAAAACCACTTTTCACACTTGTGTTGGTGCAGGAAACCACTTTTGCACTTGTGTTAGTGTTGAAAAACCACTTTTCGCACTTTTGTTGGTGCAGGAAACCACTTTTGCACTTGTATTAGTGTGGAAAAACCACTTTTCGCACTTGTGATAGTGTTGAAAAACTACTTTTCGCACTTGTGTTAGTGTTGAAAAACCACTTTTCACACTTGTGTTGGTGCAGGAAACCACTTTTGCACTTGTATTAGTGTGGAAAAAATAATTTTCGCCCTTGTGATAGTGTTGAAAAAACACTTTTCGCACTTGTGATAGTGTTGAAAAACCACTTTTCGCACTTGTGTTAGTGTTGAAAAACCACTTTTCGCACTTGTGTTAGTGTTGAAAAACCACTTTTCGCACTTGTGTTGGTGCAGGAAACCACTTTTGCACTTGTATTAGTGTGGAAAAAACACTTTTTGCACTTGTGATAGTGTTGAAAAACCACTTTTCGCACTTGTGTTAGTGTTGAAAAACCAATTTTCGCACTTGTGTTGGTGCAGGAAACCACTTTTGCACTTGTAATAGTGTGGAAAAACCACTTTTCGCACTTGTGATAGTGTTGAAAAACCACTTTTCGCACTTGTTTTAGTGTTGAAAAACCACTTTTCGCACTTGTGTTGGTGCAGGAAACCACTTGTGCACTTGTATTAGTGTGGAAAAAACACTTTTTGCACTTGTGATAGTGTTGAAAAACCACTTTTCGCACTTGTGTTAGTGTTGAAAATCCACTTTTCCCACTTGCTTGGGTTCAGGAAACCACTTTTGCAATTGTATTAGTGTGGCAAAACCACTTTTCGCACTTGTGATAGTGTTGAAAAACCACTTTTCGCACTTGTCTTAGTGTTGAAAAACCACTTTTCGCCCTTGTGTTAGTGTTGAAAAACCACTTTTCGCACTTGTGTTGGTGCAGGAAACCACTTTTGCACTTGTATTAGTGTGGAAAAACCACTTTTCGCACTTGTGATAGTGTTGAAAAACCACTTTTCGCACTTGTGTTAGTGTTGAAAAACCACTTTTTGCACTTGTGTTGGTGCAGGAAACTACTTTTGCACTTGTATTAGTGTGGAAAAACCACTTTTCGCACTTGTGATAGTGTTGAAAAACCACTTTTCGCACTTGTGTTAGTGTTGAAAAACCACTTTTCGCACTTGTGTTGGTGCAGCAAACCACTTTTGCACTTGTATTAGTGTGGAAAAACCACTTTTCGCACTTGTGTTGTTGCAGGAAACCACTTTTGCACTTGTATTAGTGTGGAAAAACCACTTTTCGCACTTGTGTTAGTGTTGAAAAACCACTTTTCGCACTTGTGTTGGTGCAGGAAACCACTTTTGCACTTGTATTAGTGTGGAAAAACCACTTTTCGCACTTGTGATAGCGTTGAAAAACCACTTTTTGCACTTGTGTTAGTGTTGAAAAACCACTTTTCGCACTTGTGTTTGGGCAGGAAACCACTTTTGCACTTGTATTAGTGTGGAAAAACACTTTGCGCACTTGTGCTAGTGTTGAAAAACCACTTTTTGCACTTGTATTGGTGCAGGAAACCACTTTTGCACTTGTATTAGTGTGGAAAAAATAATTTTCGCCCTTGTGATAGTGTTGAAAAACCACTTTTCGCACTTGTGATAGTGTTGAAAAACCACTTTTCGCACTTGTGTTAGTGTTGAAAAACCACTTTTCGCACTTGTATTAGTGTGGAAAAAACACTTTTTGCACTTGTGATAGTGTTGAAAAACCACTTTTCGCACTTGTGTTAGTGTTGAAAATCCACTTTTCCCACTTGCTTGGGTTCAGGAAACCACTTTTGCAATTGTATTAGTGTGGCAAAACCACTTTTCGCACTTGTGATAGTGTTGAAAAACCACTTTTCGCACTTGTCTTAGTGTTGAAAAACCACTTTTCGCCCTTGTGTTAGTGTTGAAAAACCACTTTTCGCACTTGTGTTGGTGCAGGAAACCACTTTTGCACTTGTATTAGTGTGGAAAAACCACTTTTCGCACTTGTGATAGTGTTGAAAAACCACTTTTCGCACTTGTGTTAGTGTTGAAAAACCACTTTTTGCACTTGTGTTGGTGCAGGAAACTACTTTTGCACTTGTATTAGTGTGGAAAAACCACTTTTCGCACTTGTGATAGTGTTGAAAAACCACTTTTCGCACTTGTGTTAGTGTTGAAAAACCACTTTTCGCACTTGTGTTGGTGCAGCAAACCACTTTTGCACTTGTATTAGTGTGGAAAAACCACTTTTCGCACTTGTGTTGTTGCAGGAAACCACTTTTGCACTTGTATTAGTGTGGAAAAACCACTTTTCGCACTTGTGTTAGTGTTGAAAAACCACTTTTCGCACTTGTGTTGGTGCAGGAAACCACTTTTGCACTTGTATTAGTGTGGAAAAACCACTTTTCGCACTTGTGATAGCGTTGAAAAACCACTTTTTGCACTTGTGTTAGTGTTGAAAAACCACTTTTCGCACTTGTGTTTGGGCAGGAAACCACTTTTGCACTTGTATTAGTGTGGAAAAACACTTTGCGCACTTGTGCTAGTGTTGAAAAACCACTTTTTGCACTTGTATTGGTGCAGGAAACCACTTTTGCACTTGTATTAGTGTGGAAAAAATAATTTTCGCCCTTGTGATAGTGTTGAAAAACCACTTTTCGCACTTGTGATAGTGTTGAAAAACCACTTTTCGCACTTGTGTTAGTGTTGAAAAACCACTTTTCGCACTTGTGTTAGTGTTGAAAAACCACTTTTCGCACTTGTGTTGGTGCAGGAAACCACTTTTGCACTTGTATTAGTGTGGAAAAAACACTTTTTGCACTTGTGATAGTGTTGAAAAACCACTTTTCGCACTTGTGTTAGTGTTGAAAAACCAATTTTCGCACTTGTGTTGGTGCAGGAAACCACTTTTGCACTTGTAATATTGTGGAAAAACCACTTTTCGCAGTTGTGATAGTGTTGAAAAACCACTTTTCGCACTTGTGTTAGTGTTGAAAAACCACTTTTCGCACTTGTGTTGGTGCAGCAAACCACTTTTGCACTTGTATTAGTGTGGAAAAACCACTTTTCGCACTTGTGTTGTTGCAGGAAACCACTTTTGCACTTGAATTAGTGTGGAAAAGCCACTTTTTGCACTTGTGTTAATGTTGAAAAACCACATTTCGCACTTGTCTTAGTGTTGAAAAACCACTTTTCGCACTTGTGTTAGTGTTGAAAAACCACTTTTCGCACTTGTGTTGGTGCAGGAAACCACTTTTGCACTTGTATTAGTGTGGAAAAAACACTTTTTGCACTTGCGATAGTGTTGAAAAACCACTTTTCCCACTTGTGTTAGTGTTGAAAAACCACTTTTCGCACTTGTGTTGGTGCAGGAAACCACTTTTGCACTTGTATTAGTGTGGAAAAACCACTTTTCGCACTTGTGTTAGTGTTGAAAAACCACTTTTCGCACTTGTGTTAGTGTTGAAAAACCACTTTTCGCACTTGTGTTGGTGCAGGAAACCACTTTTGCACTTGTATTAGTGTGGAAAAAACACTTTTTGCACTTGTGATAGTGTTGAAAAACCACTTTTCGCACTTGTGTTAGTGTTGAAAAACCACTTTTCGCACTTGTGTTGGTGCAGGAAACCACTTTTGCACTTGTATTAGTGTGGAAAAACCACTCTTCGCACTTGTGATAGCGTTGAAAAACCACTTTTTGCACTTGTGTTAGTGTTGTAAAACCACTTTTCGCACTTGTGTTGGGGCAGGAAACCACTTTTGCACTTGTATTAGTGTGGAAAAAACACTTTTCGCACTTGTGATAGTGTTGAAAAACCACTTTTCGCACTTGTGTTGGTGCAGGAAACCACTTTTGCACTTGTATTAGTGTGGAAAAAACACTTTTTGCACTTGTGATAGTGTTGAAAAACCACTTTTCGCACTTGTGTTAGTGTTGAAAAACCACTTTTCCCACATGTGTTGGTGCAGGAAATCACTTTTGCCCTTGTATTAGTGTGCAAAAAACACTTTTCGCACTTGTGATAGTGTTGAAAAACCACTTTTCGCATTTGTGATAGTGTTGAAAAACCACTTTTCGCACTTGTGTTAGTGTTGAAAAACCACTTTTCGCACTTGTGTTGGTGCAGGAAACCACTTTTGCACTTGTATTAGTGTTGATAAACCACTTTTCGCGCTTGTGTTAGTGATGAAAAACCACTTTTCGCACTTGTGTTGGTGCAGGAAACCACTTTTGCACTTGTATTAGTGTGGAAAAAACACTTTTCACACTTGTGATAGTGTTGAAAAACCACTTTTCGCACTTGTGTTAGTGTTGAAAAACCACTTTTCGCACTTGTGTTGGTGCAGGAAACCACTTTTGCACTTGTATTAGTGTTGAAAAACCACTTTTCGCACTTGTCTTAGTGTTGAAAAACCACTTTTCGCCCTTGTGTTAGTGTTGAAAAACCACTTTTCGCACTTGTGTTGGTGCAGGAAACCACTTTTGCACTTGTATTAGTGTGGAAAAACCACTTTTCGCACTTGTGATAGTGTTGAAAAACCACTTTTCGCACTTGTGTTAGTGTTGAAAAACCACTTTTTGCACTTGTGTTGGTGTAGGAAACTACTTTTGCACTTGTATTAGTGTGGAAAAACCACTTTTCGCACTTGTGATAGTGTTGAAAAACCACTTTTCGCACTTGTGTTAGTGTTGAAAAACCAATTTTCGCACTTGTGTTGGTGCAGCAAACCACTTTTGCACTTGTATTAGTGTGGAAAAACCACTTTTCGCACTTGTGTTGTTGCAGGAAACCACTTTTGCACTTGTATTAGTGTGCAAAAAACACTTTTCGCACTTGTGATAGTGTTGAAAAACCACTTTTCGCACTTGTGATAGTGTTGAAAAACCACTTTTCGCACTTGTGTTAGTGTTGAAAAACCACTTTTCGCACTTGTGTTGGTGCAGGAAACCACTTTTGCACTTGTATTAGTGTTGAAAAACCACTTTTTGCGCTTGTGTTAGTGTTGAAAAACCACTTTTCGCACTTGCGTTGGTGCAGGAAACCACTTTTGCACTTGTATTAGTGTGGAAAAACCACTTTTCGCACTTGTGAAATTGTTGAAAAACCACTTTTCGCACTTGTCTTAGTGTTGAAAAACCACTTTTCGCACTTGTGTTGGTGCAGGAAACCACTTTTGCACTTGTATTAGTGTGGAAAAACCACTTTTCGCACTTGTGATAGTGTTGAAAAACCACTTTTCGCACTTGTGTTAGTGTTGAAAAACCACTTTTCGCACTTGTGTTGGTGCAGGAAACCACTTGTGCACTTGTATTAGTGTGGAAAAAACACTTTTTGCACTTGTGATAGTGTTGAAAAACCACTTTTCGCACTTGTGTTAGTGTTGAAAATCCACTTTTCCCACTTGCTTTGGTGCAGGAAACCACTTTTGCACTTGTAATGTGTGTGGAAAAACCACTTTTCACACTTGTGATAGTGTTGAAAAACCACTTTTCGCACTTGTCTTAGTGTTGAAAAACCACTTTTCGCCCTTGTGTTAGTGTTGAAAAACCACTTTTCGCACTTGTGTTGGTGCAGGAAACCACTTTTGCACTTGTATTAGTGTGGAAAAACCACTTTTCGCACTTGTGATAGTGTTGAAAAACCACTTTTCGCACTTGTGTTAGTGTTGAAAAACCACTTTTTGCACTTGTGTTGGTGCAGGAAACTACTTTTGCACTTGTATTAGTGTGGAAAAACCACTTTTCGCACTTGTGATAGTGTTGAAAACCACTTTTCGCACTTGTGTTAGTGTTGAAAAACCACTTTTCGCACGTGTTGGTGCAGCAAACCACTTTTGCACTTGTATTAGTGTGGAAAAACCACTTTTCGCACTTGTGTTGTTGCAGGAAACCACTTTTGCAATTGTCTTCGTGTGGAAAAACCACTTTTCGCACTTGTGTTAGTGTTGAAAAACTACTTTTCACATTGTGTTAATGTTGAAAAACCACATTTCGCACTTGTGATGGTGTTGAAAAACCACTTTTCGCACTTGTGATAGTTTTGAAAAACCACTTTTCGCACTTTTGTTAGTGTTGAAAAACCACTTTTCGCACTTGTGTTGGTGCAGGAAACCACTTTTGCACTTGTATTAGTGTGGAAAAACCACTTTTCGCACTTGTGTTGGTGCAGGAAACCACTTTTGCACTTGTATTAATGTGGAAAAAACAGTTTTTGCACTTGTGATAGTGTTGAAAAACCACTTTTCGCACTTGTGTTAGTGTTGAAAAACCACTTTTCGCACTTGTGTTGGTGCAGGAAACCACTTTTGCACTTGTATTAGTGTGGAAAAACCACTTTTCGCACTTGTGATAGTGTTGAAAAATCACTTTTCGCACTTGTGTTAGTGTTGAAAAACCACTTTTCGCACTTGTGTTGGTGCAGGAAACCACTTTTGCACTTGTATTAGTGTGGAAAAACCACTTTTCGCACTTGTGTTAGTGTTGAAAAACCACTTTTCGCACTTGTGTTAGTGTTGAAAAACCACTTTTCGCACTTGTGTTAGTGTTGAAAATCCACTTTTCCCACTTGCTTTGGTTCAGGAAACCACTTTTGCAATTGTATTAGTGTGGCAAAACCACTTTTCGCACTTGTGATAGTGTTGAAAAACCACTTTTCGCACTTGTCTTAGTGTTGAAAAACCACTTTTCGCCCTTGTGTTAGTGTTGAAAAACCACTTTTCGCACTTGTGTTGGTGCAGGAAACCACTTTTGCACTTGTATTAGTGTGGAAAAACCACTTTTCGCACTTGTGATAGTGTTGAAAAACCACTTTTCGCACTTGTGTTAGTGTTGAAAAACCACTTTTTGCACTTGTGTTGGTGCAGGAAACTACTTTTGCACTTGTATTAGTGTGGAAAAACCACTTTTCGCACTTGTGATAGTGTTGAAAAACCACTTTTCGCACTTGTGTTAGTGTTGAAAAACCACTTTTCGCACTTGTGTTGGTGCAGCAAACCACTTTTGCACTTGTATTAGTGTGGAAAAACCACTTTTCGCACTTGTGTTGTTGCAGGAAACCACTTTTGCACTTGTATTAGTGTGGAAAAACCACTTTTCGCACTTGTGTTAGTGTTAAAAAACCACTTTTCGCACTTGTGTTGGTGCAGGAAACCACTTTTGCACTTGTATTAGTGTGGAAAAACCACTTTTCGCACTTGTGATAGCGTTGAAAAACCACTTTTTGCACTTGTGTTAGTGTTGAAAAACCACTTTTCGCACTTGTGTTTGGGCAGGAAACCACTTTTGCACTTGTATTAGTGTGGAAAAACACTTTGCGCACTTGTGCTAGTGTTGAAAAACCACTTTTTGCACTTGTATTGGTGCAGGAAACCACTTTTGCACTTGTATTAGTGTGGAAAAAATAATTTTCGCCCTTGTGATAGTGTTGAAAAACCACTTTTCGCACTTGTGATAGTGTTGAAAAACCACTTTTCGCACTTGTGTTAGTGTTGAAAAACCACTTTTCGCACTTGTGTTAGTGTTGAAAAACCACTTTTCGCACTTGTGTTGGTGCAGGAAACCACTTTTGCACTTGTATTAGTGTGGAAAAAACACTTTTTGCACTTGTGATAGTGTTGAAAAACCACTTTTCGCACTTGTGTTAGTGTTGAAAAACCAATTTTCGCACTTGTGTTGGTGCAGGAAACCACTTTTGCACTTGTAATATTGTGGAAAAACCACTTTTCGCAGTTGTGATAGTGTTGAAAAACCACTTTTCGCACTTGTGTTAGTGTTGAAAAACCACTTTTCGCACTTGTGTTGGTGCAGCAAACCACTTTTGCACTTGTATTAGTGTGGAAAAACCACTTTTCGCACTTGTGTTGTTGCAGGAAACCACTTTTGCACTTGAATTAGTGTGGAAAAGCCACTTTTTGCACTTGTGTTAATGTTGAAAAACCACATTTCGCACTTGTCTTAGTGTTGAAAAACCACTTTTCGCACTTGTGTTAGTGTTGAAAAACCACTTTTCGCACTTGTGTTGGTGCAGGAAACCACTTTTGCACTTGTATTAGTGTGGAAAAAACACTTTTTGCACTTGCGATAGTGTTGAAAAACCACTTTTCCCACTTGTGTTAGTGTTGAAAAACCACTTTTCGCACTTGTGTTGGTGCAGGAAACCACTTTTGCACTTGTATTAGTGTGGAAAAACCACTTTTCGCACTTGTGTTAGTGTTGAAAAACCACTTTTCGCACTTGTGTTAGTGTTGAAAAACCACTTTTCGCACTTGTGTTGGTGCAGGAAACCACTTTTGCACTTGTATTAGTGTGGAAAAAACACTTTTTGCACTTGTGATAGTGTTGAAAAACCACTTTTCGCACTTGTGTTAGTGTTGAAAAACCACTTTTCGCACTTGTGTTGGTGCAGGAAACCACTTTTGCACTTGTATTAGTGTGGAAAAACCACTCTTCGCACTTGTGATAGCGTTGAAAAACCACTTTTTGCACTTGTGTTAGTGTTGTAAAACCACTTTTCGCACTTGTGTTGGGGCAGGAAACCACTTTTGCACTTGTATTAGTGTGGAAAAAACACTTTTCGCACTTGTGATAGTGTTGAAAAACCACTTTTCGCACTTGTGTTGGTGCAGGAAACCACTTTTGCACTTGTATTAGTGTGGAAAAAACACTTTTTGCACTTGTGATAGTGTTGAAAAACCACTTTTCGCACTTGTGTTAGTGTTGAAAAACCACTTTTCCCACATGTGTTGGTGCAGGAAATCACTTTTGCCCTTGTATTAGTGTGCAAAAAACACTTTTCGCACTTGTGATAGTGTTGAAAAACCACTTTTCGCATTTGTGATAGTGTTGAAAAACCACTTTTCGCACTTGTGTTAGTGTTGAAAAACCACTTTTCGCACTTGTGTTGGTGCAGGAAACCACTTTTGCACTTGTATTAGTGTTGATAAACCACTTTTCACGCTTGTGTTAGTGATGAAAAACCACTTTTCGCACTTGTGTTGGTGCAGGAAACCACTTTTGCACTTGTATTAGTGTGGAAAAAACACTTTTCACACTTGTGATAGTGTTGAAAAACCACTTTTCGCACTTGTGTTAGTGTTGAAAAACCACTTTTCGCACTTGTGTTGGTGCAGGAAACCACTTTTGCACTTGTATTAGTGTTGAAAAACCACTTTTCGCACTTGTCTTAGTGTTGAAAAACCACTTTTCGCCCTTGTGTTAGTGTCGAAAAACCACTTTTCGCACTTGTGTTGGTGCAGGAAACCACTTTTGCACTTGTATTAGTGTGGAAAAACCACTTTTCGCACTTGTGATAGTGTTGAAAAACCACTTTTCGCACTTGTGATAGTGTTGAAAAACCACTTTTCGCACTTGTGTTAGTGTTGAAAATCCACTTTTCCCACTTGCTTTGGTGCAGGAAACCACTTTTGCACTTGTAATGTGTGTGGAAAAACCACTTTTCACACTTGTGACAGTGTTGAAAAACCACTTTTCGCACTTGTCTTAGTGTTGAAAAACCACTTTTCGCCCTTGTGTTAGTGTTGAAAAACCACTTTTCGCACTTGTGTTGGTGCAGGAAACCACTTTTGCACTTGTATTAGTGTGGAAAAACCACTTTTCGCACTTGTGATAGTGTTGAAAAACCACTTTTCGCACTTGTGTTAGTGTTGAAAAACCACTTTTTGCACTTGTGTTGGTGCAGGAAACTACTTTTGCACTTGTATTAGTGTGGAAAAACCACTTTTCGCACTTGTGATAGTGTTGAAAACCACTTTTCGCACTTGTGTTAGTGTTGAAAAACCACTTTTCGCACGTGTTGGTGCAGCAAACCACTTTTGCACTTGTATTAGTGTGGAAAAACCACTTTTCGCACTTGTGTTGTTGCAGGAAACCACTTTTGCAATTGTCTTCGTGTGGAAAAACCACTTTTCGCACTTGTGTTAGTGTTGAAAAACTACTTTTCACATTGTGTTAATGTTGAAAAACCACATTTCGCACTTGTGATGGTGTTGAAAAACCACTTTTCGCACTTGTGATAGTTTTGAAAAACCACTTTTCGCACTTTTGTTAGTGTTGAAAAACCACTTTTCGCACTTGTGTTGGTGCAGGAAACCACTTTTGCACTTGTATTAGTGTGGAAAAACCACTTTTCGCACTTGTGTTGGTGCAGGAAACCACTTTTGCACTTGTATTAATGTGGAAAAAACAGTTTTTGCACTTGTGATAGTGTTGAAAAACCACTTTTCGCACTTGTGTTAGTGTTGAAAAACCACTTTTCGCACTTGTGTTGGTGCAGGAAACCACTTTTGCACTTGTATTAGTGTGGAAAAACCACTTTTCGCACTTGTGATAGTGTTGAAAAATCACTTTTCGCACTTGTGTTAGTGTTGAAAAACCACTTTTCGCACTTGTGTTGGTGCAGGAAACCACTTTTGCACTTGTATTAGTGTGGAAAAACCACTTTTCGCACTTGTGATAGTGTTGAAAAACCACTTTTCGCACTTGTGATAGTGTTGAAATACCACTTTTCGCACTTGTGTTAGTGTTGAAAAACCACTTTTTGCACTTGTGTTGGTGCAGGAAACCACTTTTGCACTTGTATTAGTGTGGAAAACCACTTTTCGCACTTGTGTTAGTGTTGAAAAACCACTTTTCGCACTTGTGTTAGTGTTGAAAAACCACTTTTCGCACTTGTGTTGGTGCAGGAAACCACTTTTGCACTTGTATTAGTGTGGAAGAAAACACTTTTCGCACTTGTGATAGTGTTGAAAAACCACTTTTCGCACTTGTGTTAGTGTTGAAAATCCACTTTTCCCACTTGTGTTGGTGCAGGAAACCACTTTTGCACTTGTATTAGTGTGGAAAAAACACTTTTCGCACTTGTGATAGAGTTGAAAAACCACTTTTTGCACTTTTTTTTAGTGTTGAAAAACCACTTTTCGCACTTGTGTTAGTGTTGAAAAACCACTTTTCGCACTTGTGTTAGTGTTGAAATTCCACTTTTCCCACTTGCTTTGGTGCAGGAAACCACTTTTGCACTTGTATTAGTGTGGAAAAACCACTTTTCGCACTTGTGATAGTGTTGAAAAACCACTTTTCGCACTTGTCTTAGTGTTGAAAAACCACTTTTCGCCCTTGTGTTAGTGTTGAAAAACCACTTTTCGCACTTGTGTTGGTGCAGGAAACCACTTTTGCACTTGTATTAGTGTGGAAAAACCACTTTTCGCACTTGTGATAGTGTGGAAAAACCACTTTTCGCCCTTGTGTTAGTGTTGAAAAACCACTTTTTGCACTTGTGTTGGTGCAGGAAACTACTTCTGCACTTGTATTAGTGTGGAAAAACCACTTTTCGCACTTGTGATAGTGTTGAAAAACCACTTTTCGCACTTGTGTTAGTGTTGAAAAACCACTTTTCGCACTTGTGTTGGTGCAGCAAACCACTTTTGCACTTGTATTAGTGTTGAAAAACCACTTTTCGCACTTGTGTTGGTGCAGGAAACCACTTTTGCACTTGTATTAGTGTGGAAAAAACACTTTTTGCACTTGTGATAGTGTTGAAAAACCACTTTTCGCACTTGTGTTAGTGTTGAAAAACCACTTTTCGCACTTGTGTTGGTGCAGGAAACCACTTTTGCACTTGTATTAGTGTGGAAAAAACACTTTTTGCACTTGTGATAGTGTTGAAAAACCACTTTTCGCACTTGTGTTAGTGTTGAAAAACCACTTTTCGCACTTGTGTTGGTGCAGGAAACCACTTTTGCACTTGTATTAGTGTGGAAAAACCACTTTTCGCACTTGTGATAGCGTTGAAAAACCACTTTTCGCACTTGTGTTAGTGTTGAAAAACCACTTTTCGCACTTGTGTTGGGGCAGGAAACCACTTTTGCACTTGTATTAGTGTGGAAAAAACACTTTTCGCACTTGTGATAGTGTTGGAAAACCACTTTTCGCACTTGTGTTGGTGCAGGAAACCACTTTTGCACTTGTATTAGTGTGGAAAAAACACTTTTTGCACTTGTGATAGTGTTGAAAAACCACTTTTCGCACTTGTGTTAGTGTTGAAAAACCACGTTTCGCACTTGTGTTGGTGCAGGAAACCACTTTTGCACTTGTATTAGTGTGGAAAAAACACTTTTCGCACTTGTGATAGTGTTGAAAAACCACTTTTCGCACTTGTGTTAGTGTTGAAAAACCACTTTTCGCACTTGTGTTGGTGCAGGAAACCACTTGTGCACTTGTATTAGTGTGAAAAAAACACTTTTTGCACTTGTGATAGTGTTGAAAAACCACATTTCGCACTTGTGTTAGTGTTGAAAATCCACTTTTCCCACTTGCTTTGGTGCAGGAAACCACTTTTGCACTTGTATTAGTGTGGAAAAACCACTTTTCGCACTTGTGTTAGTGTTGAAAAACTACTTTTCGCACTTGTGTTAATGTTGAAAAACCACATTTCGCACTTGTGTTGGTGCAGGAAACCACTTTTGCACTTGTATTAGTGTGGAAAAAACACTTTTCGCACTTGTGATAGTGTTGAAAAACCACTTTTCGCAATTGTGATAGTGTTGAAAAACCACTTTTCGCACTTGTGTTAGTGTTGAAAAACCACTTTTCGCACTTGTGTTGGTGCAGGAAACCACTTTTGCACTTGTATTAGTGTGGAAAAACCACTTTTCGCACTTGTGTTGATGCAGGAAACCACTTTTGCACTTGTATTAATGTGGAAAAAACACTTTTTGCACTTGTGATAGTGTTGAAAAACCACTTTTCGCACTTGTGTTGGTGCAGGAAACCACTTTTGCACTTGTATTAGTGTGGAAAAACCACTTTTCGCACTTGTGATAGTGTTGAAAAACCACTTTTCGCACTTGTGTTAGTGTTGAAAAACCACTTTTCGCACTTGTGTTGGTGCAGGAAACCACTTTTGCACTTGTATTAGTGTGGAAAAACCACTTTTCGCACTTGTGATAGTGTTGAAAAACCACTTTTCGCACTTGTGATAGTGTTGAAAAACCACTTTTCGCACTTGTGTTAGTGTTGAAAAACCACTTTTTGCACTTGTGTTGGTGCAGTAAACCACTTTTGCACTTGTATTAGTGTGGAAAAACCACTTTTCGCACTTGTGTTAGTGTTGAAAAACCACTTTTCGCACTTGTGTTAGTGTTGAAAAACCACTTTTCGCACTTGTGTTAGTGTTGAAAAACCACTTTTCGCACTTGTGTTGGGGGCAGGAAACCACTTTTGCACTTGTATTAGTGTGGAAAAACCACTTTTCGCACTTGTGATAGTGTTGAAAAACCACTTTTCGCACTTGTGTTAGTGTTGAAAAACCACTTTTCGCACTTGTGTTGGTGCAGCAAACCACTTTTGCACTTGTATTAGTGTTGAAAAACCACTTTTCGCACTTGTGTTGGTGCAGGAAACCACTTTTGCACTTGTATTAGTGTGGAAAAAACACTTTTTGCACTTGTGATAGTGTTGAAAAACCACTTTTCGCACTTGTGTTAGTGTTGAAAAACCACTTTTCGCACTTGTGTTGGTGCAGGAAACCACTTTTGCACTTGTATTAGTGTGGAAAAAACACTTTTTGCACTTGTGATAGTGTTGAAAAACCACTTTTCGCACTTGTGTTAGTGTTGAAAAACCACTTTTCGCACTTGTGTTAGTGTTGAAAAACCACTTTTCGCACTTGTGTTGGGGCAGGAAACCACTTTTGCACTTGTATTAGTGTGGAAAAAACACTTTTTGCACTTGTGATAGTGTTGAAAAACCACTTTTCGCACTTGTGTTGGTGCAGGAAACCACTTTTGCACTTGTATTAGTGTGGAAAAAACACTTTTTGCACTTGTGATAGTGTTGAAAAACCACTTTTCGCGCTTGTGTTAGTGTTGAAAAACCACTTTTCGCACTTGTGTTGGTGCAGGAAACCACTTTTGCACTTGTATTAGTGTGGAAAAAACACTTTTCGCACTTGTGATAGTGTTGAAAAACCACTTTTCGCACTTGTGTTAGTGTTTAAAAACCACTTTTCGCACTTGTGTTGGTGCAGGAAACCACTTGTGCACTTGTATTAGTGTGGAAAAAACACTTTTTGCACTTGTGATAGTGTTGAAAAACCACATTTCGCACTTGTGTTAGTGTTGAAAATCCACTTTTCCCACTTGCTTTGGTGCAGGAAACCACTTTTGCACTTGTATTAGTGTGGAAAAACCACTTTTCGCACTTGTGATAGTGTTGAAAAACCACTTTTCGCACTTGTCTTAGTGTTGAAAAACCACTTTTCGCCCTTGTGTTAGTGTTGAAAAACCACTTTTCGCACTTGTGTTGGTGCAGGAAACCACTTTTGCACTTGTATTAGTGTGGAAAAACCACTTTTCGCACTTGTGATAGTGTTGAAAAACCACTTTTCGCCCTTGTGTTAGTGTTGAAAAACCACTTTTTGCACTTGTGTTGGTGCAGGAAACTACTTCTGCACTTGTATTAGTGTGGAAAAAACACTTTTCGCACTTGTGATAGTGTTGAAAAACCACTTTTCGCACTTGTGTTAGTGTTGAAAAACCACTTTTCGCACTTGTGTTGGTGCAGCAAACCACTTTTGCACTTGTATTAGTGTGGAAAAACCACTTTTCGCACTTGTGTTGTTGCAGCAAACCACTTTTGCACTTGTATTAGTGTGGAAAAACCACTTTTCGCACTTGTGTTAGTGTTGAAAAACTACTTTTCGCACTTGTGTTAATGTTGAAAAACCACATTTCGCACTTGTGTTGGTGCAGGAAACCACTTTTGCACTTGTATTAGTGTGGAAAAAACACTTTTCGCACTTGTGATAGTGTTGAAAAACCACTTTTCGCACTTGTGATAGTGTTGAAAAACCACTTTTCGCACTTGTGTTAGTGTTGAAAAACCACTTTTCGCACGTGTTGGTGCAGCAAACCACTTTTGCACTTGTATTAGTGTGGAAAAACCACTTTTCGCACTTGTGTTGTTGCAGGAAACCACTTTTGCACTTGTATTAGTGTGGAAAAACCACTTTTCGCACTTGTGTTAGTGTTGAAAAACTACTTTTCACACTTGTGTTAATGTTGAAAAACCACATTTCGCACTTGTGATGGTGTTGAAAAACCACTTTTCGCACTTGTGATAGTTTTGAAAAACCACTTTTCGCACTTTTGTTAGTGTTGAAAAACCACTTTTCGCACTTGTGTTGGTGCAGGAAACCACTTTTGCCCTTGTATTAGTGTGGAAAAACCACTTTTCGCACTTGTGTTGGTGCAGGAAACCACTTTTGCACTTGTATTAATGTGGAAAAAACACTTTTTGCACTTGTGATAGTGTTGAAAAACCACTTTTCGCACTTGTGTTAGTGTTGAAAAACCACTTTTCGCACTTGTGTTGGTGCAGGAAACCACTTTTGCACTTGTATTAGTGTGGAAAAACCACTTTTTGCACTTGTGATAGTGTTGAAAAACCACTTTTCGCACTTGTGTTAGTGTTGAAAAACCACTTTTTGCACTTGTGTTGGTGCAGGAAACCACTTTTGCACTTGTATTAGTGTGGAAAAACCACTTTTCGCACTTGTGATAGTGTTGAAAAACCACTTTTCGCACTTGTGATAGTGTTGAAATACCACTTTTTGCACTTGTGTTAGTGTTGAAAAACCACTTTTTGCACTTGTGTTGGTGCAGGAAACCACTTTTGCACTTGTATTAGTGTGGAAAACCACTTTTCGCACTTGTGTTAGTGTTGAAAAACCACTTTTCGCACTTGTGTTAGTGTTGAAAAACCACTTTTCGCACTTGTGTTGGTGCAGGAAACCACTTTTGCACTTGTATTAGTGTGGAAGAAAACACTTTTCGCACTTGTGATAGTGTTGAAAAACCACTTTTCACACTTGTGTTAGTGTTGAAAATCCACTTTTCCCACTTGTGTTGGTGCAGGAAATCACTTTTGCGCTTGTATTAGTGTGGAAAAAACACTTTTCGCACTTGTGATAGTGTTGAAAAACCACTTTTCGCACTTTTTTTTAGTGTTGAAAAACCACTTTTCGCACTTGTGTTGGTGCAGGAAACCACTTTTGCACTTGTATTAGTGTGGAAAAACCACTTTTCGCACTTGTGTTAGTGTTGAAAAACCACTTTTCGCACTTGTGTTAGTGTTGAAAAACCACTTTTCGCACTTGTGTTAGTGTTGAAAATCCACTTTTCCCACTTGCTTTGGTGCAGGAAACCAGTTTTGCACTTGTATTAGTGTGGAAAAACCACTTTTCGCACTTGTGATAGTGTTGAAAAACCACTTTTCGCACTTGTCTTAGTGTTGAAAAACCACTTTTCGCCCTTGTGTTAGTGTTGAAAAACCACTTTTCGCACGTGTTGGTGCAGGAAACCACTTTTGCACTTGTATTAGTGTGGAAAAACCACTTTTCGCACTTGTGATAGTGTGGAAAAACCACTTTTCGCCCTTGTGTTAGTGTTGAAAAACCACTTTTTGCACTTGTGTTGGTGCAGGAAACTACTTCTGCACTTGTATTAGTGTGGAAAAACCACTTTTCGCACTTGTGATAGTGTTGAAAAACCACTTTTCGCACTTGTGTTAGTGTTGAAAAACCACTTTTCGCACTTGTGTTGGTGCAGCAAACCAATTTTGCACTTGTATTAGTGTTGAAAAACCACTTTTCGCACTTGTGTTGGTGCAGGAAACCACTTTTGCACTTGTATTAGTGTGGAAAAAACACTTTTTGCACTTGTGATAGTGTTGAAAAACCACTTTTTGCACTTGTGTTAGTGTTGAAAAACCACTTTTCGCACTTGTGTTGGTGCAGGAAACCACTTTTGCACTTGTATTAGTGTGGAAAAAACACTTTTTGCACTTGTGATATTGTTGAAAAACCACTTTTCGCACTTGTGTTAGTGTTGAAAAACCACTTTTCGCACTTGTGTTGGTGCAGGAAACCACTTTTGCACTTGTATTAGTGTGGAAAAAACACTTTTTGCACTTGTGATAGTGTTGAAAAACCACTTTTCGCACTTGTGTTAGTGTTGAAAAACCACTTTTCGCACTTGTGTTGGTGCAGGAAACCACTTTTGCACTTGTATTAGTGTGGAAAAAGCACTTTTCGCACTTGTGATAGCGTTGAAAAACCACTTTTCGCACTTGTGTTAGTGTTGAAAAACCACTTTTCGCACTTGTGTTGGGGCAGGAAACCACTTTTGCACTTGTATTAGTGTGGAAAAAACACTTTTCACACTTGTGATAGTGTTGAAAAACCACTTTTCGCACTTGTGTTGGTGCAGGAAACCACTTTTGCACTTGTATTAGTGTGGAAAAAACACTTTTTGCACTTGTGATAGTGTTGAAAAACCACTTTTCGCACTTGTGTTAGTGTTGAAAAACCACTTTTCGCACTTGTGATAGTGTTGAAAAACCACTTTTCGCCCTAGTGTTAGTGTTGAAAAAACACTTTTCGCACTTGTGATAGTGTTGAAAAACCACTTTTCGCACTTGTGTTAGTGTTGAAAAACCACTTTTCGCACTTGTGATAGTGTTGAAAAACCACTTTTCGCACTTGTGTTGGTGCAGCAAACCACTTTTGCACTTGTATTAGTGTGGAAAAACCACTTTTCGCACTTGTGTTGTTGCAGGAAACCAGTTTTGCACTTGTATTAGTGTGGAAAAACCACTTTTCGCACTTGTGTTAGTGTTGAAAAACTACTTTTCGCACTTGTGTTAATGTTGAAAAACCACATTTCGCACTTGTGTTGGTGCAGGAAACCACTTTTGCACTTGTATTAGTGTGGGAAAAACACTTTTCGCACTTGTGATAGTGTTGAAAAACCACTTTTCGCAATTGTGATAGTGTTGAAAAACCACTTTTCGCACTTGTGTTAGTGTTGAAAAACCACTTTTCGCACTTGTGTTGGTGCAGGAAACCACTTTTGCACTTGTATTAGTGTGGAAAAACCACTTTTCGCACTTGTGATAGTGTTGAAAAACCACTTTTCGCACTTGTCTTAGTGTTGAAAAACCACTTTTCGCCCTTGTGTTAGTGTTGAAAAACCACTTTTCGCACGTGTTGGTGCAGGAAACCACTTTTGCACTTGTATTAGTGTGGAAAAACCACTTTTCGCACTTGTGATAGTGTGGAAAAACCACTTTTCGCCCTTGTGTTAGTGTTGAAAAACCACATTTCGCACTTGTGTTGGTGCAGGAAACCACTTTTGCACTTGTATTAGTGTGGGAAAAACACTTTTCGCACTTGTGATAGTGTTGAAAAACCACTTTTCGCAATTGTGATAGTGTTGAAAAACCACTTTTCGCACTTGTGTTAGTGTTGAAAATCCACTTTTCCCACTTGTGTTGGTGCAGGAAACCACTTTTGCACTTGTATTAGTGTGGAAAAACCACTTTTCGCACTTGTGATAGTGTTGAAAAACCACTTTTCGCACTTGTCTTAGTGTTGAAAAACCACTTTTCGCCCTTGTGTTAGTGTTGAAAAACCACTTTTCGCACGTGTTGGTGCAGGAAACCACTTTTGCACTTGTATTAGTGTGGAAAAACCACTTTTCGCACTTGTGATAGTGTGGAAAAACCACTTTTCGCCCTTGTGTTAGTGTTGAAAAACCACTTTTTGCACTTGTGTTGGTGCAGGAAACTACTTCTGCACTTGTATTAGTGTGGAAAAACCACTTTTCGCACTTGTGATAGTGTTGAAAAACCACTTTTCGCACTTGTGTTAGTGTTGAAAAACCACTTTTCGCACTTGTGTTGGTGCAGCAAACCAATTTTGCACTTGTATTAGTGTTGAAAAACCACTTTTCGCACTTGTGTTGGTGCAGGAAACCACTTTTGCACTTGTATTAGTGTGGAAAAAACACTTTTTGCACTTGTGATAGTGTTGAAAAACCACTTTTTGCACTTGTGTTAGTGTTGAAAAACCACTTTTCGCACTTGTGTTGGTGCAGGAAACCACTTTTGCACTTGTATTAGTGTGGAAAAAACACTTTTTGCACTTGTGATATTGTTGAAAAACCACTTTTCGCACTTGTGTTAGTGTTGAAAAACCACTTTTCGCACTTGTGTTGGTGCAGGAAACCACTTTTGCACTTGTATTAGTGTGGAAAAAACACTTTTTGCACTTGTGATAGTGTTGAAAAACCACTTTTCGCACTTGTGTTAGTGTTGAAAAACCACTTTTCGCACTTGTGTTGGTGCAGGAAACCACTTTTGCACTTGTATTAGTGTGGAAAAAGCACTTTTCGCACTTGTGATAGCGTTGAAAAACCACTTTTCGCACTTGTGTTAGTGTTGAAAAACCACTTTTCGCACTTGTGTTGGGGCAGGAAACCACTTTTGCACTTGTATTAGTGTGGAAAAAACACTTTTCACACTTGTGATAGTGTTGAAAAACCACTTTTCGCACTTGTGTTGGTGCAGGAAACCACTTTTGCACTTGTATTAGTGTGGAAAAAACACTTGTTGCACTTGTGATAGTGTTGAAAAACCACTTTTCGCACTTGTGTTAGTGTTGAAAAACCACTTTTCGCACTTGTGATAGTGTTGAAAAACCACTTTTCGCCCTAGTGTTAGTGTTGAAAAAACACTTTTCGCACTTGTGATAGTGTTGAAAAACCACTTTTCGCACTTGTGTTAGTGTTGAAAAACCACTTTTCGCACTTGTGATAGTGTTGAAAAACCACTTTTCGCACTTGTGTTGGTGCAGCAAACCACTTTTGCACTTGTATTAGTGTGGAAAAACCACTTTTCGCACTTGTGTTGTTGCAGGAAACCAGTTTTGCACTTGTATTAGTGTGGAAAAACCACTTTTCGCACTTGTGTTAGTGTTGAAAAACTACTTTTCGCACTTGTGTTAATGTTGAAAAACCACATTTCGCACTTGTGTTGGTGCAGGAAACCACTTTTGCACTTGTATTAGTGTGGGAAAAACACTTTTCGCACTTGTGATAGTGTTGAAAAACCACTTTTCGCAATTGTGATAGTGTTGAAAAACCACTTTTCGCACTTGTGTTAGTGTTGAAAAACCACTTTTCGCACTTGTGTTGGTGCAGGAAACCACTTTTGCACTTGTATTAGTGTTGAAAAACCACTTTTCGCACTTGTGTTGGTGCAGGAAACCACTTTTGCACTTGTATTAGTGTGGAAAAACCACTTTTCGCACTTGTGATAGTGTTGAAAAACCACTTTTCGCACTTGTGTTAGTGTTGAAAAACCACTTTTCGCACTTGTGTTGGTGCAGGAAACCACTTTTGCACTTGTATTAGTGTGGAAAAACCACTTTTCGCACTTGTGTTAGTGTTGAAAAACCACTTTTCGCACTTGTGATAGTGTTGAAAAACCACTTTTCGCACTTGTGTTAGTGTTGAAAAACCACTTTTTGCACTTGTGTTGGTGCAGGAAACCACTTTTGCACTTGTATTAGTGTGGAAAAACCACTTTTCGCACTTGTGTTAGTGTTGAAAAACCACTTTTCGCACTTGTGTTAGTGTTGAAAAACCACTTTTCGCACTTGTGTTAGTGTTGAAAAACCACTTTTCGCACTTGTGTTGGGGCCGGAAACCACTTTTGCACTTGTATTAGTGTGGAAAAAACACTTTTCGCACTTGTGATAGTGTTGAAAAACCACTTTTCGCACTTGTGTTGGTGCAGGAAACCACTTTTGCACTTGTATTAGTGTGGAAAAAACATTTTTGCACTTGTGATAGTGTTGGAAAACCACTTTTCGCACTTGTGATAGTGTTGAAAAACCACTTTTCGCACTTGTGTTAGTGTTGAAAAACTACTTTTCGCACTTGTGTTGGTGCAGGCAACCACTTTTGCACTTGCATTAGTGTTGAAAAACCACTTTTCGCACTTGTGTTAGTGTTGAAAAACCACTTTTCACACTTGTGTTGGTGCAGGAAACCACTTTTGCACTTGTATTAGTGTGGAAAAAACACTTTTTGCACTTGTGATAGTGTTGAAAAACCACTTTTCGCACTTGTGTTAGTGTTGAAAAACCACTTTTCGCACTTGTGTTGGTGCAGGAAACCACTTTTGCACTTGTATTAGTGTGGAAAAACCACTTTTCGCACTTGTGATAGTGTTGAAAAACCACTTTTCGCACTTGTGTTTGTGTTGAAAAACCACTTTTCGCACTTGTGTTGGTGCAGGAAACCACTTGTGCACTTGTATTAGTGTTGAAAAACCACTTTTCGCACTTGTGTTGGTGCAGGAAACCACTTTTGCACTTGTATTAGTGTGGAAAAAACACTTTTTGCACTTGTGATAGTATTGAAAAACCACTTTTCGCACTTGTGTTGGTGTTGAAAAACCACTTTTCGCACTTGTGTTGGTGCAGGAAACCACTTTTGCACTTGTATTAGTGTGGAAAAAACACTTTTTGCACTTGTGATAGTGTTGAAAAACCACTTTTCGCGCTTGTGTTAGTGTTGAAAAACCACTTTTCGCACTTGTGTTGGTGCAGGAAACCACTTTTGCACTTGTGTTGGTGCAGGAAACCACTTTTGCACTTGTATTAGTGTGGAAAAACCACTTTTCGCACTTGTGATAGTGTTGAAAAACCACTTTTCGCACTTGTGATAGTGTTGAAATACCACTTTTCGCACTTGTGTTAGTGTTGAAAAACCACTTTTTGCACTTGTGTTGGTGCAGGAAACCACTTTTGCACTTGTATTAGTGTGGAAAACCACTTTTTGCACTTGTGTTAGTGTTGAAAAACCACTTTTCGCACTTGTGTTAGTGTTGAAAAACCACTTTTCGCACTTGTGTTGGTGCAGGAAACCACTTTTGCACTTGTATTAGTGTGGAAGAAAACACTTTTCGCACTTGTGATAGTGTTGAAAAACCACTTTTCGCACTTGTGTTAGTGTTGAAAATCCACTTTTCCCACTTGTGTTGGTGCAGGAAATCACTTTTGCGCTTGTATTAGTGTGGAAAAAACACTTTTCGCACTTGTGATAGTGTTGAAAAACCACTTTTCGCACTTTTTTTTAGTGTTGAAAAACCACTTTTCGCACTTGTGTTGGTGCAGGAAACCACTTTTGCACTTGTATTAGTGTGGAAAAACCACTTTTCGCACTTGTGTTAGTGTTGAAAAACCACTTTTCGCACTTGTGTTAGTGTTGAAAAACCACTTTTCGCACTTGTGTTAGTGTTGAAAATCCACTTTTCCCACTTGCTTTGGTGCAGGAAACCAGTTTTGCACTTGTATTAGTGTGGAAAAACCACTTTTCGCACTTGTGATAGTGTTGAAAAACCACTTTTCGCACTTGTCTTAGTGTTGAAAAACCACTTTTCGCCCTTGTGTTAGTGTTGAAAAACCACTTTTCGCACGTGTTGGTGCAGGAAACCACTTTTGCACTTGTATTAGTGTGGAAAAACCACTTTTCGCACTTGTGATAGTGTGGAAAAACCACTTTTCGCCCTTGTGTTAGTGTTGAAAAACCACTTTTTGCACTTGTGTTGGTGCAGGATACTACTTCTGCATTGTATTAGTGTGGAAAAACCACTTTTCGCACTTGTGATAGTGTTGAAAAACCACTTTTCGCACTTGTGTTAGTGTTGAAAAACCACTTTTCGCACTTGTGTTGGTGCAGCAAACCAATTTTGCACTTGTATTAGTGTTGAAAAACCACTTTTCGCACTTGTGTTGGTGCAGGAAACCACTTTTGCACTTGTATTAGTGTGGAAAAACCCTTTTTGCACTTGTGATAGTGTTGAAAAACCACTTTTTGCACTTGTGTTAGTGTTGAAAAACCACTTTTCGCACTTGTGTTGGTGCAGGAAACCACTTTTGCACTTGTATTAGTGTGGAAAAAACACTTTTTGCACTTGTGATATTGTTGAAAAACCACTTTTCGCACTTGTGTTAGTGTTGAAAAACCACTTTTCGCACTTGTGTTGGTGCAGGAAACCACTTTTGCACTTGTATTAGTGTGGAAAAAACACTTTTTGCACTTGTGATAGTGTTGAAAAACCACTTTTCGCACTTGTGTTAGTGTTGAAAAACCACTTTTCGCACTTGTGTTGGTGCAGGAAACCACTTTTGCACTTGTATTAGTGTGGAAAAAGCACTTTTCGCACTTGTGATAGCGTTGAAAAACCACTTTTCGCACTTGTGTTAGTGTTGAAAAACCACTTTTCGCACTTGTGTTGGGGCAGGAAACCACTTTTGCACTTGTATTAGTGTGGAAAAAACACTTTTCACACTTGTGATAGTGTTGAAAAACCACTTTTCGCACTTGTGTTGGTGCAGGAAACCACTTTTGCACTTGTATTAGTGTGGAAAAAACACTTTTTGCACTTGTGATAGTGTTGAAAAACCACTTTTCGCACTTGCGTTAGTGTTGAAAAACCACTTTTCGCACTTGTGATAGTGTTGAAAAACCACTTTTCGCCCTAGTGTTAGTGTTGAAAAAACACTTTTCGCACTTGTGATAGTGTTGAAAAACCACTTTTCGCACTTGTGTTAGTGTTGAAAAACCACTTTTCGCACTTGTGATAGTGTTGAAAAACCACTTTTCGCACTTGTGTTAGTGTTGAAAAACCACTTTTCGCACTTGTGTTGGTGCAGCAAACCACTTTTGCACTTGTATTAGTGTGGAAAAACCACTTTTCGCACTTGTGTTGTTGCAGGAAACCAGTTTTGCACTTGTATTAGTGTGGAAAAACCACTTTTCGCACTTGTGTTAGTGTTGAAAAACTACTTTTCGCACTTGTGTTAATGTTGAAAAACCACATTTCGCACTTGTGTTGGTGCAGGAAACCACTTTTGCACTTGTATTAGTGTGGGAAAAACACTTTTCGCACTTGTGATAGTGTTGAAAAACCACTTTTCGCAATTGTGATAGTGTTGAAAAACCACTTTTCGCACTTGTGTTAGTGTTGAAAAACCACTTTTCGCACTTGTGTTGGTGCAGGAAACCACTTTTGCACTTGTATTAGTGTTGAAAAACCACTTTTCGCACTTGTGTTGGTGCAGGAAACCACTTTTGCACTTGTATTAGTGTGGAAAAACCACTTTTCGCACTTGTGATAGTGTTGAAAAACCACTTTTCGCACTTGTGTTAGTGTTGAAAAACCACTTTTCGCACTTGTGTTGGTGCAGGAAACCACTTTTGCACTTGTATTAGTGTGGAAAAACCACTTTTCGCACTTGTGTTAGTGTTGAAAAACCACTTTTCGCACTTGTGATAGTGTTGAAAAACCACTTTTCGCACTTGTGTTAGTGTTGAAAAACCACTTTTTGCACTTGTGTTGGTGCAGGAAACCACTTTTGCACTTGTATTAGTGTGGAAAAACCACTTTTCGCACTTGTGTTAGTGTTGAAAAACCACTTTTCGCACTTGTGTTAGTGTTGAAAAACCACTTTTCGCACTTGTGTTAGTGTTGAAAAACCACTTTTCGCACTTGTGTTGGGGCCGGAAACCACGTTTGCACTTGTATTAGTGTGGAAAAAACACTTTTCGCACTTGTGATAGTGTTGAAAAACCACTTTTCGCACTTGTGTTGGTGCAGGAAACCACTTTTGCACTTGTATTAGTGTGGAAAAAACATTTTTGCACTTGTGATAGTGTTGAAAAACCACTTTTCGCACTTGTGTTAGTGTTGAAAAACCACTTTTCCAACATGTGTTGGTGCAGGAAACCACTTTTGCCCTTGTATTAGTGTGCAAAAAACACTTTTCCCACTTGTGATAGTGTTGAAAAACCAGTTTTCGCACTTGTGATAGTGTTGAAAAACCACTTTTCGCACTTGTGTTAGTGTTGAAAAACTACTTTTCGCACTTGTGTTGGTGCAGGCAACCACATTTGCACTTGTATTAGTGTTGAAAAACCACTTTTCGCACTTGTGTTAGTGTTGAAAAACCACTTTTCACACTTGTGTTGGTGCAGGAAACCACTTTTGCACTTGTATTAGTGTGGAAAAAACACTTTTTGCACTTGTGATAGTGTTGAAAAACCACTTTTCGCACTTGTGTTAGTGTTGAAAAACCACTTTTCGCACTTGTGTTGGTGCAGGAAACCACTTTTGCACTTGTATTAGTGTGGAAAAACCACTTTTCGCACTTGTGATAGTGTTGAAAAACCACTTTTCGCACTTGTGTTTGTGTTGAAAAACCACTTTTCGCACTTGTGTTGGTGCAGGAAACCACTTGTGCACTTGTATTAGTGTTGAAAAACCACTTTTCACACTTGTGTTGGTGCAGGAAACCACTTTTGCACTTGTATTAGTGTGGAAAAAACACTTTTTGCACTTGTGATAGTGTTGAAAAACCACTTTTCGCACTTGTGTTAGTGTTGAAAAACCACTTTTCGCACTTGTGTTGGTGCAGGAAACCACTTTTGCACTTGTATTAGTGTGGAAAAAACACTTTTTGCACTTGTGATAGTGTTGAAAAACCACTTTTCGCGCTTGTGTTAGTGTTGAAAAACCACTTTTCGCACTTGTGTTGGTGCAGGAAACCACTTTTGCACTTGTATTAGTGTGGAAAAACCACTTTTCGCACTTGTGATAGCGTTGAAAAACCACTTTTCGCACTTGTGTTAGTGTTGAAAAACCACTGTTCGCACTTGTGTTGGGGCAGGAAACCACTTTTGCACTTGTATTAGTGTGGAAAAAACACTTTTCGCACTTGTGATAGTGTTGAAAAACCACTTTTCGCACTTGTGTTGGTGCAGGAAACCACTTTTGCACTTGTATTAGTGTGGAAAAAACACTTTTTGCACTTGTGATAGTGTTGAAAAACCACTTTTCGCACTTGTGTTGGTGCAGGAAACCACTTTTGCACTTGTATTAGTGTGGAAAAAACACTTTTCGCACTTGTGATAGTGTTGAAAAACCACTTTTCGCACTTGTGTTAGTGTTGAAAAACCACTTTTCGCACTTGTGTTGGTGCAGGAAACCACTTGTGCACTTGTATTAGTGTGGAAAAAACACTTTTTGCACTTGTGATAGTGTTGAAAAACCACATTTCGCACTTGTGTTAGTGTTGAAAATCCACTTTTCCCACTTGCTTTGGTGCAGGAAACCACTTTTGCACTTGTATTAGTGTGGAAAAACCACTTTTCGCACTTGTGTTAGTGTTGAAAAACTACTTTTCGCACTTGTGTTAATGTTGAAAAACCACATTTCGCACTTGTGTTGGTGCAGGAAACCACTTTTGCACTTGTATTTGTGTGGAAAAAACACTTTTCGCACTTGTGATAGTGTTGAAAAACCACTTTTCGCAATTGTGATAGTGTTGAAAAACCACTTTTCGCACTTGTGTTAGTGTTGAAAAACCACTTTTCGCACTTGTGTTGGTGCAGGAAACCACTTTTGCACTTGTATTAGTGTGGAAAAACCACTTTTCGCACTTGTGTTGGTGCAGGAAACCACTTTTGCACTTGTATTAATGTGGAAAAAACACTTTTTGCACTTGTGATAGTGTTGAAAAACCACTTTTCGCACTTGTGTTGGTGCAGGAAACCACTTTTGCACTTGTATTAGTGTGGAAAAACCACTTTTCGCACTTGTGATAGTGTTGAAAAACCACTTTTCGCACTTGTGTTAGTGTTGAAAAACCACTTTTCGCACTTGTGTTGGTGCAGGAAACCACTTTTGCACTTGTATTAGTGTGGAAAAACCACTTTTCGCACTTGTGATAGTGTTGAAAAACCACTTTTCGCACTTGTGATAGTGTTGAAAAACCACTTTTCGCACTTGTGTTAGTGTTGAAAAACCACTTTTTGCACTTGTGTTGGTGCAGGAAACCACTTTTGCACTTGTATTAGTGTGGAAAAACCACTTTTCGCACTTGTGTTAGTGTTGAAAAACCACTTTTCGCACTTGTGTTAGTGTTGAAAAACCACTTTTCGCACTTGTGTTAGTGTTGAAAAACCACTTTTCGCACTTGTGTTGGGGCAGGAAACCACTTTTGCACTTGTATTAGTGTGGAAAAACCACTTTTCGCACTTGTGATAGTGTTGAAAAACCACTTTTCGCACTTGTGTTAGTGTTGAAAAACCACTTTTCGCACTTGTGTTGGTGCAGCAAACCACTTTTGCACTTGTATTAGTGTTGAAAAACCACTTTTCGCACTTGTGTTGGTGCAGGAAACCACTTTTGCACTTGTATTAGTGTGGAAAAAACACTTTTTGCACTTGTGATAGTGTTGAAAAACCACTTTTCGCACTTGTGTTAGTGTTGAAAAACCACTTTTCGCACTTGTGTTGGTGCAGGAAACCACTTTTGCACTTGTATTAGTGTGGAAAAAACACTTTTTGCACTTGTGATAGTGTTGAAAAACCACTTTTCGCACTTGTGTTAGTGTTGAAAAACCACTTTTCGCACTTGTGTTGGTGCAGGAAACCACTTTTGCACTTGTATTAGTGTGGAAAAACCACTTTTCGCACTTGTGATAGCGTTGAAAAACCACTTTTCGCACTTGTGTTTGTGTTGAAAAACCACTTTTCGCACTTGTGTTGGGGCAGGAAACCACTTTTGCACTTGTATTAGTGTGGAAAAAACACTTTTTGCACTTGTGATAGTGTTGAAAAACCACTTTTCGCACTTGTGTTGGTGCAGGAAACCACTTTTGCACTTGTATTAGTGTGGAAAAAACACTTTTTGCACTTGTGATAGTGTTGAAAAACCACTTTTCGCACTTGTGTTAGTGTTGAAAAACCACTTTTCGCACTTGTGTTGGTGCAGGAAACCACTTTTGCACTTGTATTAGTGTGGAAAAAACACTTTTCGCACTTGTGTTAGTGTTGAAAAACCACTTTTCGCACTTGTGTTAGTGTTGAAAAACCACTTTTCGCACTTGTGTTGGTGCAGGAAACCACTTGTGCACTTGTATTAGTGTGGAAAAAACACTTTTTGCACTTGTGATAGTGTTGAAAAACCACATTTCGCACTTGTGTTAGTGTTGAAAATCCACTTTTCCCACTTGCTTTGGTGCAGGAAACCACTTTTGCACTTGTATTAGTGTGGAAAAACCACTTTTCGCACTTGTGATAGTGTTGAAAAACCACTTTTCGCACTTGTCTTAGTGTTGAAAAACCACTTTTCGCCCTTGTGTTAGTGTTGAAAAACCACTTTTCGCACTTGTGTTGGTGCAGGAAACCACTTTTGCACTTGTATTAGTGTGGAAAAACCACTTTTCGCACTTGTGATAGTGTTGAAAAACCACTTTTCGCCCTTGTGTTAGTGTTGAAAAACCACTTTTTGCACTTGTGTTGGTGCAGGAAACTACTTCTGCACTTGTATTAGTGTGGAAAAACCACTTTTCGCACTTGTGATAGTGTTGAAAAACCACTTTTCGCACTTGTGTTAGTGTTGAAAAACCACTTTTCGCACTTGTGTTGGTGCAGCAAACCACTTTTGCACTTGTATTAGTGTGGAAAAACCACTTTTCGCACTTGTGTTGTTGCAGGAAACCACTTTTGCACTTGTATTAGTGTGGAAAAACCACTTTTCGCACTTGTGTTAGTGTTGAAAAACTACTTTTCGCACTTGTGTTAATGTTGAAAAACCACATTTCGCACTTGTGTTGGTGCAGGAAACCACTTTTGCACTTGTATTAGTGTGGAAAAAACACTTTTCGCACTTGTGATAGTGTTGAAAAACCACTTTTCGCACTTGTGATAGTGTTGAAAAACCACTTTTCGCACTTGTGTTAGTGTTGAAAAACCACTTTTCGCACGTGTTGGTGCAGCAAACCACTTTTGCACTTGTATTAGTGTGGAAAAACCACTTTTCGCACTTGTGTTGTTGCAGGAAACCACTTTTGCACTTGTATTAGTGTGGAAAAACCACTTTTCGCACTTGTGTTAGTGTTGAAAAACTACTTTTCACACTTGTGTTAATGTTGAAAAACCACATTTCGCACTTGTGATGGTGTTGAAAAACCACTTTTCGCACTTGTGATAGTTTTGAAAAACCACTTTTCGCACTTTTGTTAGTGTTGAAAAACCACTTTTCGCACTTGTGTTGGTGCAGGAAACCACTTTTGCACTTGTATTAGTGTGGAAAAACCACTTTTCGCACTTGTGTTGGTGCAGGAAACCACTTTTGCACTTGTATTAATGTGGAAAAAACACTTTTTGCACTTGTGATAGTGTTGAAAAACCACTTTTCGCACTTGTGTTAGTGTTGAAAAACCACTTTTCGCACTTGTGTTGGTGCAGGAAACCACTTTTGCACTTGTATTAGTGTGGAAAAACCACTTTTCGCACTTGTGATAGTGTTGAAAAACCACTTTTCGCATTTGTGTTAGTGTTGAAAAACCACTTTTTGCACTTGTGTTGGTGCAGGAAACCACTTTTGCACTTGTATTAGTGTGGAAAAACCACTTTTCGCACTTGTGTTAGTGTTGAAAAACCACTTTTCGCACTTGTGTTAGTGTTGAAAAACCACTTTTCGCACTTGTGTTAGTGTTGAAAAACCACTTTTCGCACTTGTGTTGGGGCAGGAAACCACTTTTGCACTTGTATTAGTGTGGAAAAACCACTTTTCGCACTTGTGATAGTGTTGAAAAACCACTTTTCGCACTTGTGTTAGTGTTGAAAAACCACTTTTCGCACTTGTGTTGGTGCAGCAAACCACTTTTGCACTTGTATTAGTGTTGAAAAACCACTTTTCGCACTTGTGTTGGTGCAGGAAACCACTTTTGCACTTGTATTAGTGTGGAAAAAACACTTTTTGCACTTGTGATAGTGTTGAAAAACCACTTTTCGCACTTGTGTTAGTGTTGAAAAACCACTTTTCGCACTTGTGTTGGTGCAGGAAACCACTTTTGCACTTGTATTAGTGTGGAAAAAACACTTTTTGCACTTGTGATAGTGTTGAAAAACCACTTTTCGCACTTGTGTTAGTGTTGAAAAACCACTTTTCGCACTTGTGTTGGTGCAGGAAACCACTTTTGCACTTGTATTAGTGTGGAAAAACCACTTTTCGCACTTGTGATAGCGTTGAAAAACCACTTTTCGCACTTGTGTTTGTGTTGAAAAACCACTTTTCGCACTTGTGTTGGGGCAGGAAACCACTTTTGCACTTGTATTAGTGTGGAAAAAACACTTTTTGCACTTGTGATAGTGTTGAAAAACCACTTTTCGCACTTGTGTTGGTGCAGGAAACCACTTTTGCACTTGTATTAGTGTGGAAAAAACACTTTTTGCACTTGTGATAGTGTTGAAAAACCACTTTTCGCACTTGTGTTAGTGTTGAAAAACCACTTTTCGCACTTGTGTTGGTGCAGGAAACCACTTTTGCACTTGTATTAGTGTGGAAAAAACACTTTTCGCACTTGTGATAGTGTTGAAAAACCACTTTTCGCACTTGTGTTAGTGTTGAAAAACCACTTTTCGCACTTGTGTTGGTGCAGGAAACCACTTGTGCACTTGTATTAGTGTGGAAAAAACACTTTTTGCACTTGTGATAGTGTTGAAAAACCACATTTCGCACTTGTGTTAGTGTTGAAAATCCACTTTTCCCACTTGCTTTGGTGCAGGAAACCACTTTTGCACTTGTATTAGTGTGGAAAAACCACTTTTCGCACTTGTGATAGTGTTGAAAAACCACTTTTCGCACTTGTCTTAGTGTTGAAAAACCACTTTTCGCCCTTGTGTTAGTGTTGAAAAACCACTTTTCGCACTTGTGTTGGTGCAGGAAACCACTTTTGCACTTGTATTAGTGTGGAAAAACCACTTTTCGCACTTGTGATAGTGTTGAAAAACCACTTTTCGCCCTTGTGTTAGTGTTGAAAAACCACTTTTTGCACTTGTGTTGGTGCAGGAAACTACTTCTGCACTTGTATTAGTGTGGAAAAACCACTTTTCGCACTTGTGATAGTGTTGAAAAACCACTTTTCGCACTTGTGTTAGTGTTGAAAAACCACTTTTCGCACTTGTGTTGGTGCAGCAAACCACTTTTGCACTTGTATTAGTGTGGAAAAACCACTTTTCGCACTTGTGTTGTTGCAGGAAACCACTTTTGCACTTGTATTAGTGTGGAAAAACCACTTTTCGCACTTGTGTTAGTGTTGAAAAACTACTTTTCGCACTTGTGTTAATGTTGAAAAACCACATTTCGCACTTGTGTTGGTGCAGGAAACCACTTTTGCACTTGTATTAGTGTGGAAAAAACACTTTTCGCACTTGTGATAGTGTTGAAAAACCACTTTTCGCACTTGTGATAGTGTTGAAAAACCACTTTTCGCACTTGTGTTAGTGTTGAAAAACCACTTTTCGCACGTGTTGGTGCAGCAAACCACTTTTGCACTTGTATTAGTGTGGAAAAACCACTTTTCGCACTTGTGTTGTTGCAGGAAACCACTTTTGCACTTGTATTAGTGTGGAAAAACCACTTTTCGCACTTGTGTTAGTGTTGAAAAACTACTTTTCACACTTGTGTTAATGTTGAAAAACCACATTTCGCACTTGTGATGGTGTTGAAAAACCACTTTTCGCACTTGTGATAGTTTTGAAAAACCACTTTTCACACTTTTGTTAGTGTTGAAAAACCACTTTTCGCACTTGTGTTGGTGCAGGAAACCACTTTTGCACTTGTATTAGTGTGGAAAAACCACTTTTCGCACTTGTGTTGGTGCAGGAAACCACTTTTGCACTTGTATTAATGTGGAAAAAACACTTTTTGCACTTGTGATAGTGTTGAAAAACCACTTTTCGCACTTGTGTTAGTGTTGAAAAACCACTTTTCGCACTTGTGTTGGTGCAGGAAACCACTTTTGCACTTGTATTAGTGTGGAAAAACCACTTTTCGCACTTGTGATAGTGTTGAAAAACCACTTTTCGCATTTGTGTTAGTGTTGAAAAACCACTTTTTGCACTTGTGTTGGTGCAGGAAACCACTTTTGCACTTGTATTAGTGTGGAAAAACCACTTTTCGCACTTGTGATAGTGTTGAAAAACCACTTTTCGCACTTGTGATAGTGTTGAAATACCACTTTTCGCACTTGTGTTAGTGTTGAAAAACCACTTTTTGCACTTGTGTTGGTGCAGGAAACCACTTTTGCACTTGTATTAGTGTGGAAAACCACTTTTCGCACTTGTGTTAGTGTTGAAAAACCACTTTTCGCACTTGTGTTAGTGTTGAAAAACTACTTTTCGCACTTGTGTTGGTGCAGGAAACCACTTTTGCACTTGTATTAGTGTGGAAGAAAACACTTTTCGCACTTGTGATAGTGTTGAAAAACCACTTTTCGCACTTGTGTTAGTGTTGAAAATCCACTTTTCCCACTTGTGTTGGTGCAGGAAACCACTTTTGCGCTTGTATTAGTGTGGAAAAAACACTTTTCGCACTTGTGATAGTGTTGAAAAACCACTTTTCGCACTTTTTTTTAGTGTTGAAAAACCACTTTTTGCACTTGTGTTGGTGCAGGAAACCACTTTTGCACTTGTATTAGTGTGGAAAAACCACTTTTCGCACTTGTGTTAGTGTTGAAAAACCACTTTTCGCACTTGTGTTAGTGTTGAAAAACCACTTTTCGCACTTGTGTTAGTGTTGAAAATCCACTTTTCCCACTTGCTTTGGTGCAGGAAACCACTTTTGCACTTGTATTAGTGTGGAAAAACCACTTTTCGCACTTGTGATAGTGTTGAAAAACCACTTTTCGCACTTGTCTTAGTGTGGAAAAACCACTTTTCGCCCTTGTGTTAGTGTTGAAAAACCACTTTTTGCACTTGTGTTGGTGCAGGAAACTACTTCTGCACTTGTATTAGTGTGGAAAAACCACTTTTCGCACTTGTGATAGTGTTGAAAAACCACTTTTCGCACTTGTGTTAGTGTTGAAAAACCACTTTTCGCACTTGTGTTGGTGCAGCAAACCACTTTTGCACTTGTATTAGTGTTGAAAAACCACTTTTCGCACTTGTGTTGGTGCAGGAAACCACTTTTGCACTTGTATTAGTGTGGAAAAAACACTTTTTGCACTTGTGATAGTGTTGAAAAACCACTTTTTGCACTTGTGTTAGTGTTGAAAAACCACTTTTCGCACTTGTGTTGGTGCAGGAAACCACTTTTGCACTTGTATTAGTGTGGAAAAAACACTTTTTGCACTTGTGATAGTGTTGAAAAACCACTTTTCGCACTTGTGTTAGTGTTGAAAAACCACTTTTCGCACTTGTGTTGGTGCAGGAAACCACTTTTGCACTTGTATTAGTGTGGAAAAAACACTTTTTGCACTTGTGATAGTGTTGAAAAACCACTTTTTGCACTTGTGTTAGTGTTGAAAAACCACTTTTCGCACTTGTGTTGGTGCAGGAAACCACTTTTGCACTTGTATTAGTGTGGAAAAACCACTTTTCGCACTTGTGATAGCGTTGAAAAACCACTTTTCGCACTTGTGTTAGTGTTGAAAAACCACTTTTCGCCCTTGTGTTGGGGCAGGAAACCACTTTTGCACTTGTATTAGTGTGGAAAAAACACTTTTCACACTTGTGATAGTGTTGAAAAACCACTTTTCGCACTTGTGTTGGTGCAGGAAACCACTTTTGCACTTGTATTAGTGTGGAAAAAACACTTTTTGCACTTGTGATAGTGTTGAAAAACCACTTTTCGCACTTGTGTTAGTGTTGAAAAACAACTTTTCGCACTTGTGATAGTGTTGAAAAACCACTTTTCGCCCTAGTGTTAGTGTTGAAAAACCACTTTTCGCACTTGTGATAGTGTTGAAAAACCACTTTTCGCACTTGTGTTAGTGTTGAAAAACCACTTTTTGCACTTGTGTTAGTGTTGAAAAACCACTTTTCGCACTTGTGTTGGTGCAGCAAACCACTTTTGCACTTGTATTAGTGTGGAAAAACCACTTTTCGCACTTGTGTTGTTGCAGGAAACCAGTTTTGCACTTGTATTAGTGTGGAAAAACCACTTTTCGCACTTGTGTTAGTGTTGAAAAACTACTTTTCGCACTTGTGTTAATGTTGAAAAACCACATTTCGCACTTGTGTTGGTGCAGGAAACCACTTTTGCACTTGTATTAGTGTGGAAAAAACACTTTTCGCACTTGTGATAGTGTTGAAAAACCACTTTTCGCAATTGTGATAGTGTTGAAAAACCACTTTTCGCACTTGTGTTAGTGTTGAAAAACCACTTTTCGCACTTGTGTTGGTGCAGGAAACCACTTTTGCACTTGTATTAGTGTGGAAAAACCACTTTTCGCACTTGTGTTGGTGCAGGAAACCACTTTTGCACTTGTATTAATGTGGAAAAAACACTTTTTGCACTTGTGATAGTGTTGAAAAACCACTTTTCGCACTTGTGTTGGTGCAGGAAACCACTTTTGCACTTGTATTAGTGTGGAAAAACCACTTTTCGCACTTGTGATAGTGTTGAAAAACCACTTTTCGCACTTGTGTTAGTGTTGAAAAACCACTTTTCACACTTGTGTTGGTGCAGGAAACCACTTTTGCACTTGTATTAGTGTGGAAAAAACACTTTTCGCACTTGTGATAGTGTTGAAAAACCACTTTTCGCACTTGTGTTGGTGCAGGAAACCACTTTTGCACTTGTATTAGTGTGGAAAAAACATTTTTGCACTTGTGATAGTGTTGAAAAACCACTTTTCGCACTTGTGTTAGTGTTGAAAAACCACTTTTTGCACTTGTGTTGGTGCAGGAAACCACTTTTGCACTTGTATTAGTGTGGAAAAACCACTTTTCGCACTTGTGATAGTGTTGAAAAACCACTTTTCGCACTTGTGATAGTGTTGAAATACCACTTTTCGCACTTGTGTTAGTGTTGAAAAACCACTTTTTGCACTTGTGTTGGTGCAGGAAACCACTTTTGCACTTGTATTAGTGTGGAAAACCACTTTTCGCACTTGTGTTAGTGTTGAAAAACCACTTTTCGCACTTGTGTTAGTGTTTAAAAACTACTTTTCGCACTTGTGTTGGTGCAGGAAACCACTTTTGCACTTGTATTAGTGTGGAAGAAAACACTTTTCGCACTTGTGATAGTGTTGAAAAACCACTTTTCGCACTTGTGTTAGTGTTGAAAATCTACTTTTCCCACTTGTGTTGGTGCAGGAAACCACTTTTGCGCTTGTATTAGTATGGAAAAAACACTTTTCGCACTTGTGATAGTGTTGAAAAACCACTTTTCGCACTTTTTTTTAGTGTTGAAAAACCACTTTTTGCACTTGTGTTGGTGCAGGAAACCACTTTTGCACTTGTATTAGTGTGGAAAAACCACTTTTCGCACTTGTGTTAGTGTTGAAAAACCACTTTTCGCACTTGTGTTAGTGTTGAAAAACCACTTTTCGCACTTGTGTTAGTGTTGAAAATCCACTTTTCCCACTTGCTTTGGTGCAGGAAACCACTTTTGCACTTGTATTAGTGTGGAAAAACCACTTTTCGCACTTGTGATAGTGTTGAAAAACCACTTTTCGCACTTGTCTTAGTGTGGAAAAACCACTTTTCGCCCCTGTGTTAGTGTTGAAAAACCACTTTTTGCACTTGTGTTGGTGCAGGAAACTACTTCTGCACTTGTATTAGTGTGGAAAAACCACTTTTCGCACTTGTGATAGTGTTGAAAAACCACTTTTCGCAATTGTGTTAGTGTTGAAAAACCACTTTTCGCACTTGTGTTGGTGCAGCAAACCACTTTTGCACTTGTATTAGTGTTGAAAAACCACTTTTCGCACTTGTGTTGGTGCAGGAAACCACTTTTGCACTTGTATTAGTGTGGAAAAAACACTTTTTGCACTTGTGATAGTGTTGAAAAACCACTTTTTGCACTTGTGTTAGTGTTGAAAAACCACTTTTCGCACTTGTGTTGGTGCAGGAAACCACTTTTGCACTTGTATTAGTGTGGAAAAAACACTTTTTGCACTTGTGATAGTGTTGAAAAACCACTTTTCGCACTTGTGTTAGTGTTGAAAAACCACTTTTCGCACTTGTGTTGGTGCAGGAAACCACATTTGCACTTGTATTAGTGTGGAAAAAACACTTTTTGCACTTGTGATAGTGTTGAAAAACCACTTTTCGCACTTGTGTTAGTGTTGAAAAACCACTTTTCGCACTTGTGTTGGTGCAGGAAACCACTTTTGCACTTGTATTAGTGTGGAAAAACCACTTTTTGCACTTGTGATAGCGTTGAAAAACCACTTTTCGCACTTGTGTTAGTGTTGAAAAACCACTTTTCGCCCTTGTGTTGGGGCAGGAAACCACTTTTGCACTTGTATTAGTGTGGAAAAAACACTTTTCACACTTGTGATAGTGTTGAAAAACCACTTTTCGCACTTGTGTTGGTGCAGGAAACCACTTTTGCACTTGTATTAGTGTGGAAAAAACACTTTTTGCACTTGTGATAGTGTTGAAAAACCACTTTTCGCACTTGTGTTAGTGTTGAAAAACAACTTTTCGCACTTGTGATAGTGTTGAAAAACCACTTTTCGCCCTAGTGTTAGTGTTGAAAAACCACTTTTCGCACTTGTGATAGTGTTGAAAAACCACTTTTCGCACTTGTGTTAGTGTTGAAAAACCACTTTTCGCACTTGTGATAGTGTTGAAAAACCACTTTTTGCACTTGTGTTAGTGTTGAAAAACCACTTTTCGCACTTGTGTTGGTGCAGGAAACCACTTTTCGCACTTGTGTTAGTGTTGAAAAACCACTTTTCGCACTTGTGATGTTGTTGAAAAACCACTTTTTGCACTTGTATTAGTGTGGAAAAACCACTTTTCGCACTTGTGTTAGTGTTGAAAAACTACTTTTCGCACTTGTGTTAATGTTGAAAAACCACATTTCGCACTTGTGTTGGTGCAGGAAACCACTTTTGCACTTGTATTAGTGTGGAAAAAACACTTTTCGCACTTGTGATAGTGTTGAAAAACCACTTTTCGCAATTGTGATAGTGTTGAAAAACCACTTTTCGCACTTGTGTTAGTGTTGAAAAACCACTTTTCGCACTTGTGTTGGTGCAGGAAACCACTTTTGCACTTGTATTAGTGTGGAAAAACCACTTTTCGCACTTGTGTTGGTGCAGGAAACCACTTTTGCACTTGTATTAATGTGGAAAAAACACTTTTTGCACTTGTGATAGTGTTGAAAAACCACTTTTCGCACTTGTGTTGGTGCAGGAAACCACTTTTGCACTTGTATTAGTGTGGAAAAACCACTTTTCGCACTTGTGATAGTGTTGAAAAACCACTTTTCGCACTTGTGTTAGTGTTGAAAAACCACTTTTCACACTTGTGTTGGTGCAGGAAACCACTTTTGCACTTGTATTAGTGTGGAAAAACCACTTTTCGCACTTGTGTTAGTGTTGAAAAACCACTTTTCGCACTTGTGATAGTGTTGAAAAACCACTTTTCGCACTTGTGTTAGTGTTGAAAAACCACTTTTTGCACTTGTGTTGGTGCAGGAAACCACTTTTGCACTTGTATTAGTGTGGAAAAACCACTTTTCGCACTTGTGTTAGTGTTGAAAAACCACTTTTCGCACTTGTGTTAGTGTTGAAAAACCACTTTTCGCACTTGTGTTAGTGTTGAAAAACCACTTTTCGCACTTGTGTTGGGGCCGGAAACCACTTTTGCACTTGTATTAGTGTGGAAAAAACACTTTTCGCACTTGTGATAGTGTTGAAAAACCACTTTTCGCACTTGTGTTGGTGCAGGAAACCACTTTTGCACTTGTATTAGTGTGGAAAAAACATTTTTGCACTTGTGATAGTGTTGAAAAACCACTTTTCGCACTTGTGTTAGTGTTAAAAAAACACTTTTCCCACATGTGTTGGTGCAGGAAACCACTTTTGCCCTTGTATTAGTGTGCAAAAAACACTTTTCGCACTTGTGATAGTGTTGAAAAACCAGTTTTCGCACTTGTGATAGTGTTGAAAAACCACTTTTCGCACTTGTGTTAGTGTTGAAAAACCACTTTTCGCACTTGTGTTGGTGCAGGCAACCACTTTTGCACTTGTATTAGTGTTGAAAAACCACTTTTCGCACTTGTGTTAGTGTTGAAAAACCACTTTTCACACTTGTGTTGGTGCAGGAAACCACTTTTGCACTTGTATCAGTGTGGAAAAAACACTTTTTGCACTTGTGATAGTGTTGAAAAACCACTTTTCCCACATGTGTTGGTGCAGGAAACCACTTTTGCCCTTGTATTAGTGTGCAAAAAACACTTTTCGCACTTGTGATAGTGTTGAAAAACCAGTTTTCGCACTTGTGATGGTGTTGAAAAACCACTTTTCGCACTTGTGATAGTTTTGAAAAACCACTTTTCGCACTTTTGTTAGTGTTGAAAAACCACTTTTCGCACTTGTGTTGGTGCAGGAAACCACTTTTGCACTTGTATTAGTGTGGAAAAACCACTTTTCGCACTTGTGTTGATGCAGGAAACCACTTTTGCACTTGTATTAATGTGGAAAAAACACTTTTTGCACTTGTGATAGTGTTGAAAAACCACTTTTTGCACTTGTGTTAGTGTTGAAAAACCACTTTTCGCACTTGTGTTGGTGCAGGAAACCACTTTTGCACTTGTATTCGTGTGGAAAAACCACTTTTCGCACTTGTGATAGTGTTGAAAAACCACTTTTCGCACTTGTGTTAGTGTTGAAAAACCACTTTTTGCACTTGTGTTGGTGCAGGAAACCACTTTTGCACTTGTATTAGTGTGGAAAAACCACTTTTCGCACTTGTGATAGTGTTGAAAAACCACTTTTCGCACTTGTGATAGTGTTGAAATACCACTTTTCGCACTTGTGTTAGTGTTGAAAAACCACTTTTTGCACTTGTGTTGGTGCAGGAAACCACTTTTGCACTTGTATTAGTGTGGAAAAACCACTTTTCGCACTTGTGATAGTGTTGAAAAACCACTTTTCGCACTTGTGATAGTGTTGAAATACCACTTTTCGCACTTGTGTTAGTGTTGAAAAACCACTTTTCCCACTTGTGTTGGTGCAGGAAACCACTTTTGCACTTGTATTAGTGTGGAAAAACCACTTTTCGCACTTGTGATAGTGTTGAAAAACCACTTTTCGCACTTGTCTTAGTGTTGAAAAACCACTTTTCGCCCTTGTGTTAGTGTTGAAAAACCACTTTTCGCACTTGTGTTGGTGCAGGAAACCACTTTTGCACTTGTATTAGTGTGGAAAAACCACTTTTCGCACTTGTGATAGTGTTGAAAAACCACTTTTCGCCCTTGTGTTAGTGTTGAAAAACCACTTTTTGCACTTGTGTTGGTGCAGGAAACTACTTCTGCACTTGTATTAGTGTGGAAAAACCACTTTTCGCACTTGTGATAGTGTTGAAAAACCACTTTTCGCACTTGTGTTAGTGTTGAAAAACCACTTTTCGCACTTGTGTTGGTGCAGCAAACCACTTTTGCACTTGTATTAGTGTGGAAAAACCACTTTTCGCACTTGTGTTGTTGCAGGAAACCACTTTTGCACTTGTATTAGTGTGGAAAAACCACTTTTCGCACTTGTGTTAGTGTTGAAAAACTACTTTTCGCACTTGTGTTAATGTTGAAAAACCACATTTCGCACTTGTGTTGGTGCAGGAAACCACTTTTGCACTTGTATTAGTGTGGAAAAAACACTTTTCGCACTTGTGATAGTGTTGAAAAACCACTTTTCGCACTTGTGATAGTGTTGAAAAACCACTTTTCGCACTTGTGTTAGTGTTGAAAAACCACTTTTCGCACGTGTTGGTGCAGCAAACCACTTTTGCACTTGTATTAGTGTGGAAAAACCACTTTTCGCACTTGTGTTGTTGCAGGAAACCACTTTTGCACTTGTATTAGTGTGGAAAAACCACTTTTCGCACTTGTGTTAGTGTTGAAAAACCACATTTCGCACTTGTGATGGTGTTGAAAAACCACTTTTCGCACTTGTGATAGTTTTGAAAAACCACTTTTCGCACTTTTGTTAGTGTTGAAAAACCACTTTTCGCACTTGTGTTGGTGCAGGAAACCACTTTTGCACTTGTATTAGTGTGGAAAAACCACTTTTCGCACTTGTGTTGGTGCAGGAAACCACTTTTGCACTTGTATTAATGTGGAAAAAACACTTTTTGCACTTGTGATAGTGTTGAAAAACCACTTTTCGCACTTGTGTTAGTGTTGAAAAACCACTTTTCGCACTTGTGTTGGTGCAGGAAACCACTTTTGCACTTGTATTAGTGTGGAAAAACCACTTTTCGCACTTGTGATAGTGTTGAAAAACCACTTTTCGCATTTGTGTTAGTGTTGAAAAACCACTTTTTGCACTTGTGTTGGTGCAGGAAACCACTTTTGCACTTGTATTAGTGTGGAAAAACCACTTTTCGCACTTGTGATAGTGTTGAAAAACCACTTTTCGCACTTGTGATAGTGTTGAAATACCACTTTTCGCACTTGTGTTAGTGTTGAAAAACCACTTTTTGCACTTGTGTTGGTGCAGGAAACCACTTTTGCACTTGTATTAGTGTGGAAAACCACTTTTCGCACTTGTGTTAGTGTTGAAAAACCACTTTTCGCACTTGTGTTAGTGTTGAAAAGCTACTTTTCGCACTTGTGTTGGTGCAGGAAACCACTTTTGCACTTGTATTAGTGTGGAAGAAAACACTTTTCGCACTTGTGATAGTGTTGAAAAACCACTTTTCGCACTTGTGTTAGTGTTGAAAATCCACTTTTCCCACTTGTGTTGGTGCAGGAAACCACTTTTGCGCTTGTATTAGTGTGGAAAAAACACTTTTCGCACTTGTGATAGTGTTGAAAAACCACTTTTCGCACTTTTTTTTAGTGTTGAAAAACCACTTTTTGCACTTGTGTTGGTGCAGGAAACCACTTTTGCACTTGTATTAGTGTGGAAAAACCACTTTTCGCACTTGTGTTAGTGTTGAAAAACCACTTTTCGCACTTGTGTTAGTGTTGAAAAACCACTTTTCGCACTTGTGTTAGTGTTGAAAATCCACTTTTCCCACTTGCTTTGGTGCAGGAAACCACTTTTGCACTTGTATTAGTGTGGAAAAACCACTTTTCGCACTTGTGATAGTGTTGAAAAACCACTTTTCGCACTTGTCTTAGTGTGGAAAAACCACTTTTCGCCCTTGTGTTAGTGTTGAAAAACCACTTTTTGCACTTGTGTTGGTGCAGGAAACTACTTCTGCACTTGTATTAGTGTGGAAAAACCACTTTTCGCACTTGTGATAGTGTTGAAAAACCACTTTTCGCACTTGTGTTAGTGTTGAAAAACCACTTTTCGCACTTGTGTTGGTGCAGCAAACCACTTTTGCACTTGTATTAGTGTTGAAAAACCACTTTTCGCACTTGTGTTGGTGCAGGAAACCACTTTTGCACTTGTATTAGTGTGGAAAAAACACTTTTTGCACTTGTGATAGTGTTGAAAAACCACTTTTTGCACTTGTGTTAGTGTTGAAAAACCACTTTTCGCACTTGTGTTGGTGCAGGAAACCACTTTTGCACTTGTATTAGTGTGGAAAAAACACTTTTTGCACTTGTGATAGTGTTGAAAAACCACTTTTCGCACTTGTGTTAGTGTTGAAAAACCACTTTTCGCACTTGTGTTGGTGCAGGAAACCACTTTTGCACTTGTATTAGTGTGGAAAAAACACTTTTTGCACTTGTGATAGTGTTGAAAAACCACTTTTCGCACTTGTGTTAGTGTTGAAAAACCACTTTTCGCACTTGTGTTGGTGCAGGAAACCACTTTTGCACTTGTATTAGTGTGGAAAAAACCACTTTTCGCACTTGTGATAGCGTTGAAAAACCACTTTTCGCACTTGTGTTAGTGTTGAAAAACCACTTTTCGCCCTTGTGTTGGGGCAGGAAACCACTTTTGCACTTGTATTAGTGTGGAAAAAACACTTTTCACACTTGTGATAGTGTTGAAAAACCACTTTTCGCACTTTTTTTTTTTTTTTTTTTTTTTTTTTGTATACAAGATCGAGGCTCGTGAAAGAGCGAACATTAATCACACAGAAAGACAAACCGACACATAAAACATATAACATAGGGAGCGGTAGACAAGATGGGGAGAGAGGGGGAAGGACACAAACACAACATTTGAGAGCATGGACCGAGAGACACTTGTGTTGAAAAACCACTTTTCGCACTTGTGTTGGTGCAGGAAACCACTTTTGCACTTGTATTAGTGTGGAAAAAACACTTTTTGCACTTGTGATAGTGTTGAAAAACCACTTTTCGCACTTGTGTTAGTGTTGAAAAACAACTTTTCGCACTTGTGATAGTGTTGAAAAACCACTTTTCGCCCTCGTGTTAGTGTTGAAAAACCACTTTTCGCACTTGTGATAGTGTTGAAAAACCACTTTTCGCACTTGTGTTAGTGTTGAAAAACCACTTTTCGCACTTGTGATAGTGTTGAAAAACCACTTTTTGCACTTGTGTTAGTGTTGAAAAACCACTTTTCGCACTTGTATTAGTGTGGAAAAACCACTTTTCGCACTTGTGTTGTTGCAGGAAACCAGTTTTGCACTTGTATTAGTGTGGAAAAACCACTTTTCGCACTTGTGTTAGTGTTGAAAAACTACTTTTCGCACTTGTGTTAATGTTGAAAAACCACATTTCGCACTTGTGTTGGTGCAGGAAACCACTTTTGCACTTGTATTAGTGTGGAAAAAACACTTTTCGCACTTGTGATAGTGTTGAAAAACCACTTTTCGCAATTGTGATAGTGTTGAAAAACCACTTTTCGCTCTTGTGTTAGTGTTGAAAAACCACTTTTCGCACTTGTGTTGGTGCAGGAAACCACTTTTGCACTTGTATTAGTGTGGAAAAACCACTTTTCGCACTTGTGTTGGTGCAGGAAACCACTTTTGCACTTGTATTAATGTGGAAAAAACACTTTTTGCACTTGTGATAGTGTTGAAAAACCACTTTTCGCACTTGTGTTGGTGCAGGAAACCACTTTTGCACTTGTATTAGTGTGGAAAAACCACTTTTCGCACTTGTGATAGTGTTGAAAAACCACTTTTCGCACTTGTGTTAGTGTTGAAAAACCACTTTTCACACTTGTGTTGGTGCAGGAAACCACTTTTGCACTTGTATTAGTGTGGAAAAACCACTTTTCGCACTTGTGATAGTGTTGAAAAACCACTTTTCGCAATTGTGATAGTGTTGAAAAACCACTTTTCGCACTTGTGTTAGTGTTGAAAAACCACTTTTCGCACTTGTGTTGGTGCAGGAAACCACTTTTGCACTTGTATTAGTGTGGAAAAACCACTTTTCGCACTTGTGTTGGTGCAGGAAACCACTTTTGCACTTGTATTAATGTGGAAAAAACACTTTTTGCACTTGTGATAGTGTTGAAAAACCACTTTTCGCACTTGTGTTGGTGCAGGAAACCACTTTTGCACTTGTATTAGTGTGGAAAAACCACTTTTCGCACTTGTGATAGTGTTGAAAAACCACTTTTCGCACTTGTGTTAGTGTTGAAAAACCACTTTTCACACTTGTGTTGGTGCAGGAAACCACTTTTGCACTTGTATTAGTGTGGAAAAACCACTTTTCGCACTTGTGTTAGTGTTGAAAAACCACTTTTCGCACTTGTGATAGTGTTGAAAAACCACTTTTCGCACTTGTGTTAGTGTTGAAAAACCACTTTTTGCACTTGTGTTGGTGCAGGAAACCACTTTTGCACTTGTATTAGTGTGGAAAAACCACTTTTCGCACTTGTGTTAGTGTTGAAAAACCACTTTTCGCACTTGTGTTAGTGTTGAAAAACCACTTTTCGCACTTGTGTTAGTGTTGAAAAACCACTTTTCGCACTTGTGTTGGGGCCGGAAACCACTTTTGCACTTGTATTAGTGTGGAAAAAACACTTTTCGCACTTGTGATAGTGTTGAAAAACCACTTTTCGCACTTGTGTTGGTGCAGGAAACCACTTTTGCACTTGTATTAGTGTGGAAAAAACATTTTTGCACTTGTGATAGTGTTGAAAAACCACTTTTCGCACTTGTGTTAGTGTTAAAAAAACACTTTTCCCACATGTGTTGGTGCAGGAAACCACTTTTGCCCTTGTATTAGTGTGCAAAAAACACTTTTCGCACTTGTGATAGTGTTGAAAAACCAGTTTTCGCACTTGTGATAGTGTTGAAAAACCACTTTTCGCACTTGTGTTAGTGTTGAAAAACCACTTTTCGCACTTGTGTTGGTGCAGGCAACCACTTTTGCACTTGTATTAGTGTTGAAAAACCACTTTTCGCACTTGTGTTAGTGTTGAAAAACCACTTTTCACACTTGTGTTGGTGCAGGAAACCACTTTTGCACTTGTATCAGTGTGGAAAAAACACTTTTTGCACTTGTGATAGTGTTGAAAAACCACTTTTCCCACATGTGTTGGTGCAGGAAACCACTTTTGCCCTTGTATTAGTGTGCAAAAAACACTTTTCGCACTTGTGATAGTGTTGAAAAACCAGTTTTCGCACTTGTGATGGTGTTGAAAAACCACTTTTCGCACTTGTGATAGTTTTGAAAAACCACTTTTCGCACTTTTGTTAGTGTTGAAAAACCACTTTTCGCACTTGTGTTGGTGCAGGAAACCACTTTTGCACTTGTATTAGTGTGGAAAAACCACTTTTCGCACTTGTGTTGATGCAGGAAACCACTTTTGCACTTGTATTAATGTGGAAAAAACACTTTTTGCACTTGTGATAGTGTTGAAAAACCACTTTTTGCACTTGTGTTAGTGTTGAAAAACCACTTTTCGCACTTGTGTTGGTGCAGGAAACCACTTTTGCACTTGTATTCGTGTGGAAAAACCACTTTTCGCACTTGTGATAGTGTTGAAAAACCACTTTTCGCACTTGTGTTAGTGTTGAAAAACCACTTTTTGCACTTGTGTTGGTGCAGGAAACCACTTTTGCACTTGTATTAGTGTGGAAAAACCACTTTTCGCACTTGTGATAGTGTTGAAAAACCACTTTTCGCACTTGTGATAGTGTTGAAATACCACTTTTCGCACTTGTGTTAGTGTTGAAAAACCACTTTTTGCACTTGTGTTGGTGCAGGAAACCACTTTTGCACTTGTATTAGTGTGGAAAAACCACTTTTCGCACTTGTGATAGTGTTGAAAAACCACTTTTCGCACTTGTGATAGTGTTGAAATACCACTTTTCGCACTTGTGTTAGTGTTGAAAAACCACTTTTCCCACTTGTGTTGGTGCAGGAAACCACTTTTGCACTTGTATTAGTGTGGAAAAACCACTTTTCGCACTTGTGATAGTGTTGAAAAACCACTTTTCGCACTTGTCTTAGTGTTGAAAAACCACTTTTCGCCCTTGTGTTAGTGTTGAAAAACCACTTTTCGCACTTGTGTTGGTGCAGGAAACCACTTTTGCACTTGTATTAGTGTGGAAAAACCACTTTTCGCACTTGTGATAGTGTTGAAAAACCACTTTTCGCCCTTGTGTTAGTGTTGAAAAACCACTTTTTGCACTTGTGTTGGTGCAGGAAACTACTTCTGCACTTGTATTAGTGTGGAAAAACCACTTTTCGCACTTGTGATAGTGTTGAAAAACCACTTTTCGCACTTGTGTTAGTGTTGAAAAACCACTTTTCGCACTTGTGTTGGTGCAGCAAACCACTTTTGCACTTGTATTAGTGTGGAAAAACCACTTTTCGCACTTGTGTTGTTGCAGGAAACCACTTTTGCACTTGTATTAGTGTGGAAAAACCACTTTTCGCACTTGTGTTAGTGTTGAAAAACTACTTTTCGCACTTGTGTTAATGTTGAAAAACCACATTTCGCACTTGTGTTGGTGCAGGAAACCACTTTTGCACTTGTATTAGTGTGGAAAAAACACTTTTCGCACTTGTGATAGTGTTGAAAAACCACTTTTCGCACTTGTGATAGTGTTGAAAAACCACTTTTCGCACTTGTGTTAGTGTTGAAAAACCACTTTTCGCACGTGTTGGTGCAGCAAACCACTTTTGCACTTGTATTAGTGTGGAAAAACCACTTTTCGCACTTGTGTTGTTGCAGGAAACCACTTTTGCACTTGTATTAGTGTGGAAAAACCACTTTTCGCACTTGTGTTAGTGTTGAAAAACCACATTTCGCACTTGTGATGGTGTTGAAAAACCACTTTTCGCACTTGTGATAGTTTTGAAAAACCACTTTTCGCACTTTTGTTAGTGTTGAAAAACCACTTTTCGCACTTGTGTTGGTGCAGGAAACCACTTTTGCACTTGTATTAGTGTGGAAAAACCACTTTTCGCACTTGTGTTGGTGCAGGAAACCACTTTTGCACTTGTATTAATGTGGAAAAAACACTTTTTGCACTTGTGATAGTGTTGAAAAACCACTTTTCGCACTTGTGTTAGTGTTGAAAAACCACTTTTCGCACTTGTGTTGGTGCAGGAAACCACTTTTGCACTTGTATTAGTGTGGAAAAACCACTTTTCGCACTTGTGATAGTGTTGAAAAACCACTTTTCGCATTTGTGTTAGTGTTGAAAAACCACTTTTTGCACTTGTGTTGGTGCAGGAAACCACTTTTGCACTTGTATTAGTGTGGAAAAACCACTTTTCGCACTTGTGATAGTGTTGAAAAACCACTTTTCGCACTTGTGATAGTGTTGAAATACCACTTTTCGCACTTGTGTTAGTGTTGAAAAACCACTTTTTGCACTTGTGTTGGTGCAGGAAACCACTTTTGCACTTGTATTAGTGTGGAAAACCACTTTTCGCACTTGTGTTAGTGTTGAAAAACCACTTTTCGCACTTGTGTTAGTGTTGAAAAGCTACTTTTCGCACTTGTGTTGGTGCAGGAAACCACTTTTGCACTTGTATTAGTGTGGAAGAAAACACTTTTCGCACTTGTGATAGTGTTGAAAAACCACTTTTCGCACTTGTGTTAGTGTTGAAAATCCACTTTTCCCACTTGTGTTGGTGCAGGAAACCACTTTTGCGCTTGTATTAGTGTGGAAAAAACACTTTTCGCACTTGTGATAGTGTTGAAAAACCACTTTTCGCACTTTTTTTTAGTGTTGAAAAACCACTTTTTGCACTTGTGTTGGTGCAGGAAACCACTTTTGCACTTGTATTAGTGTGGAAAAACCACTTTTCGCACTTGTGTTAGTGTTGAAAAACCACTTTTCGCACTTGTGTTAGTGTTGAAAAACCACTTTTCGCACTTGTGTTAGTGTTGAAAATCCACTTTTCCCACTTGCTTTGGTGCAGGAAACCACTTTTGCACTTGTATTAGTGTGGAAAAACCACTTTTCGCACTTGTGATAGTGTTGAAAAACCACTTTTCGCACTTGTCTTAGTGTGGAAAAACCACTTTTCGCCCTTGTGTTAGTGTTGAAAAACCACTTTTTGCACTTGTGTTGGTGCAGGAAACTACTTCTGCACTTGTATTAGTGTGGAAAAACCACTTTTCGCACTTGTGATAGTGTTGAAAAACCACTTTTCGCACTTGTGTTAGTGTTGAAAAACCACTTTTCGCACTTGTGTTGGTGCAGCAAACCACTTTTGCACTTGTATTAGTGTTGAAAAACCACTTTTCGCACTTGTGTTGGTGCAGGAAACCACTTTTGCACTTGTATTAGTGTGGAAAAAACACTTTTTGCACTTGTGATAGTGTTGAAAAACCACTTTTTGCACTTGTGTTAGTGTTGAAAAACCACTTTTCGCACTTGTGTTGGTGCAGGAAACCACTTTTGCACTTGTATTAGTGTGGAAAAAACACTTTTTGCACTTGTGATAGTGTTGAAAAACCACTTTTCGCACTTGTGTTAGTGTTGAAAAACCACTTTTCGCACTTGTGTTGGTGCAGGAAACCACTTTTGCACTTGTATTAGTGTGGA